>NC_138978.1:54034560-54756183 GCF_964341445.2 Mesoplodon mirus | reverse complement strand
AAAAACTGTCTTTACTTCCAGTGCTGACACATAATAACACACTCAGTATTTGTTGAATGAGTGAATGAATGGCATAGAGAAAAAATTTGATGAATTACTATTCATCAAGTTCACTGCTAGAAAAATACTGAAAAATTGCAACTGGGAAATAACTGGAGATGACAGAGTAGATTGTTTACGGTGGGATTATTTAGTCTGTTTTTGTCTCTGTTCTTGTCTTACGTTATAAGACAAGGTCTCATTGTGATATAGTAGAAAGGTCCCTAAACTCTAACTTTTTGGATTATGAGGTGTGAAAGTCATTTAGGTTCTATGAGTCTCAGTTTCTTATCAGTAAAACAAGCATAATTATATTCATCTTGTGGTAATGTGCTGATTAAATGATATAGTAATGATGAAATACTTATGCATTGTGGTGTCTGTAAAGGTTTACATTTCCTTTCCTCTGGTTAGTCATCAGCCAAATGGGGAGATATTTTTCAGGTTTTCATGGTCACAAGGGAATAGTGATGATTAATGAGACAGTGTAGTTATTAACAACTTGATGGGAAATGCTGTTTGCTAATTCTCTGAAAGCATTCAGTAAAAAATTTCAAGTTAAAAATGTCAGCTTTATGATGGAAAATGAATGCCAAGATCAGAGAGCATTTTCCAAAGTATTAGAACTACGGACAAATAATTGAAAGTTTAGTCCTCAGCTAGTTTATAGATCTATAGGCCAAAGAATATCTGCAGATTTGATTAAAACTGGAGGCCTCCAACTTGAAACAAATTGTTGTAAGATCATTATAGTTATAGACATTTCTACCAATCATCTAGGTAAGAAGTAAAAAATGGAATTCATTGCATTTGAAATTGCATCCCCATTTTTACTTATTTCTTCTTTAATTCTTACAAAAGACTGCCATTTAGTTATAGGTGTGCATCTTTCAGTTTATGATGGATACTGTTGTATATTAGAAAGAGAACACTGTTTTGGAAGGCTAGAGATATGGGTCCTAGTCTTTAGCCTATTCTGATGAGCCATGCACCTTGGTCAAGTCACAGCATCCACCTAATGACCAGCATGAATCCAGGACAGCCTTTCTCCTCAAAGCTGTGAGGTTTTGTATAAGAAACTCTCATCCTCACTAATGTATTCCAGAAGAGGTAAAGGCCATGAGAGAAATGGTAATTTTAACAGCAACTGTTTAGGCTCATTTGATAATAAATGATACAAGGAAGGAACCATATCAATCAACCGTTAATCTGATTCTTAGTATTGTTCTTGAACTCTTTTTTTCTTTTAAAATTTGAGGCAGTGTGGTGAAATGGAAAAGGCATTAAACTAGAAATCAGAAGGCACATTTCCTTGGTGGACCCAGGTTTATAATTTCCTTAATATGTTTTTTTGTGCAAGTCATTTAATCTCTCTATGACTTTTTTTTTGTAAATGAGAATAAATTTCCAGCCCTAGCTAATTCATATGTCCTTTGTGATAACCCATTTTAATTGAACCTAACTACTTGTGTGTTGTTCCTGAGTGCCACACACTGTTCCTTTATGTGTTTCTTGTTCTTACAATCAACTAATTGTTCTTGAACATCTACCATTTCCTAGATGCTGTGCTGGGGTCTAACCTACTGGCTTAGAACCTGCATTCTTATGGGGGATGATGCATTAAATCTATTGAGGTGTTTAATACTGTGCTAGAAGTATGACCATATTACTAGATGAAAACAGAGGAGAGGATGGTTAACTCTGCCTGGAGTAGTGGCAAGGTCACCAAAGGTCTCAGAGAGGGAGTGACATATGAGTTCAGTCTTGAAGCATAAACAGGGTTTCTCTAGGTGGAGAATGGATTAACAAAGTAGTGAATAGTAAATAGCAATATTTGGCCAAATGTGAGACTGTGACAGATTATTGCTATTATTTGTAACACCCTTACAGTGTGCTGCTGCAGATGTTGCAAATGCCAGTGACTGTTAAGTCCCTTAATCAACTGGTCAGGAATGCAAAGGAGAGAAGCCACTCCTGTGGCCATTCTTTTTTCTTTTAAGTGTTCCATGTGTGATCACTGTTTGGAATTGGTTACACAGATTGCTTCACCACTGCTGGTACCAATTAGTGCAGCATTGCTTCCTTAATATTTATGAGGTACCTATTATATGTATAGGCTATATTCATAGACTCTGTGCTAAGTGCTTTGCGTACATCTTTTTACTTACCCAATGATACATAATGGCCCAGTGATAGAGATATTGTTATTAAAATTAGAGAAATAAAATTGGACAGCATGTGTGGGTTGATGTGACTTGTCTGGTGACACAGAATTTGTCAGTGGTAGGATTCTAAAACTGATGTGTCTGAGTCCAGTGCTCATGTAGCTTTTCATATGTTGATTCTCTAAAAGTTTAGGTATATGCGACAATGGCCTAAGATCTTGAGAATATTTAAACCTATGTGTTTGTTATCATAAATAAATATCTCCTACAGAGCCTGGTATATATTAGATACCTCTTTGGTATCTGATTGATCTACAGTGATACCTCCATTCTCTCAGAGTAGTCTCATTCACAGAAGTGAGACCCCATTGTCATATCTGTGTTGTATGATCATGTCCCTTTGCCCAAAGGACAGGTCTAGAAATGGGCTCCTGATCTAAACTGGGCTGTAATAGTTTTTCTCCATTTGAATGTGTTTTATTCTGTTTGTTTGAATTGCATATGGGAAAGAGTTAGCTTCTGCTGGCCAGAGCCACAATATATGATACCTGGAATTTGCCAGAGGCCGTTTACCTTGACCTGGAGATAATGCTGTTGTTTGCAACATTGTTTGTTTTTTAATAACAGCTTTATTGAAGTATAATTCACATACCATACAGTTCACATTTTAAACTCTACAGTTCAGTGAGTTTTAGTATATTCAGAGTTACATACCCATTACCACCCCTAATTCTAGAATATTTTTATCATGCCAAAATGAAATCTTGTACTCATTAGCAGTCTTTTCCATTTCCCCTAGCCCCTGCAAACCACGCTTTTTATCTCTGTGATTTGGCCTATTCTAGACATTTTATATAAATGGAATCATATGAGGAAGCCATTCTTTAGTAGAAGTGACTAAAGGTGACACATAGAAAAAAGAGAGCGATACAGAGACAAAGGGAAGGAGAGAGCAGAAGATTAACTCATTTAACTTATTTTATCTATAAGTAACTTAACCCCTAGGCTCTCACCCACTAATCAAAAGGAAAAAAAAAACTCTCAAATATATTTTAAAGATTAGTCCAACGCAATAATATAAAGCATTGATTCAGCTAAAACTCAGATTCTTTTGAAGAAATATGCAAATCCTTGGTAATATGAATCCTCTTTTGGTTCAGTGCACAAAAGATGTGTTATATTAAACCTAGGCAGACTGTCCTAGATTTAAATCCATGTCCTATCATCAACCAGTTTCATCACCTTGGGCTAGTCATTTCCTTCCTTGGAGTCTCAATTTCTTTTTCTGGTAAGTCAGGATAATAATTCACAGAGCTTTTGAAAAGATTAAGTGAGATTACATACGAGAAGAATATAATAAACTTCCTGGAATAGGTGATAAGTTCCATTCTCTCTGGGGAATCTAGGCATATGTAGGGGATAAAGGAATGGCAGTCTGCCAGAAAGGAGTATTTTCCCGTCTATAGTGTGCAGTTGTTGTTGGGAGGCAGCTGTCCCACCAGGGACTTTATTTTTCAACTGTACTTGTGTGAACTGGCCATGAGCTACAACTCTCTAGTGGTATGTGAGTGTAGGGGATGTGTATTGCTCTGGGCCAGGGTTTTTCGTTGTTGTCGTTTTTTGTCATTTTAATTTTAATTTTATATTGGCATATAGTTGATTAACAATGTTGTGTTAGTTTCAGGTGTACAGCAAAGTGATTTAGTTATACATATACATGTATCTATTCTTTTTCAAATTGTTTTCCCATTTAGGTTATTACAGAGTATTGAGCAGAGTTCCCTGTGCTATACAGTAGATCCTTGTTGGCTATCTATTTTAAATATAACAATGTGTACATGTCAATCCTGACTTCCCAGTCTATCCCTCCCCCCAACCTTCCCCCTCCTCCGGTAGCCATTAAGTTCATTTTCTAAGTCTGTGAGTCTTTTTCTGTTTTGTAAATAATTTCACTTATATTATTTTAAAGGTTCCACTCCTGTGATAAGCAATATCATATGATATTTGTCTTTCCCTGTCTGACTTAATTCACTTAGTATGATAATCTCAAGGTCCATCCATGTTGCTGCAAATGGCATTATTTCATTCTTTTTAGTGGTAGAGTAATATTCCATTGTATGTATGTACCACTTCTTTATCCATTCATCTGTCAGTGGACACTTATGTTCCTTCCATGTCTTGGCTATTGTAAACAACATTGTAATGAACATTGGGGTGCATGTATACTTTTGAAACATGTTTTTCTCCAGATATATGCCCAGGAGTGAGAAAACTGGATCATATGGTACCTCTATTTTTAGTCTCTTAAGGAACTTCCATACTGTTCTTCATAGTGGCTGCACTAAGTTACATTTCCACCAAAACTGTAGAAGGATTCCCTTTTCTCCACACCCTCTCCAGCATTTATTCTTTGTAGACTTTTTGATGATGGCCATTCTGACTGGTGTGAGGTGATAACTCATTTTAGTTTTGATTTGCGTTTCTCGAATAATTAGTGATGTTGAGCATCTTTTCATGTACCTCTTGGTCATCTGTATATCTTCTTTGGAGAAATGTCTCTTTAGATTTTCCACACTGTTTTTGATTGGGTTGCTTGTTCTTTTGATATTAAGCCACATGAGCTGTTTGTAAATTTTGTAGATTAATCCTTTGTCAGTCACATTGTATGCAAATATTTTCTCCCATTCTGTGGGTTGTCTTTTCATTTTTTTTTTACATCTTTATTGGAGTATAATTGCTTAACGATGGTGTGTTAGTTTCTGTTTTAAAACAAAGTGAATCAGTTATACATATACATATGTTCCTATATCCCCTCCCTCTGGCATCTCCCTCCCACCCTCCCTATCCCACCCCTCTAGGTGGTCACAAAGCACCGAGCTGATCTCCCTGTGCTATGCGGCTGCTTCCCACTAGCTATCTTCCCTACGTTTGGTAGTGTATATATGTCCATGCCTCTCTTTCGCTTTGTCACAGCTTACCCTTCTCCCTCCACATATCCTCAAGTCTGTTCTTTAGTAGGTCCGTGTCTTTATTCCTGTCTTACCCCTAGGTTCTTCATGATACTGTTTTTCTTCTTATATTCCATATATATGTGTTAGCATATGGTATTTGTCTTTCTCTTTGTGACTTACTTCACTCTGTATGACAGACTCTAGGTCTATCCACCTCATTACAAATAGCACAGTTTTGTTTCTTTTTATGGCTGAGTAATATTCCATTGTATATATGTGCCACATCTTCTTTATCCATTCTTCTGTAGATGGACACTTAGGTTGTTTCCATCTCCGGGCTATTGTAAATAGGGCTGCTATGAACATTTTGGTACATGACTCTTTTTGATTTATGGTTTTCTCAGGGTATATGCCCAGTAGTGGGATTGCTGGGTCATATGGTAGTTCTATTTGTAGTATTTTAAGGAACCTCCATACCGTTCTCCATAGCGGCTGTACCAATTCACATTTCCACCAGCAGTGCAAGAGGGCTCCCTTTTTTCCACACCCTCTCCAGCATTTATTGTTTCTAGATTTTTTGATGATGGCCATTCTGACTGGTGTGAGATGATATCTCATTGTAGTTTTGATTTGCATTTCTTTAATGATTAAAGATGTTGAGCATTCTTTCATGTGTTTGTTGGCAGTCTGTATATCTTCTTTGAAGAAATGTCTATTTAGGTCTTCTGCCCATTTTTGGATTGGGTTGTTTGTCTTTTTGTTATTGAGCTGCATGAGCTGCTTATAAATTTTGGAGATTAATCCTTTGTCAATTGCTTCATTTGCAAATATTTTCTCCCATTCTGAGGGTTGTCTTTTGGTCTTGCTTATGGTCTCCTTTGCTGTGCAAAAGCTTTGAAGTGTCATTAGGTCCCATTTGTTTATTTTTGTTTTTGTTTCCATTTCTCTAGGAGGTGGGTCAAAAAGGATCTTGCTGTGATTTATGTCATAGAGTGTTCTGCCTATGTTTTCCTCTAAGAGTTTGATACTTTCTGGCCTTACATTTAGGTCTTTAATCCATTTTGAGCTTATTTTTGTGTATGGTGCTAGGGAGTGATCTAATCTCATACTTTTACATGTCCCTATCCAGTTTTCCCAGCACCACTTATTGAAGAGGCTATCCTTTGTCCACTGTACATTCCTGCCTCCTTTATCAAAGATAAGGTGACCATATGTGCGTGGGTTTATCTCTGGGCTTTCTATCCTGTTCCATTGATCTATCTTTCTGTTTTTGTGCCAGTACCATACTGTCTTGATTACTGTAGCTTTGTAGTATAGTCTGAAGTCAGGGAGCCTGATTCTTCCAGCTCCATTTTTCGTTCTCAAGATTGCTTTGGCTATTCGGGGTCTTTTGTGTTTCCATACAAATTGTGAAATTTTTCTTTCTAGTTCTGTGAAAAATGCCAGTGGTAGTTTGATAGGGATTGCATTGAATCTGTAGATTGCTTTGGGTAGTAGAGCCATTTTCACAATGTTGATTCTTCCAATCCAAGAACATGGTATATCTCTCCATCTATTTGTATCATCTTAAATTTCTTTCATCAGCGTCTTATAGTTTTCTGCTTATAGGTCTTTTGTCTCCTTAGGTAGGTGTATTCCTAGATATTTTATTCTTTTTGTTGCAATTGTAAATGGGAATGTTTTCTTGATTTCACTTTCAGATTTTTCATCATTATTATACAGGAATGCCAGAGAATTCTGTGCGTTAATTTTGTATCCTGCTACTTTACCAAATTCATTGATTAGCTCTAGTAGTTTTCTGGTAGCATCTTTAGGATTCTCTATGTAGAGTATCATGTCATCTGCAAACAGTGACAGCTTTACTTCTTCTTTTCCGATTTGGATTCCTTTTATTTCCTTTTCTTCTCTGATTGCTGTGGCTAAAACTTCCAAAACTATGTTGAATAAGAGTGGTGAGAGTGGGCAACCTTGTCTTGTTCCTGACCTCAGTGGAAATGGTTTCAATTTTTCACCATTGAGGACGATGTTGGCTGTGGGTTTGTCATATATGGCCTTTATTATGTTGAGGAAAGTTCCCTCTATGCCTACTTTCTGCAGGGTTTCTTTGTCTTTTCCTTTTGTTTATGGTTTCCTTTGCTGTGCAAAAGCTTTCTAGTTTAATTAGGTCCCATTTATTTTTTTTTTTTCTGTGGCTCTAGGAGATTGGTCAAAAAGATTATGATGAGATAAATCTGAGTTTTATAGTAGGAGTTTTATAGTATCTGGTCTTACATTTAGGTCTTTAATGCATTTTGAGTTTATGTTCGTGTATGATGTTAAAGAATGTTCTAAGTTCATTTTTTTACATATAGCTGTTGAGTTTCCCCAGCACCATTTATTGAAGAGACTGTCTTTTCTCCACTGTATTTTCTTGCCTCCTTTGTTGTAGGTTAATTGACCATAAGTGCGTGGGTTTACTTCTGGGCTTCCAACCTGTTCCATTGATCTATATTTCTGTTTATGTGCCAGTACCATGCTGTTTTGATTACTGCATCTTTGTAGTATAGTCTGAAGTCAGAGAGCCTGATTCCTCCAGCTCCATTTTTCTTTCTCAAGATTGCTTTGGCTATTCTTCTCTCCCCATACAAATTTTAAGATATTTTTGTTCTAGTTCTGTGAAAAATGCCCTTGGTAATTTGATATGGATTGCATTGAATCTATAGATTGCCTTGAGTAGTATAGTCTTTTTGACAATATTGACCCTTCCAATCCAAGAGCATGGTATATCTTTCCACATGTTTGTGTCATCTTCAGTTTCTTTTGAAAACATCTTGTAGTTTTTGGAGTACAGGTCTTCTGCCTCCTTAGGTAGGTTTATTCCTATGTATTTTATTATTTTTGTTGAGATGGTAAATGTGATTGTTTCTTGAATTTCTCTTTCTCATCTTTCATTGTTAGTGTATAGAAGTGCAACAGATTTCTGTGTATTTATTTTGTATGCTGCAATATTACTGAATTCATTAATGAGCTCTGGTAGTTTTCTGGTATCATCTTTAGGATTTTCTATGTATAGCATCATGCCATCTGCAAACAGTGAAAGTTTTACTTCTTCTTTTCCAATTTGGATTCCCTTTATTTCTTTTCCTCCTCTGATTGCTGTGGCTAGGACTTCCAAAACTATGTTGAATAAAAGTGGCAAGAGTGGAATCGTTGTCTTTTGCCTGATCTTTCAGGAAATGCTTTCAGCTTTTCACCATTGAATATGATGTTAGCTGTAGGTTTGTCATATATGGCCTTTATTATGTTGAGGTACATTCCCTCTGTGCCCACTTTCTGGAGAGTTTTTATCATAAACGGGTGTGAATTTTGTCAAAAGCTCTTTCTGCATCTATTGAGATAATCATATGAGTTTTATTCTTCAGTTTGTTGATGTGGTGTATCATGCTGATTGATTTGTGGATATTGAAAAATCCTTGCATCCCTAGGATAAATCCTACTTTGTCATGGTGTATAATCCTTTTAATGGATTCAGTTTGCTAGTATAAATATTCTGTTGAGGATTTTTACATCTATGTTCATCAGTGATATTGGCCTATAATTTTTTCTTTTTTTCCATATACTAGTGATTTATTTATTTATTTTTAACATCTTTATTGGAGTATAATTGCTTTTCAATGGTGTGTTAGTTTCTGCTTTATAACAAAGTGAATCTGCTATACATATACACATATCCCCATATCTCCTCCCTCTTGCATCCCCCTCCCACTCTCCCTATCCCACCCCTCTAGGTGGTCACAAAGCACCGAGCTGATCTCCCTGTGCTATGCGGCTGCTTCCCACTAGCTATCTAGTTTACATTTGGTAGTGTATATATGTCCATGCCATTCTCTCACTTTGTCCCAGCTTACCCTTTCCCCTCCTCTTGTCCTCTAGTCCATTCTCTAGGTCTGAGTCTTTATTCCTGTCCTGCCCCTAGGTTCTTCACAGCTTTTGTTTTTGTTTTTGTTTTTAGATTCCATATATACATGTTAGCATTCGGTATTTGTTTTTCTCTTTCTGACTTACTTCATTCTATATGACAGACTCTAGGTCCAACCACCTCACTACAAATAATTCAATTTCGTTTCTTTTTATGGCTGAGTTATATTCAATTGTATATATATGCCACATCTTCTTTATCCATTCATCTCTCGATGGACACTTAGGTTGCTTCCATGTCCTGGCTATTGTACATAGAGCTGCAATGAACATTGTGGTACATGACTCTTTCTGAATTATGGTTTTGTAATTTTCTTTTTTGTGGTATCTTTTTTTTTGTGGCTTTGCTATTAGGGTGATGGTGGCCTCATAGAATGAGTTTGGCAGTGTTTCTTCCTCTGCAATTTTTTGGAATTGTTTCAGCAGGATAGGTGTTAACTCTTCTCTAAATGTTTGATAGAATTCACCTGTGAAGCAAACTGAACTTTTGTTTGTTGGAAGATTGTTAAACACAGTTTCAATTTTAGTACTTGTGATTGGTCTGTTCATATTTTCTATTTCTTCCTGGTTTAGTCTTGGGAGATTGTAGCTTTCTAAGAATTTGTCCATTTCTTCTAAGTTGTTCATTTTATTTTTATATAGTTGCTTTTAGTATTCTCTTATGATCTTTTTATTTCTGTGATGTCAATTGTAACTCCTTTTTCATTTCTAATTTTATTGTTTTGAGCCCTCTCCCCCCTTTTTTATTTCTAATTGTATTGTTTTGAGCTCTCTCCATCTGTTTCTTGATGAGTCTAATGGTTTATCACTTTGTTTATTTTTTCAAAGAACCAGCTTTTAGTTTCATTGATGTTTTCTATTGTTTTCTTAGTCTCTATTTCATTTACTTCTGCTCTGATCTTTATGATTTCTTTCCTTCTGCTAACTTTGGATTTTGTTTCTTCTTCTTTCTCTAGTTGCTTTAGGTGTAGGGTTAGGTTGTTTGAGATTTTTCTTGTTTCCTGAGGTAAGATCGTATTGCCATAAACTTCCCTCTTAGAACTGCTTTTCCTGCGTCCCATAGATTTTGGATCATTGTGCTTTTGTTTTCATTTGTCTCTAGGTGTTTTTTTAATTTCCTCTTTGATTTCTTCAGTGATCCATTGGTTGTTTAGTAGTGTATTGTTTAGCCTCCATGTGTCTGTGTTTTTACATTTTTTTTGGTAGTTGATTTCTAATCTCAACTCTTTCAAATTAATGCTAATCTTCTAATAGCATTGTGGTCAGAAAAGATGATTGATGTGATTTCAATTTTCTTAAATTTACTGAGACTTGCTTTGAGGCCCAGCATGTGATCAATCCTGGAGAATGTTCCATGTGCACTTGAGAATATGTACTCTGCTGCTTTTGGATGTACTGTTCTATATATCAGTTAAGTTCATCTGTCTGATACGTCATTTAAGGCCTGTGTTTCCTTGCTGATTTTCTGTCTGGATGATCTGTCCATTGGTGTAAGTGGGGTGTTAAAGTCCCCCACTATTATTTTGTTACTGTTGATTTCTCCTTTTATGGCTGTTAGTATTTGCCTTATATATTGAGGTGCTTCTATATTGGGTGCATATATATATTTATAATAGTTTTATCTTCTTCTTGGATTGAGTTATTGGTCATTATGTATTGTTCTTCTTTGTCTCTTGTAACAGTCTTTATTTTAAAGTCCATTTTGTCTGATATGAGTATTACTACTTCAGCTTTCTTTTGATTTCCATTAGCATGGAAATGGAAATTTTTCATTTTCCATTTTCATCCCCTAACTCTCAGTCTGTATGTGTCCCTAGGTCTGAAGTGGGTCTCTTGTAGATAATGTATATACAGGTCTTGTTTTTATATCCATTCATCCAGTCTTTGTCGTTTGGTTGGAGCATTTAATCCATTTATGTTTAAGGTAATTATCAATATATATGTTCTTATTGCCATTTTGTTAATTGTTTTGGATTTTTTTGGTAGGTTTTTTATCTTCCCTTCCACTTTTGTTCTCTTCTCTTGTGATTTGATGACTAACTTTAGTGTTGTCTTTGGATTCCTTTTTTTCTTTTTTGTGTGTGTATCTATTGTAGATTTTCAGTTTGCAGTTTACCACGAGGTTTTGATATAGCAGTCTATATATAAACAAGATTGTTTTAAGTTTCTTGTCTTGTAATTTCAAATGCATTTACAATATCCTGCATTTGTGCTCTCCTTTTCTCACAATTGCTGGTTTTGATATCCTATTTGTGTTCAGATGATATCTTACTTTTACTGTATGTTTGCCTTTACCAGTGAGTTTTGCATTCATAATTTTTTTATTCTAAGACTCATTTTATTTTTAATTTTTATTTATTTATGTTTATTTTTGCTTGCATTGGGTCTTTGTTGCTGCATGCTGGCTTCCTCTAATTGCAGAAAGCAGGGGATACTCTGCAGTGCGCAGGCTTCTCATTGCAGTGGCTTGTTGCAGAGCATGGGCTCTAGGCCCGTGGGCTTCAGTAGTTGTGGCCTGAGGGCTCAGTAGTTGTGGCTTGTGGGCTCTAGAGCACAGGTTCAGTAGTTGTGGCACAAGGGCTTAATAGCTTCACTGAATGTGGGATCTTCCTGGACCAGGGCTCGAACCCATGTCCCCTGAATTGGCAGGTGAATTCTTAACCACTGTGCCACCAGGGAAGTCTGCATTTTTAATTTTCTTGTTTCTAGTTGTGGCGTTTTCTTTTCTGCCTAGAGAAGTTCCTTTAGCATTTGTTGCAAAACTGGGCTGGTGGTGCTGAATTCTCTTAGTTTTTGCTTGTCTGTAAAGCTTTTGATTTCTCCATCAAATCTGAATGAGAACCTCACTGGGTAGAGTATTCTTGGTTGTGGGTTCTTCCCTTTTATCACTTTAAATATATTGTGCCACTCCCTTCTGGCCTGCAGAGTTTCTGCTGAAAAATCAGCTGATGGCCTCAGCGGGAGTTCCTTTGTATGTTATTTCTTGCTTTTCCCTTGTTTCATCAATTTGATAACTATGTGTTTCAGCATGTTCCTCCTTGGGTTTATCCTGACTGGCACTCTCTGCACTTCCTGGACTTGGGTGACTGTTTCCTTTCTCATGTTAGGGAAGTTTTCAGCTATTATCTCTTCAAATATTTTCCCAGGTCCTTTCTCTCTTCTCCTTCTGGGACTGCTATAATGTGAATGTTGGTGTATTTAATGTGGTCCCAGAGATCTCTTAGACTGTCCTTATTTATTTTCATTCTTTTTTCTTTATTCTGTTCCATGGCAATGATTTCCACCATTCTGTCTCCCAGCTCACTTATCATCGTTTCTTCTCCCTGTTATTCTGTTATTGATTCCTTCTAGTGTATTTTTCATTTCAGTTATTATATTGTCCATCTCTGTTTGCTCTTTAGTTCTTCTAGGTCTTCATTAAACATTTCTTGTATCTTTTGTTCTGTACCTCTATTGTTTTCCTGAGATCTTGTATAATCATTATTAATTATCATTACTCTGAATTCTTTTTTTGAGTAGATTGCCTATCTCCACTTCACTTAGTTGTTTCTGCAGTGAGCCACAGCCACCCCCCCCCCCACACACACACCTCTGCAGGAGACCCTGCAATACTAGCAGGTAGGTCTGGCTCAGTCTCTCATGAGGCCACTGCTTTCTTCCCTGGGCTCTAGTGCACATGAAAACTTGTGTGCACCCTCCAAGGGTGGAATTTCTATTTCCCTCAGTTTTATGGAATTCCTGTGATCAAACCTCACTGGCCTTCAAAGCTAGAGCCTCTAGGGTCTCCTCCTCTCACTGGCAGACACCCAGGCAGAGAAGCCTGATGTGGGGCTCAGAACTTTCAGTCCTGTGGGAGAACTTCTGTGGTATAATTATTTTTCTGTTTGTGGGTCACCAACCCAGTGGCTATGGGATTTGATTTTATTGCTATTGTGCCCCTCCTTCCATCTTGTTGTGGCTTCTTCTTTGTCTTTGGATGTAGGGTATCTGTTTTGGTAGGTTCCAGTGTTTTTTTGTTGTTGTTGTTAATATTTGTTCAGTTGATAGTTGTGATTTTGGTGTTTCCATAAGAAAAGGTCAGATCACATCCTCTACTCCAGCATCTTGTCTCAGCATAATTCTCTGGGCCAGGGTTTTAAAGAGGACTTTTCTGTCCCTCTTTTCCCTTACCTGGCTCCAAGGCCCTCTGGCATGCAAGATCTACAAGACTGTAGGGACTTGGTCCTTGAATTACTGCGTGAAGGAAACCTGCATGCCAAAGAGAAACAGAAGTGTTAGGCTCTTTTATGAGCAAGGAATAAACTTTTATTGTGTTAAGCCATTGAAATTTGCAAGGTATTGATTACAGTAGCTAGCATTACTCTTATACAGTATACAATAAGGCTTTATCCTTGAGATCTTATTGAGAAAACAAATGGGGTTCATTGTTTTGTTTCTTCATGGAATAGCAAATCTCATTCATTTGAATCCAATGCTGCTTATGTTGTCCTTAAGAAAGGACTTTTCAAAGAGATCAATGAAGTAAAACTTTAAAATTCATGAGGCTATTCCGTAACCCTTGAATTATTTTTTTTACCCTCATTCAACAAATATTTATTGAGCACCTTGGCTGGAAGAGAGGGGCTAGTGAAGATATATTTTTAAAACCAGATAGAAAAAACAGACTAAGTAATTGGAAAGTAGTACTCAAGGCAAGCTGTGGACCATAGGGTTATTATAATAGCCTTTATAAGAACCTGCTGACTTTTCAAAGTATATTTGATGATGTGTCCATCTTTAGGTCTTTAGCTGTTGCTTTTCAGATATAATACACCTAATTAAAAAAATATTTTCTCTCTTTCATATTAAATCTGGGAAAGCTTACTGACACAGCAGTTCCTTAGCACCACAAGTGATATTGTTGTTAAAGAGTACAGAGACTGGCAGAGCTTGGTCAATATTCAATATGGCAGAGTAGCAAGACCCTGAGCTCACCTCCTCTCATGGGCATACCAAAATTACAAGTATTTACAGAGCAACTACTGCTGAGAAAGACTGGAATCTAACAGAAGAGATCTTCTACAAATAAAGATATAAAGAAGGAACCACAACAAGACTGATAAGAGGGGCGAAGTCATGGTATAGTCACGACCCCTGTACCCATGGTTGGGCAACCCACAAACAGGATGATGATTGATTACAATTGCAGAGGTTCTCCCTAAGAAGCAATAGGTCTGAGTCCCACATCAGACTCCCCAGCCCAGGAGATTAACATTAGGAACATGAGCCCCAGAACGTTTGGCTTTGAAGGCCAGTAGGGCTTACTTTTGGGAGATGCAGAGGGCTGTGGAAAATAGACACACCACTCCTAAAGGGTGCAGACAAAACCTCACACACTCTAGGACCCAGGAAAGAGCAGTAAGTTGAAAGGAGCCTGGGTCAGACCCACCTGCTGATCTTTGAGTCTCCAGAAAGGCAGGAGGCAACTGGAGCTCACCCTTGGGACACAGACAGTGGCAGCAGTCACTTGTGGGAGCTCATTCTACCATGTAGACACTGGTACTGACAAGTGCCATTTTGCTTATTATCAATCCACCCTCTAGCTTATTAACACCAGGCTACAGGTAGCCCTACCCACCAGCCTATAGACATCAGTTTGGGGAAACTTCAGTCCAAGCAACTAACTGAATGGGGACACAGCCCCACTCACCAGCAGGCAGGCTACCTTAAGGCCTCCTGAGCCCACAGCTACCCCAGGACCCAGCCTCACATACCAGCACGCATGCACTAGACACAGGAGCCCCAGGGACCTGCAGCCATTGATCCTGGGGCTCAGCTCTTCTCACTAATGTGTCTATACTAGCCCCAGAACCCTCTGGGATCTACCCATCAGCTGCAGGCACCAAATCCAGAAACCCCAGGCCTTGCAGCCAGAGTGCCCAGGACTCAGCTCTTCCCACCAATGGTTCCTCCTGCCAGAGACTCCAGTACATGACTCTGCCTGCTAGTGAGCCAGTAATGGCCCCAGGACCCAGCTTCACCCAATAGTGATCAGGCAGCAGCCATAGTATCCCCTGGGCCCCAACCCTGCCAACCAGCATGTGGCACCAGCCCCAGGATAACCACAGTCCTGTAGCCTGCCTTGTCAGGACTCAGCCAACACATAATCAGGCCAATGCCAACTCTGGGACACCTTGAGCCCCTCAGCAAGCCATAATGTGATTCCATCCCACCCATCAGCAGTCTGACACCAGCTTCAGGACCCCCAGGGACCTGCAGCCAGAGACTCCTGGGACCAGCTCCACCCACCACTGAGCTGGCAGTAGCCACATAAACCCCAGGCCACAGTCCTGCCCAACAGCAGACTGACACCAGCTCCAATATACCTTGGATTCCTCAGCCAGCAGCTCTGAATCCTTTCCCACTAACCAGAGGGCCAGAACCAGCTTTGGGGCAATGTGGAGCCAACAGCCAACCCTGTAGGAGTTGGTCCTACCCACCAGCAGGCCAACGCTAGATCCAGGAACCTTGGCCCACAACCACCCACCTCAGAACATAGCTCTGCCTGCCAGTGAGCAAGCATTAGCCCCTCAACAACCAGAGCTCCACAGCCAGCCATCTTGTGACCTGGACCCACGAACCAGAAACTGGCAGTCTCCACCCAAGGCAGGGCCTTGCAGCCAAACTAGACCAGGGGCCAGCCACACCTACCAGACTGCTCACAGTCAGCCTGCCACAACAGAATGACACATGCAACCCACATAAGGGGCAAACTTAGGACATATAGTTCTGGAGACCAGAGGACAGTGTACTGCTGGAATGCATAGGAAATATCCTTAAAAAGGTCACTTATCCAAGGTCAGAAAATGTAAGTAACCTACCAGATAAATAAAAGCAGCACGTTAGGCAAAATGAGCTGACAGAGGAACATATTCCAAACAGAGGAACAAGATAAAAACCCCTGAGAAGAACTAACTGAAGGGGAGATAGACAATCTACCTGATAAAGAATTCAGGTAATGATCATAAAGATAATCAAAGAACTCAGGAGAAGAACGGATGAACAGAGTAAGAGGTTAGACTTTTTAAACAAAGAGTTAGTTAGAAAATAAAAAAAAAAACACCAAAGAGATTAAGAATACAATAACTGAAAAGAAAAATACACTAGAAGGAATGAACAGTAGATTAAATTATACTGAGGAATGGATCAGTAAGCTGGAAGACAGAGTAGTGGAAATCACTGAAGCTGAAAAGAAAAAAGAAATAAAAGAAATGAGGACAGTTTAAGAAACCTGTGAGATAACATAAAGCACACTAACATTCACATTATAGGGCTTCCAGAAGGAGAAGAGAGAGAGAAAGTGGCAAATAACATACTTGAATACATAATAGTTGAAAATTTCCCTAACGTGGGAAAGGAAACAGATATCCAGGATCAGGAAGCACAAAATCCCAAACAGGATCAACCCAAGCAGGAGCACATCAAGACACATTGTAATTAAAATGGCAAAAATTAAAGATTAAAAAAAAGAATGTTAAAAGCAGCAAGGGAAAAAGCACAAGTTTACATACAAGGGAACTCCCATTAGAGTTTTCAGCAGAAATTCTGCAGGTCAGAAGGAGTGGCACAATATATCTAAAGTGATGAAAGGGAAAACCCTACAATCAAGAATATTCTACCTGGCAAGGCTTTCATTCAGTCTTAATGGAAGGATCAAAAGTTTTACAGACAAGCAACAGCTAAAGGAGTTCAGCATCACTAAAAGAGCTTTATAAGAAATGTTAAAGGGATTTCTATAAGTGAAAAAGGAAAGGCCACAACTAGAAACATGAAAATTACAAAAGGAAAAAGCTCATTATTAAAGGCAAATATACACTAAAGGTAGTGAACCAACCAGATACAAAGCTAATAGGAAAGTTAAAGAAAGGAATTAAATAATCTATACCTGCAATATGTAGTTAAGGGATACACAAAACCAAAAGATGTAAAATATGATGTCAAAAACAGTAATCGATGAGGGAGGGGAGAAAAAAATGCTGAGTTTTAAAAACTCATTTGAAATTAAATTTCAGCAACTTAAGATGATCATATATTTATGTATATACACATATATCTGTATGTATGTGTGTATATATATATATATATATATATATATATATATATATAAAAGCATAGAAACCTCATAGTAACCCCAAACCAAAAACTTGTAATAGATACACACAAAACAGGAAGGAATCCAAACATAACACTAAAGATGGTCATCACATCACAAGGGAAGATAACAAAAGAAGAAAGGGGAAAAAAAGAAATAGAAACAATCCCAAAACAAAAAAAAATGGCAATAAGTACATATCTATCCATAATTACTTTAAATGTAAATGGACTAAATGCTCCAATCAAAACTCACAGAGTGGCTAAATGGATACAAAAACAAGATTCATATAAATGTTGCCTACAAGAGACTAACTTCAGATCTAAAGACATACACAGACAAAGTGAGGGGATGAAAAAAGGTATTCCATAAAAATAGAAATCAAAAGAAAGCTGGAATAGCAATACTTATATCAGACAAAATAGATTTTAAAACAAAAATTATTTCAAAAGACAGAAAGGACTTTCTGTAATCATCAAGAAATCAATCCAGGAAGAAGATATAACAATTATAAATATATATTCACCTAATATAGGAGCATCTAAATACATATAACAAATATTAACAGACTTAAAGGGAGAAATTGACAATAACAGTTGGGGACTTTAACACCTCACTTACCTCATTGGTCAGATCATCCAGAGAGAAAAATCAATGAGGAAACTATGGTCTTAAATGACCCATTAGACCAATTGGACCTAACTGATATTTATAGAGCATTCTTTCTGAAAGCAGCAGAATAAACATTCTTTTCAAGTGCACATGGAACACTTTCCAGTACAGATCACATGCTGGGCCACAAAGCAAGCCTTAGTAAATTTTAAAAAATGAAATCATATCAACCATCAGAATATTGTTAAAATGTCCATACTAACTAAAGCAATCTATAGATTTAGGTTGCTTTAGTTAGTATTTTGATCCCTATCAAAGTACTCATGAAATTTTTCACAGAACCAGAACAAATGATACTAAAACTTATATGGAGCCACAAAAGACCTCAAATAGCCAAAGCAATCTTGAGAAAAATAACGATGCTGGAAGTATCAAGTTCCCTGACTTCAGCCTATGCTACAAAGCTATAGTAATCAAAATGCATGGTACTGGCACCAAAAAGAAGACACATAGATCTCTAGAACAGAATAGAAAGCCCAGAAATAAACCCTTACACCTAGAATCAATTAATCTGTGACAAAGGAGGCAAGAATATACCATGGAAAAAAGAAAGTCTCTTCAATAAGTGGTGCTGGGAAAACAGGGTAGCTACATGTAAAAGAATGAAATTAGAACACTTCCTTACACCACATACAAAAGTAAACTCAAAATGGATTAAAGATCTAAATATGATATCTGAAACCATAAAACTCCTAGAAGAGAACATAGGCAGAACACTCTCTGACATAAATCATAACAATATTTTTTTGGATCATCTCCTAATTCAAAAGAGATGAAAGCAAAAATAAAACAAATGGGACCTAATTAAAGTTAAAAGCTTTTGCATAGCAACAGAAACTATCAACTAAACAAAAAGATAACATACTGAGTGGAGAAATTATTTGCAAATGATATGACTGATAAGGGGTTAATATCTAAAATATATAAATGGCTTCTACAACTCAATATCCAAAAAACAAACAATCCAATAAAAAATGGGCAGAAGACCTGAATAGATATTTTTCCAAAGAAGACATATGGATGGCCAACAGACAAATGAAAAGATGCTCAACACCATTAATCATCAGAAAAATGCAAATCAAAGCCACAATAAGATACCACCTCACAGTGGGCAGAATGGCTATCATCACAAAGTCTATAGATAACAAATGTTGGTGGGGATGTGAAGGAAAGGGAACCCTAGTACACTGTTGGTAGGAATGTAAATTGGTGCAGCCCCTATAGAAAACAGAAGTTCCTCAAAAAACTCAAAATAGAACTACCATATGAGCCAGCAATTCCATTCCTGGGTATATACCCAAAGAAAATGACTACCAAATGTAAAATGGCTAGTGGGAAGCAGCCGCCTAGCACAGGGAGATCAGCTCTTTGCTTTGTGACCACCTAGAGAGGTGGGATAGGGAGGGTGGGAGGGAGATGCAAGAGAGAGGAGATATGGGGATATGTGTATATGTATAGCTGATTCACTTTGTTATAAAGCAGAAACTAACACACCATTGTAAAACAATTATACTCCAATAAAGATGTTAAAAAAAATCTAGTTTGAAAAGATACATGGATCCCAACGTTCATAGCAAGATTTGTTATAACAACCAAGATATGGAAGCAACCTAATTGTCCATCAATGGATGAATGGATAAAGAAGATGTGGGGTGTGTGTGTGTGTGTGTGTATACACACACACACAATGGAATACTACTCAGCCATGAAAAAATAATGAAATGGCTCCATTTGTGACAACATGTATGGACCTGGAGGGTATTACACTTAGTGAAATAAGTCAGAGAAGGACAATACTGTAGGTTATCACTTATATGTGGAATATAAAAAATAAAACAAATGAATGAACATAACAAAACCAAAACAGACTCACAGATATAGAGAACAAACTAGTGGTTACCAGTGGGGAGAGAGAATGAGGAGGCTGGAAGACTGGAGTAGGGGATTAAGAGGTATAAACTATGATGTATAAAAATAAATAAGCTACAAGGATATATTGGGCATTACAGGGAATATAGCCAATATTTTATAACTTTAAATGGAGTATAATCTATAAAATTTTTGAATCACTATGTTGTACACCTGAAATAAATACAATATTATAAATCAACTATTCCTCAATTTAAAAAAAAAGAATATAGAGACTGCCCCCAGAAGTAGGATTTTGTGGAAAGAGTGAGACTTTAGAGCCATTGAAATTTATATTCAATTCCTGCCTTCCACCTTTCTGAGATTAATTTTCCTCACCTGTAAAACAGGAAATTTAATGCCTATTTCATTGGGTTTTAAAGAGGATTTTAAGTCATTTATATACAGTGAGGAGTAGTCTAGTAAATTCTCATTAAAAGGTAAGAGGTATGATTATTGCCCCAAGAAATCTCATCTAATTCACTAAGTCAGATATCTTACGACCTCATGAGTGACAAGCATTTCTGTGTTACTGGGCTCCTTTCCACATCCTCGGAGGGCTCTCCAACCAAGTCTGACTCCAGTATATGGATGTATCCACGTTTGTTCATATTGCACATGCATACTACACATGCATGCAGAAACATGAACACATACACACACGTGCATGCATATGTGAACACACATAGTCTTTTTTAATATTTTTAATTTTTTTTATTTTTTGCTTTATAACAAATTTAATCAGTTATACATATACATGTTTCCATATCCCCTCCCTTTTGCGTCTACCTCCCACACTCCCTATCCCACCCCTCCAGGCGGTCACAAAGCACAAAGCTGATCTCCCTGTGCTATGCGGCTGCTTCCCACTAGCTATCTACCTTACGTTTGGTAGTGTATATATGTCCATGCCGCTCTTTCACTTTGTCACAGCTTACCCTTCCCCCTCCCCATATCCTCAAGTCCATGCTCTAGTAGGTCTGTGTCTTTATTCCTGTCTTACCCCTATGTTCTTCATGACATTTTTTTTCTTAAATTCCATATATATGTGTTAGCATACAGTATTTGTCTTTCTCTTTCTGACTTACTTCACTCTGTATGACAAACTCTAGGTCTATCCACCTCATTACAAATAGCTCAATTTCATTTCTTTTTATGGCTGAGTAATATTCCATTGTATATATGTGCCACATCTTCTTTATCCATTCATCCGATGATGGACACTTAGGTTGCTTCCAGCTCTGGGCTATTGTAAATAGGGCTGCTATGAACATTTTGGTACATGTCTCTTTTTGAATTATGGTTTTCTCAGGGTATATGCCTAGTAGTGGGATTGCTGGGTCATATGGTAGTTCTATTTGTAGTTTTTTAAGGAAGCTCCATACCGTTCTCCATAGTGGCTGTACCAATTCACATTCCCACCAGCAGTGCAAGAGTGTTCCCTTTTTTCCACACCCTCTCCAGCATTTATTGTTTCTAGATTTTTTGATGATGGCCATTATGACTGGTGTGAGATGATATCTCATTGTAGTTTTGATTTGCATTTCTCTAATGAGTAAAGATGTTGAGCATTCTTTCATGTGTTTGTTGGCAGTCTGTATATCTTCTGTGGAGAAATGTCTATTTAGGTCTTCGGCCCATTTTTGGATTGGGTTGTTTGTTTTTTTGTTATTGAGCTGCATGAGCTGCTTATAAATTTTGGAGATTAATTCTTTGTCAGTTGCTTCATTTGCAAATATTTTCTCCCATTCTGAGGGTTGTCTTTTGGTCTTCTTTATGGTTTACTTTGCTGTGCAAAAGTTTTGAAGTTTCATTAGGTCCCATGTGTTTATTTTTGTCTTTATTTCCATTTCTCTAGGAGGTGGGTCAAAAAGGATCTTGCTGTGATTTATGTCATAGAGTGTTCTGCCTATGTTTTCCTCTAAGAGTTTGATAGTGTCTGGCCTTACATTTAGGTCTTTAACCCATTTTGAGCTTATTTTTGTGTATGGTGTTAGGGAGTGATCTAATCTCATACTTTTACATGTCCCTATCCAGTTTTCCCAGCACCACTTATTGAAGAGACTGTCCTTTCTCCACTGTACATTCCTGCCTCCTTTATCAAAGATAAGGTGACCATATGTCCGTGGGTTAATCTCTGGGCTTTCTGTCCTGTTCCATTGATCTATCTTTCTGTTTTTGTGCCAGTACCATACTGTCTTGATTACTGTAGCTTTGTAGTATAGTCTGAAGTCAGGGAGCCTGATTCGTCCAGCTCCATTTTTCGTTCTCAAGATTGCTTTGGCTATTCGGGGGTCTTTTGTGTTTCCATACAAATTGTGAAATTTTTTGTTCTAGTTCTGTGAAAAATGCCAGCGGTAGTTTGATAGGGATTGCACTGAATCTGTAGATTGCTTTGGGTAGTAGAGTCATTTTCACAATGTTGATTCTTGCAATCCAAGAACATGGTACATCTCTCCATCTATTTGTATCATCTTTAATTTCTTTCATCAGTGTCTTATAATTTTCTGCATACAGGTCTTTTGTCTCCTTAGGTAGGTTTATTCCTAGATATTTTATTCTTTTGGTTGCAATGGTAAATGGGAGTGCTTCCTTGATTTCACTTTCAGATTTTTCATCATTAGTATATAGGAATGCCAGAGATTTCTGTACATTTTTATCCTGAGATTTGTATCCTGCAACTTTACCAAATTCATTTATTAGCTCTAGTAGTTTTCTGGTAGCATCTTTAGGATTCTCTATGTAGAGTATCATGTCATCTGCAAACAGTGACAGCTTTACTTCTTCTTTTCCAATTTGGATTCCTTTTATTTCCTTTTCTTCTCTGATTGCTGTGGCTAAAACTTCCAAAACTAGGTTGAATAAGAGTGGTGAGAGTGGGCAACCTTGTCTTGTTCCTGATCTTAGTGGAAATGGTTTCAGTTTTTCACCATTGAGGACGATGCTGGCTGTGGGTTTGTCATATATGGCCTTTATTATATTGAGGAAAGTTCCCTCTATGCCTACTTTCTGCAGGGTTTTTATCATAAATGGGTGTTGAATTTTGTCGAAAGCTTTCTGTGCATCTATTGAGATGATCATATGGTTTTTCTCCTTCAATTTGTTAATATGGTGTATCACGTTGATTGATTTGCATATATTGAAGAATCCTTGCATTCCTGGAATAAACCCCACTTGATCATGGTGTATGATCCTTTTAATGTGCTGTTGGATTCTGTTTGCTAGTATTTTGTTGAGGATTTTTGCATCTATGTTCATCAGTGATATTGGCCTGTGGTTTTCTTTCTTTGTGACATCCTTGTCTGGTTTTGGTATCAAGGTGATGGTGGCCTCATAGAATGAGTTTGGGAGTGTTCCTCCCTCTGCTATATTTTGGAAGAGTTTGAGAAGGATAGGTGTTAGCTCTTCTCTAAATGCTTGATAGAATTCGCCTGTGAAGCCTTCTGGTCCTGGGCTTTTGTTTGTTGGAAGATTTTTTATCACAGTTTCAATTTCAGTGCTTGTGATTGGTCTCTTCATATTTTCTATTTCTTCCTGATTCAGTCTTGGCAGGTTGTGCATTTCTAAGAATTTGTCCATTTCTTCCAGGTTGTCCATTTTATTGGCATAGAGTTGCTTATAGTAATCTCTCATGATCTTTTGTATTTCTGCAGTGTCAGTTGTTACTTCTCCTTTTTCATTTCTAATTCTATTGATTTGAGTCTTCTCCCTTTTTCTCTTGATGAGTCTGGCTAATGGTTTATCAATTTTGTTTATCTTCTCAAAGAACCAGCTTTTAGTTATATTAATCTTTGCTATCGTTTCCTTCATTTCTTTTTCATTTATTTCTGATCTGATTTTTATGATTTCTTTCCTTCTGCTAACTTTGGGATGTTTTTGTTCTTCTTTCTCAAATTGCTTTATGTGCAAGGTTAGGTTGTTTATTCAAGATGTTTCCTGTTTCTTAAGGAGTGATTTTATTGCTATAAACTTCCCTCTTAGAACTGCTTTTGCTGCATCCCATAGGTTTTGGGTCGTCGTGTCTCCATTGTCATTTGTTTCTAGGTATTTTTTAATTTCCTCTTTGATTTCTTCAGTGATCACTTCGTTATCAAGTAGTGTATTGTTTAGCCTCCATGTGTTTGTATTTTTTACAGCTCTTTTCCTGTAATTGATATCTAGTCTCATAGCATTGTGGTCGGAAAAGATACGTGATACAATTTCAATTTTCTTAAATTTACCAAGGCTTAATCTGTGACCCAAGATATGATCTATCCTGGAGAATGTTCCATGAGCACTTGAGAAAAATGTGTATTCTGTTGTTTTTGGATGGAATGTCCTATAAATATCAATTAAGTCCATCTTGTTTAATGTATCATTTAAAGCTTGTGTTTCCTTATTTATTTTCATTTTGGATGATCTGTCCATTGGTGAAAGTGGGGTGTTAAAGTCCCCTACTATGATTGTGTTACTGTCGATTTCTCCTTTTATGGCTGTTAGTATTTGCCTTATGTATTGAGGTGCTCCTATGTTGGGTGCATAAATATTTACAATTGTTATATCTTCTTCTTGGATCGACCCATTGATCATTATGTAGTGTCCTTCTTTGTCTCTTCTAGTAGTCTTTATTTTAAAGTCTATTTTGTCTGATATGAGAATTGCTACTCCAGCTTTCTTTTGGTTTCCATTTGCATGGAATATCTTTTTCCATCCCCTTACTTTCAGTCTGTATGTGTCTCTAGGTCTGAAGTGGGTCTCTTGTAGACAGCATATATATGGGTCTTGTTTTTGTATCCATTCAGCCACTCTGTGTCTTTTGGTGGGAGCATTTAGCCCATTTACTTTTAAGGTAATTATCGATATGTATGTTCCTATTCCCATTTTCTTAATTGTTTTGGGTTCGTTATTGTAGGTGTATTCCTTCTGTTGTGTTTCTTGCCTAGAGAAGTTCCTTTAGCGTTTGTTGTAAAGCTGGTTTGGTGGTGCTGAACTCTCTCAGCTTTTGCTTGTCTGTAAAGGTTTTAATTTCTCCATCAAATCTGAATGAGATCCTTGCTGGGTAGAGTAATCTTGGTTGCAGGTTTTTCTCCTTCATCACTTTAATTATGTCCTGCCACTCCCTTCTGGCTTGTAGAGTTTCTGCTGAGAGATCAGCTGTTAACCTGATGGGGATTCCCTTGTGTGTTATTTGTTGTTTTTGCCTTGCTGCTTTTAATATGATTTCTTTGTGTTTAATTTTTGACAGTTTGATTAATATGTGTCTTGGCGTATTTCTCCTTGGATTTATTCTGTATGGGACTCTCTTTGCCTCCTGGACTTGATTAACTATTTCCTTTCCCATATTAGGGAAGTTTTCAACTATAATCTCTTCAAATATTTTCTCAGTACCTTTCTTTTCCTCTTCTTCTTCTGGAACCCCTATAATTCGAATGTTGGTGCGTTTAATGTTGTCCCAGAGGTCTCTGAGACTGTCCTCTGTTCTTTTCATTCTTTTTTCTTTATTTTGCTCTGCAGCAGTTATTTCCACTATTTTATCTT
This sequence comes from Mesoplodon mirus, assembly GCF_964341445.2. Classification (NCBI taxonomy): domain Eukaryota; kingdom Metazoa; phylum Chordata; class Mammalia; order Artiodactyla; family Ziphiidae; genus Mesoplodon; species Mesoplodon mirus. The sequence continues at coordinate 54,730,843 of NC_138978.1, read as the reverse complement.
CCACCTCACTTATCCGTTCTTCTGCCTCAGTTATTCTGCTATTGATCCCATCTAGAGTATTTTTCATTTCATTTATTGTGTTTTTAATCGATGCTTGATTCATCTTTAGTTCTTCTAGGTCCTTGTTAACTGTTTCTTGCATTTTGTCTATTCTATTTCCAAGATTTTGGATCTTGGAAATAGAATCTTGGATCATCTTTACCATCATTATTCTGAATTCTTTTTCAGGTAGACTGCCTATTACCTCATTTGTTAGATCTGGTGGGTTTTTATCTTGCTCCTTCTCCTGCTGTGTGTTTTTCTGTCTTCTCATTTTGCTTATGTTACTGTGTTTGGGGTCTCCTTTTTGCAGGCTGCAGGTTCGTAGTTCCCGTTGTTTTTGGTGTCTGTCTCCAGTGGCTAAGGTTGGTTTAGTGGGTTGTGTAGGCTCCCTGGTGGAGGGGACTAGTGCCTGTGTTCTGGTGGATGAGGCTGGGTCTTGTCTTTCTGGTGGGCAGGTCCACGTCTGGTGTGTGTTTTGGGGTGTCTGTGGACTTCTTATGATTTTAGGCCACCTCTCTGCTAATGGGTGGCATTGTGTTCCTGTCTTGCTAGTTGTTTGGCATAGGGTGTCCAGCACTGTAGCTTGCTGGTTGTTGAGTGAAGCTGGGTGCTGGTGTTGAGATGGAGATCTCTGGAAGATTTTTGCCGTTTGATATTATGTGGAGCTGGGAGGTCTCTTGTGGACCTGTGTCCTGAAGTTGGCTCTCCCACCTCAGAGGCACAGCACTGACTCCGGGCTCTTCAATTTGGGATGATGTGTTGTCTATTCATGTATTCCACAGATGCAGGGTACATCAAGTTGATTGTGGAGCTTTAATCCGCTGCTTCTGAGGCTGCTGGGAGAGGTTTCCCTTTCTCTTCTTTGTTCTCACAGCTCCTGGGTCTCAGCTTTGGATTTGGCCCCGCCTCTGCGTGTAGGTCGCCGGAGGGCGTCTGTTCTTTGCTCAGACAGGACAGGGTTAAAGGAGCAGCCGCTTCGGGGACTCTTGCTCACTCAGGCCGGGCGGGAGGGAGGGGCACGGAGTGCGGGGCGAGCCTGCAGCGGCAGAGGTCGGCGTGACGTTGCACCAGCCAGAGGCGCACCGTGCGTTCTCCCAGGGAAGCCGCCCCTGGATCCCGGGACCCCGGCAGTGGCGGGCTGCACAGGCTCCCGGAAGGGCGGTGTGGGCAGTGACCTGCGCTCGCACACAGGCTTCTTGGCGGCAGCAGCAGCAGCCCCAGCGTCCCACGCCCGTCACTGGGCTCCGCGCTTTCAGTCGCGACTCGCGCCCGTCTGTGGAGCCCCTTTAAGCAGCGCTCTTAATCCCCTCTCCTCGCGCACCAGGAAACCAAGAGGGAAGAAAAAGTCTCTTGCCTCTTCGGCAGCTCCAGAGTTTTCCCGGACTCCCTCCCGGCTAGCTGTGGCACATTAGCCCCCTGCACGCTGAGTTCTCGCCGCCAGCCCCAGTCCTCTCTCTGCGCTCTGACCGAAGCCCGAGCCTCAGCTTCCAGCGCTGCGCGCCCTGGCGGGCGAGCAGACAAGCCTCTCGGGCTGGTGAGTGCCGCTCGGCACCGATCCTCTGTGTGGGGATCTCTCCGCTTTGCCCTACCCAGGTATGTGGGGAGTTTCTTGCCTTTTGGGAGGCCTGGGGTCTTCTGCCAGCGTTCAGTAGGTGTTCTGTAGGAGTTGTTCCACGTGTAGCTGTATTTCTGGTGTATCCGTGGGGAGGAAGGTGATCTCCGCATCTTACTCTTCCGCCATCTTACCCGGAAGTCCCAACACACATAGTCTTAAACATTTTTCTTCTGTCTGAGCATTCATGATGAAGGGAAGCTTAATTTCCTCAGTCTGAAGGTTTTAAAGATTCTGCTATTTCTGTCTACCCTGAGAAGTCTCTACTCAGCTTCCTGAATGAAATTTATTCATTTGTTTTGCTAGTGCTCACTTTAGGTTGTTTATTATTATTGTTTAGTCTCACAGAGGAGCAAAAACTCAGTAAATTGCACTCAGAAACAAAGGCCCAGAATTTTAAAAAGTCATTTTGAGGAATAATAAACAAGCTAAATTAGAATTATATAAAAATAATCTGATGTTTCTGGGAATTTTTAAAGCCCTAGTACAAATTGTATATGCTCAGGTTTTCTGTAAAAACACTTGAGTTGGTCACGTGCTTAATAAACTTTGACATTTCATCTGAAAATACTGCACGTCTGGGTTGCTCTCAGCTCTTTGTGTCCATGTTACTGAGAGAGAATGCCAAATGTGGAGTAGATTTAGTGGAAGGTTTGGTTTTACATAATTGCTAGTTAGGAAAGACAGGTTGAAGGCAAAAAATGGTGGAGGCAGCAATAATTTCCTCTCTTCCTTAACTGCTTCTGTGCACGAGCATAGCCTGCTTCTAATGCTACATTCGGATTAAGGAAAGGTTAATAATTCAGCACCCTAAATGTGAAGGAAAGAAACCATCCTCTTTTTTTCTGGTTTTTGCCCCTACAAACAGGGCCATCAAAACAACCAGTTTCAGAGGAGTGAAAACTCATTGCCCTAATGACAGGGGTAGCATTTAATAAGTAAGCATCAGTAAAGCTTGAACATCTCATTTAACTCACAGTATCCTCAAAAATGCTCTGAGGTAGGTACTACTATTATCCATGTTTATGAGTAAAGAAATAGAGACACAGACTAAATACATTGTCCAGTAGCAGAGGCAAGGCTTGAACCCAGGCAGTCGGGTTTTTGACAGCCTGGCTCTGCGGGCCCTCAAAAGCATGTACCCAGAGGTGTCTGTGCAATTATTACAGGGAGGCTGTGTAATTCTGGTTAAGTATATGGATTATGGTGTTAGGTATCTAAAAATTGTGATCCTACACCTGCCATGTATGAGCTGTGTGTGACCTTGAGCAAACTAGCCAATCTACTTGAGGCTTCTCACCAGTACCAAAGGATAGATAACATTTATCTGATAGGATTCCTTAGACATTTAGTGGAGTTCAGAATGTTGAGTACTCAATACATGTAAGCTATTTTGATTATTTCTCTCCCACTAGCTTGTGAGATTCTCAAGGGCAAATTGTCTAGTCACTACTGGATTACTCAATGACCAGTTCCATGTTTGACTGTTCAACAGAGGTGGAATGTTTGGAGAAAAGAACACTTCTCTTTTGCAGGGCATTCACTGGCTTTTGAATGTGTGCCTTCTATCCCAAAGAGTCTTCTGCATTTGTCTTTGACCACTGGGATGTTGAAGTCATAGGGGCCTTCAGGCAAAAACAGACCCTTTGCATAAATAGCTCAGGTTATTTTCCCACCAGGAGGCTTCACACACTGACACAAAATTCCCCTGGGCCAGATTTCATGAAAAGTGGTAGGCTGGTTGGCAGCAGAGTGTCACCCAGGCAAAAATATACATGGGTCTCTAGGCCATTTATTCATTCAAGGCCATTTATTCATTCAAGAACAATTCATGGAATAAATTCTGTGTTCTGTTGTTCATATCTAGGGAGGACATTAGGGTAAATGAAATCAAGTGACATCAGTTCTCTCTCCTCAACGAGCCTGTAATCTGGGTGAAAGATGGCGAATAGAAACAAATATATGTTGCCTTCTTGTGGCTATACCTGGGCCAAGCAGTTACTAGAATAAAACTCCTTAGCAGCAGACTCTTGTTTGTTCACTGTGTCATTCCCAGGGTGTGGTGATAAAAGGTGTTCAATATATACTTGTTGAATGAAGGAATTAAACACAGTTGGCACCAAGGTTGAAATCTGTTAGAAGTCTGGCTCTAGGGGAGTTGTGATTCTGATCCTAGGAATTATCAGCTTAGGCAAGGAAAACTGGTCTTACCCTCTGGACTTGTAATCAGTAAACCCTCCCAATGAAGACCTTTACTAATTAGTTTAGGAAGGGCAGATCCCATTTTCCTCTCCACATACTCCTAGGGATGTATCTGTTATATATTTCATGTGACGTATGCTATTGCCCTTACTTCATGTTTAGTATTAATAGAAAAATAAAATAATTAACAGAAAAGTATCCCAACATGTGACAAACATAAAAGTTATAAATAACACTTGAGTACAAATAATCTGGCACCTATAGTCACTCAGGGTAATCAAACTGGCAGGGATTCTGGAGTCTAGGCTAGGTAGGCAATGATCCACAATTAGACTATTGTAAAATGGAATGATTGTGAGAAAGTGGAAAAGAGAAGAGGCTTTAGAGTCAAACAGACTAAGGTTTGTTTCCAACAGTTGCTATATGGTCTTAAGCAAAATACTGAAACTCTCTAGGCTTTGCTTTCTTAAACTGGAAATATGATCCAGCAATCCATAAGCAATATACTACTGAGTATATATCCAGAGGGAAATGAAATCAGTATCTTAAAGAGATATCTGCACTCCCATATTCATTGAAGTATTATTCACAGTTGGAAAGCCATGGAAACAACTTAAGTGTCCATAAACAGATGAATGCACACACATATACACACACAGGAATATTATTCAGCCATAAAAAAGAAGGAAATACAGCCACTTGTGACAGCATGAATGAATCTGGAGAACATTAGGCCAAATGAAGTAAGTCAGACACAGAAAGACAAACACTGTATGATCTCACTTATATGTGGAATCTAAAAAAAGTCAAATTCACAGAAGCAAAGAGTAGAATGGCAGTTGCCAGGATCTGGGGGTGTGGGAAATGGGGAGATGTTGGTCAAAAGGTATAAACTTTCAGTTATATGGATAACTTCTGGGGGTCAAATGTAGAGCATGGTGACTATAATTAATAATACAGTATTTTACACAGCCAACATCATTCTCAATGGTGAGAAACTGAAAGCATTTCCTCTAAGATCAGGAACAAGACAAGTTTTGGAAGTCCTAGCCATGGCAATCAGAGAAAAAAAGAAAAAGAAATAAAAGGGATTCAGATTGGAAAATAAGAAGTAAAACTGTCACTGTTTGCAGCTGACATGATGCTATACATAGAAAATCCTAAAGATGTTACCAGAAAACTACTAGAGCTCATCAATAAGTTCAGTAATGTGGCAGGATACAAAATTAATACACAGAAATCTGTTGCATTACTATACACTAACAACGAAAGATCAGAATGAGAAATTAAAGAAACAATCCCATTTACTATCACATGAAAAATAATAAAACACCTAGAAATAAACCTACCTAAGATGTCAAAAGAATTGTACTCAGAAAACTATAAGACACTGTTGAAAGAAATCAAAGATGACACAAATAGATGGAGAGATATACCATGTTCTTGGATTGGAAGAAGCAATATTGTGAAAATGACTATACTATCCAAAGCAATCTACAAATTCAATGCAATCCCTACCAAATTACCAATAGCATTTTTCACAGAATAGAACAAAAAACTTTACAATTTGTATGGAAACACAAAAGACCCCAAATAGCCAAAGCAATTTTGAGACAGAAAAATAGAGTTGGAGGAATCAGGCTCCCTGGCTTAAGATTATACTACAAAGCTACAGTCATCAAAATAGTATGATACTGGCTCAAAACAGAAATACAGATCAATAGAACAGGATAGAAAGCCCAGAGGTAAGCCCACACACATATGATCACCTAATCTACAACAAAGGAGGCAAGAATATACAATGGAGAAAAGACAGTCTCTTCAATAAGTGGTGCTGGGAAAACTGGAGAGCTACATGTAAAAGAATGAAATTAGAAAATTCTCTAATACCATACACAAAAATAAACTCAAAATGGATTAAAGACCTAAATGTAAGACCAGATATTATAAAACTCTTAGAGGAAAACATAGGCAAAACACTCTTTCACATAAATCACAGAAAAATCTTTTTTGATCCACCTCCTAGAGTAATGAAAATAAAAACAAAAATAAACAAATGGGACCTAATTAAACTCAAAGCTTTTATACAGCAAAGGAAACCATATATAAAATGAAAAGACCACCCACAGAATGGGAGAAAATATTTACAAATGAAGCTACCAACAAGTGGTTAATCTCCAAAATATACAAACAACTCACGCAGCTCAATATCAAAAAACAACCCAATCAAAACATGGACAGAAGACCTCAATAGATATTTCTCCAAAGAAGACATACAGATGGCCAAGAGGCACATGAAAAGATGCTCAACATCACTAATTATTAGAGAAATACAAATCAAAGCTACAATGAGATATCACCTCACATTGGTCAGAATGGCCATCAATAAAAAGTCTACAAACAATAATTGCTGGAGAGGGTATGGAGAAAAAGGAATATACATTATTCGTGGGAATATAAATTGGTACAACCTCTATGGAGAACAGTATGAAGATTCCTTAAAAAACTAAAAATAGAGCTACATATGATCCAGCAATCCAACTCCTGGGCATATATATGAAGAAAAACATGGTTCGAAAGGATACATATACCCCAATGTCCACAGATGTAGAAAACAAACTGATGGATACCAGAGGGGAAAAGGGGGAGGGATAAATTGGGAGATTGGGATTGACATATACATTAATGTATATAAAATAGATAACTAATAAGGACCTACCATATATAGCACAGGGAACTCTACTCAATACTCTGTAATGACCGATATGGGAATAGAATCTTAAAAAGAGTGGATATATGTATATGTATAACTGATTCACTTTGCTGTATAGCAGAAAATAATGCAACATTATAAATCAACTATACTCCAATAAAAATTAAAAAAAAAAAAAAAGCCAGAGGGAAAAAAATGACAAAACCTCAAAAAGTGTCCCAGGGGAAGATTTCTTCCAATCAAAGTTGTATCTGTCAGAAATTCTCTGCATTTGAATATTTTAAAATGAAAACATATTTTCCTATTAGATTATACAAAAAATAAAGTGAAAGATAAATCGCCTAAAAAAATAATACTGTATTGTATACTTGAAATTTGTTAGGAGAGTAAGGATTAAGTGTTCTAACCACACATACACAAGAAGGTAACTATGTAAATTATTGGAAGTGTTAATTAGCTTGAATGTAGAAATTAAATTATTTCACAATGCATATCAAGTCATCACATTGTATGCCTTAAATATACACAATTTTTGTCATTACACCTCAATAAGAAGAAACTAAAAATAAATAAAAGCCCCCAAATAAAGTAGGATTAATACTACATACTTCATAAAATTATTCTGATAATTATATCAGATCATGCAAACTGAGAGTCTAGTTCAATGAAAGGTTAAATTATTAGTAATTTCTAGTTACAGCCATTGTTTACTTGATTCATCTTTTACATCACAGTGCAGCCAGTAGAGGACAATGTGCTTAACGTTATGTACCACTTTTCCAATTGTCTTTTTGTATGTAATTCCACTTACATGAGTTTCAGTTATGCTGCACGTGAATTACAGGCAGGTTGGGGAAATCAGCAAAAATGCCTAGTTCCAACCAGTGTGCATCTATGTCTTGTGATCACCTGTGCTTGTTATTTTAGGAGCTTTAACTGGCCAGAGTTTATTTGCTTCCAACCTTAGGCTAAGACTTAGCCAACGTAGCATTCTTGCAGTGGTGGGGTAAAGTAAGTACATCATAGTCATCATAGTAAATGAAAAAGCCCAGATTTTTGAATGAGAAATATCTGGTTTCAAATTATGCCTCTTTACCAGCTGTACTGATTTGGGGTAGTCACATAACCTCCCTCAGCATCAGTTTCTCATCCCAAATGTGTGGCAATATAATGATTACTTAAGAGAGGTTCCTTGACTTCAGCCCTTGCCCCTTCAAATTTGTATTCTAGTCTACTCCTGAAATGATCTTTCTAAAGTATAAACCAGATCATGTTTCTTCCTTGCTTAAACTCTTCAAAGACTGGTTGCATCAGCATTAGTGGTTATTGGTGGCTGTGAGGGATGTTGCTGAAAATACAGATTCTCTGCTCCCCCACCCCCGACCCAGACTCAGTAAATCATAATCTTCTAGCATGAGGCCAGCTATCTATAATTTCACGTGGCTCCCCTGTGAATCACAGGGCTTACATTCATTAGCCTAACCTTTCCGTGATCCAACCCCAGCCTCTGCTCAGCATTATCTCACAGCCTCCATGTCACAGGCCACCTGCAGCTATATCCACTGCTGACAGCTTTCCTAATATGTTATGTGTCTCCCCTTGCTCATGTAGCTTCCTCTGCTGGAATGAGTTTCATATCTGGCTTTTCTACTAGGTAATCCCACACACATTATACAACACTCAGAAAACCCTACCTCTGTAAAGATTTTTCCTATTCTGCTCCCAGAAAGAACCAAATACTCTTTTTAGGCCTCCAAATATGAAATACAGACTTGAAAATCAAGTCAAACAGTCATCTTGCATGTAAAGCCTCTAAATGGCTGAATGCGATTTGTCTTATTTGTCCTTGTATCATTAGTATCTGTACATAGTACGTGGCCAACAAAGTTTTGATGGGGAAATAAAGCTCATCTTTTGAAATTGTGAACTCTGGTACAGAGATGTGTAGCTTTGATGAATGAGGGTGCAGAACTACAAGTTGTAAATGATCTCTTTGCCTTTGATATGGTAAGAAACTAATCAGTGTCTCTCTTTGGAACATTAAACTTGGACCATTTCACCTGGGGCTTAGGAGGAGCTGTTTCTATTGAATTCCACCTTCTAATTTTTAGAGCAGTTAGTGGTTTCAGACACTGGTCTGCAGCTATGGCATTTAAACAGATGCTGACATGTCAGTATGCCCAAGGAGCAAAGCTTTTTTGGGTGGAAAGATTACCAAAGCTTTTCATTTCAGTCCAACCCAGAGATTCAGGATGCTATAAACAGCACGCTGTTTTATCCATCTGTGACTGCCCAGGGAAGTATGTTGTATTTTATGGGAAACCTGGTGGCAGGAGATATATTGTCCAGTGGTTTTTCTACCTGCTGTTGATTTATGATTGAAGGTCAGATATATTATGGCTCACCTGCCAATTCTAACTACCTTTCATAAAATTATGGTCCTGCTCAATGGATGAATGCCCCTTAGTACACACATTCCATCAGAGCTTTGTAGGTAACAGTTACTGATGCCAGTTGGTTTTTGGCAATAGTATTAAACTTCAAACCATAGAAAGTGAGGACCCTTGAACCTTCTGATGTGTGGCTCAGCCCTTAACATCTTTACAGGGAATACAAATAGTGATGCTAAATCAGGGTGATCTTTCTCCTACTCTCCTTAAGCTTCTTTTCCTCTCTAGTGTCACATTCCACTGCTGTAAAGAAGTTAAGCGTCTGTCAAACAGGTATTTATTCTTTGCTGAGTCAGGAACTCACTCTATAGCTGTGTGTTTTTCATTCCTTTTCCATCTAGGAACAGTGATTTGGGGCTCCAGTTAGGTGATGAATTCTGTTGAGAAATCTTTATATGAAGAGGGTACATCCACATTACATTCTAAAATACCCAGTTGGCTATCACCCAGAAAATGAAGTATATAGGTGTGCAGCCTACCTACTCTTATATTCCTACAGTTCTTGACCTCCTTTAAGGTGTTCCCACTTGCTATCTCAAGGTAGTACAGTAGAATGTTGAGAGAATATACTCTAAAGCTAGATAGCACTGGGTTTGATTCCTGATGGTCATTGTAAATGACTGGCCTTGAGTTTCTCTCTGTGCTCCCAGGGATAGATAATGGTGACAAAGTGCCATATGCAGCATATATAAGCATCCAGTAAACATTAGTTATTTTTATAGTTTTTTTATTAGCATTTTAGCTAGTGATTAATGCCTACCTTCTCTAAGTGATCATTAATATTAATATATTAATCCAAAGTGTGTGTCTCTGCTTCAGCATTATAGCAAGGTAAGAGTTCTCTAAAGGTCATCTCATCTACAGTTCTCCAAAAATATTAATATTTGGATTTTAGCAAAATATTTCTTATCCTTTAGCATAATTTTAGTGTTTTTTCTAGAAATACAGATTTTCTAGAAATGGCTTGTCTGAACATGTTATCTGAAAAATATGTCACCTTGATAATTTCCTACTAAGAAGACTATGTACTAAGCCTATGATGTAGTAGGATAGGGGAGAGATTGAAAGCATGAGTTTAGTATGCAGCAGGACATGGAGCAAAGATATGCTTTAGCTCCTTAAATCACATTCTGTGTGAATTTGGGTCAATTATCTTCTAGTCTCATTTTCCTTTTTTTTTAAATGAGAATAACTAATATGAATAACAAAGTTCATAGGAATTTTATGACTATGGATTTTAAAAAACACAGTAAAACACTTAGAACAGCATCTGACCCATAGTTAGCACTTATGAATGCAAACTCCTATCCAAATAGAAGATTTGACCTGAAAATGTTCAAAATCTAGTACTAGAGAGATAGACAAAATAGGAACAAAAAACATTCTTAGCAACAAGTCGGGATCTATACGAAGTAGTCACCACTATTTTCTAGTCTAATTTCAAAGAACTTCTGTTCACCAAACAGTGTTACTATCTGGAAGATGTCCAGCAAACTGCAGGCATAGTACCATTTATGACCTCTGAAATATTTTTTATTCATAGCCTCCCTAATAGTGACACCCAGAGGGAAAGTAGGCAGCACAACTGTACACTGCAGTCATCTGAGCTCCATGGCCATTGTTAATAGAAAAAGAATAAAAACTGAATTGTGGTAATTGACAGAAGGTGTTTCCAAGGCATATGTGAAAAAGTTTGCCTAGTTGAGGCTCTTTGACATAATCAAGTAGTAACACTGAGACTGAGTAGTCCATATTTTTAATCTACTGAGACTAATGATTGAGTCTCTTGAGTACACAGATGACCTCTTCTTTGGCCTAGCATAGCAGAACACAAGGCTCAATGTCTCAAAAACTGCTGTTGAATTAATCGCTGAATGAATGAATAAAGTTTCGAGATATTCAACAAAAGCTGCTTTTATTGTGTGCCTTGCATAAGATAGGAGCCCAAGAAATGGTTAATTAATTAGTTAATTCATTGAGAGACAGTTAGGTGGTAGGTGATTCATGAGTCCCAGTGACTCAGGCATAACTGTAATTTTTCTTCAATATTTCAAAGGATTTCAAATACCTTTTACTTTTCCTATTGAATGATTTTGAGATTTTTCCAAATATTCACTAGCCAAGAACAGTCAGCATATTTTCCACAACTTGGCCAAAATTATAACATGTAGAGAGAAAGGCAGGCTAGTTTTAAAATGGAGTATGAGAGGTTCCCTGTGGGGGATTGGATTGTCCCAAGTGTTCTTAACTCTTTGTGATTGGTGTTAAAAAAAAGCTTTGCTGTTGAAAATAAAGACATTTTTTGGTTCTCATTGTAGCCACTAGTCACAGCAATATGCTTAATTCTCTCTTGCTTTAGGCCTCTAAGAAAAGCTTCCTTATATGAAATGGACCAACAGTATGTTGACTCATTAATCTTCCCCTTTTTAGCTTTCAATTGTTCTGAAGATTAGAGCTTTGTTGCGTAGACTTTAGGCCATCTTTAAGACACGGTATTCTTTCAGCTATTAGAAATGGTCATGAGCCTTTTGAGTAATCTTCATGCATCTGGACTATTATTGAACATGGACTATTAACATGTTAAAGTATCATCTATCTGTCTTATCAATATTTTGAAAATGATTAAAGAAACACAACATAGAACTACAATATGGGCCATTCCATGGGCACTGACTCCCAAAGAAGCATATTTTCTTTTATTCCAATCACCTGTAATCATAAAGCTATCTGGGTCTAATTGTTTTCCATAAAATAGATAGGAATATTTTTCTAAGAGAATATTCCCTTACTAAACAAAGTCAGCTGAAACTTTGGATTGGCTTCTGTTATTGGATTTTGATATATATTCTTGATTCAATTAGGTTTTTCCACCCTTATTCAGAAAATAACATTAACCAAATTTTTAATACTAGAAATTTATTTATGCTGCATCATAAAGGCCCTAATATATTTTAAAAGGTAGCAAAAACACAAAAGATGCTGTGGTTGTTTCATCACCATAGAGTCTATAGCTGCACTGTCCAAATGTGAGTGTTTAAATTTAAAATTTAATTTAGTTAAAACAGTTAAAAACCACAGGCCCCAAAGAGTGTCATTTGGGCTAAAGCCCATGATAAAAAACCTAGATATAATATCTAACCTAACTGCAGTTTTGACCTTCACCAGAAATGCATTCTTAATCAATCTGTCTGGAATTTTCTGGTCAGCACCAAAGAGGTAATCGGCCATGTAGGCCTTTCTATTCACCCCACAAGAAAAAGAGGCAATCTGCATAATAAAAACCTTGCCATTCCCTTCCCCCCGTAAAAGATGTCCTGGTCTAAAAATAACCCTTTATTTTTAATTTTATTTTTATTTCGCTAATAGCCCCCCGGCCCCACCCTTTTTCCAAGAAAAATCTTCCATTTGTACAACTCCTTGGAGGACACTTCTAGTTGCTAGATGGGATGCTACCCAATTCATGAATAGCTTAATGAAGCCAATTAGATGTTCACGTTTTCCCAGTTGAATATTTTTTAACAAAATTAAAAATTAAGTTTCTCAATCACAACAGTCGTTCTGTAAATACCCTATAGCTGCACATGGCTAGTGTATCAGACAGCACACATGTGGGGCATTCCAATCATTGCTGAATGTTCTACTGGACAGCACTGGTCTAGGGTGACCAACAAAGATGTCTCAGTTACAACAGACTTAATTGATGTCTGCAAGGTAAGCCACATGGTGTTATAATCATCTCCATTAGCTCAGCAAGTCAGAAGGAACTGTGTTTATCCCGGATGACATATGAAGTCCTCCACAGTCAATTACTTCATTTGAGTTTCATGATTCTGAAATTCCTTGTCACTGTTTTTTTGCCCCCTGCTCTACTCCCATTTCCCCAATTAACTCTTCATTTCTCAAATATTCTTTAAGAATGGCGGCACACTGTCTGGCTAGGGGTAAGGAGAGAAAGGAAAAAGGATTAGAGGGCACACTGATGTCTAAGCAATAAAACCCTGGCGTTCTGGGTTTAGAAATTCTCACATTGTAAGAGGTTCTAAAGTTTCACTTTAGAAAAAGAAGCAGCCTTTAAAATGTTGATTTCTGCTTTTTCTGGCAAACCTTAACTTCCTGGTTCAAAGAAAAGACATGTATAAATGAGGCCCACAAGTCTTCCTTGACATCAAATCGCTCTTACAGCACAACATTTTGATGAGTTAAGTGTAAATGAACCAGAAACATATGGATTAAATTTCTCCCATGATAGTAAGAGGTTAGAAAAATTGAGGGTGAAACATGCCTGGGAAAATGCATTTAGTGGCTTACTGGGCCCTCAGTGCTTAAAACTCAGAGCATACCATTTTGCTGGGAGCAAAATGTAAAGTGGAATCAGTCACCTCGACTCTGTGTCTTATTCAAAGCTTCCAGAGGAAACTGGAAATGACATTTGGGTTTCCCTTTTAGTTAATAGGTCTATGATCTAGATTGAGAGAGCGCTTTCCTCACCAAACTTGGCAAAATGGTGAGAAAAGGGGAGGGTGCTCCTTTCCCTGTGCCACTGAGCAGAGTCAGCTGATAAGGTTGGGTGGCCCTGGCCCATCAAGACCTCTTACAAAAAGCGACATTTTATGAAAGACAGGCAGTTTTGTATTTGAATACACCAACAGAGTCTAATTTGCCTTTTGGGAGCCACTGAAAGGTTTGAAGTAGAGGAAAAGACATGATCAGATCATCTGACAGCACTGAGGAGGGTGGAACCAGAGGAGGAAAGATATGAGTGAAGGAGAACAAATCAGGAAGGGTAAGCAAGAGGTGGTGAGGCCCAGAATTCAGGGGCAAATGTAAATATTTAGGAAAAAAGAATGTTAGGGCTTTGCAATCCACTTGATATGGAAGATAAAATGAGGCAATGAGGTAGGAGTTAAGCCATTTGTTCAAAGTCACATAACTTTTTTCACTTCAAGCTTTTTCACCCCAAAGTTTTCTGACTTACATAAACCAGGCAACCAGGGATATTTATTCATTTACTTAATCATTGATAAGTATTTATCAAGTACATATTATATGTAAAACATTGTATTGTGTGCTTGAAATAATGATGTTGAGCTTGGGGATAATTATTGCTGTGGCAGGGAAATTAGGTCACTAGTATCTTATGACACTGTTCTCCAAAATCATTCCTGGAGACAGAGCAGATAATCAGAGAAAACTAAATCACTCATAACACAACTAGACTCCTTCAGAACCTTTGCTGTTATACTTTGGCTTGAAGGTTTTGAAATAAGCTTGAGTTGAGGGAAAGCTGCCTGGTTTCTCTAAATCACTTTGTCTGTCTGCATTGTGCCATTGGCCAGTGTCACTTGGCAGGTAGCAATATGCTGCATTAGAGAAAATTGCCACTATTGATACTTACAGGCCCTTATAAATCACTACCTCCATGCAGGGTCTTAGACCAAAGTACACTGGGTCAGGCCATTGTCCCAAGGAAGCAACCCATTCCTTCAAAAGAGCAATATATCCCCTTGTATTGTGGATTGAAGTGACAGCTTTTATATACATGGCTGGCCTTGGCCAGGAAAAAATTAACCATCCCTGATTCTCTTTCAATTCAAGGTCATATTATTTGATGAGTTCCCACGTGATGAATTCTTGTTAAACATAAGGGCTGTAGACATGAAAGGGGGAAATGGTAGGACTACCTCCCAGAAATTATTGCACTGACTCATGTACTCACTCAGTGGAAAAATGGTAGAGCTGAGATTTAAACTCAGCTCAGGTCTATCCAGTTCCCTAATCCATTTTCTTTCCACACCACCATGAGTTACAGAGTTGAGGGTAAGTCAACCTAATTAATCAAGTTAACCATCTCTCCTCCAAATTGTCTCTACCAAGAAGTGCCAAAGAGAGAGAGGATGGGGAGAAGACACTCTGCAAACCAAGGAGTAAAGAACCCAAAGTTTGTCAGCACAGATCCTGAAAGCTACAGACCCTTATACTCTATTTCAGAATTTCTAACACAGGTTAAGCTTAAATGTAAAAGACATGATGGCCTCCTATATTGGCTGAGAAACTCATGATGATTTGGGAATACATACATCCTCAACTGGGACTTACTATGTTTGCTGTTTTGTGAAAGATTATAACTTATGTGTTATTGTCACAATGAGTTTGAGTCTGGGTGTGTAAACTCGGCCAAGTCACAATCTTTCTGCTTCTCAGTTTCCTCATCTAGATAATGGGAAAACTAATACTACTACCTCCTAAAGCTGTTTGAAGATTAAATGATTTATTATATTTAAGGTCTTAGAACAGTGCCTGACATATTGTTAATACTCAATAAACCTCAGTTATTATCCTCTTTTTCTCCCGTATTAACTCCAAGCTACCTCACCTAGTATTTTGACTACTGTTTCTTGGGAGATTATTATACATCAAGCACTGTGCTTCATATGCGTTATCTACATTAAGTCTTATAAAAAAACCTTAAGAGCTGAGTACTATTCATTCATTTAATTCATATTCATTCAGGGCTTTCTTTGTGTGTGTCAATGTTCTAGGCACTGAGAGTATAATAGTGAATAAAACAAAGCATCTTTCCTTTGAAATGAAGAAATAAAAGTAGTATTTCTGTGGACAGTATAATGTGCATAATGAAGTCTGAAACTGCTCCATGAGGGAACCCAGTTTAAGAATGAAGTCAACCCTTTGAGGAAGGCAGAACTAAGAGAATTTTAGAGGAAAGACTGGAATCTCAATGATATCATGAATCTCTGGTTCAAACTATGCCTGAAGCTGCCATATTTCTGAAGTTGTAAGATTCACAAGACAATACACTCTCTATTTGTAACCAGTTTGATTTCGGTCATCTGGTTTTTCCTGATGCTTTGTTTTGCTTTTTAACTGAAAGCATCTTAAACAATAGACAAAGCAAAGGCCAAAGCCAGGTTTTCTCCTTGCCCATACTCACTATTTTCATCTCTCCATCATCTCATCTTTATTTGTCCTTATACTCTTCTTTCTTATCCCCTCTCTTCCCTACATTCCAACCCTTTCACTCTTCCAAAATTCATATGGCTCCTATCAACACCACTGGTAGAAACATTAACAGACATAATAATGCGCTCCTGAAATATTTATTTCATAGAAAAATATGTTAGGGCTGGAAGGGACTTTGAGAGATAATGGGTTCCAGCCCCTTCCCTTCAGGCAGATAAGCTATTATTATTCTCATGAGGCAAATGAAGTCCAGAAATACTAAATGACTTGTTCAAGCTAGTTAATGTCAGACTGGGGAATAAACACCAAATCAAAGGGTCAGAGAATCACAGCACTCAGAATCTATGAGGATTTCAGAGACTGCCTGGTTCTAACCCACTCATTTTATATCTGGGGAAACTGAGTATTGATGAGGGTTAGTGACACGTCCAAGGTCACATTGCTAATCTGTGACAGACCTAGGACAAACTTCCTGAATTCCTCTTTAGTGCTATTTCCACTAGGCTAAACTTCTTCTGCCTTTCTAATTCATTTTTTAAAGTGTTGGATAATTATTGAAATTAATATGCCCATACTTGAAGTTCAATGCTCTATCCAAGTGGCTTGTTAAGTCTTCTGTATTGCCTTGATCTCTGTGGGAGTTGTATCTATTCATAAAACAGGACTGAGAAATAACTTTACCTATAAATCCATACATACTTTCTTCTTCTTTGTTGAAATCAGTTGCTTTATACCTAAAGTATTCTTAACTACTTTTTAATACAATATTTTCTTCTTCTCAAGTTAATTCTCTAGCATTTATGGCAGGAAGGGGATTGGACACTAAAAGCTTGTTTCTCCACCCCTGCACTTACATGGTGCACTTTTTATTACAAGAATAATTTTCTACCAACAACTGCTGGGATGGGATTGTTCTGGACACTAAAGCTAAAAGAAACTGAGGCAGGGTATCAACAGCTATAATGAGAGCAAATGTCCCATGTCATTCATTCAAACAAGTATTTTTCCAGCCCAGTGGAATAAGGCTGGTGCCACCAACTTGCTCAAGGTTCTTTTTTATGTTTATAGTTCTTTTAGGTTCAAACTTAAAGGCTCTTTTCATTTGAGACTAACACAGCCATAGGTCAAACACTTTTACCCAATCTTCCAAGTCCAGAATTCTCAGTTCTCCCAGTGGGGTGTTGGAGAGAGACTCCTCCCCTCACTACCCTTCCTAAATATTTTTCACATTTCACAATGTTCCCTAAGGAAACAAAGTTCAATATCTACAATTATGTTAACCAGGATTTTTATGTTATGTTTCCATACCAGGAAAACTCCAAACTCTCAGTTGGATAAAACAAAAAACTTTTTTGAATATTTCCCCCCCCCATTCATGCTGCATGTGCAATGTGGGTCAGTTAGAGATTTCTCTCTGTGTCCTCATTGTGTTTATTCACTACCCAGGCTGAACGGGAAACTCGATATTGCTGTGGCAGAAAGAAAAGAGTTCTAGAGGGTTTGGCATCAGGAAATAGATTCTCTAGCCCCAAAAGATACACACATAACGTGTGTTCAAATGCATTGGTCAAGGAAAGTCACATGGTCGCATCTAATTACAAGTGGAACAAAAGAGAGAGAAAGCCACAATATGTGTGCATATCCCTAAAGACCATCACTGCAACATTTAAATTACATTATCTCTCAAAGAAAGTGGATTCACTGAAGAAGGAGGAGGAGATGGATGAGAGGAAGGGCATGAGGGCTAGTGAAATTTGAGAATTTACTTATGGTGTTTATGTATTGGTGTTTTCTCTACTGCCTAGACCCTTCAATGACAGCCACATAACATAGAAAGGGACAGAGCCAAATATATATCTTACTACTCGAATATAGACTTATTTTGCTCTCTGGGAGATGGAGAGGGGTTGAGAACCCACAGAATAAGTTCCAAACATCTTTTGTAACCAATAAGGATATTTATGACTTGAGTCTTATTTGTTTTTGTTTTCCTGTTCATTGCTACATTCTACTCAAATAAAAATTCTTAAATTCTCCATTCTTTTTTACTATTCTATATTTTCAATAACCATTTTCCTTAATATACATGGTTAACTTTTTATTCAGCAACTGAATGATTACATTAAAATTATCCCCAAACTTCTACAACTGAAGTTGTCCTTCCTAATCTAATGCTTGTTTCATAAAGCTACAATCAATAGAGCTCTTTAGACCTTGCTAGATTAAAAATAATCTATCAAACACACTGTTTTTAGAATACAAATTTGAATTACAAATACCCCCAAAATATATAGATTAAACCCAATACTTTTCCATCTCCAACAAAGGTGACATTCTAAAGGAAGTTTTTCTGGCACTTTCTTTTTTTTTTTTTTTTTTTTTGCTATACGCGGGCCTCTCACTGCTGTGGCCTCTCCCGTTGCGGAGCCCAGGCTCTGGACGCACAGGCTCAGCAGCCATGGCTCACGGGCCTAGCCACTCCACGGCATGTGGGATCTTCCCAGACCGGGGCACAAACCCGTGTCCCCTGCATCGGCAGGCGGACTTTCAACCACTGCGCCACCAGGGGAGCCCTCTGGCACTTTCTTCATCCTAATGTAAATTCTTTTAATCTTTCAAGATCTGTTAAAAATTAAAAACATCTGTGTAAATCATAGTTAGAGACACATGATCTTATTCCAGTGAGGCATTTTCTTTAAGTAGTACCTGGTTTTCTGTCTATGGATTACTGTTGGTGTCCAACTTTTCCAGTAGAATTACTGCTACCTGGTATTTATTTTACCTGGTAGCTTTAAAATAGAAAATCTCTTCCTGAGGTCAATTCTTAGCTTTAAAAACTAGAAGCCATTTGATATGGAGTCATGGATTAGAAGCAACCTTGTCACTTATCTCTTTCAAATTCTCAATCATGCAGAAACAACCTCTCCAGTATGAAAAATAGACACCCAGCCTCTTTCAAACTCTTCAAGTGATGGAGAAGAGAACTTACTAACTCAAGCAGCTAGTCCATTCTTTTTGGGAGGGCCTGGCGGGGGTGGGGGCAGACTGAGGTAGGTAATAATGTTGAAATGGTCACAATACTTGCATTTAAATAAAATCCATCTTCATGTGTCTCCACACATTAATCTTATTTCTTCTCCTTTTACACCTATAATACAAGTCCGAGGCTCCATTTTTATATTTACTCTTTATATATTTGAAGTTAGCTACATTGGCTCCTAAGTATTTTATTTTCTTAAGCTTATCACGTCAAGAGCCTTCAGATGTTCTTTATATGAGATGGATCACAGTTTTTATTGTTCTTCTTTGGGTACAGTCATTTGTCACTGTCACTCCTTAGGGCATGGTGCTGTGTGTAGGAATCTTCTCTTACTGGAATTTCACAAGATGCTGCACAATGAGTTACTGCCCATGATGCGTGGAGTAGATGTGCCTAAGAGAAACTGAGTGTAAATGTGCCTTAGATAAATTTTTGTGGCCAAATAGGAAATAGACTCATTTGTTTCAAAAGTTGGTATGAATGTGGATGCATTTTGTAAGTATACAAATGGAATATAGATAACAGGAGCATCAATCATATGTCTGAGCCTCATAAAAATGGGGCTATATTTAAGACAGAATAATAACTCCAGTAGTCAGATGACACCTTTAGTAGCTCAAGGGGCCCCTTCAGTAGTTCTTCTCCTTTTAAAAGCTGGCATCAATTCACTCTTATGTTGGGGCTCTCTGTCACTAATATGACTAAATTCTTTTCCTGTGTCTACTTTTCATGATGTATTCCCTTTTTCTCTTCTACCAGAATCAACTAAACAACCATCTCCTCATGTTTACAGCTCAGATGCCCAAAGAAATCTATTTGGTCCATGAAGTCATCATTATCAGACAGAGCTTTTGAACCAGTGTATATATGGTGAGCCTATCAATTGTCTTTCTTTGGATTAGATGGCCACTTCTGGGCCTATCAGTCATGATCAGGAGAAAACTGGGTCACATGTTATAAAAATAGCTCCCTTTTAATAAGGAAATATTTCTGTTTGCTGCCTTATCAAGAGTGCCAGTCATTGTGAAATCAAGTGCTTAATATATTCCTCTTTGGGATTAAAGGAAAATGAGGAGAAGAGAACCCAGCTATACTCCTGAATACATTTGTTGACTTTATGTGGAAATAAGATAATTTTTAGGGTCTTTTCTGAGAACAACTCCCTTAGGTCTTGCAATTTGGGAACCTCCTATCTGTAAATAATGGGCTTCTGTTTAGGAAAGTACTAGATAAAGGGAGAGAAGGTGATGACATTGTCTGGTATATGAAAAGCTTCATGAAGGCACATTTCTTTTAAAACTAAGTCCAATACTGAGCACATAGTACATCTCCATAAATATGGATTGGTAAAAAAAAAACCCTTAAATAAACAACTGAAGGAGACCCCAGGATCACTTTAAATAGAGATCTCTGAAAACAGGAAACTATTTCCCCCAGAAACTCTAGACATTAGCCAATGAGGAAGCAGGAGATAAGGCTATGGCTCTGATTACTTAGTTAACATAGGATTATTTTGATTAAATATTTTCTATTTTTCAAAGAGAAAATTCAAATAATTCAGTTACCACTGGGCTTATTCTTGTGGATATTATTTCATCTTAAAGATTAAGCTTCCTTTGTGTCATCAAAATAACTTGTGACAATAACGTTTAAAATAAGCCTGATTTCCCTTAAAGAAAATCTTTTTAATGGTCAAATTTTCAAAAATAAAAATCAGCCATTTAAGCGTAGTGCTTCCATTTTTAGAGGACTCCAGGGAATGTCTACCTGGCATGCATACTGTGAAGTATATCCCACCATCAAATGCCTTTTAAGGTCCTTCCTGTGCTTCAGTGATTCATTTTCTTCTATCTTTCTTCACATGGATTTTGTCTACATTAGTGATGGCAAATACCTGACTCAAGTACTATCAATCCCTCTCCTATGCCCATGGCAGACATCACTAATCAATTACAGCCCTTGCCTGTAGGGTGAAGTTAGCACTGCAGATGTAACTTCTTTGATGATGACCTCCGACTTAGCTCATATCTGATTTTGTAGCCTCGTTGTCCTAATGTCAGGATTTGGCAATGTGGTCAGGCATTATTTGTCAGGTTACTGTGGCTTCAAATATCTCTATTTACAGCTTTTCCTGGGTACAATGCAAATTACCATTTGCCATGAAGTCATCAGCCTTGGTCAGTTTCCAATTCAGTTATTTTTCTTTTCAACCTGTTATTCCCTACCTATCTGGGGAAGATATCTTTTTTCTTTTTCTTTCAGGACTAACCTAGAGCATTCCTGATGTAAATTAAAATACATGACCAAACCTCTGGAACTGAGACTTAATCCCCAGATTGTACAGTTTTTCATAGAGTGGGAATCTAATGCAGTATAGTTGAAAATCTCATCTAGCCCAAGCACTAAAGAAATGTTTCTGTTCAGAAATGAATCAAATGGAAAAAAATCAATTGACCAACCAGGAAATGCATTCAACTGATCACCAATAAAGAAGGGATCTACCTGTGTAAGAGACTCCTAATCATCAGACAGAGAATTTCAGTGATTCCTGACCTGGTTATTCCTGATTATACACACACACCTGCTATTTATCTCTGTCTTCATGTTTCATTTAAATTTGCAAACCAACACATCCAATGTGGAGTTCATCATTTTCCCCTCTAACCATTTAATAATCCTTCATTTTTCTATGATACACTGATTCAGCAAACATTTATTGAGCATCCACATGTGTTAGGAACTATGCAAAATTCTCTTAGTATGTCAAGAGAGAAACAGATCTAGTTCTTGCTGTCATGAAGTTTATGACACAATATTTAGAATGAACAGACATAGGATAAGAAATTACACAAGTGATTGGTCACTAAATCTGGAAACTGAGAGTCATACATACTTCTGTCTTGTTCTCAATCCTATCATCTAATAAATCACCAAATCCCTCAACATTTCCTTGTATAAATCTCTTTTGAATCAGAATCTTTCTATGCATTTCTACTTCCACTGCCAGTAGTTCACTCTTATCATCTCTCACCTGTACCAAAATAATAACCATTATTTTATTCTCCCTCAAATGCATTTCTCATATATCCATCACCAAAATGTTCTAAAATGCAAAACCAGCTTGAAAACTTCTAAATATTCCTACCGTGTAATTTCTAAGATCCTTTACCCAGTCTACAAAACCCTCCAAGATTGTCTAATATACCTACTTCTATACGTATCACTCTTTACTCTTTGCATTCATGTGCTCACAACAACAAATATTTTTCGTGCACACATATTACATGCCACTGTGATTTTGCTCATGGTATCCCCTCTACCTAGAATGCCTTCTCTCTCTGCTTGGCTTTCCTGACTCTTAACTACCTTCTAATACTCAAGATTTAGTTCTTAGATCTTCTCCAACCCTCCAAAGATCAATCAGGAATTTCATTGTATTTCTAAAACACCTGGGCATGTATCAAACATTGCACTCACCTCTTTGTACTATAATTGTCTGTTTATAAACCTGACACCACGACATGACTTTGGGATCCTTCAGAGCCAGGTCTCTATCTTCATCATGTTTGGGGCCTCAGAGCCCATTTTAGAGTTTGACACATATCAGGCACACTAGAAATATTTGTTTAATGTATGGATGAATGAATGGTCTACAAAGAAGACATCCACATTTTGGGGATAAAATATTTGTTGGTCAAACTCTACTCATTTATTTTTCACAATGTCTGCCTGTCTTTCCTGCTAAGCCATTTGACTTACATGCATAATAAATCAAGACTTGATGGCTAGATTGCATCTAATCCAATTAATAGTTGCTCTGCAGGCAGGGCCGCTTTTTGGTTAATGCAAACACTGCCTGGCTAAATAATTCCAGTTGATGTTTAAAAAAAGAGAACGCACTTTAACAGCTGTTTTAAGGCACCATCAAAGCTCCAGGCTATCCCACATGTTACACTGATTGACTTGATCCAACACCACACACTGCTTTAAGTCAAAACTCCATCCTGCTATGAATCCCTTCACCAACCCATCCAAGCTGCTCTCACCTCCTGAGTTGGTCTTTGGATCTATTTTGCCATTCAAGCATGTACTATTTTGATATCTATATATAAATCTACCTATCATAGGGGAAACAAAGTAAGAAGGTCAGAGATAGCTCTTATAGTCTGCTTTATTCCCAGTTTTTTACATCCACTATTTCCAATTTTACCAACAACGCAAGAAAGTAAGTTCACATAAATCATTTTAAAGACAATGAAACTGAGATTTAGCCATGTGAAATAATTTTCTTAGGAATCAACAGCTGGTAGTGGTGGTGCCAGGATGTGAACATAAATGTATCTGACTACAAAGTTCCCCATCTTTGCCAGTTTCATTGTGTGTATGTAGTTTACTTTCCTCTTTATAATACACAGATATGCAGTAGAGGTATTTGGACCAAGTAATGAGGCTGAGCTACTATGAGCCAGATTATAAAGGCAATTTGATAGGCATGGAAGGAGGGGAGGGAAGGGATCATGAGGATTAATCTGAGAAAGGAGAGGGACAAACATCAGGGGAACAGCCATTATGTGCAAGAGATAATGTATATTTTAGTGTAGATTTTATGTAATGAACCTTTGTGAAATTCAACTATGTTATTATCTCCATTTTATAGATGAGGAAACAGACCAAAGGCATTAAGTATCTTGTCTGAAATCAAACAGATAATAAGAAACTTGGATTTGTACCCAAGTTATTATGACCCCAAATTCCATATTTTTCATCACTTATTACCCTCAGTAAACATGCTATACAAATAGCCACGAAGATTGTGGTTAACAAAGTGTCCACAAACAAACATGGCAGTGTTACCTCATCTCTGCTCCTGAGAGCCACTGTACAGCCCACTTACTTGCCTTCCAGTGTCTCCACACCTAATTATGACTTTCGATGATTGAGCTGCCGGGCCAATAGATAGCCCTTTGGAAGACAAAGTTAAAAAGCTGTCTAGAGAAGTCACTAGACTGTCCCCGAGTATCCACTCACATTTAACTTTGAGATGTAAATGTATGCTTCTTTTAATTTATATAATTTTTCTCAAGTAAACAGCAACATGACTGAAGTGATTGGAACCAATCCATTTGCTGAAAGAGAACAGTAGTCACCATTTCTTTTTTCTTTCTTTTGCTCAGTCTTAGTTAGCACTGTGCTCAGAATTCACATAGGTTATATCATTAAATCATAAAATAAACACTATGTGTTATGTACTATTTATTTACCCATTTTACAAGTGAGAGAACTGAGCCTTAGCAAGATTAATATACATAGATGTTAATTCAGAGGTTTTGTCCAAGGAGAAATTATTCAACACTAGCCCCATTAAATGCAAACAAAAGAAACAGACATTAATCAACCAACTATTTGTTAAATCCATATTCTTTTATAATGATAGTATCTAGCATGTATAAGAGCTCAGGGACATAGATTAAGGAAAATGTAGAGTAATTGATGGAAAATATCCTTTGATACAGCAGAATAAATGAATTATTACAACCCAATTTACCAAAATATTTCAGCCAATAAGTTCATGCTAGCCATTAAGACTTCCCAAGTTGGTGAGGCAAGGGTACCTACCCCTGCGAAAAACAAATGAGATTTAACCTTAAAGCACTTTGTAACATGTTGAGCCCAAATACAAATTTAGGAAATTACTATTAGATATATATGTGAGCCACAGTTGACTTCAGATGTTGAACTTTCCTTTTTTGAAATATTATATTTCAGAAAAAGATAGAAATTGCATAGTTGATATAAGGTAGTAATATTAAGTAATTGATTCCAGTAGGAATTTATGAACAATTTGGCAGTGGGAAGAGAATCTTACCAAAATTACCTAATGAATTATGATTTAATTTTAAGCCTATTACTTATCTGCCAAGAAAATCATTTCAATCATATATATATATATATATATATATGATTGAATATATACGTACATTTATACTTCTATATATTTTCATTTCTCTATTATACATAAATCTGTTGTCTAGTGACATTTGCATGATATTAGGGTAGCTGTCTAATGACAGAGAGAAGCTTCACATTTGTATTTCATACCTTTCTCATTGTTGGTAAAACTTGTCCAGCAGAATTTTCTAAATTATGGTTCTAAATGCAATTTCTTTTTGAGTAGTAACAGGTTTATCATCCTTTTTCAATCCAAGTAATGTGATACCCAATCCAGCTAGGGAAGATGAAGAAACAAGACAGATTCTAAAGAGAGTCAAAGCCAGATTGAGAGAAATGTCAGATACTATGGTCCTAAATCAGAGACTTTCTACTTTTAGTGTCAGATTTGCAATTGCTGAGACTTGCTTTTCTTCCCACTTCCCCCGGTTTTATTGAGATATATTGGCATGTAACATTGTATACGTTTAGAGGAAGGGATCAAGATGGCAGAGTAGGAAGACATAGAAATTACCTCTCCCACACCTACCAAACGTAAAATAGATAGCTAGTGGGAAGCAGCCGCATAGCACAGGGAGATCAGCTCGGTGCTTTGTGACCACCTAGAGGGATAGGGAGGGCGAAAGGGAGATACAAGATGGAGGGGATATGGGTATATATGTATACGTATAGCTGATTCACTTTGTTATACAGCAGAAACTAACACAACATTGTAAAGCAAGTATACTCCAATAAAGATGTTTAAAAAAAGAAATTACCTCTTCCCACGAACACATCTAAAAGACATCTACCTATGGAACAGTTCTCACTGAAAACTAACTGGAGACTGGCAGGAAGACTCCTGTACAACCAAGGCTGTTAGAAATATCCATAGGGAATCTAGTAGGAAGGGAAGAGAAATGATCAGATTGGGACATGTGCCACTAGGAGGGGACTCAGAAGAGGAGGGGGATTTCACAGGTGGAGATCCTCCCTGGGGAGTGAGCAGTTTGAGCTACATATGGGTGCCCCAGCCCTGTGGTCTGATGCCGAGAAGATGAGTCTTCTTGGCTGGTTGGAGGGCCTGTGGGATTAACATAAGGGCTGCGGGAAGCCTGGAATCTGCTCATGAGGAGTGCTCACTTGATTGCTTACTCCTGCAACAGGGCAGAGAGGGCAAATTGAAACAGCACAAGAGCTGGTCTGTTTCCTGTTACTGCCCTGGCATGGGCCTCAGCCTGAACCAAGTGACTGCTCAGGTGCTGCTTGCTTCACAATGCAGCTCCACACTGGGGCAAGGGCTGTGGTGGCCAAGGGGAGAGCTCTGCTGTGAGGCACAAAGGTGACTCAGATTTAGAGCAATCTCTGAGCAGAGCAGGGGCAGCCACTACGGCACTTACACAGGCAGTGCATCACGAGTAGTCTGGGTGGGGCCTCCCTGGTGGCGCAGTGGTTGAGAGTCTGCCTGCCGATGCAGGGGACACGGGTTCGTACCCCGATCCGGGAGGATCCCACATACCACAGAGCGGCTGGGCCCATGAGCCATGGCCGCTGAGTCTGCGCATCCGGAGCCTGTGCTCCGCAACGAGAGAGGACACAGCAATGAGAGGCCCGCATACCGCAAAAAAAAAAAAAAAAAAAAAAGTAGTCTGGGTTTCTGACTGCAACTAAACCATCATAGTTCATGCCCAGACCCATGCCAAGTGCCAGCACCGGCCCTGCCTTCTCTGTGGCTTAGTTGCACATCAGAGTGAGAGCAGCAGCAGACAAAGGGAGAGCTCAGCTGGGAGAGAAACAGCCAGCTCAGACCCAGAGCAATGTCTGACCAGCACTACTGGTGCTTCCTCAGACAGTGCATCAGAAATCGTTTGAGTCACTGACTGCAGCCCTGGCGCACACCCACACCCAAGCCTAGCACCCATACCAGCCCCACCTGCACCAGTTCTGCTCTGGGTCAAGGATGATGGTGCTGGGATCGGGGAGAGTACACACCTAAAGGGAACAAAGTCAGCATGGACACAACCCTCAGGACTTCTGCTCCAGCAACTTGGGACCTAACACAAGCATGATAAAGAGTGACAGCCACTGAGCAGAAAAGAAGTCCCAGCTCATGCCTAGATCTGGCCCTCGTCCCTCCATCCCCAGCACCACATCCTACCAAGGTTATAGCTGCTTGCACACCCTGGGGAAAACTGTGACTTGTGTTCATGTTACATCCAGCTCTCCCACCAAAGCCAGTGGGCAGATACACCCTGGATAGAAAAGCTCCCAAAGAAGGACACCCCTTCAAGACGGCAAAGGGCAAGTGTTTCACCTAATTTCATAGAGACAAAGAAATTTAAGCAAAATGAGAATACAGAGGAATTCATTTCAGTTGAAGGAACAACAACAACAACAACAAAAAAACCTGAAATAAAATAATGAAACAGAAATAAACAATTTACCAGATAAATAGTTCAAAACATTAGTAATAAGAATGCTAACTGAATTAGGGAAAAGAATAGATGAATACAGTGAGAATTTTAACAGGGAACTAAAAATATGAAAAATAACCAGTCAGAGCTGAAGAATACAATAAATGAAATGAAAAAATACACTAGAAGGAATTAATAGCAGACTAGGTGATGCAGAAGAATGCATAACTGATCTGGAAGATAGAATAATGGACACCACTTAATCAGAACAGCAAAAAGAAAAACAAATTTTAAAAAGGAGAACAATTTAAGTGATATCTGGGACAACATTAAGCATACCAATATTAGAATTACAGGGGCCCCAGAAGGAGAAGGGAGCAAGGAAAGGGGGTCAAACCAGTATGGCTGAATATTATCCAAACCTGAAGAATGAAACAGATATCCAGGTTCAGGACACACAGAAGGTCCCAAGAAAGATGAACCCAAACAGACCCACAACAAGACATATCATAATTAAAATGGAAAAAGTTAAAATAAAGAGAGAATTCTAAAGGCAGCAAAAGAAATACAAAGTAATATGCAAGCTGATAGCATAAAGCTATCAGCTGATTTTTCTGCAGAAGTGTTGCAATCTACAGAAAGAAGTGAGGGACATGATATATTCAAAGTGCTGAAAGGGAAGAACCTGAAACCTAGGATAACCTACCCAGCAGGATTATCATTTAGAACTGAAGGAGTGATAAAGAACTTCTCAGACAAGCAAAAACTGAGAGTTCTATATGAAACCTACCTTAAAAGAAATGTTAAAGAGTCTTCTCTAAGTGGAAAAGAAAAGGCTGTAACAAGAAGTAAATATATATAGGAAAGGGAAAATTCCACTAGTAAAGACAAATATATAGTAAAAGCTGAGGATCAACTACTTAAATAAGTTATCATGAAGACACAAAATTGTAAAATCAACAATAACTGTAATAATCAGTAAAGGGATAAACACGGAGTTGTCAAATATGACATCAAAAATATAAAATATAGGGACAGGAGTAAAAGATGTAGATCTTTTAGAATGTGTCTGAACTTAAATGACTACCTGTTTGAAATAAGTAGATGTAGTTATAGGTCAACATATATGTACCTCATGGTAACCAACAATCAAATCCAACAGTAGAATACACAAAAACTAGAGAGAAAGGAACACAAACATATAACTGAAGAAAATCATCCAAACACAAGGGAAGAAACTAAAAAAAGAAGATAATAACAGAAGAAATATAAAAACAACCAGAATACAAGTAACAAAATGGCAATGAAGATATATCTATCAATAATCACTTTATTTTAACTTTTTATTTTATATTGGAGTGTAGTTGATTAACAATGTTGTGTTAACTTCAGGTGTACAACAAAGTGATTCAGTTATACATATACATGTATATATTCTTTTTCAAATTATTTTCCCTATTAGGTTGTTACAGAATATTGAGCACAGTTCCCAGTGCTCTACAGTAGGTGCTTGTTGGTTATCCTTTTTAAATATAGCAGTGTGTACATGTCAGTCCCAAACTCCCTAATGATCCCTCCCCCCAACCCTTCAGAAATAAACCCACACACCTATGGTCAATTTATCTATGACAAAGGAGGCAAGATTATACTATGGAGGAAAGACAGTCTCTTCAACAAATGGTGCTGGGAAAACTGGACAGCTACATGTAAAAAATTGAAATTAAAACATTCTTTAGCACCATACACAAAAATAAACTCAAAATGAATTAAAGACCTAAATATGAGACTGGACACTATAAAACACTTAGAGGAAAACATAGGCAGAACACTCTCTGACGTAAATTGCAGCAATATCTTTTCCAATCCATCTCCCAGAGTAATGAAAATGAAAACAAAAATAAGTAAATGGGACCTAATTAAACTTAAAAGCTTTTGCACAGCAAAGGAAACCATAAACAAAATGAAAAGACAACCCACAGAATGGGGGAAAATATTTGCAAACAAAGCAACTGGCAAAGGATTTATCTCCAAAATATACAAACAGCTCATGTGGCTTAATATCATCAAAACAAACAACCCAATCGAAAAATGGGCAGAAGACCTAAACAGACATTTCTCCAAAGAAGACATACAGATGGCCAAAAGGCACATGAAAAGATGTTCAAAATTGCTATTATAGAAATGCAAATCAAAACTACAATGAGATATCACCTCACACCAGTCAGAATGGCCATGATCAAAAAATGTACAAAAAATAAATGTTGGAGAGGGTGTGGAGAAAAGGGAACCCTCCTACACTGTTGGTGGAAATGTAAACTGGTATAGCCACTATGGAGAACATTATAAAGGTTCTTTAAAAAAACTAAAAATAGAACTACCTTGTTACTCAGCAATCCCACTCCTAGGCATATACCTAGAGAAAAACCATAATTTGAAAAGATACATGCACCCCAATGTTCATTGCAGCACTGCTTACAATAGTTAGGGCATGGAAGCAACCTAAATGGCCATCAATAGATAAATGGATAAAGAAGATATGGTACATATATACAATGGAATATTACTCAGCCATAAAAATGAATGCCATTTGCAGCAATGTGGATGGACTTAGAGATTGTCATACTGAGTGAAGTAGTTCAGACAGAGAAAGAGAAATATCATATGATATCCCTTATCTGAGGAATCTTAAAACAATGATACAAATGAACTTATTTACAAAACAGAAATAATCACTTTAAATATATATGGACTAAATGTTCCAATCAAAGACAAAGAGTGTATTTTTAGACTAAAAAGAAAAAAAATCTATATGCTGCTTACAAGAGACTCACTTCAGAGCTAAAGACACACACAGACAAAGTGAGGGGATGAAAATAAGACATTTCACACAAATGGAAACAAGAAAGTAGAGTAGCAGTACTCATATCTCGCAAAATATACTTTTAAAACAAAGTATATAACAAAAGACAAAGAGGGACATTATATAATGATAAAGGGATCAATACAACAAGAGGATATAACATTTGTTAACATATATGCACCAAATACAGAAGCACCTAAATAGATAAAACAAACATTAACAGCTGTAAAAGGAGAAATTGACAGTGATACAATAACAGTAAGAAATTTCAAATGATTTGTAATCTAGCTTGGGAGGCTTAAAAATAAACAGACACAATACAAAGTGTTAAATGCTCAAATTAGAGCTACATAGTGGAGAGGGCATGGAAGGCAGTCTGAAAATGGATTGTGCTCAAGAAAGCATTTTCCAGGCAAGAGGACTAGTCCTCATAAACACTGGGAAATGAGAGTACATGATACATTTCTAAATGTTAAGTATTTCTGTAAAGCTGATGGGATAGGATGCATATAAGGAAATGTGGTCAAAAATAGGACTGGAGAGAGAGTCAGCAGATATCATGACATTGATATCTATTCAGGATCTAGAGTTTGTGCTGTATTCTAGACAAGGTAGAGAAACCAGACGTGTAAGTAAGAGAGTAACAGAATGAGACATGTTTTAGAATGTTCTCTTGTGCATCAGAGTGGAGGTTGTATTGGAAGGGGTCGGGCAAGAGTCAAGAAGACCATTAAGAGTCTCTGGAAATACTCCAGGAAAGATATAAAGAAACAAAGATTGGGGAGTTGGTGAAGGGATTAAATAGGAGAGAAATAGAACTTCAAAATATTTAGGATTAGAACTGATATACCTTGGATGTGGTTATAAGAGGTTGAGTGAGGAGGACAAATCGTTCCACTTCCACTTCCTCTAACCTCATTTTTGACACATAGAAATCACTCAACAAGATGTCTGTAGAATGAATAAGTAGAAAAGTGAATGAAGCTTAAACACCATCATTACTATCTCATAGTCAATACTATAGACTGAAAGCTTATTAGGTACCATGCTCTTGTTATTTAGCTATATGAACACATTGAATACTTACAATAACCCTATGTGATAGGTTGTATTATATTTCCATTTTATAGATGAGGAAAATGTAGTTTGCTAAAGTCACTAAGAAAGTGGAGGAATTATAATGTGGGTCTCAGGACTATAACTGGAAAATTTTATCTTCTATAGTATTTCAGAAAGTTGACATTTATCCACTGTTATTTGAATTTTCACCAATGCTGTGAAAACTTAGTCTTAATTTTCCAAGGAGACTGACTTCTATATTTTACAGAGAATGCCAGATATTGGTATCAGAGAAGCAGTCAGGTTGGAGTGTCATGGAAGATGGATGAACTGTACTCCAGTACAAGCCTAGAAACTTGGGAAAATATAACCTGCATGAAAGAGAGCACTGTTTCTTTTCAACTGTGAAAATTAACTCATAGACAAAAAAAAACTAGGAGAAAAGTAACACGGCACTTTGCATTCAGTTTCTCTACTGTCACTAAAAATAACACAAGTGATGCTGCATTTTTCTTCTCTCCATAATGAATGGCCTAACTGCATTTGGTAATTGCATATGACTGAAAATAATTTAATTGAAAATAAACTGCGGCTTTGCTTTTTGAAAACATAGACATCTTGAGTTTCTCATTTGTTTCTTATATTTTACCAGACCTTGTCACTAAGATGAGAGGAAGTCCCCAAACACTTAAGATTTCCCTCCATGGAAATCCATGGGGTCACACTGTCATGATAAGTGTCAATAAGCCAGGAAAAATTTGATGTAATCCCTTGAGCTTTTTCACTCCTTATTACTAAAAAGCAATTCATCATCATTATCAGTACCATCATCTTGTCATCATCACAATTCCTATAATTTATATGTTAGAGAATATACAGGGAACTCCATTTACAATATCTCACTTGATTCTCTCAAAAAACATGAGGTGGAAAACAGGTATTTCTTAATTGCTTATGAAAAAACAAAATTCAGAGAAAATAAGTGACTTTCCTAGATTGCATATTTGAAGAACCAGAGCTTGAACCTAAGAATCTAAACACAATATTTTCCACTAGTTCAGTGCCTACCCAAAGACTCAATTAATTTTTTTAAAAAGTTATAATATACACACCTCTAAGACACATTAGGAATGTAGCTTGAGGAACAGGATTTTAATACAATAAGGACATTTTAAATTAAATAAGGGAAATGTCAATGTTAAGAAGGTATCAAATGCAGGAAATGGGAATTGCATTTGAAATTAAGAGACCAGAAAGTTAAAAAAAACCTTGTATATATATAGACTGCTTTATCAAAACCTCATGGGAAATGCAAACCAAAAAACTACAATAGATACACTCACAAAAAAGAAAAAACAACACAAACACAATACTAAACATGGTCATCAACCCACAAGAGAACAAAAGAGGAAGGGAAGAAAAAAGACCTAAGTAAACAAGTCCAAAACAATTAAGAAAATGGTAATAGGAAATACATATCAATAATTACCTTAAGTGTAATGGATTAAATGCCCCAACCAAAAGACATAGACTGGCTGAATGGATACAAAAACAAGACCCATATATTTGCTGTCTACAAGATATCTGCTTCAGACCTAGGGACACATACAGACTGAAAGTGAGGGGATGGAAAAAGATATTAAATGCAAATGGAAATCAAAAGAAAGCTGGAATAGCAATACTCATATCAGACAAAATAGACTTTAAAATAAAGATGGTTGGGCTTCCCTGGTGGCGCAGTGGTTGAGAATCTGCCTGTTAATGCAGGGGACATGGGTTCGAGCCCTGGTCTGGGAGGATCCCACATGCCATGGAGCAACTAAGCCCGTGAGCCACGACTACTGAGCCTGCGCATCTGGAGCCTGTGCTCCACAACAAGAGAGGCTGTGATACTGAGAGGCCCGTGCACCACGATGAAGAGTGGTCCCACTTGCCACAATTAGAGAAAGCCCTTGCACAGAAACGAAGACCCAACAGAGCATGAATAAATTAATTAATAAACTCCTACCCCCAACATCTTCTTTAAAAAATAAATAAATAAAGACTGTTACAAGAGACAAGGAAGGACAAAATATAATTGTCAAGGGATCAATCCAAGAAGAAAATATAACAATGGTAAATATATATGCATACAAGATAAGAGCACCTCAATACATAAGGCAAATGCTAACAGTCATAAAAGGTGAAATCAACAGTAACACAATAATAATGGGAGACTTTAACACACTACTTATACCAATGGGCAGGTCATCCACACAAAAAATTAATATGGAAACACAAGCCTTAAATGATCCATAAGACCAGATAGATTTAATTGATATTTATAGGACATTCCATTGGAAAGCAGCAGAATACACTTTCTTTTCAACTGCACATGGA
This sequence comes from Mesoplodon mirus, assembly GCF_964341445.2. Lineage (NCBI taxonomy): Eukaryota > Metazoa > Chordata > Mammalia > Artiodactyla > Ziphiidae > Mesoplodon > Mesoplodon mirus. The sequence goes on along the minus strand of NC_138978.1, from coordinate 54,697,166 downwards.
ACATTCTCCAGGATAGATCTAACCCTGGGCCACAAATCAAGCCTTGATAAATTTTAAAAATTTTATGGACAAGAAGAATATTTCTTTCTTTAAAAAAGAAATGGACAAGTTTTTAGAAACAACCTTCCAAGACTGAACCAGGAAGAAACGGAAAATATGAACAGACCAATAACAAGTACTGAAATTGAAAATGTGTTTAAAAATCTTCTAACAAACCAAAGTCCAGGCAAGATGGCTTCACAGGCGAACTGTATCAAACATTTAAAGAAGAGTTAACACCTACCCTTCTGAAACTCTTCTAAAAAATCACAAAGGAAGGAACACTCCCAAGCTCATTCTATGAGACCACCATCACCCTGATACCAAAACCAGAAAAAGATATCACAAAAAAAGAAAATTACAGGCCAATATCACTGATGAACTTAAACACAAAAATCTTCAACAAAGGGATGAGGGGAAGATGGCAGAAGAGGAAGATGTGGAGATCACCTTCCTCCCCACAGATACACCAGAAACACATCTACACGGGGAACAACTCCTACATAACACCTACTGAATGCTGGCAGAAGACCTCAGACTTCCCAAAAGGCAAGAAACTCCCCCACGTACCTGGGTAGGACAAAAGAAAAAAGAATAAACAGAGACAAAAGGATAGGCAACCGTCGGAGGGAGCTGTGAAGGAGGAAAGGTTTCCACACACTAGGAAGCCCCTTCACGGGTGGAGACCACGGGTGGTGGAGGGGGAAGCATCGGAGCCGTGGAGGAGAGCACAGCCACAGTGGTGCGGAGGGCAAAGTGGAGAGATTTCCGCACAGAGGATCGGTGCCGACCGGCACTCACCAGCCCGAGAGGTTGTCTGCTCGGCAGGCGGGGCTGGGAGCTGAGGCTCGGGCTTCGGTCAGAGCGCAGGGAGAGGGCTGGGGTTGCCGGCATGAACACAGCCTGAAGGGGTTAGTGCACCATGGCTAGCTGGGAGGGAGTCCGGGGAAAAGTCTAGACCTGCCGAAGAGGCAAGAGATTTTTTCTTCCCTCTTAGTTTCCTGGTGCGCCAGGAGAGGGGATTAAGAGCTCTGCTTAAAGGAGCTCCAGAGACGGGCGTGAGCTGCGGCTATCAGCACGGACCCCAGAGACAGGCATAAGACGCTAAGGCTGCTGCTGCCGCCACCAAGAAGCATGTGTGCAAGCACAGGTCACTATCCACACCCCTCTTCCAGGGAGCCTGTGCAGCCCGCCACTGCCAGGGTCCCGGGATCCAGGGACAACTTCCCCAGGAGAACGCATGGCGCGCCTCAGGCTGGTTCAATGTCATGCCGGCCTCGGCCGCTTTAGGCTTGCCCTGCACTCCGTAACCCTCCCTCCCCCCGGCCTGAGTGAGCAGAGTCCACAAAGCAGCTGCTCCTTTAACCCCGTCCTGTCTGAGCAAAGAACAGATGCCCTCCAGCGACCTACATGCAGAGGCTGGGCCAAATCCAAAGCTGAGCCCCGGGAGCTGTGAGAACAAAGAAGAGAAAGGGAAATCTCTCCCAGCAGCCTCAGAAGCAGTGGATTAAAGCTTCAAAATCAACTTGATGTACCCTGCATCTGTGGAATAAATGAATAGACAACGAATCATCCCAAATTGAGGAGGTAGACTTTGAGAGCAAGACTGATGATTTTTTCCCCTTTTCCTCTTTTTGTGAGTGTGCATGTGTATGCTTCTGTGTGAGATTTTGTCTGTGTAGCTTTGCTTCCACCATTTGTCCTAGGCTTCTATCCATCCGTTTTTTTAAAAATTTTTTTCTTAATAATTATTTTTTATTTTAATAACTTTATTTTATTTTATTTTACCTTCTTTCTTTCTTTTTCTTCCTTCCCTCCTTCCTTTCTCCCTTCCTCCCTCCTGACATCCCTCCTTTCTTTCTTTCTTTCTTTCTTTCTTTCTTCCTTTCTACTTCTACAAATCCTTTCTTTCTACTTTTTCTCCCTTTTATTCTGAGGTGTGTGGATGAAAGGCTCTTGGTGCTGCAGCCAGAAGTCAGTGCTGTGCCTCTGAGGTGGGAGAGCCAAATTCAGGACACTGGTCTACAAAAGACCTCCCAGTTCCACATAATATCAAATGGCGAAAATCTCCCAGAGATCTCCATCTCAACACCTACACCCAGCTTCACTCAACGACCAGCAAGCTAACAGTGCTGGACACCCTATGCAAAACAACAAGCAAGGCAGGAACACAACCCCACCTATTAGCAGAGAGGCTGCCTAAAATAATAATAAGGCCACAGACACCCTAAAACACACCACCAGATGTGGACCTGCCCACCAGAAAGACAAGATCCAGTCTTATCCACCAGAACACAGGCACTAGTACCCTCCACCAGGAAAGCTATACAACCCACTGAACCAAACTTAGACACTAGGGACAGACACCAAAAACAATGGGAACTATGAACCTGCAGCCTGCAAAAAGGAGACCCCAAACACAGTAACATAAGCAAAATGAGAAGACAGAAAAGCACACAGCAGATGAAGGAGCAGGATAAAAACTGACCAGACCTGGGCTTCCCTGGTGGCGCAGTGGTTGAGAGTCCACCTGCTGATGCAGGGGACACGGGTTCGTGCCCCGGTCTGGGAAGATCCCACATGCCGCGGAGAGGTTGGGCCCGTGAGCTATGGCTGCTGAGCCTGCGCATCCAGAGCCTGTGCCCCGCAATGGGATAGGCCACAACAGTGAGAGGCCCGCGTACTGCAAAACAACAACAACAACAACAAAAAAAAAACTGACCAGACCTAATAAAAGAAGAGGAAATAGGCAGTCTACCTGAAAAAGAATTCAGAATAATGATAATAAAGCTGAAACAAAATCTTGGAAATAGAACAGACAAAATACAAGAAACATTTAACAAGGACCTAGAAGAACTAAATATGAAACAAGCAACGATGAACAACACAATAAATGAAATTAAAAATACTCTAGAAGGGATCAATAGCAGAATAACAGGCAGAAGAACAGAAAAGTGACATGGAAGATAAAATAGTGGAAATAACTACTGCAGAGCAGAATAAAGAAAAAGGAATGAAAAGAACTGAGGACAGTCTCAGAGACCTCTGCGACAATATTAAACACACCAACATTCGAATTACATGGGTTCCAGAAGAAGAAGAGAAAAAGAAAGGGACTGAAAAAATATTTGAAGAGATTATAGTTGAAAACTTCCTTAATATGGGAAATGGAATAGTTAATCAAATCCAGGAAGCACAGAGATTCCCATACAGAATAAATCCAAGGAGAAATACACCAAGACACATATTAATTAAACTGTCAAAAATTAAATACAAAGAAAACATATTAAATACAGAAAGGGAAAAACAACAAATAACACACAAGGGAATCCCCATAAGGTTAACAACTGATCTTTCAGCAGAAACTCTACAATCCAGAAGGGACTGGCAGGACATATTTGAAGTGATGAAGGAGAAAAAACCTGCAACAAAGATTCCTCTACCGAGCAAGAATCTCATTCAGATTTGATGGAGAAATTAAAACGTTTACAGACAAGCAAAAGCTGAGAGAGTTCAGCACCACCAAACCAGCTTTACAACAAACGCTAAAGGAACTTCTCTAGGCAAGAAACACAACAGAAGGAATACACCTACAATAACGAACCCAAAACAATTAAGAAAATGGGAATAGGAACATACATATTGATAATTACCTTAAATGTAAATGGACTAAGTGCTCCCACCAAAAGACACAGATTGGCTGAATGGATACAAAAACAAGACCCATATATATGCTGTCTACAAGAGACCCACTTCAGACTCAGAGACATATACAGACTGAAAGTAAGGGGATGGAAAAGATATTCTATGCAAATGGAAACCAAAAGAAAGCTGGAGTAGCAATTCTCATATCAGACAAAATAGACTTTAAAATAAAGGCTATTAGAAGAGACAAAGAAGGACACTACATAATGATCAAGGGATTGATCCAAGAAGAAGATATAACAATTGTAAATATTTATGCACCCAACATAGGAGCACCTCAATACATAAGGCAAATACTAACAGCCATAAAAGGGGAAATCAACAGTAACACATTCATAGTAGGGGACTTTAACACCCACTTTCACCAAAGGAGAGATCATCCAAAATGAAAATAAATAAGAAAACACAAGCTTTAAATGATACATTAAACAAGATGGACTTAATTGATATTTATAGGACATTCCATCCAAAAACAACAGAATACACATTTTTCTCAAGTGCTCATGGAACATTCTCCAGGATAGATCATATCCTGGGTCACAAATCAAGCCTTGGTAAATTTAAGAAAATTGAAATTGTATCAAGGTTCTTTTCCAACCACAATGCTATGAGATTAGATATCAATTAGAGGAAAAGATATGTAAAAAATACAAACACATGGAGGCTAAACAATACAATACTTAATACTGAAGAGATCACTGAACAAATCAGAGGAAATAAAAAAAAAAACCTAGAAACAAATGACAATGGAGACACGATGACTGAAAACCTATGGGATGCAGCAAAAGCAGTTCTAAGAGGGAAGTTTATAGCAATACAATCCCACCTTAAGAAACAGGAAACATCTCGAATAAACAACCTAACCTTGCACCTAAAGCAATTAGAGAAAGAAGAACAAAAACATCCCAAAGTTAGCATAAGGAAAGAAATCATAAAAATCAGATCAGAAATAAATGAAAAAGAAATGAAGCAAATGATAGCAAAGATCAATAAAACTAAAAGCTGGTTCTTTGAGAAGATAAACAAAGTTGGTAAACCATTAGCCAGACTCATCAAGAAAAAAGGGAGAAATGCACAACTTGCCAAGACTGAATCAGGAAGAAATAGAAAATATGAACAGACCAATCACAAGCACTGAAATTGAAACTGTGATTAAAAATCTTCCACGGGGCTTCCCTGGTGGCGCAGTGGTTGAAAGTCCGCCTGCCGATGCAGGGGACACAGGTTCGTGCCCTGGTCTGGGAAGATCCCACGTGCCATGGAGCGGCTGGGCCCATGAGCCATGGCCGCTGAGCCTGCGCATCCGGAGCCTGTGCTCCACAACGGGAGAGGCCACAGTAGTGAGAAGCCCGTGTACTGCACAAAAAAAAAAAAAAAAAAAAAAAAAAAAAATCTTCCAAAAAGCAGAAGCCCAGGACCAGATGGCTTCACAGGTGAATTCTATCAAACATCTAGAGAAGAGCTAACACCTATCATTCTCAAACTCTTCCAAAACATAGCAGAGAGAGGAACACTCCCAAGCTCATTCTACAAGGCCACCATCACCTTGATACCAAAACCAGACAAGGATGTCACAAAGAAAGAAAACTACAGGCCAATATCACTGATGAACATAGATGCAAAAATCCTCAACAAAATACTAGCAAACAGAATCCAACAGCACATTAAAAGGATCATACACCATGATCAAGTGGGGTTTATTCCAGGAATGCAAGGATTCTTCAATATATGCAAATCAATCAACGTGATACACCATATTAACAAATTGAAGGAGAAAAACCATATGATCATCTCAATAGATGCAGAGAGAGCTTTCAACAAAATTTAACTCCCATTTATGATAAAAACCCTGCAGAAGGTAGGCATAGAGTGAACTTTCCTCAACATAATAAAGGCCATATATGACAAACCCACAGCCAACATCATCCCAACATGGAGAAAAACTGAAACCATTTCCACTGAGATCAGGAACAAGAAAAGGTTGCCCACTCTCACCACTCTTATTCAACATAGTTTTGGAAGTTTTAGCCACAGCAATCAGAGAAGAAATGGAAATAAAAGGAATCCAAATCAGAAAAGAAGTAAAGCTGTCACTGTTTGCAGAGGACATGATACTATACATAGAGAATCCTAAAGATGCTACCAGAAAACTACTAGAGCTACTCAAAGAATCTGGTAAAGTAGCAGGATACAAAATTAATACACAGAAATCTCTGGCATTCCTATACACAAATGATGAAAAATCTGAAAGTGAAATCAAGAAAACACTCCCATTTACCATTGCAACAAAAAGAAGAAAATATCTAGGAATACACCTACCTAAGGCAACAAAGACCTGTGTGCAGAAAATTATAAGACACTGATGAAAGAAATTAAAGATGATACAAATAGATGGAGAGATATACCATGTTCTTGGATTGGAAGAATCAACATTGTGAAAATGACTATACTGCCCAAAGCAAGCTACAGGTTCAATGTAATCCGAATCAAACTACCAATGGTATTTTTCACAGAACTAGAAAAAGAATTTCACAATTTGTATGGAAACACAAAAGACCCCGAATAGCCAAAGCAATCTTGAGAACGAAAAATGGAGCTGGACGAATCAGGCTCCCTGACTTCAAACTATACTACAAAGCTACAGTAATCAAGGCAGTATGGTACTGGCACAAAAACAGAAAGATAGATCAGTGGAACAGGACAGAAAGCCTAGAGATAAACCCACACACATATGGTCAACTTATCTTTGATAAAGGAGGCAGGAATGTACAGTGGAGAAAGGACAGCCTCTTCAATAAGTGGTGCTGGGAAAACTGGATAGGGACATGTAAAAGTATGAGATTAGATCACTCCCTAACATCATATACAAAAATAAGCTAAAAATGGATTAAAGACCTAAATGTGGCCAGAAACTGTCAAACTCTTAGAGGAAAACATAGGCAGAACACTCTATGACATAAATCACAGCAAGATCCTTTTTGACACATCTCCTAGAGAAGTAGAAATATAAACAAAATAAACAATTGGGACCTAATGAAACTTCAAAGCTTTTGCACAGCAAAGGAAACCATAAACAAGACCAAAAGACAACCCTCAGAATGGGAGAAAATATTTGCAAATGAAGCAACTGACAAAGAATTAATCTCCAAAATTTATAAGCAGCTCATGCAGCTCAATAACAAAAAAACAAACAACCCAATCCAAAAATGGGCAGAAGACCTAAATAGAGATTTCTCCAAAGAACATATACCCACTGCCTACAAGCACATGAAAGAATGCTCAACATAATTAATCATTAGAGAAATGCAAATCAAAACTACAATGATATATCATCTCACACCAGTCAGAATGGCCATCATCAAAAAATCTAGAAGCAATGCATGCTGGCGAGGGTGTGGAGAAAAGGGAACCCTCTTGCACTGTTGGTGGGAATGTGAATTGTTACAGCCACTATGGAGAACAGCATGGAGGTTCCTTAAAAAACTAAAATTAGAACTCCCATATGACCCAGCAATGTCACTACTGGTCATATACCCTGAGAAAACCATAATTCAAAAAGAGACATGTACCAAAATGTTCATTGCAGCTCTATTTACAATAGCCTGGAGATGGAAACAACCTAAGTGTCCATCATCAGATGAATGGATAAAGAAGATGTGGCACATATATACAATGGAATATTACTCAGCCATAAAAAGAAACGAAATTGAGCTATTTGTAATGAGGTGGATAGACCTAGAGTCTATCATACAGAGTGAAGTCAGAAAGGGAAAGACAAATAATGTATGCTAACATATATATATATATATATATATATATAAGGAATTTAAGAAAAAAATTTTAAATGTCATGAAGAACCTAGGGGTAAGACAGGAATAAAGACACAGACCTACTTGAGAATGGACTTGAGGATATGGGAGGGGGAAGGTTAAGCTGTGACAAAGTGAGAGAGACGCATGGACATATATACACTACCAAACGTAAGGTAGATAGCTAGTGGGAAGGAACCACATAGCACAGGGAGATCAGCTTGGTGCTTTGTGACTGCCTTGAGGGGTGGGATACGGAGGGTGGGAGGGAGGGATACACAAGCGGGAAGAGATATGGGAACATATGTATATGTATAACTGATTCACTTTGTTATAAAGCAGAAACTAACACACCATTGTAACGCAATTATACTCCAATAAAGATGTAAAAAAAAAATCTTCAGCAAAATATTAGCAAACAGAATCCAACAACACAGTGAAAGGATCATACACCATGATCAAGTGGGATTTATCCCAGGGATACTAGGAATTTTCAATATCCAGAAATCAATCATTGTGATACACCATATTAACAAATTAAAGAATAAAAACCATATGATCATCTCAATAGATGCAGAAAAACCTTTTGACAAAATTGAACACCATTTATGAAAAAAAACTCGAGAAAATGGTCATAGAGGGAACCTACCTGAACATAATAAAGGCCATATACGACAAACCCACAGCAAAAACATCATTCTCAATGGTGAAAAACTGAAAGCCTTTCCTCTAAGATTAGGAACAAGATAAAGATGTCAACTCTTACCACTATTGTTCTACATAGTTTTGGAAATCCTAGTCATGGCAATCAGAGAAGAAAAAGAAACGAAAGGAATCCAGATTGGAAAAGAAGAAGTAAAACTGTCACTCTTTGCAGATGACATAATTCTATATATAGCAAATCCTAAAGATGCTACCAGAAAACCACTAGAGCCCATCTATGAAATGCTACTAAAAAACTACTAGAGCCCATCTATGAATTTCATAAAGTTGCAGGATACAAAAATTAATACACAGAAATCTCTTGCATTCCTATACACTAACAACAAAAGCTCAGAAAGAGAAACAAGGAAACAATACTGTTTATCATTGCATCAAACAGAATAAAATACCTAGGAATCAACCTACCTAAGGAGGCAAAAGACCTATACTCAGAAAACTATAAAATGCTGATGAAAGAAATAAAAGATGGCACAAACAGGTGAAAACATATACCATGTTCTTGGATTGGAAGAATGAATATTTTGAAAATGACTACACTATCCAAAGCAATCTACAAATTCAATACAATCCCTATCAAATTACCAATAGCATTTTCACAGAACTAGAACAAAAAATGTAACAATTTGTACGGAAATACAAAAGACCCTGAATAGCCAAAGCAAACTTGAGAAAGAAAAATGGAGCCGGAGGAATCAGGCTTCCTGACTTCAGACTATGCTACAAAGCTACAGTCATCAAAACAGTATTGTACTGGCACAAAAACAAATATAGATCAATGGAACAGGATAGACAGTCCAGATACAAACCCACGTACCTCTGGTCACCTAATCTATGACAAAGGAGGAAAGAATATACAATGGAGAAAAGACAGTCTCTTCAATAAATGGTGCTGGGAAAACTGGAAAGCTACATGTAAATGAATGAAATTAGAATACTTCCTAACACCATACACAAAAATAAACTCAAAATGGATTACAAACCTGAATGTAAGACCAGATATTATAAAACTCTGAGAGAAAAACATAGAACACTCTTTTACATAAATAGTAGAAATATCTTTTTTGATCAACCTTCTTGATTAATGAAAATGAAAACAAAAATAAACAAATGGGACCTAATTAAACTTAAAAGGTTTTGCACAGCAAAGGAAACCATAAACAAGATGAAAAGACAACCCTCAGAATGGGAGAAAATATTTGCAAGCAAAGCAACTGGCAAGGGTTCATCTCCAAAATATACAAACAGCACATGCAGTTCAATAACAAAAAAACAAACAACCCACTCAAAAAGTGGGTGGAAGATCTAAATAGACATTTCTCCAAAGAAGACATACAGATGGCCAAAAGGCACATCAAAAGGTGCTCAACATCACTAATTATTAGAGAAATGCAAATCAAAACTACAATGTGGTATCACCTCACACCAGTCAGAATGACCATTATCAAAAAATGTACAAAAAATAAATGCTGGAGAGGGTGTAGAGAAAAGGGAACCCTCCTACACTGTTGGTGGAAATGTAAACTGGTACAGCCACTATGGAGAACATTATAAAAGTTCCTTAGAAAACTGAAAATAGAACTACCATATGACCAAGCAATCCCACTCCTAGGCATATACCCGGAGAAAACCATAGTTCAAAAAGATGCATGCACCCCAATGTTCATTGCAGCACTGCTTACAATAGCCAGGGCATGGAAGCAACCTAAATGTCCATCAACATAGCAATGGATAAAGAAGATATGGTACATATATACAATGGAATATTACTCAGCCATAAAAAAGAACGAAACAATGCCATTTGCAGCGATGTGGATGGACCTAGAAATTGTCATACTGAGTTAAGTACATCAGACAGAGAAAGAGAAATATCATATGATATCGTTTATATGTGGAATCTTAAAAAATGATAAAAATTCACTTATCTACAAAACAGAAATAATTTTACAGATGTAGAAATCAAATTTATGATTATTAAGAGATAAGGAGAAGGGAGGATAAATTGGGAGATTGGGATTGACATATACACACTACTATATGCAAAATAGATAACCAATAAGAACCTACTTTATAGCACAGGGAGCTCTACTCAATACTCTGTAATGATGTATATGGGAAAATAATCTAAACAAGAGTGGATATATGTATACGTATAACTGATTCACTTTGCTGTACACCTGAAACTAATGCAACATTGTAAATCAACTATACATCAATAAAATTTAAAAAGAAAAAACTCATGATATACATACCTCTAAGATACATTAGAAATGTGTCCTTGAGGAATAGGATTTTATTACAATAAGAACACTTTAAATTAAATAAGGGAAATGTTAAGGTTAAGAAGGTAGAATAAAGCTAGATCAGGAATTTTCCCTCCCAGAATAAATAAAAAAGGGATAAAAAGTAATAACCACAAAATTTATAAAAACTACTTAAAAATAGCCAAATAAATCATCAGAAGCTGCAGCCAGCAATAAGAATAATAATACTAAACTACAAATCAAAAAGTGGTGGCCAAGGGCAAATACAGAAGATTCAGTAGAATAAGCTGAATAGTGTGGTGCCTTGCCTGCACCCAAACATTGGGAGTAGTACTGAAGAAAAAAATTGGGAAGATACAATTCTAAGAATTCACACTATAAATAGCCTCCAAATTGGAAAGAAGCAGGATGATGGGGAATCATGGAGTAGGAAGTCCTATTCAAGTGCTTTGCCCATTTTTGAATTGGGTTGTTGAGTTTTTTGTTGTTGTTGAGTTTTAGGAGTTCTCTATATATTCTGGGTATCAATCCCTTAACAGACATATAATTTGCAAATATTTTCTCCCATTCCATAGTTTGCCTTTTCACTCTGTTGACAGTGTCACTGCAGTGACTGTGTTCTTCATAACGTTTTCATAGAAATATAGTATTCTATAATAAATAATGCCACAGACTGTGAAATTAGACTTCCTGAGTTTGAATATTTGCTCAACTACTTATTGGCCATCTGATCTTGGACAAGTAAGTCAAGCATTCTACTTTAGTTTATTCTTCTATTAAAATGGAATAATAATAGTATCTGGTATAAGGCTAGGTATTATATGAATGTAAGACATATACATATATATATATAATGAAATAACCCAATATAAAAATGCTTGGCCTAGTTCCTGGAATATGTTTAATAAATGATAGCTTAAATAAAAATAAGATTGACCATTCATTTTGTTGAACTTTTGGAGTAGAGGAGAAAATGGGAGTATAGAGGTAATATATCCAATGTGGGGAAAAGGTCTTAAATATACCTAATATAAGTCTGCCATATAAAACTTGAGGAATATAAGGAAAACCAGAAGGGAAAGGCCTTCCAAAAGATTACAGGGCAAGATACTGGGGGAGCCAGTTAGAGGACTAGGGTATATTAACTCAGGTTGGGAAGAGAGAATATAATATGTTTAATATAATTTTATGTCATCAGGGATAAGCCCAAATGTCTTGCACATGGTAAATGTTGAATAAATAATTGTAGAAAGAAAAATGAAAGAAGAGTAGAGAGTTTAGAATATGGATAGAGTACAAATTAGGCACAAAAATCAGAGACAGTGATGTCAGCCCTGAAATAACTGGAGCCCTATCTTTGGCGAGATACCTTAAATTCTGGTTGTACTCTCCTGCATGGGGAAGAGGGGAAAGAATCAGGTCTAACTTGGATTTTCATTATTTGAGAAAGTCATTTCATCCCAAAGAACATAATTGAATCTTGTTCACAAGCTGGCTATTCAGGAGCAACAGACCACAGCAAAAGCCATTTTGAGAAGAATCAACTGGTGTTCACAGATGACAGAGAGTGCTGAGGAAAATAGGGCTGTCAATCTTCTCTTCTCCCAAACATGTCTTCAGAAGGCTCCATGTTTTTCCAATCACCCAGCTTAGATCCAAAAGATAATGAAATCTGGACTCAAGTATAAAATATAAAGTTCAGAATATTTCAACCCTGAGAGATCCAAATAGGTACTTGGCCCCAAATATCCAATAATGTATTTGGCACCACAGCAATGCAGTAAAAGATATGTTGCGAAAGTAGGTGAAATAAAATAGCATTTATAGAATGGGGGAGTAAAGACCTCCAAAATATGCTTCTTTAAATAAGTAGTGATAACACTTGTAAAAAAAAAACTTTTTCAGCACTCTGGAAATTAACAATATGATGAGAGTTATTTAAGGAAAATGGCATTATCATGGTAAGAACAGCAAACCTTGTGGTGTTTTCACTTTCCCTGTTCCCACCCCTATCTCCTCAGCTCCACAATCACCTTGAAAACCAATATCCTTGCAACATCAGTAGCAGTGAAAAGTAGTAGCCTAGCAGCCATTGTACTCTGACTCTGTATGGTCAGAGTTCCCCTAAAACCCCCATCTTCAGTGAATTGTTACTGTTTGACTTTTTCTGACAACTCCTGAAAGGCCATACTCTCAGAGTTTGTCTTTATTTGACCTGATTCAGGGCTTACTCTATGTTAACAGACCTATCTCCAGGATGTTTGTCAAAAATAATCAGTGGTAATTGCTTAGCATTTCAGCTGTCTGTGTTGGTGGTATCATTTGTAGCCAACAAAAGGTTGACAAAAAAACTTAAAAAGAGAAATTGGAGAATGAGATGTCCATAGGGTGCATTGAAAACCTCGGACATATTCCTGAGAATTCAAAAGCCCGTGTGCCCAGAAAAGACCATAGAAGGCCATAATCTCTCACCTCTAACTGACCTTGATTCTTTGTATAAGCAGATAGTGAAAACTATAGCAGAATTATAAATTTCCTGCCAGAGCCTTAAAAGACATGTCCCATCACATAGAGAGCCCCTCAGTCAAAGCTGGGATACTTACCAGTTTCATGCGTTTAAGGAAATCTATTTAATAATTACCTTACTATTGAGCTAATCAAGAAGAAACATCAATAACCCCACATGAAAAAGAATGCATAGTTTAGAGAATTAGATAAGGAGAGTCACTAAACAAATAAACAGCAGCAGCAATTAGAAAACAATAAAAAGCAGCAACAGAAAGAACTCTGAGGAAGAGGAAATCTGTCTTCCAGTGGTGGCCCATTATAGTACTAAAAACAATAGCCAAGACATGGAAGCAACCTAAATGTCCATCAACAAATGAATGGACAAAGAAGATGTGGTATGTATGTACACAATAGAATACTACTCAGCCATAAAAAAATGAAATAATGCCATTTGCAGCAACATGGATGGGCCTAGAGATTATCATACTAAGTGAAGTAAGTCAGAAAGAAAGAAAATACCATATGACATCACTTAACATGTGGAAATGAAAATATGACACAAATGAACATATTTATGAAACAGAAACAGACTCAGAGACATAAAAAACAAACTTATGGTTACTGAAAGTGAAAGGGGGTGGGGCAGGGATAAATTAGGAATTTGGGATTAGCAGATACAAACTACTATATAGAAAGTAAACACCAAGGTCCTACTGTATAGCACAGGGAACTATACTCAGTATACTGTAATAAACCATAATTGAAAAGAATATGAAAAAGAATATATATATATATATATATATATAACTGAATCACTTTGCTGTACACCAGAAATGAACACAATATTGTAAATCAATTATACTTCAATTATATATATATATATATATATATATATATATATATATACATACATACATACACACACACACAATCAAATGTAAAATGGATGGCTAGTGAGAAGCTGCTGGAGATCAACTCGATGCTTTGTGACGACCTAGAGGTATGGGATAGGGAGGGTGCAAGGAGGGCTCAAGAGGGAGGGGATATGGGGATATATGTATATATATAGCTGATTCACTTTGTTGTACAGCAGAAACTAACACAACATTGTAAAACATTTATACTCCAATAAAGATGTGAAAAGAAATTTAAAAAATAAAAATTCATTAATGGAGCTCAAGAGGAGAGTTGAGTGGGCAAAGAATCAGCGAATTTAAAAAAAAGTCAATTGAGATTATCCAGTCTGAGGAATAGAAAGAAACATGAATGAAGAATAATGTTTCAGAGACACGTGGGACACCATCAAGCATACAAACAAACATAAATAAGAGTCCAAGAGGAAAGGAGAGAGAAAAAAGCATAAAGAATATTTTAAATAATGGGCCCCAAGTGTCCCAAATTTGATGAAAAACATTATTCTGCACATTCAAGAAGCTCAATTAACTCCAAGTACAATAAACTCAAAGAGATGCATACCTAGATACATCATAGTCAAACTGTTGAGAGATAAAGAGAATCTTGGAATTAGCAAGAGAAAAGCAACTTATCATGAATAAGAGATCTTCAATAATATTAACAACTGACATCTCATCAGAAACCATGAAGGACAGAAAACAGTAAGATGACATATTTTATGTGCTTTCTCAACCAAAAATTCAATGTTAAAATTATCCTTCAAAAATGGAGAAATTAGGATATTTCCAAATAAATAAATGTTGAGAGAACTCATCACTAGCATACTTGCCCTACAAGAAATACTAAAAGTAATCATTTAGGCCGAAATGAACAGACAATAGACAGTAACTTGAATCCATATGAAGACAACAGGTCATTATAAAACACAGTATAAATGTAGTTTTTGTTTGTAAGCCTTTTCTGTTATCTAATTTAAAAGACAACAGCTAAAGCAATAATTGTAAAACTGTGCTGAGAGGCTTATAATGTATAAATATGTAATTTGTATAATAATAAAGGACAAAGGAGGTGGGTGATATAGTGAAGCAAATTTTTTTGTATTCTATTGAAACTAAATTAGTAATAATGTGAACTAAGTGAAGATGTTAATTGTAATCCTGAGGGCAACTACTAATAAAATTACTAAAAAATATAGAGTAAAGGAATCAGCAAGGGCATTACTTGGTATACTATAAATATGAATTTAATGCAAAAGAAGACAGTAATGGAGAAATAGAGGAGGAACCAAAAAGATGTAAGACTTATAGAAAATGCCAAATGTATTTAAAAGGTAGAGCTTGATGGAATGGAAAAAAATGATATAACAATACATTTTACTTTCAAAGACACACTTTATATAGAGTCATTTTAGATTCAAAGACACAAATAGCATGAAAGTAAAAGGATGGAAAAGCATATGCCATGAAAATAGTAACAGATATGGAGTGGCTATATAGTATCAGACAAAATAGATTTTAAGAATTGTTATTTTAACTTTAAAAGGATATTTTATAATAATAAAAATGTCAACCATTGTTATAAACATAACGATTATAAACAAGATGCACCTAACAACAGAACCCCAAAATACATGAAACAAAAACTGTTATAATTGAAGGAAGAAATAGAAAATTCAACAACAGAGGTAAAAGACTTCAGTATTTCACTTTCAATAATAGTAGACCTAGGTAGAAGATCAGCAAGGTGCAACACTATAAATCAACTAAATCTAACAGTTATCTGAAGTTCACTTCAACTAACAACAGCAAAACACATTCTTCTCAAGTGCACATGGAAAATGTAACACTCTTTTATGATAAAAGGCAATCAACACATTAGGAATAGAAGGAGAATTCTTCAACTTGATAAAGGTTATCTATGAAACACTGACATCTAACATGGTATAAAAGACTGAAGATTTCCCTCCTAAGATTAGGAACAAGACAATGTTGTTCACTTTTATTCAACATTGTACTAGCCACAGCAATTAGGCAAGAAAAAAAAGCATTGAAATCGGAAAGGAAAAAGTAAAACTATCTGCAGTTCTTTTATATAGAATTTTTAAGGAATCCACAAGAAACCTACTGGAAGTAATCAATAAATTCTTCAAGATACAAGATCAATACCAAAAACTTCATTGTATTTCTAAACACTGGTAATGGACAATCTGAAAATAAAATTAAAGAAAACTTCATTTATGATGGCATCACAAAGAATAAAATACCTAGGAATAAAATTAACAAAAGAAATGCAATTCATGTACACTTAAAACTATAGAATATGATTGAGAGAAATTAAGTAAAACCTAAATAAATGAAAAGACATCTCTTGTTCACAAATTGGAAAACTTAATTTATCTACAGATGCTGGGCGATCCCTATCAAAATCCCAGATGCCTTTTCTCAAGATACTGAGAAGCTGATCCTAAAATTCATATAGAAATTCAAAAGGCCCAGAATATCCAAAACAATTTTGAAAAAGGAATAAATTAAGAGGACTCACATTTTCTGATTTCAAAACTTACTACAAAGCTACAGTAACCAAGATAGTGTGTTACTATACTAAAAATAGACATATAGAACAGTGAAATAAAAATGAGAGCCCCAAATTAACCCAGATATGTTTTATATAAAGTGTCCAGAGTAGGCAAATTCATAGATGTAGAAAGTAGAATAAGGGCTGGAGATGGGAAGGAGATGGGTGTGCAGTGACTGCTAATAGATACTTTTGAGCATGGTGAAAATATTCTAAAATTCAACAGTGATGATGGCTGTACAACTCTGTGAACATACTAAGTACTACTGGATTTTATATTTTAAAAGGTTGAATGCTATGGTATGTGAATTATATCTCAATAAAACTCTTATAAAAAAGTAAGAAGAAACAGTCTACTCTAGTTATGAGGGTTTTTTTGAAAGATGATGTTTGTGGTATGTAGAAAATTGAATATTTCTCTAGATTTAATATAACAATCACAATAGATTTTCACAGGGTTTATATTTCTCTTCCAAATTTCTCTGATTCTTTTTCCATCCATTCAATGAGTTTTCCAGAGACTCTCATCTTTACTGCTTTTCTCTTTCTTCCTTTCCTTTTTCATAAGGATTTGTTTAATACTTCTATAAGAAGGCAAGGGAATAGCATCTAATTATTATTTTTTAAAAAAGAAAACAAAGTTTGCCTTTCTTTAAACTTTCCTCAAAGAACAGTCCCTGAAGTGATTCATTTTTCAGGAACAACCAGTTTACCTGCTAATACGAGAGAAGCCTGAGAGCAAGAGGAATGATGGAAAAGGCATATCACAACTTATCAAGTAAAAGCAATGACACTTCATTTTCCATTTTAAAAAATAACCAGGAATGGAAAGAAAGAAAACACTGCTCATTGTTGGTAAGCAAATTGAAGTTCACTTGTTCCTTTTTGAATTATGAAAGTAGAGGTCAGAAGTAAACAAAGTGGGTAAGGAAAGTGATTCATATAACACTGAGGTTGAAAAGGACATCAGAAATATCTTGTTCAACCCCTCATTTACAAATGAAGAAACAAAGGACCAAGCAACCTTCCACAGTGACCAGGCCAGTTACTGAGGTCTTCTGGTCTCTTTTTCAATGTCTTTTCTACTTTGTCCTTATGGCAAAGATGATAATTGTCCCAGTATCCATTTTTTTCTCCTTTACATTCAGAGAGAGAATCTTCTAGGTTTAAGGTTACATGACATACTTCTAAAGATGCTCCCTTTCCCAGTATGGGAGCTGGAAGATGGGCAACTTATGTATCTCCTCCCTAAAAAGAGACTGCCTGCCTTTCTTTGCTTTTTTCTTAGTTATATTGAACTCTGATGAGGAAGAAAACTTCCTAGAGAAGGACAAATCCACAGTTAGAGGAAATATGCATTTCTGTATGATTTTGTAGGACAGAGGTTCCAACAGCCCTGAATCACTTGTCTCCAAACAGTTGCATGAGAAAACAAACTTCTATCTTACATAAGCCACAGCATTTTGGAGTCTTTTGTTAGAGCATCTTAATCTGTACCTAACAAGTACAAACATCAAAGAAAGATTTTCCCTGAAAGATCTTTACAGTCCAAGAGTTTAGCAGACATGTGTTCAATAAAGGGCTATACAATAAAGACAAAAGTGAAATAGGGAAAGGACAGGAAGGCCAGAAAGGGGGAATCACATGTGGCGAGTAAAATAACCAAATTAGGGAAAACTAAAGTTGCTTTTAGGCAAATGTTTCCATAGGACCTTTCATCTTTTTCTGTGAATCATCACAATTTAGAGTCCACTACTTGTCTAGACTGAGTTACAGAGGTATTTTGTTGCTGAGGAATTCCCCAGCCTTCCTCTAGAGGTTCCAGATTGCTCACCTGGCCCAGATCCTGATTTGAATCTTACTTTTTAACAGAAGGATACATTTGTAGTTAGTTTAATTGTACTACAGTTGGGATTATTCCAAACCACCTGAATATTGTGGAAAAGAGCATCTGCTCTCCACAAAAGTTATGTTTTCCTTCAGCCTGTGAGAAAAGCCGTGTCAGAACATAGATAAATCAGATGAGCCAGCCCCAGTCAAAAAGTGGGTGACTGGAGCCAACAAGAGACAACTCTAGTCCCTTAAGGCTCCTCAAGGAGGGGGGTGGAGGGGCTGATGAAGATACGCAAACCCTACCCCCTCACCCAAAATAAGAGACCTATAACACGCCAGAGAGATCAGGGTAGTGTTCCATGCTTGCCCTGAAGAGATCTATTTTCACTTTACAAAGTATTTCTGTATTAATATTTAGCCAGTGAATGGTAGTGTCTTGAAGAAAACAAAACTAAAAAAAAAAAAAAATTTAATGAAGGCAACAACAAAAAACAAATGCCCAGAAAGTTATTTTATGGAAAGGAGGACTTTAAGGGACCTATCAATTCATCTGGTACATCCTTGACTACTAATGGATTGTTCCCTAGAGTAAATTTCTAATTATTTTAATCAGGCTACTTTTAAGTGACTCCGGTAGAGAGGGTTTTTTTTTTTTCTTACAACTTCCACTGGAGGAGAGTTTTCTGTGGTCTGATACACATCACTGTTTCGAACTGCTTCCTTTGGTACAAGAATTTCCTTTTAAAATTTGTTTTGTTATTTTCCACCAAGAACCTGCTATATGGGAAGAATTAGGTTACCACATGCTGGCTTCCTATTCTATCTATTTCAGTTTGAATCTCTGCCCTCAGAAAGTTTCAATCAGACTTCTGGACATCACAGCCTGTTGCAACAATTCTATCCAGCCCCAGGAAACTCAGGTGAAATTCCCTGGGGAGAGACTCACAGTTGCCATCAGGAATGATTTTGACCAGTATCTGGGGGCATCCTTCCGGCTGATGCATCTACTTACCCCCCACCTCCAACTCTAAAGGTAGATCTGTTCAGGTATCCTCCTTTCACATACACAGACACTAACCCTTATCATTAACTGCTCATTATACTCTAAATGATAGTGTGTGATAAAGTTTTTGAATTTTAAAACACAATGTAAATATAAATTGCAAAACACTTTGTAGCAAACATTTTATATATAGTACCCTTAACTGAGGCATCTGTCATATTGTTTACTGACTCTCCAACCCAAATATTGTGGCAGGAATCATGTCTTTTACTTCTTTGTATCCCCCGCTTTTGTATCTCACAGAGCCTAGTTTTGTGTCTGACATCTAGCATGCAATAAACATTTAGTTTTTAAAAACATAACTGAAGGAATGATTATCTGGACTTTTTCAAGACTACTATAAGCCTCAAGTTATATGTATATAAAAGTATAGTTGAACTGTGTCACATTAATAAAATAGCCAGCATGTTCCTGTCTTCATAATTAATTAAGTTTATATATTTTTAAATTAAATTTGCATTTATACCACAACCTCTCCAATGAGTTGTCATATTTTAATTAAAAATGTAGGGACTTGGGAAATTTCCTCAAGATAATAAGGCCATATATGACAAACCCATAGCCAACATCATCCTCAATGGTGAAAAATTGAAACCATTTCCACTAAGATCAGGAACAAGACAAGGTTGCCCACTCTCACCACTATTACTCAACATACTTTTGGAAGTATTAGCCACAGCAATCAGAGAAGAAAAAGAAATAAAAGAAATCCAAATTGGAAAAGAAGAAGTAAATCTGTCACTGTTTGCAGATGACATGATACTATACATAGAGAATCCTAAAGATGCTACCAGAAAACTACTAGAGCTAATCAATGAATTTGGTAAAGTATCAGGATACAAAATTAATACACAGAAATGTCTGGCATTCCTATACACTAATGATGAAAAATCGTACAGTGAAATTAAGAAAACACTCCCATTTACCACTGCAACAAAAAGAATAAAATACATAGGAATAAACCTACCTAAGGAGACAAAAGACCTGTATGCAGAAAACCCTAAGCCACTGATGAAAGAAATTAAAGATGATACAAATAGATGGAGAGATATACCATGTTCTTGGATTGGAAGAATCAACATTGTGAAAATGACTCTACTTCCCAAAGCAATCTACAGATTCAATGTAGTCCATATCAAACTACCAATGGTATTTTTCACAGAACTAGAACAAAAAAATTCACAATTTATATGGAAATGCAAAAGACCCCAAATAGCCAAAGCAATCTTGAGAACAAAAAACGGAGCTGGAGGAATCAGACTCCCTAACTTCAAACTATACTACAAAGCTACAGTAATCAAGATAGTACGGTACTGGCACAAAAACAAAAATATAGATCAATGGAACAGGTTAGAGAGCCTAGAGATAAACCCATGCACATATGGTCACCTTATCTTTCATAAAGGAGGCAAGAATATAGAGTGGAGAAAAGACAGCCTCTTCAATAAGTGGTACTGGGAAAACTGGACAGGTACATGTGAAAGTATGAAATTAGAACACTCCCTAACACCATACACAAAAATAAACTCAAAATGGATTAAAGACCTAAATATAAGTCTAGACACTATCAAGCTCTTAGAGGAAAACATAGGCAGAACACTCTATGACATAACTCACATCAAGATCCTTTTTGACCCACCTCCTAGAGAAATGGAAATAAAAACAAAAATAAATGAGACCTAATGAAACTTAAAAGCTTTTGCACAGCAAAGGAAACCATAAACAAGACCAAAAGACAACCCTCAGAATGGGAGAAAATATTTGCAAATGAAGCAACTGACAAAGGATTAACCTCCAAAATTTACAAGCAGCTCATGCAGCTCAATATCAAAAAAACAAACAACCCAATCCAAAAATGGGCAGAAGACCTAAATCGGGATTTATCCAAAGAAGATATACAGATTGCCGACAAACGCATGAAAAAATGCTCAACATCATTAATCATTAAAGACATGCAAATCAAAACTACAATGAGGTATCATCTCACACTGGTCAGAATGGCTATCAATCAAAAAATCTACAAACAATAAATGCTGGAGAGGGTGTGGAGAAAAGGGAACCCTCTTGCACTGTTGGTGGGAATGTAAATTGATACAGCCACTATGGAGAACAGTATGGAGGTTCCTTAAAAACTAAAAATAGAACTACCATACGACCCAGCAATGCCACTAGTGGGCATATACCCTTAGAAAACCATAATTCAAAAAGAGTCATGTACCAAAATGTTCATTGCAGCTCTATTTACAATAGCCAGGACATGGAAGCTACCTAAGTGTCCATCAACAGATGAATGGATAAAGAAGATGTGGCACATATATACAATGGAATATTACTCAGCCATAAAAAGAAACGAAATTGAGTTATTTGTAGTGAGGTGGATGGACCTAGGTTCTGTCATGCAGAGTGAAGGAAGTCAGAAAGAAGAAAACAAATACTGTATGCTAACGCATATATATGGAATCTAAGAAAAGAAAAAAAAAGGTCATGAAGAACCTAGGGGCAAGACGAGAATAGAAACACAGACCTACTAGAGAATGGACTTGAGGACATGGGGAGGGGGAAGGGTAAGCTGTGACAAAGTGAGAGATTGGCATGGACATATATACACTACCAAATGTAAAATAGATAGCTAGTGGGAAGCAGCCGCATAGCACAGGGAGAGCAGCTTTGTGACCACTAGTGGGGTGGGATAGGGAGGGTGGGACATAGGGAGATGCAAGAGAGAAGAGATATGGGAACATAGGTATATGTATAACTGATTCACTTTGTTATAAAGCAGAAACTAACACACCATTGTAACACAATTATACTCCAATAAAGATGTTTTAAAAAAAATGTATGGACTTTACAGTCAAATAGTCTTTGGTTTGACTCTTCACCACTTGTTATCTGTCTAAAGTTGGGTAGGTCATCTAATCTCTGAGCTTCTGTTTCCTTGTCTTCAAAATGAGTATACCGATAATTATCTCATGGCCTTGTCTTACAGGTTAAATGGGATCATTTATTTGAAGGTACTGAGTCTGGTGCCTGGCCTGTAGTTTTCAAGCTGAATCAATTAGGATGCTTTAGCACGAGGAACAGAACGACCAACTAAAAGTGAACTAAACTACAAGGAAATTGTATTTCATAAGAAGTCTGCATTAGGGAAGTGTCTTAGCTTAGGCTCCATAACAAAATATCATAGACTGAGAAATAAATGTCTGTTGTCTAAACCACTCAAAGTTCTGGAGTCCAGAAGTCCAATATCCTGGTGCCAGCAGATTCAGTTCGGTGAGGACTTTCTTCCTGCACATGGCTGCCTTCCCTCTGTGTCCTCACTTGGCAGAGAGAAAGAAAGATCTCTGGTGACTCTTTCTCTTCTTATAAGGACACTAATCCCATCATGAAGGGCCACCCTCATGACCCCATCTAAACCTAATTACTTCCCAAAGGCCCCACCCTCTAAATATCATCACATTGGGGGTTAGGGGCTTCAACATATGAATTTGGGGGAGACACAAATATTCAGTCCATGAAAGGTAGATTCAAGGTTGGTAAATTCAATGACCCAACAACGCTGGTCATTGTGCTTTGTACCTTTCTGCTACACCATCTTCAATATGATCACAACTTCTCTGCTAAATGTTGCAGATTGGTTGCTATATAGGTTCCTTAAAGACATAGTCATATCCATCAAGTAGGAGAATAATTTCTTTTTGTGTATCTCTTCATATTAAGGAGGCATATTTTTTCTTTAGAACCCATTGGTCAATATTGGGTTCTATTTTATGCTCCAGTAGCAAGGAAACCAGGAAAAGCAAATTCATGTAATATTCAAACTTGAGGTGTCAACCCCTTTTTCCCTCCATTGGATCCATGACATGTTCCAATAGTATGCATATAGTAGGTTCTTGGTAGTAGCTATAATGCTTATCAGTTTTATCCTACATATGGGGAAATGAACCAGATGGTTATATAGAAAATACAGTCAACCTGAGCTGTAAACTAATCTCAAATGTGTAATGCAGAAAAGAGCTCTGGAAGTATACATTTGAATTGTTTATGTGCCTACACATCTTTCTAGCTGTGTAACACTGGTGGCAAGTCCTTTAATCTCCCTGATCCTCTCTTTCCCTATCTACACCAGCAATCATGTAAAGCCCTAGTCTTTATTTTGCACTCATAAGGCAGATAATATTCATGTAAGCATCTAAAATAACTGACATATCATAGGCCTGCTCTCACTGTAGATTCAAATCAAATCTAGGTGATCTATTTAAAGGCTTATGACATTTTCTCCCTTATTTCAGCTATTCTGAAAATCAAATGCACTATTGAAACATGACTCTTGAGCCCCCAAATCCTGTCCCTAGCTCCACTGTTGTTGTTGTTGTTTCTATTTTCTTTCTTTCTGTGATCCTAACAGACATATTTTCTTCTTCAGTTTGCAAAACTGATTCTCCCTATTTTATATGGTGTCACAAAAAATCCTACTGACCAGTCACTGGGCCTGTCATATAGTAGGCATTCAATTAGTGAATGGACAGCATCTTTATAGCTTTTTGTTTGTTTGTTTTTGTTTTTTTGTTGGTAAAAAAGATGGTAAGAAAGCCTGGTGTAAGTGAGGTTAAAGAGAAACTAGAACTCTCATACACTGCTATTGGGAATGTAAAATTGTACAACTACTTTGGAAAATAGTTTGGAAGTTTCTTAGAAGTTAAACATACTTAGCATATTATCCAGCCATTTTACACCTAGACATTTATCGAGAAGAAAAGAGATATATATCTATGGAAAATCTTGCACACAAATGTTTATAGTAGCTTTATTTGTAATTGCCCCAAACTGAAAATAACCCAAATGTCTATAAACTAATAAATAAATTGCAATATGTATCTATACAATAAAATATGACTCAGCAATTAAAATGAATAAAAAGAACTATTAATCCATGCAAAAACATGGATGAATCTCAAAATAATTATTCTGTAAGAATCCAGACCCAATATATATATATGATACATGATTTCATTTATATAAACATCTAGAAAATGTAAACTAATTGATAGTAGCAGAAAGCATATTAAGAGATGCTGGGGTCAGGGAAGGACAGGAGGGGAGGATTACCAAGGACATGATGAAACTTTAGGAGGTGATAGGTATGTTCATTATCTTGATTACTGTGATGTCTTCATAATTGTATACATATGTCAATACATATCAATTGTACACTTTAAATATGCACAGTTTATTGTATGTCAATTACACAGAAAAAAACTTTTGGGTTTTTTTTTTTTTTGGTTGTAAAAGATTGTAAAACTCATAACCCAGTAGGTGTACTCTTCTGAAGCATAGAGATACAACCAAATGATTAAGTTAAGTAGACCAGGAACAATTACCAAGGAAATGCATTTGTAGGTCAATGACTAACTGAAGTGTAATGAATTATTTTAACCTACATGAGGGTTTTCAACTAAGAGTGGCTTTGGAGCTAGGATGTGGGTCTCAATTAGAATCTTAAGAAAAAATAGGGCGTGCCTGGACTCACAATTCTCACCTTGCTTAATTGAAGTGAATCTTGCTTTAGCTGTGGAGCTGGAAGATTGCTTGTGCTTTTCATTGCCCCCATTTTACTTGATCCAGAACTCTTGATTTATTTCTAATCCCTCCACCCTCTTGCAATTTGATGGCCATGTTCTACTTCTCAAGCACCTCTCTAGCTTATTATTTCTTTAATTGCACCCCTTACCCATGTTGCTCTCCTTGGTCACATTTGCTCAATTAGTTTCTTAATTTTAGACCAGGGACATCACAGCTTTGTGCATCACATTTTTTTTTAACCATACTGACACTCATGATAAATGATGACTGTAAATACATTTGGCATAAGGAGTTGCTCCCATTCTAATTCCAAGACAAATTTGTAATCTTATAGATAGTCCTGTCATCTCGTGTCTTATTTTTGGTGGAAAAAAACTCATAAGTAGATAGAACAGAAGAAATATAGCTTTCATGGTGGCCTAAGTGGAAAATATAGGGGAGAAAGAAAGGTTAGATTTCAATTACAGAAAAATAAAGTATGTGTGGAGCTGCCTACCTTATGCTCAGAATTGCTAAACTCTTTCTGTTTGGAGAGGCTTGGCAAGTCATTCTATTCCAGATGTGCTTTATGTTAGCCATCTCCTTTCAAAATAATTTGCATCTTCCTTTTCCTCTCCTGGCAATAAATTGTGGTAAAAAAAAAAAAAAAAAGAACATCAATGTTCTGAGCAGAGATGAAGACACATTATTTGAAAGCCAGAAAAAAAGGAGGTAAACCAGTGCTAGGGATGTCTAACTCCACATCTGGGTATCTCTTGTTTCAAATGCTGGGTGCCATTTTCTGCCATGCAAAACTCTTGAGAGCGAGTGTATTCTATGAGGTTAGAGTGTGGTCTTGAATTTTATTTGAGACATAAGAGTACTCATTTAATCCAATCTTTTCATTTTACAGTTAGAAAAGAAATGAAGCTCAGAGAGTAAATATAATTTGCCTAGGGCACACAGTTAAAAGGAACAGTTGGGAAAACTGGGAGACAGGGAAACTTCTCTGGGAAATAGAGAAATCAGACTGAGCTGGACCCATGGCAGCAGGATGCATAAATAGCAGCTGAGGTCTCAAAGAAAGTGGACAGAGAGCATTCGAGTGACTCTTGAAGCAAGGGCAGCAGAGAGGTTGTGGAAGATTGTTGACTGGCTCAACCTGCTGTTGGATGCGTCTCTTGTTGACTGTGGTTTCTTAATCCGCCTTTACTAGTGGATGATACAACCAGGGCAAACACTCAAAATTCAACCAGAAAATTGTTTCCTCTGGGCTGGCAAGGCATAAAATCAAAAAGCTCTGTAAATCTGGACTCCCATATGTGGTTCTCAGATGGTGTAAGTCCCTGAATGAATTATATGAGGCCAGAGAAATTAATGCTACACACATGGGGGCCCAACTTAAAAGCAAAACTTACATCTGAGAAGACTGTGCCGGGTGCTAAGGAACTCTGGAAAGCAGACAGAGTCCAGACTGATATGGTATGCTAGCTACAGAGGACCCCAAGTAACATTATGATCAAGCATAGGAATAATGTATAACAAATAAGCAAGGACACAAATTGAAAGAAGAGCAAAAAAGCAATAAAGGATGCCTTAATAATCAGCCTCCTCTTGTTGGGTGAAACCAGGTGGATGTTAACTGTCACTTTCCTGCCCATCAGAAATGCTGCCTTGTTCTGAGTGAATTTAGTGTTATTTACACCTGTTAAAACCTGTAGCCGAATGAGTTAGGGTGACCACTTTTCCTCCTGGCCTCATACTAACTGACTTGAAAGTGAGTTACAGTCCCAAGAGAATTGCAGTCACACACTGGATGTATTTTTAATGTCAACTCAATCCAAATATGGGCAGAAGACCTAAATAGACATTTCTCCAAAGAAGATATACAGATTGCCAACAAACACATGGAAGAATACTCAACATCATTAAGCATTAGAGAAATGCAAATCAAAACTACAATGAGATATCATCTCACACCAGTCAGAATGGCCATCATCAAAAAATCTAGAAACAATAAATGCTGAAGAGGGTGTGGAGAAAAGGGAACACTCTTGCACTGCTGGTGGGAATGTAAACTGATACAGCCACTATGGAGAACAGTATGGAGGTTCCTTAAGAACTACAAATAGAACTACCATACAAACCAGCAATGCCACTACTGGGCATAATTCAAAAAGAGTCATGTACCAAAATGTTCATTGCAGCTCTGTTTACAGTAGCCAGGACATGGAAGCAACCTAAGTGTCCATCAACAGATGAATGGATAAAGAAGATGTGGCACATATATACAATGGAATATTACTCAGCCATAAAAAGAAATGAAATTGAGTTATTTGTAGTGAGGTGGATGGACCTGGAGTCTGTCATACAGAGTGAAGTTAAGTCAGGAGAAAAACAAATACCATATGCTAACACGTATATATGGAATCTAAGAAAAAATATGTCATGAAGAGCCTAGGGGCAGGACGGGAATAAAGACACAGACCTACTAGAGAATTGACTTGAGGATATGGGGAGGGGGAAGGGTAAGCTGTGACAAAGTGAGAGAGTGGCATGGACATATATACACTACCAAATGTAAAATAGATAGCTAGTGGGAAGCAGCCGCATAGCACAGGGAGATCAGCTAGGTGGTTTTTGACCACCTAGAGGGGTGGGATAGGGAGGATGGGAGGGAGGGAGATGCAAGAGGGAAGAGATATGGGAACATATGTATAACTGATTCACTTTATTGTAAAGCAGGAAATAACACACCATTGTAAAGCAATTATATTCCAATAAAGATGTTAAAAAAAAAGTCATACAGTGTTTAAAAAAAAAATTCTATACGTGCTTTTACACAAGGAAATTGTTGTAACAATTATTCTCTCTATTCTGGGCCCTAGGATAGATATTGGTTTTTAGCACATTAAATGAAGGATAGATGGGTGTATGTAAATGCAAATGAGATGACCGTCACCTGGGTCTTTAGGTAAAGTGGTGACAGCCTGATAGTTGGGGAATTGTGATATTTTTTCACCACTTTTTAGAGAATCCTGTGGTTTTGGAAAGTTGAGAAGCAAGAAGGCTAAATGGTTTTTATGGCTATAATCATAAGGCTGGTGGGTAGAATTTAAATTTGTAAACTCAGAAGTAAGGGATATCAACAAGTGATTTCAGAGATGCTTTCTTTTTTGTCATTGATAACAGCTTTTTGTATTGATGGTTTAAATCTAAAATTTAAGGTAATTCACAATGACCAAGAGACAGAATTGCCATAGTGTACAACTCAAACATAATTAGCACAATTGCCAGCAGGAACCACAGTTGCTCAGTTGAGAATCATGTCCTGCATTGCAGTATAGAAGAGCAAAATATGAGTAGGTATTTCAAAGATGTAGTATTATAATAATGGTAAAATAGGAATTAGGTTTCCAAAATTTGAAAGTAATTTATTTAAAGCTAAAGCTGATTGAAGATTATCTCTATAAAGACATAATTATATTTGTATTTTTTTTCTTATGTGTAAATGAAAAGGTAGAATACATTATGCAAGAGAGGCATCTGATGTAAGTTTTGGTCAGAGGAAACAAAAAGTCACTGAGTTACTAAAGGAGGCAACTTAAACAATACCGGCTGGAGAAGACTGGACTCCAATTAATAGGGTCAGACATTGTGGTAGAGAGGGAAAGCCAGAGCATGTTTCAGGTTTTATCTAAGGTCTGTGTCCTAAAGTGGGTGAAGGACCAGGTCTTAGAGGTCAGTTAGAAAATTTCACCAGTAATCAAAAAAATGTAAAGTAAAATATAAGTGAAATGCCAATCCCATTTATTATATTTATAATTATTTTATAACACCCACTCTTCATTCATTCACCCAGGGAGATAGCACTAGATAGCTCACTTTCAGAAGTGAGGAGATGGAGTTTTTTGTCTAGCTGAGGTCACAAATTTAGAAATTATCCTAAACATGCCAAGAATCAAGACCTTCTGATTCAACATCCATATATGAGAAAAACTCTCAACAAAGTGGGTAGAGGGAATATACCTCAACATAATAAAGGCCATATATGACAAACCCATGGCTAACATCATACTCAACACCAAAAAGCTGAAAGCTTTTCCTCTAAGGTCAAAAACAAGACAAGGATGCCCACACTCACCATTGTTATTCAACATAGTATTGGAAGTCTTAGCCACAGCATTCAGACAAGAAAAGGAAATAAAAGGTGTCCAAATTGGAAAGGAAGTAGTAAAACTGTCACTATTTACAGATATGATATTACATATAGAAAAACCTAAAGACTCCACAAAAAAAAACTGTTAAAATAAGTAAATTCAGTAAAGTTGCAGAAAACAAAATTAATATACAAAAATTTGTTGCATTTCTATACACTAATAATGAACTATCAGAAAGAGAAATTAAGAAAATAATCTTATTTACAATTGCATCAAAAATAATACCTAGAAATAATTTTAACCCAAGAGGCGAATGACCTGTACACTAAAAACTATAAGACATTGATGAAAGAAATTGAAGACACAAATAAAGGGAAAGGTGTTCCATGCTTATAGGTTGGAAGAGTCAATATTGTTAAAATATTGCTAAAATGTCCATACTACCCAAAGCATTCTACAGATTCAATGCAATCCCTATTAAAATTCCAAAGGCATTTTTCACAGAAATAGAAAAATCCTAAAATTTGTATGGAACCACAAAAGATCCTGAAGAGCAAAAGCAATCTTGAGAAAGAACAATAAAACTGGAAGCATCAGGCACCCTGACTTCAAACTGTATTACAAAAGTATGGTAATCAAAACAGTTGGTATTGGCATAAAAATGGACACATAGATCAATGAAATAGGATATAGAGGCCATAAATAACCCATGCATATATTGTCAATTAATTTATGACAAAGGAATAAGAATATACAGTGGGGAAATAAAAGTTTCTTCAATAAATGGTACTGGGAAAATTGGAGAGCCACAAGAAAAGAATGATACAAGGCTAATATCTTATACCATACACAAAAATTAATTCAAAATGGGTTAAAGACTTGAATGTGAGACTTGAAACCATAAAACCCCTAAAAGAAAACATATGTGTCAAGCTCCTTGACATCAGTCTTTGCAATGATTTTTTCGATCTGACTCCAAAAGCAAAGGTAACAAAGCAAAAATACGTGGGATTACCTCAAACTAAAATGCTTCTGCACAGCAAAGGAAATCATCAGGGAAATGAAAGGGACATTTTCTCCCCACTGAATGGAAGAAAATATATACAAATCATATATTTGATAAGGGGTTAATATACAAAATATATAAAATACTCATATGGCTCATTAGCAAAAAAAAAAAAAATAAACCTGATTACAAATGGGCAGAAAACCTCAACACACATTTTTCCAAAGAAGACGTACATATGGCCAAGAGACACGTGAAAAGATGTTCAACATCACTAATCAAGGAAATGCAAATCAAAACCACAATAGGATATTACTTCACACTTGTTAGAATGGCCACTATCAGAAAGACTAGAAATAAGTGTTGGAAAGGATGTGGATAAAAGGGAGTTATTGTACTCTGTTAACAGGAATGTAACTTGGTGCAGCCACTATAAAAATTAGTATGGAGGTTCAAAAAATTGAAAATAGAACTGCCATATGAACCACCAATCCCACCTCTGGGTATTTATCCAAAGAAAACAAAAACACTAATTGGAAAAGATACATGCACCCCCAGTGTTCACTGCAGCATTATTTACAATAGGTAAGACATGGAAGCAACGTAAGTGTCTACTGATGGATAAATGGATAAAGGAATTTTGGCGTATATACACAACGGAATACTATTCAGCCATAAAATCTTGCCATTTGCAACAGCTGGATGGACCTTGAGGGCATTATTCTATGTGAAGTAAGTCAGAGAAAGACAATACTGTATGACCACTTATACGTGGAATTTATTTAAAAAATAAACAATGAGCTCATAGATACAGAGAGCAGATTGGTGGTTGCCAGAGGCAGTGGTGGTGGTGGTGGGAGTGGGCAGAATGGGTGAAGGGGATCAAAAGGTACAAACGTCCAGTAAAAAAATAAAAGTCATGAGGCTGTAATATGTAGCATGGTGACTATAGTTAATAATACTGTATTGCATGTTTGAAACTTGTTATAAGAATAGATCTTAAAAGTCCTCATCACAAGCAAAATTTTTTGTAAGTATGTATGGTCGATGTTATGTTAGACTTACTATCGTGATTATTTGGCAATATATACATATATCAAATCATCATGTTGTACACCTGAAACTAAAATGTTATATGTCAATTACACCTCAATTAAAAAAAAAGAATCAAATCCTCTGGCTTCTAACCCATGTGATTTTTCTTATCTAGCACAGCCCTCTCCCCACTCCAGACAGAGCAAATTCTGGCACATCACAACCTCACCCTCCTCCTGGGTTCATGATAAGTATTTCTCACCAGTCAGGATTCTCTTTAGGATGAAGTCCATATCAGCCTCAAGTTTCTTTCCTGAATAGCCCTGAAGCAGCTGCTCTCATCTGTTTGGGGTTGGTATAGGTAATGAAATGGATGTCATTTTTTTGCCTTAGACTAAAATGCCTACATAGTCTAGAGCCAGGTTAGTTTTTGCCCTTTTCACTTTTCACTTTGTTTAGATAATAAAACTGGATTGGTCAGCATCATTTGTGCTGCTTTTACTCTACACCACTTTTACCAGCCTGGAGTTTTGCTGGAATCTATGATGCAATAGGGAAAAGTTTAGCTCTTAAACAGTATTTCACATATCCTGGAGGGAAACTTGAAAAAGAGTAGGGGAGAGCAGAGGCAGCATCTTCTAAAATTATTTCCCTTTAAGGGGAACAAAATCTCCTTTTAAAGAATCATATTGTAAATTAGAGATTTTAGTCTGACTCTTCTTTTAGCATAGTGTGAAATAACAACTGTCCCTGCCTTGCATTTCTCTGCCCGAACCATACCCTCAACTAGTATCTCCATTGACAAATGAGTACTTCTGAATGAGTTTCACTTAAAAATAAATAGCTGATAAAGTCTTATGAAGAGAGGCAATAAAAAAATGGTGGAAAGGTAATAGGGAATAGAGAATAAAGAGACAGAAGAAAGAAGAACCAGGGTTTACATTGGGAACTGAGTCAGCTTTGTTCATCCCAATAATAAGAAAGACAATGAGGATCAAAGTGAAAGCTCTTTATGTCCTGTATATAAATATTTATCATGGTTATAGCTATTATTTACTAAAATCTCTCTTTATCAAAATCAGGAGAGAGTTGGGGCAATGGTTCTTCCATAAATACCAGAAGACAGGCTAGGCTGGCATTATCCCCATTACTAAGATGAAGAAGCAGAGGCTTAGAGATGTTGTCACACTCTTTGCCAGTGGAGGAATAGGAATGAGAATCTAGGTTTTGAGTGCAAGCTCATTGGTCTCTACACTGTGTCTTCACAGTTCTTGAGAACCACCTGAATCTCTTTTTAAAATATAGATTCCTGGACATCATGCCACATCTTCTAAATTGGCATCTCCTAGAGTAGGATTGATGTATCTGGCTTTTTATCTAGTTTTTCAAATCATAATTATCCAGGTTTAGGAAACAGAGCTGAAGAATTTCTACCTCATACTGCTTCTAACAGGCTGGATGACCATACATAATTCCCCACCCCTTTCTGGACCTCTGTTTCTTCATCTGTAAATTGGGTAAGTTAAACAAGATATTTTATTGAGGACTCTTCCCCAGTCATGGAGCCAAGATTTCCTGAAAGTAAATCAGGAACCAATTGCTGATTTTATTTAATGTGCTCTAATAAAACAAGATATATATTATTTGGGGGGTCTTTGAGGAATGCCCCAAAATGAGTTCTTCCAACTCATGCTCTCTTATGCTCCAACTAGAGTGATCTTCTGTTTCTTGAACATACCAAGCTCTTCCTTGCTCCATGAACTTTGCAATATTTTTCTTAGCATCTTTATTGGAGTATAATTGCTTTACAATGTTGTGTTAGTTTCTGCTGTATAACAAAGTGAATCAGCTATATGTATACATATATACTCATATCCCCTCCCTCTTGCATCTCCCTCCCACCCCTCTAGGTGGTCACAAAGCACCTAGCTGATTTCTCTGTGCTATGCAGCTGCTTCCCACTAGCTATCTAGTTTACATTTCGTAGTGTGTATATGTAAATGCTACTCTCTCACTTCGTCCCAGCTTACCCTTCCCCCTCCCTGTGTCCTCAAGTCCATTCTCTACATCTGTGTCTTTATTCCTGTCCTGCCCCTAGGTTCATCAGAAACTTTCTTTTTTTTTTTTTAGATTCCATATATTTGACCTTTCTCGCACATACAGTATCCCAGGATCTTTGCATGACTGGCCCCTTCTCAGCATTACACTTTCAAATTTATAATCACCTAATCAATAACACTATCCCTGATTACACACAACCCTCTTTCAATGGATCTCTGAATCATTACCTGTTTTTTTGTTTTGTTTTGTTTTTGTTTTTGCGGTACATGGACCTCTCACTGCTGCGGCCCCTCGCACTGTGGAGCACAGGCTCCGGACGCGCAGGCCCAGCGGCCATGGCTCACGGGCCTAGCCTCTATGTGGCATGTGGGATCCCCCTGGACCGGGGCATGAACCCGTGTCCCCTGCATCAGCAGGCGGACTCTCAACCACTGCGCCACCAGGGAAGTCCTTGTTTTTGTTTTTTACAGAGAATTTGCTTCTATGGAAAATCACATTTATTGATTTTTATGTTTTTTTTTTTTTTTTTTTTTTTTAATATGGCCTATTGAGAATGAGACTCTGTGAGGACAGGCACCTTGTCTTTTTCACCAATCTCACCATCTGGAAAAGCGTGACACATAGCAGGTGTTCATTAAATATTTGTTAAGTCAATGATGAATCAGTATAATCTTCTTTACATTTACTTTAATGTTAATTAGCACATTACTCATTCTGATTGGTCTTTTTCATGTCACTGATTCTTATCTTTTGGTCCTTGGTTGCTTACTGATGTTTAAACTGGAAGGCCTGGGTAACACATATGGGTTTTCTTTGCTATTGTACAATTAGCAATCCTCTGAATCCTCTGGAGAAATTTCTGTACTCAGACAGTGGGAAAGCAAGAGTCCATGGAGGATTACTCAGGGCACATCAGGGCCAGGCTGCAAAGCAGCAAACATTACTTCTGCCCACATTCTCTTGCTATGAACCCAGTCAATGACCCAAATTTAATCACCAGTGAAAGAGAAACAAAACCTTCCAATATGCTAAAAGCAGAAATATGATTGGTGATCATCTGACCAATCTAGCTACACACTTCGTTTGTAGCCCAGAGTACTATATTCTAGGCAGCAACATCTCCATTTTCTGTATTCACCAAACTTCTCTCAATTTTTCTCCTTTCAGAAAAGTATTGAAATACTTTGTTCCGTTTTCCTTTGTTCCTTTATGGACTTTTATATTTAATCTCAAGGGAAAAGTTTTAAGATGGAAACCAATGTTTGGTGTGCTCCCTCAACTGGAATTGGAAGAAGATCTCTCTATTTTTAGTCCCTGAGCCCTACCCAACACTGAGAATTTCTGAATGGATATATTTCATCCTCAGGTTTCTGCCTCTAAAACTTTGGCTTTCTTTATCACTTTAACATTTTTATTTTTCATGTCACTTCTTAGCCCCTTCATCTTTTTGTCTTTCCCTTCTCCTTCCTCATCTGACTACCAGCAAGTTCTTCTTAGTTTATTGATGAGAGCAATTTTTTCCCTACCCTCATAATTCTACTTTCTGGATCATTGTCCTGGAGCTTATTTTCCTACAATCAAAATGATCCACAGCATTTCTTCCCTAAAGAAATTATGCAACTGTATACACAGGTAAGAAAAAAGGGTATGTGAAGGCTCTGGAACTAGATCACAGAGAGCTCTGTGTGTGTGTGTGTGTGTGTGTGTGTGTACACACCAAAGAGCAGGCAAGAGGTGGAGAGAAGGGGCTGTAGGGAGAGTGGTCTTAGTTCCTGAACAGTGTTCTCTAGCTCTAGTTAGAACAGAAACAGAAGAAATATGCCAGAATATAGTATTAGGAACTTAGATCATAAAAGGAAATTATATATTATGGAAAACTATATGTTAGACATTTACCCACTTTCTCATTTAATCCTTCAGTGTTGTGAGATGTACATCATTAAACTTTCTAAATGTAAGAAAATTAAGACAAATAATTGATCTAATTTTCTAAGCCACGCAGATATTTACTTCCAGGTTTCCTGTTTCAGTGACTGTGGATGCCCTCTTCAATACACTTCAACATATTGCCTAGAGTCTGAAGTCGGACTTTTTAGTCTACTACTGAAATGTGGTAAGAATACAGAAGATCTGCAGCCAGAGAAGCCTGAGGACAGGGCCCAGCTTTGGAACACCGTGTGACTTTGAGTAAGTGGCTTAAGCCCTTTAAACTTCAGTTTCTTCACCTATAAAACTGTGAGAATAGTCATCATTTCATAGGCTTGGGATGGGGATTTAGTGAAATGTAGAATGGTTATCATAATGCCAAGATCAAATAGCCACTCAATAAATGTTAGCTACTATTATCATTTTCATCCAAATATGAATTTTTTGGCTCAATGTATGGACACATCATGGTCAAAGTCATACTATAGTTGACTAACTTGGGATATGCAGTGTATCTCTAAGTATTAGACAAATTCTAATGCTGCTTTCTGCTATACAGGCCCTTTGGTTAGAGTCTTGACAAATAAAAGAGTTACCTGCCATGGTTACAAATATTGAGATGCAAAAAATTTTGGAAACCATTCTTTTCCATGGACTCATCCTTGGAAGTAATTTAACATAGCTCTTATTCTCTCCAGAAGAATGTAAATGTCAATATTTTTAGAAACATAAATACATGGTAAATGAACTCTTAAGTACATCTGTAGATACATAAATGTGAGCCTCAATTCACAATAGACACAAAGTAATTTAAAATTGGAAAGGAGAAGCCTGTTTGTTGAATGAGCATCAAGGCCTATAACTAGAGCATTTTGTCTTAAAATATTTCTTCACAGGGTAAGAAGAATGGAAGCACCAACCACCACAACCTATACTTTGTTTTCATGAAAAACCAAGGTACACACAAGTCCTGCCTGCCTACCTCCACCCCACCCATTCTTGAACAAATCATACATGCTTTTGGCAGAAAGAGTAAAAATCTTACTGAAATATTTTATCCCTTTTCTCTGAGTAGCTTTCTCCAACTGGTTTCTGGAATTCTTATCTAAACTTCTGAGGTTCAGCCTAAACATTAAAAAGTTAATCCTGTCATACTTCAGTGTTGAGAAAAATGTAAGTAAAAATAATATTATTAGAGCAATTTAACCAACATCAACTTATCAAGTTAGCAGAGTGTAGAAATATGGGTATTAAAATGGGAATCATACTTGGGATTTGGGACATTCTTCAAGTCTATCTAGCCATTCTTTTTAAAATTTTTTATTGGAGTATAGTTGATTTACAAGTTGTGTTACTTTCTGCTGTACAGCAAAGTGAATCAGTTATACATATACATACATCCACTCTTTTTAGATTCTTTACAAAAAAGAAATAGAGTTACAGATGTAGAAAACAATCTATGGTTACCAGAGGGGAAAGGGGGAGGGATATATTGGGAGATTGAGATTGACATATACACACTACTATATATAAAGTAGATACCTAATAAGGGCCCACTGTATAGCACAGAGAACTCTACTCTGTAACTAGCCACTCTTGAGCAATTCACATCTTCTCTAGGCTTCAACTTCCTCATTTGTTAAAAGTACACTAATAATTACTACCCTGTAAAGTTTTTTGTTAATGTATAATTGACATATAAAATTAGTATATTAGTTTCAGTGTACAACATAATGATATTTGTATATATTGTGAAATAACCACAACAAATCTAGTTACACATCCATCACCATGCAGTCACAAATTTTTCTAATGATGAGAACTTTTAAGATCTACTTTCTTAGCAGCAGATATACAATGTAATATTATTAACCATAGTCACTATGCTGTACATTTTACATCTTCATGACTTATAACTGGAACTTTGTACATTTTGACCACCTTCACCCATTTCAACCCCCACACCCCTGCCACCTCCTGCATCTGGTAACCATCAACCTGTTCTCTGTATCTATGAACTCAGTTTTTGTTTGTTTGTTTTTTAAATTCCCCATGTAAGTGAGATCATACAGTGTGTGTCCTTCTCTGTATGACTTATTTCACTTAGTATAATGCCTCAAGGTCCATTCACATTGTTGCAAATGGCAAGTTTTACTTCTTTATGGCTGAATAATATTCCACTATATGCAATGTATCACTTTTTTATCCATCCATCCATTGATGGACATTTAAGTTGCTTCTATGTATTGGCTATTGTAAAGAATGCTGCAGTGAACATGGGAGTGCATATATATTTTTGAGTTAGTGTTTATTTCCTTTGGATAAATAACCAGAAGTGGAATAGCTGATTATATGTCTGCCACACAGCATTTATTAATTTATTCTATAAGTAATTTTAACACCTTCTATATTTCAGTTTCTGTGCTGAGTTCTACTGTTACAATGTGAATTAAGACACAGACAATTCTCTGAAGTAGTTCACAGTCTATCGGCGGGGAAAGCACATAAAGTAAGAAGCGTGTGATAAAGGCATGTCCAGAGAGCATATGGGAGTAAAGACATCTGAAGGGATACACATGGTATCAGTGGATAGAGTGCTAGATGAGAGGCGGAGGTGGGCTAGGCTAAGGGTAGGAGATGTGTTCCACAAACATCTGGGCTCCTAACAGAGCTCAAGTTGCTCCTGTCTAGTCCTACTTGACCCTGGCAAGGGTCATCCTTCTATGCCCAGGGCCCCACATTAGATTACAGAGATTTACAAGTGCTCTGGACCATTGGAAATGGGTGAAGAAGGTTGGCTCGGTGGATGAACAGATTGGGAGGTTGAAATGTTGCCAAACAATGGTCAATGATCTAGATACTGTAAGCAGACCACCCACATCTGACCACATTGAGAAGATTCAGTTATCTTCTAAGTGATGCACAGTACTTTCTTAGAGAAAAGGGTATTCCAGAAAGCCCTCACATGGTTTTGTGCTGCTCCCCAGCACCAGCAACCATAGGATATTCGTTCCCAAAGACTCAACATTTTCCCTCTGCAGACTTGACTTCTGCCCATGTGCTTCCCTTATTGTGGAACCTTCAGATAGTC
Source organism: Mesoplodon mirus (assembly GCF_964341445.2). Lineage (NCBI taxonomy): Eukaryota > Metazoa > Chordata > Mammalia > Artiodactyla > Ziphiidae > Mesoplodon > Mesoplodon mirus. Next base: position 54,658,898 of record NC_138978.1, on the reverse strand, counting down.
AAGAGAAATGGACCAAACTTCTTGATCTTACACCTTGACTATAGATCTTTAAACTGAACAGAGAATTTAGCCTCTTTGTCCTTTTGCTCTAATCTGTTAACTTCTGCTGGGATGACAAGGACAAAGGATAGTAGGATGGGGTGAGCAAGGTTTCGACACAGTGGTTGACTCCAACTTTGATATTTCTGGAAGCCAGACTTTGGCAAAGACAGATTGGGTTGCTAAAGAAGATGACACATTCTGCCTCTATGTCCCAGCTTTATTTACTTAAAAAAATTGTTTTTAAAGATTTCTTTTGATGTGGACAATTTTTAAAGTCTTTATTGAATTTTGTTACAATATTGTTTCTGTTTTATGTTTTGGTTTTTTGCCTGCGAGGCATGTGGGATCTTAGTTCCCCAACCAGGGATCGAACCCACACCCTCTGCATTGGAAGGTGAAGTCTTAACCACTGGACATCCAGGGAAGTTCCAGCTTTAAAATGGAATGGGGTACATTTCACAGCCTCTGTTATACAGAAAATTTTGGGAAGTGGAATGATTTGTTTAAATTCACACAGCAGAGCCAAGGCTAGATTTCACTTTCAAGTTCAGGGTTCTTCCCAGACCAATTCTTTCCATTCTTTCCATTGCTTTGTTTCAGACTGACATTTTGTTATTGTCACTGCTTTGTTGCATAATCATTAAAGTCAATGCTGTTCTCTTTCTCCAGCCCTAACATTTTCTTGCTGTGTGAACTTGAACAACTCATTTTCTTTCTCTGAGCCTCACATTCTCATCTGTTAGACAGAGATTCTCATCTGGGGGAAATAATACATACATACATACCCTTTATATTTATTGTGAGAATTATGTGATTTAATCCATGTAAAGCTTTTAGCATGGTGTTTTTCATATGATAATTTTTCAGTAATTTTTAAAAAACACTTTAGATACAGTATTTTTCAAAATGCCTCTCTGGCTCTAGGTTTTTCTTTCCTTTACAATTATGTATTAAGTGCTACTATATGCTAAATACTATGCAGTGTCGACTCATTTTTACAAAAAAGATTATGCAAGACAGATATTCTCTGGATTTTATGAATAAAAAAGTTTAACACTTAAAATTCATTTTCCTAATTATTTTAATACATTTTATTATTATCTCTGTGCTTAGATTATTTATCTCTATTATAACTGTATGGCAGAAACACTATATAATGGTGTACTACTGTGTATCTCTTTTCAACTTTGTTCAGTGACACAACCTTGATAGCTTGAAGTGTATGGTGGGAGTATTTATACCATGGAAATGGCGAATGCTATAAATCAAGCCTTGATTTGTTGTTTTGTTGATTTTTCTAGACTTGAATTGATAGGTTAATAAGGAAGATTAAACTCAAAATTGTGCAGTTTCTATAATACTGTAAACATAAATAATTGAGGAAATTATTTTGGTATTCAAATACTATTAGAGGATTTAGCAAAGATTTAGATCATGCCATTAAAAAACATATGAAGTTTCAACATATGTCTTTGTAGTTTCATTTTTGTTCTCCTTTACACTAATGTAAATGAAAATATCCAAACCAACATTCATGTCATCACCACACTCATTCTTCAACGAGGTGAGTGACCTTTTTGTAGATAGAAATCAAGCATATATTTGCAGTCTGATTTTGTAAAATCATGACTGAATTGCAAAAATAGGTTGACTGTGGATTCAAGAGTTCAGCAAAATTCAACTAAAACATTCTATGAGAATCAGTTGGCTATATGGCATTTATAATAAAGATTCTTCTATATTTTATGTAAATTGTGTGACATACATCCTGTATATCAGTAAAATATATAATAAACTTTACGTACATACACAGGTACACATGTTTTTTCTCAGAGAGCTGGTTGTTAACTACTAACATACAGCTAACCCAAAATACATTTACCTTCTAGTCATTACCTCTCTGGTTCCTGAATAGATGATAAATAAACTCTAGGGTCCAGACACCAGCCAATACATATCCCAAGCCCTATAGTACTTCTCAGGATGTGTTTTCCCAAAATAACCTTGTGTGAGTTAGAGTCACCAAAACCTAGCTCTCTTGCTCTGCCCTGGGCAAAAGAGAATTATTCCCTATTAACCTAAACAAAAGTCTTTCTCAGGGCCTAAACTTGTAAGTAAAGGATTAAGAGAAGTTGAAATTCACTGACATTCCTGTAAGCTCAGTGCTCAAGAAACTTATGGGGTTCGTCCCTTCCAGAACTCTTGTCTTTGTGGAATGAATATCATAACAAGCCAGTCTCAGGCTAGTCTCTGTGCTTTATCATTTTCATTCATCATCTCTAAGGCTGAGCTGGCCCGGGTTTCCCTTGTCTGGGCCGTGGATGTCCCCTGCTGGAAACCAGAACTCACTGCAGCTGAGGGAATTGGAGCAGTGTGACAGTGGATGTGAATGTCTGTGTGAGGATGCTGTTGCTGCCTGCATGCATTTTAACAGGAAACTGCTCAGAAGATTCACTCTCTTGTCCTAGTTTTACAAGCCTGTCCTCATTTACTGGTTTCATCAACTACATTAATAATAATCACTATTTATCAGGTGTTTAGCATAGTATCCAATGCATGGTAAACTCTCAATAAAAATTTATTGAAAAAAGTGCACATATGCCTAATCCTTGTCAGATACATTACACATTATCTCATTTAATCCTCAAAATAATCAAACAAGTTAGAATCTGTGATTAACTCATTTTCTTCCAGAAGGAACTTGGGCCTAAAAGAGGTTAGATAACTTGCCACATCCAAGCTATGTGACCTTAAGCAGTGTCAGAGTTAGCACAGGAATTGGATCTCCCTGTCTGCTGGACTCACTTCTCTGCCACACCATCTCCAAGGCTTTTCTCCACTCTGCCACTTACAAGCAAACTTCGTGCTTTCACTTGTTTTCATACTTCCCCACCCCCAGCATTCACCCAGGATCAATCTCTTCCTTTGTCCTGCTTGGTACCTTGGCCAAATCCCTTACGTTTTCAGAGCCCGAGTTCTTCATCAGATAAATTAAGGGGGTGGATTAGCTGACTCTTAATTTTCCTTCCAATTCTAAAATGCTGATGCTTTCTGAATTTAGTTTCGGAATAGACATGCTGAAATCCAAATTGCTGGGGATTTCCTCTCTGGCTAAGGAAACAAAACTCAGTTAAGTACTACTTAACAAGTTTGTATCAAGAGGATGAAACTTAACCCAAGTTGGGGCTGCCCTTTAGGATTATTTTTCAGATCAGAAGCCATTGATCACTTACACAAGAGGTTATCAGTAGATAGACAAGACGTGTTATTTCCCCCTTCTCTCCAGTGAGCCGAAGCATGGTTGGCAATTCAGAGAGCCAGTTGGGAGTTTTCACCATGTGACAAGCCCAAAGGCATTTCTCAGGCTGCCAGCACAGAGGCCTGTCGAATCTGCTAAGGAACCAGATGCAGCAGATAAAATATCTTTTACTGTTGGCATCTGGGGCCTGTGCTTGCCAGCTGAGAGAAGGGGCTAGGTGGCACAGTGCTGGGGGCGGGGATGGTAGAGAGACAGCAGTAGAACAAATCACACACTTTCTCTTTAAAGTAGGAAAAAAGCATTTCACAGTTCTGGAAAAACTGGATTAAATGAAAGTGAATTACATCTAGGTTTTATATCAAAGAACAGATTATATGTAGGTCAATTATATGTTGTGACCTTGGGCACTGTTGTTTTATTGAAAGTCTGTTACCATTTTGCATTTCTAGAATGCAATAGTCTTTTTGTAACTGACTCAGTGCAACTGCATTCATCAAGGCCATCTTTATTTATAAACATTTTGGATATTCTAGTTCTATTCCTAATAGAAAATGCAAATTTAATGCATTCATTTTCATTGTCAAGCAGTAAATGCTGCTTGACATATGTTGGTCCATGTCTCCCAATTTTGTTTTTCAGAACTACGTTTCCTATTTAGATTCCTCAAATGGTATTCATTCAGTTCCATTTCTTTCCCTTCAATATAATTGATCATGTATTTATTGAATACCTACATTGACAGGTGTGATGTTTACAGACATGAAAAGACAAAGTGTCTGTCTTCAATGAGCTTACAACCTAGAGGATCTGAGGAGATATTGCTCCTAGGATCAGTATAGGGAGTTGGTGTAGAGAGGTGCAGGAGTAGAATAGTAGCCAAATTAAGGACACCTTTCTGTGGGCATGGTGTTGTTGGATGGAGTTCATACTTCCTAATACCATGAATGTGTCTCTGTGTGTGTATATTTCCCTCCTTTGCTTTGATTTTCCAAAAAATATATACTAAAAGGGATTTTTATAACTATGTCAACAGTTTTCTTCAGAATAACTTTGTTGCATATTTTGTTTCAATATATTTTATGGATATCAAAATGACAAAAATGTTAGAAGAAAGTTACCCATAGCTCCATTCTATTTTCAAATCAATGTTATTTTTTTCCATGTCACTTTCTAGAACTTGCCTTTATCTACTTTCACAATATCAAAGATAGATCAATAGAAAAGCTAGAACGTTCTAATGCCAATTATTCCTTTGGGGTCTCTTGCCATCTCTTTTATCCTTATCCTTCCTCAGTTCATACCACTTCCCCGAACCCTAGAAAACAGATCACCTGGAATCTATATCTTTCCATATCTTTCTCTATACTCAAGCAGAAGTCCTAAGCAAGCAGTAATTTTATATTTGTTTTTGTTTCTTTCTAAAATAAAGGTCATGCCACACACTGTTCCCTTCATCTTGCATTTTGCACTTAACAAAACATTTACCAACCACTATTGCTGGACACTATTTTCAACCAGTGTGTTTTAATCTACAACTAATGCTGAAAAGACCACTGAGCATATATATCCTCACAAACTTTTCTCTATGGAATAGATTTTCAGGAGTTAGGACTACTAGGTCAAAGGGTATGTATATATTTTATTATAATAGCTATTATTAAATTGTATTCAAAATTTCTGTCAGTAATATATCAGTGATTTGTTTTTCTCTTCATCCCCACAGGCACAGGTTATTATAACTTTTAAAAAAATTTGCCTATTTAATGAGTGAGAAGCACATTCCATAATTCATTTAATTTACATTATTCTAAATACTATTGCAGTTTTTTTTTTTTTTTTACAGAGTTTTGGCCTTTGTGTATTTGTTCTGTGGATTACTTATTCAGGTTATGCAAGTTAAACAAAACCAGAAATCTCTCACTATGTTCATTGTATCCTCTCATTCAATTTTTGCTAGGAGATAAATTGTTAGGCTCCAGGACAGGCATGAAATAAATTTTAAGACAAGAGTAGCCATCAATGCCACACACCCCACAATGCTTGAATTGGAAAGTGTGTGATTATATAACATTCACTCACTCAAGCAACTCATTAGAAAATACTTATTGATTTACATGACTGACACTATCCGAGGCCCTAGAGACTCAGATAGTTAAAAATATGAAGGAATATATGGGGGTAAGATCAAGACGGCAGAGTATGAGGAAGTGGAACTCACCACCCCCCAAAAACACATCTACATGCAAAACACATCTACCTGCAAAACAATTCTCACTGAAAACTAACTGGAGACTGGAAGAAAGACTCCTATACAACCAAGGCTAAGTAAGATCCACACGGAATCGGGTAAGAAGGGAAAGAAGCGATAAAGTGGGTTATGTGTCCCCGGGAGGGGTCACAGAAGAGGAGGGGATCACATGGGTCGAGATCCTCCCTGGGGAGTGAAGTTTCAAGCCACATATTAGGTTCCTCAGCCCTGGGGTCTGGCACCAGGAAGAAAAGTCCCCTTAGCTGGTTTGAAAGCAGATTGAAACAGAAAGGGATGGTGGTCAGTTTCCAGAGACCACCCTGGCATGTGCCCCAGACTGAACCATGTACCCTCTCTGATCCCACTTGCTTCACAACACAGCTCCATACAGCCATAGCAGGCCAATATGGCTGAGGGGAAGGCTCAATTCTGAGGGACAAGGGTAGCTCAGATCCAGAGCAGGGTGGGAGTAGCCACAACTGATGCTTATGAAGGCAGCACATTAGAAGTGGTCCAAATCTCTGACTGTGATTAGGGCCAACACAGTCCATACACTAACCCATACCAAGCACCCACACAAGCCCCTCTTGCTCTAGCACTGCTCCCGACTTGGGTGAGTGTGCTGATACTGGGAGAACACACACTTAAATGGAACAGAGTCAGCTCAGACATAATCTCAGGAATTCTTTTCTGGAAACTTGGGACCTAACCACATCCCCAGTAGGATGGTGCTGGCCACTGAGCAGAGGAAAAGCCCTAGCTCATATCTAGCTCTGGCCCTCCATCTCCAGCCCCACACCTTCTACCAAGGTAGCAGCTGCCAGCACACACTAGAGAAAGATGAGATTCATGCTCATGTCAGATCCAGCTCTCTCACCAAAGCCACTGGGCACACAGGATGCTTCCACACTAGGACACCTCTTAAAGAGTGTGTTAAATGTTTCACCTAATTTCATAGAGAAAGTTAAGCAAAATGAGAAGACAGAGGACAAGAATAAGAAAATTGAAAGAACAAGAAAACCCCTGAAAAAATGACTAATGAATCAGAAATAATTTACCAGATAAATATTTCAAAGCATTAATAATAAGGATGCTAACCACATTAGGGTAAAGAATAGGTAAACACAGTGAGAATTTTAACAAGGAACTAGAAAATATAAAAAAGAACCAGTCAGAACTGAAGAATACAATAACTGAAGTGAAAAACACGTTAGAAGCAATTAATAGAGGACTATGTGCCACAGAAGAATGCATAAGTGATCTGGAAGACAGAATAATGGAAATCATCCAATCACAATAACAAAAAGAAAAAACAACAAAAAAATTAGAGCAGGTTAAGGGACATCTGGTACAACATCAAGCATACCAACATTTACATTATAGGAGTCCCCGAAGGAGAAGAGAGAGAGAAGGGGGTAAAAAATGTATTTGTTTTAATTATGGTTGAAAACTACCCAAACCTGAAGAAGGAAACAGATATACATTTACGGAAAGCACAGAGGATCCCAAACAAGATGAGCCTAAACAGATCCACAGCAAGACATATCATAATTAAAATGGCAAAATTTAAAAACATTCTTATGGCAGCAAGAGAAAAATCAAAGAGTCATATTTAAGGGAATCCCATAAGGCTATCAGCTGATTTTTCTGTGGAAACCTCACAGGTCAGAAGGGGGTGGCATGATATATTCAAAGTGCTAAAAGGGAGAAACCTGCAGGCTAGGATATTCTACCTAGCAAGATTATCATTTTAAATTGAGAGAGAAATAAAGAATTTCTCAGATAAGCAAAAACTAAAAGAGTTAATCAATACTAAAAGTACCCTGAAAGAAATGTTAAAGTGTCTTCTGTAAGGGGAAGAGAAAAGGCTACAACAAGAAGTAAATATGTATAGAAAAGGGGAAATCCCACAGTAACGGCAAATATACAGTAAAGGCTGAGGATCAACCACTAAAGCTAGTACAAAGATGAAAAGACGTAAGTGTAAAATTAACTATAACTACAATAATCATTAAAGGGATAAACATGAAGATGTTATCTTACATTAAAAACACAAAATGGGGCTTCCCTGGTGTCGCAGTGGTTGAGAGTCTGCCTGCTGATGCAGGGGACACAGGTTCGTGTCCTGGTCTGGGAGGATCCCACATGCCGTGGAGTGGCTGGGCCTGTGAGCCACGGCCGCTGAGCTTGCACGTCCGGAGCCTGTGCTCCGCAATGGGAGAGGCCACAACAGTGAGAAGCCCGCATACCACAAAAAATAAAATAAAATAAAATAAAAAAATAAAAAACCACAAAATGTTGGGGAAAGGAGCAAAAAATGTATACCATTTAGATTGTGTTTGAACTTAAATGACTACCAGTTAAACACAAGTAGATATAGTTATAGGTGGACATATAGGAACCTCATGGTAACTACAAATCAAAAACCTACAATAGATACACAAAGTAGAGAGAAAGGAACACAAACATATCACTAAGAAAATCATAAAACCACAAGGTAAGAATCTAAAATAGAACTACAAAGCATGAAAATAAGCAACAAAATGGCAATAAGTACATACCTATAAATAATCACTTTAAATGTCAATGTACTAAATGCTCCATTTAAAAGACATAATTTGGCTGATGAGATAAAAAGCACAAGACCCAACTATATTTTGCTTACAAGAGACTCACTTCATAGCTAAAGACATACACAGACTGAAAGTGAGGGGCTGGGAAAAAAGTATTTCATGCAAATCAAGGTGATAAGAAAGCAGGGGTAGAAATATTCATATCATATTCATATGTGCCTAATACAGTAGCACCTATTTATATAAAACAAATATTAACAAACATAAAGGGAGAAAGTGACAGTAATACAACAACAGTAGGGAGCCTTAACAGCCCACTTGCATCAATGGGAAGATTGTCCAGATAAGAAAAAACCAATAAGCTAACAGTGGTCTTAAATGACACATTAGACCAGTTGGACTTAGACATCTACAGGACATTCCACCAAAAATGAAAGAATACACATTCTTTTTGATGCATATTGAATTTTCTCCAGGATCAGTAACATGCTAGGCCACAAAACAACTCTGAAGTTTAAGAGGATAGAAAGTATGTAAAGCTTTTTTTTTTTTTTTTTACCACAAATGTATGAAATTAGATATCAATTACAGGAAGAAAAATGGGAAAAGCACAAATATGTAGAGACAAACAACATGGTACTATAAAACCAGTGGATCAATGAAGAAATCAAAGGAAATAAGGAAATACGTCAAGATAAATGAAAATGGAAACACAACTTTCCAAAACTCTATGGGATACAGCAAAAGCAGTTCTAAGAGGGAAGTATATAGTGGTATAGACTTACCTCAAGAAACAAGAAAAATCCAAAAAACAAAATAACTAACCTACCATCAAAAAGAATTAGAAAAAGAAAAAAACAAAGCCCAAAGTCAGCACAAAGAAGGAAATAAAGATCAAAGAAGAACTAAATAAAATAGAAATAAAAGACAATAGAAAAGATAAATGAAACCAAGAGCTGATTTTTTGAAAAGATAAGCAAAATTGATAAACTTTTAACCAGGCTCATCAAGAAAAAGAGACTCAAAATAAAAAATGAAAGAGGAGAAATAAAAAACAATATCACAGAGATACAAAACAATTGTAATACTACAGTTATATACCAACAAAGAGGAGGACAACTTGGAAGACATGGACAAATTTCTAGAAACATAAAACCTGCCAAAACTGAATCAGGAAGAAATAAACAATCTGAAGATACAGCTGACTAATAGTGAAATTAAATTTGTAATTAAAAAAAATTTTCAAGAAACAAAACTCCAGGACTGGATGGCTTCATAGGGGAATTCTACCAAACAAATAAAGAAGAAATAATACCTATCCTTCTCAAACTATTCCAAAAAAATTGAAGATAATGAAGTACTCTCAAATTCATTCTACAACGCCACCATTACCCTGATACCAAAACCAAAGATACTACAAAAAAGGCATTTACAGACCCATATCTCTCCTGAATATACATGCAAAAATCCTCAACCAAATATTAAACAAACCGAATTCAACAATTTATAAAATAAAATCAAACACCATGATCAAGTGGGATTTATTCCAGGGATACAAAGATGGTTCAATATCTTCAAATCAATATGAAGCATCACATTAACAAAAGGATTTAAAAAATCAGATAATCCCTCTATGCCCACTTTCTGGAGAGCTATTATCATAAATGGGTTTTGAATTTTGTTGAAAGTTTTTCTTCATCTATTGAGATGATCATATGGTTTTTATTCTTCAGTTTGTTAATATGGTGTATAATATTGATTGATTTGCATATACTGAAGAATCCTCGCATCTTTAGGATAAATCCCACTTGATCATGGTGTCTGATCCTTTTAATGTGTTGTTGGATTTGGTTTGCTAACATTTTGTTGAGGATTTTTTCATCTGTGTTCATCAGTGATATTGGCCTGTAATCTTCTTATTTTTGTGGTATCTTTGTCTGGTTTTGGTATCAGGGTGTCGGTGGCCTCATAGAATGAGTTTGGGAGTGTTCCACCCTCTGAAATTTTTTGTAAGAGTTTGAGAAAGATAGGTGTTAGCTCTCTCTAAATATTTGACATAACTTGCCTGTGAAGCCTTCTGGTCCTGGACTTTTTTTGTTGGAAGGTTTTTAATCACAGTTTCAATTTCATTATTTGTGATTGGTCTGTTCATATTTTCTGTTTCTTCCTGGTTCAGTCTTGGAAGGTTTACTTTTCTAAGAATATGTCCATTTCTTCCAGGTTGTCCATTTTATTGGCATAGTGTTGCTTGTCGTAGTCTCTTATGATGCTTTGTATTTCTGTGACATCAAATGTAACTTCTTTTTAATTTCTGATTTTGTTGATTTGGGTCCTCTCCCTTTTTTTCTTGATGAGTCTGACTAAAGGTTTATCAACTTTGTTTATCTTCTCAAAGAAGCAGCTTTTAGATTTATTGATCTTTACTATTGTTTTCTTCATTTCTATTTCATTTATTTCTGCTCTGATCTTTATGATTCCTTTCCTTCTACTAACTTTGGGTTTTGTTTGTTCTTCTTTCTCAAGTTGCTTTAGGTGTAAGATTAGGTTGTTTATTTGAGACTTTTTTCATTTCTTGAGGTAGGATTGTATTGCTATAAACTTCCCTCTTAGAACTGCTTTTGCTGCATCCCATAGCCAGGACATGGAAGCAATCTAAATGTCCAACCAGAGGAATGGATAAAGAAGATGTTGTACATATACACAATGGAATATTATCCAGCCATAAAAAGGAACAAAATTGGGTCATTTGTAGAGATGTGGATGGACCTAGAGACTGTCATACAGAGTAAGTCAGAAAGAGAAAAACAAATATTGTATTTTAATGCACATATGTGGAATCTATATAGAAAAATTGTATAGATGATCTTATTTGCGAAGCAGAAGGAGACACAGATGTAGCAAACAAACATAAGGGTACCAAGGAGGAAAGGGGGATGGGATGAATTGGGGGATTGGGATTGACACATATACACTAATGATACTATGTACAGAATAGATAACTAATGAGAACCTATTGTGTAGCACAGGGAACTCTACTCAATGCTCTGTTAGGTGACTTAAGTAGGAAGGAAATCCAAAAAAGAGGAGATATATGTATACATATAGCTGATTCACTTTGCTGTACAGTAGAAACTAACACAATGTAGTAAAGCAACTACATTCTAATAAAAATTAATAAAAATTAATAATCAGCCTAAATTAATCCTCATGTCAAAGAGACACATTTTGGGGTGTCAAATTTTGCTCCCCTATATAAGCTATTTTCAGTAACATTTAAAAGTAGAATAAAATATGTGTTTATCTAAGATCACAATGCACAAGCTAACCAGAATTTAAATTTATTTTGTTTTCAGTTGAATTATTAATAAATTGGTGTGATGTTGCTTCTTTCCTGCTCATGAGAAGCTCTGATTGGCAATTGTCTTTTATTATAATATATAGTGAGAAACGATTATTAATAAATGGAATTGAACTAAAAAATATCAGATGATCATCAAAATCTATGCAGAAAAAGCATTTGACAAAATTCAACATTCATTGATGATAAAAACTCTCAATGTTGGGAACATATCTCACTAATGTTCATTTTTGACAAACCTAGAGTTAACATCATACCAACAGTGAGAAGCTGAAATTCTTTCCTCTAAAATCAGGTACAAGATGAGAATGAACACTCTTGCCACTTCTATTTAACATAGTATTGGATGTCCTAACCAGAGCAATTGGACAACAAATAAAAGAGAACCAAATTTGAAGGGAAGAAGTAAAACTGCTACTATTTGCAGATGACATGATTTTATATATACATATATACACACATATACATACACCCTAAAGTCTCCCCATAAAACTTTTGGAACAAATAAGTAAATTCAGTAAAGGTGTAAGATACAAGATTAATATACAGAACTCTCTTGCTTTTCTATACTCTAAAAATGAACTATAGAAATAGAATGCAAGAAAACAATCCTATTTAAAATTACATCAAAAAGGGTAAACTATCTAGGAATAGACTTAACCAAGGATGTGAAAAGACCTATACTCTGAAAACTATAAAACATTAATGAGGAAATTGATGATACAAGGAAATGGAAAGATATCTTGCATTCATGGATTGGAAGAATATTGTTAAAATGTCCACACTATCCAAAGCAATCTATAGACTTCATGCAATCCCTATCAAAATAGCCATGAAAATTTTCACAGAACCAGAACAGATAATTCTAAAATTTATATGTAACAACAAAAAGGCCAAATAAACAAAGCAATCTTGAGAAAAAGGAACAAGGTTCTAATTATCATGTTCCCTGGCTTCAGACCATATTATAAATAAGCTATAGTAATCAAAACAGCATGGCACTAGCAAAAGAAAAAACAGAAACCTAGATCAATGGAACAGGATAGAGAGCCCAGAAATAAACCCTCACACCTATGGTCAATTAATCTATGACAAAGGAGGCAAGAATATACTGAGAATATATGGAGAAAAGACAATCTCTTCAATTAGTGGTGCTTGGAATACTGGGCATGTCAAAGAATGAGATTAGAACATTTCCTTACACCATGTTCAAAAATAAACTCAAAATTGATTGAAGACCTAAATGTAAGAAGTGAAACCATAATACTCCTAGAAGAGAACATAGGCAGAACACTCTTTAACATAAATTGTAGCAATGTTATTTTGCATCACCCTCCTAAGTCAAAAGAAATAGAAGCAAACATAAACCAATTGGACCTAATTAAACTTAAAAGCTTTTGCACAACAAAGGAAACCATCAACGAAACAAAAAGACAACCTGCTGAATGGGAGAAAATATTTACAAATGATATGACTGATGAGGGATTAATAACCAAATATATTAACAGTTAATATAACTCAATATCAAAAACAACCTGATTAAAAAATGGGCAGAAGACTTTGATAGACATTTTTCCAAAGACAACATATAGATGGCCAATAGGCACATGAAAAGATGCTCAATATCACTAATCATCAGGGAAATGCAAATCAAAACCACAATAAGTTATAACCTCACTCTGGGAAGAATGGCCATTATCAAAAGGTCTACAAATAACAAATGTTGGTGAGGACATGGAGCAAAGGGAACCCTTGTACACTGTCAGTGGAAATGTAAATTTGTGCAGGCATTATGGAAAACAGTATTGCCCTTCCTCAAAAACTAAAAATGGAACTACCATATGATCCAGCAATTCTACTCCTGGGTATATATCTGAAGAAAACAAAACGCTATTTTGAAAAGGTTTGCGCACCCCAATGTTCCCAGAGGCATTGTTTATAATTGTCAAAATATGGAAGCAACCTAAGTGTCCGTCAATGGATGAATGGATAAAGAAGACATGACACATACACACAATGGAATATTACTCAGCTATAAAAACAATGAAATTCTGCCACTTGTAACATGGATGGACCTAGTGGGTATTATGCTTAGTGAAATAAGTCAGACAGAGAAAGACAAATATGGTGTGTTATCACTTATATGTGGAATCTAAAAAATAAAACAACTGTATATAACTAAACAGAATCAGACTCACAGATATAGAGAACAAACTGGTGGTTACCATTGGGAGATGGAAGGTGGGGAGGGGCAAGATAAGGGTAGGGGATTAAGATATAGAAACTACAATGTACAAAATAAATAAGCAACAAGGATATGTTGTACATCACAGGAAAATATAGCCATTATTTTGCAATTACTTTAAATGGAGTATAATCTATAACATTATTGAATCACTATACACCTGGAACTAATACAATATTGTAAATCAATACTTCAATAAAAAAATGTTAGGGATCAAAGGTATGTTTTCTATTTATAAAAAGGGTCGATTATATATAGGGAACAGACACATAAATAGAAATTGTTATAGAATATGATAGTTGCTATAAGGGTGCCAGATATGAAGGGTTTGAAAAACAGAAGGGAGAAAATTTTGCCTGGAGGGGACCAGAAAAATATTCAGAAAACATTACTAATTTATCTGAATCATAAAGGATAAGAAAGGAAGATTTCACCCAGCCAGGAAGTCAGGAAAGCAGGTATAGGGGAGAGAGTTTTTTTCTAGAAAGAAGAAATGACAGGAGCAAAGCAAAGGTAGTATGAATGTGTATAGTGGTCATGTAATGGCAAGAAGTGCCATGTTATGTGACAGTGGCATTTCTAGGGCCAAACACAGAGAGCCTTTAAGATGCATTAATAGTCTACTGGAGCCAAGCCTGGGCCTTTAATAAAAGTGATGTTGCCCACAACCAATGTCAAAGGAAATTAATGTGCCACTTCCTACATCCCAAATATAACCTATACTTAATCTTCTCCTTTACTTCCTGATCCCAAAAGCCTCCAAATGGACGTAACTGCACTGACCCAGCACGGACATTTCTCTTAGTGTAGCCCTATAACAAACACTTAATATCATTCCTGCCAGATAGCTAAAATTTTGACCTGCCTTTTTCTAGCACGTTGATCTTCAAACTATCTTTGGTTGCAGCTCTGTCTTTGAAGATCTGATACTGACAACTCATTCCAATTCTTTCTCAACCCATAACCTGACAGGACTCACAAGGCCAGGGGTGATGATAAATGAGACTAAGGCCCATTGTGAAAGGCCTTGAATGCCAACCTAAGATGTTTAGGTTTCATGTCATTAAATAATTATTAAGTACCTACTGTGTACCAGACATTCTTCTAGATGCTGAGCATACATTGATGAACAAGATTGACCAAGTCCCTATGCCATGGAAGGACATTCTAGTGGAAAATCTTAGAAGTGCCCTATAGAGGAAAACTTAGGCAGAACACTCTTTAACATAAATTACAGCAATATCTTTTTGGATCTTTCTCCTAGAGTAATGGAAACAAAAACAAAAATAAAAAAACGGGACCTAAGTAAATTTATAAGTTTTACACAGCAGAGGAAATCATAGACAAAATGAAAAGACAACATATGAAATGGGAGGAAATATTTGTAAATGATGCGACTGACAAGGGAATAATCTCTAAAGTGTACGAACAGCTCATATAGCTCAATAAAAAAAAAAACCCAATCAAAAAATGGGCAGATCTAAATAGACATTTCTCCAAAGAAGACACACAGACGGCCAAAAGTCACATGAAAAGATGCTCAACACTGCTAATTATTAGAGAAATGCAAATCAAAACTACAATCAGGTATCACCTCACACTGGTCAGAATGGCCATCACCAAAAAGTCTACAAATAACAAATGCTGCAGAGGGTGTAGAGAAAAAGGAACCCTCCTACAGTGTTTGTAGGAATATAAATTGGTACAGCCACTATGGAGAGCAGTATGGAGGTTCCTTAAAAAACTAAAAATAGAGCTCCCATATGATCCACCAATCCCACTGCTGAACAGATATCCAGACAAAACTATAATTCAAAACGATACATGTACCCCAATGTTCACTGCAACACTATTTACGATAGCCAAGATGTGGAAGCAACCTAAATGTCCACTGACAGATGAATCGTTAAAGAAGATGTGGCACATATATACAGTAGAATATTCCTCAGCCATAAAAAAGAATGAACTAATGCCATTTGCAGCAACATGGATGGACCTAGAGTTTATCATTCTAAGTGAAGCAAGTCAGAAAGAAAAAGACAAATATCATATGATATCACTGATATGTGGATTCTAAAAAAAATGATACAAATGAACTTATATACAAAACAGAAATAGACGCACAGACATAGAAAATAAACTTATGGTTACCAAAGGGGAAAAGGGGGGGATAAATTAGGAGTTTGGGACTAACAAATGGACACTACTATATACAAAATAGATAACCAACAAGGACCTATTGTATAGCACAGGGAGAGGTCACAACAGTGAGAGGCCCGTGTACTGCCAAAAAAAAAAGAAAAAATTTTTACTTAGATCATTTGCTGGTCATAAAACAAGTCACAACAAACTGAAGAGTATCACAGTCATGAGAGGCCTATTTTTTGACCACAATGGAATTAAATTAGAAATCAACAGTATAACTACATCTGAAAGCTCCTTCAAATATTTAAAACTAAAAAAAAATCATTTATAAGTACACAATATGAAAGCACAAGGGAAATTAGAAAATATTTTTAATTGGATGGAAATGAAAATGCATCAAAATGTGTGGGAGGCAACTAAAACAGTGCTTAGAGGAAAATTTATAGCGTTGAGTGATTATACTAGGAACAAAATCTCTCAACACAATTATATAATCTTTCACCTTAAAATAGAAAAGTGAAGAGAAAATTAAATTAAAAGAAAGTCAAAGGCAGGAAATAATAAAAATGGGCAAAATCAATGAAAAAGAAAACAGAAAAACAACAGGAAAAAACACCAAAACTCTTCCTATGACAGGTAAATAAAATTTATAAAATTCTAACCCAACTAATTAGAGATAAGAGAATATAAAAATTATTAATAGCAGAAATAATAGAAAGAACATCACTACAGAGCCTAAAGACATTTAAAAGAAAGGGAATACTATGAACATTTTGCCAGTAAGTTGGACAATTTAGATGGGGAAATTATTTGAAAGACACAGCTACCAAAGATCACTCAAGGAGAAACAGATATATTTGATAGCCAAATATAATATATTAAGGAAACTAAAGTTGTAGCTAATAGCCTCCTAACAAAGAAATATCCAGGCCCAGATGGCTTCACTGGTGAATACTACTGTTGGGCTGCCCTCTGTAGTTCTGCAAGCCTTGTAATTGCCCAGCCACAAAACTGAAGAAAGAGTCCAGAGAGAGCAACAGAGACATCAGTGGTTTATTATATGGATAGGGAATCTCACAAGTCTGAAGCATCATCCTGGAGCAACACCCCACCATGTGTGGCAGAGAGCAGGAGGGACATGGCAGCAAGTCTTCGATACTTGTGGGAGAAGGAGGCTACCATTTATAGGGTGAATCTATGTCAGGTTGGATCATCAGTTACCAAGGAAACCAGCAGCTGGGACAGAGGGGCAAGCAGGTAGGTAGTTACTGATTAAGCCCTATGACTAAGAGGATTGAATAGTCGTGAGAGTAGAGTGTAAGTGAAGCAGGGACTGATTGAGCAGGGGATGTACAGAGAACAAGACAACAGCCATCTTGAGTGGCCAGACCATACAACTATCAGCCGTTTAAAATATATATACCAATTGATCAATCGCTCAAGAACTCTTCTAGAAAACTAAAGAGATGGGACACTTTCTAACTCATGTTATGAAGCAAACATTACTCAGATGTTTAAACCAAAAGCATTGTAAGAAAATAATACTACTCCAATACAGATGTTAAAAAAAAAAAGAAAAGAAAACTAAAGACCAATATCTCTCATAAATACAATTCTTGAGAATTTTATTAAATCTACTCTGGTACTATGTAAGAATGATAATATACTATAACCATGTGGAATTCAGAGATGTAAATTTGTTTAACACTGGAAAAATGATACGTTAAAATCACCTTATTAAAAGAGTAAAATAAAAAACCATATGATCATCTCAGCATGTACAAAAAAGCATTTGATAAAATTCAGAACTCATTTATTTAAGAAACTCTTAGCAAACAAATAATAGATGAGACCTTTCTCAACCTGATTTAGGGTAACTAGGAAAAACCTACTGCTAACTTTGTGGAAAAACACTGAATTCTTTCTCCCTAAATTCAGGAACAAGGCACTCCTAATCAATATTATCCTGGATACACTAACCAGTGCAAGAAGCCTAGGTTAAAAAGTAGAAGCCATCAGATTTAATATAAAGAAATGAAACTGTCTTTATTTGCAGACAGCCTGATTGTCTAAGTATAAAATACTAAGGAATCTACAAAAATGCTATTAAAACTGATACTTGAGTTTAGCAAGGCTTCCCGACACAAAGTCAATAAATAAAAATTATATTCTTATGTACTGTTATGAACTGAATCACGTCCCAACAAAATTCATATGTTGAAGTCCTAACCCTTATTGTGACTGTATTTGGAGACAACATGTATGACCCTCTTATAGGGCCTAAATGAAGTCATAAGAGTAAGGCCTTAAATCCAATAGGACTGTTGTCCTTAAAAGAGACCGTAGATCTCACAGATCTTGCCGATTTCTGCCTGTACACAGACAACAGCAAGAAGGCAGCATCTGCAAGCCCCGGAAGGAGTCCTCACCAGACACCAACGCTGCTGGCACCTTGATCTTGTATTTTAGCCTCCAGAACCATGAGAACTAAATTTCTATTGTTTGAGCCACCCAGTCTGTGGTATCTTGTTAAGGCATCCTGAGCTAATACACCAACTTTGAATAATAGAAATTGAAATAAAAACAGTATACTAACAGTAGCATTAACAATATAAAATGCCTATAAATAAATGTAACCTGCATATATGTATGTACATATACACACATGTATATACCCATGTACATTATAAATGTGTGTGTGTATATATATATATATACACACACACTCAGTCAATATTCAAAAAATATAGTCTCAGTGACTAAGCTATTATGAGTGGCTTTCATCCCTGTATATTATTAGAAATACATAAGTAGATGACTTTAGGTAGCAGACAGTTATGAAAACTCAGAATAAACTTAGGAAGCTTGGGCATGAAGCTCAGCAGCTGTGAGGACACTTGTAGACACCATCTTGTCTTTGGTTACAGTACACATTTAATTATAAATTCTGAATGTTTTTGGAATGAATGTGTAAAATGTTTCTTTCTCCTAATATTTCCTCCAGCTCACTGCAAGGTTCCAGGCAGTACCCTGATTAGCTAAAAGGCGGCACTTAAGCCATGTCAGAGAGGCTGTTTGTCAGAGTTTCATTAGGAATCTGGAATGACAAATAACTCAGACTGGTAGTGATTACCTGGAGTAAAATTGTTGAGAAAGGATTTTGAGATTGTATTTGAACTCAGGGGACTATATTCAGAGGCGTGTCTTGTCTGACACTTTTTGGGGTGTCAACATGCATACCCTTTATTCGTCATCTTTGCCTGAAATGCCATCATTGGCTCCAGAAGACAGAATCAGGCCCTCAGCTGGCATTAAATAATGGCACATATAGTCAGTCTATGACTTGTAGTGCCATTCAGCCCACTGCCATGTGTGAAGCAAACTTGGAGATTATTCTTGCCCTTTCACAGTTTGTAAACTCCACCACTATTATTGACCTTTTGAACTTAGCCATTTGATTAGCTATTTTGCAATGTTACATGAATGAAAATTTCTTTTGTTTAATTCACACACACACACACACACACACACACACACAGATATGCTTCCCAGAAGGAAAAACGAAAATTCACAAATTATTTTGACTTGCCCATTCAGGCAACTGCTAAATGACAAACCCAGACCTAAAATTTAGTTCTTTTATTCCCAAGTCCAGTGTGCATTTCAATACCTCAGACAAAGTATCTTCCAGTTATAAGAGTCAGAGTTACATAAGAACAACATAAGATTTGGCCAAAAGTAGAAATCTACTGAGTTTCCTAAGAAAGATTCCACTTACCAATTTGTTTTAGGATCATTTTTCTTTTATGGCTAGGGGTCCTTTCTGGGGGATTTCTTCTACCATAGCATTTTGCACAGTTTATTATTATTTTCTTGTTTCTTCTCTACTCAGTCATAAGCAACTTGAAGACATTTCTTTAATTTCTATAGCCATAGAGGCTAACACAGTATCTAGCTTATCACAGGCACCCAAAAAACAATTGGTAATTTAATGACTGAATAAATACAAATTATTTTCAGGCTTTTGTAAGATTATGACATTTGTCAAGAAAGTGATCTGAGAATTTGAAGAAATGTATTGATGTACCTCCTCTGATTTAAATACAATATATCATTAATATCAGCTAGAGGCCTTGCACTGAGCCAGACACTTTAACATACATTTTTTTTCTTGATCATTCATAATAAGTCTGTGAAACATATTACTTAACCTTCTGTACAGATGAAGAAATTGATGCTCAGAGAGACTAACCAACATATCCTATTTCACACAGTAAGATCCAAACCTTTACTTTCCAAGTTCAGCACTCTTTCTAGAACAATATTAGTTAAATTGGGGAAATACATATATTTTAAGAACTGTCTGGAATATTTCCTATAATGATGATGATCCAGATTCTACATAATTTTTCAGAGATTAGTCTTTCAAATTATGAGATCTAAAAACATATGTGAAATATTTATCTTCCATTTTAAAATTATCTTCTTTGTGTCTTCAAATTTAAAGTAAAATCTATTTAGCAGTGTCCTGGTATATAATGTGATCCTCTACTGAGCCCTAAGCAGGTCCAGCTAGGTTGTAATTCAAACTTACAATAATTTTCCACTTGTAGCACACCCTCCCTCCTCATTTTGTCCTTTGGATAACCTCATAATGACTTTTACTGTATTTATGGAAGACCTTTCCAATTAGCCCACTGGAACTTTCAAATAGAGAAGAAACAAAGGAATGAAAAGAGGAAAGAAGAAAAGCGATGATCTGGGGTAGCATTTAACTAGCAGGAACTTTTCACAGTGTCAGGTCATAGAAATATAGAAAGTCAGAAGTCCTAGAGTTCTCACAATCCAGCCCCATAATATTTACAGATGTGTTTAATTTGGCATATTCAAAAAAACCACTGGGTTTATAGTTAGCCAATCTTGGGTCAGATCCTGACTTTGCTACTTTCAGCTTTATGAGCTTTATTTAGAATGTTACTTTGCCTTGTTTTCCCTAGTTATAAAATGAGAATATTGATATCTAATGTACAGAATTGTTTTGAGGACCAAATGTGGTAATATATATAACACTTAGCACATGCCTGGCACAGAGGAAGAGCTCATATCAGCCTCTCTGTTTGTTGTCTTTATTGTCATAATAGCATGGTGCTTCACTGTGCAATTCTAAATTTATACTTGTGTGGGTATTAGCTTGGTATGACTGCATGCTGATGACACTGTTACTGTTAAACTATTCTCAGGCAATGGCCTGGATCTTAGAGGTGTTACTAGAAGTCAGTTTAGCCACAAGCCCTTTCATAAGGTTTTCATTTTGGTTCTCAATGTAGTATTCTAATGGCAATACCTAGGGATTTCAAAGAAGCCTTTCATACCTAAATATATATATTTTACAGTGGACTCCTCCCAATTATTTTTTCCATTCTTTCATTCAAATTTATTTTATTGTTTGTTGATTAATCTCAGTCTATTTGCCCCAATTTCTCTAATACTTCTGAATGTTGTCTCTTTATTCACTCCGGTCCAGGGAGAGTGGAGTGACAGATATGTGAACATGATGGGTAAATTCGGCAAGTGTAAACTGAGCTTGCTTGTTGCAGTCCCTTCTTCCTTCCTCTTGGAGCATGTAACTCCCAAGAGCATATACTCTTCCCTGCTCGTACATGCCACTTTGCCACTATTTTATGGAGGCCCAACACAATTGAGGAGGCCTGTGTATGTTTGGCAATGTCTGTAATTAGGTGAGTAAATATATGTAATCTGGATCAATATTAGAGTTTACTGTCCCATGTATAAACTATTTTCTAACTTAGTCTTATCAAAGTAAAGGCAGAGTCAATATATTTTGGCCCCCATCTGCTAACTCATTGTTTAAGAACTTGAGTCACAACAGGGAGTACTGTTCTGGGGACACCAAACACCCCTGGTTTGAGTATGGGATCATAAAATCTTTGATTCAGATTATTTTCACATGTTTTTCTTATAGCCTTTTACTAAATAGCTCTTATATACATTACATTCAGACATTAGAGTTGTATCATCTAATATGGTTTCATAACATCTAACATGTTCACCAACTAGGTCTACATACCATTCCAAGATATTTTTGGCCTTCAGATTATAAATTTTGACCTTCATTTGGAACCAAGTAAAGACTAGTCTGGAGTTACATGGTTTGTCTGTTTTTATATTACCTCTGGGACTCTTCATTGTAAGACCTGCTAATTATACATGTGAATATTGGAGAACCATATTGTTGTTTTACCACTTGAAATAAAGCATATTTTATTAATGGGCAAATAAAAAGAAATGTGGGGCACTATCAAGTTAGATGCAAGTCTCCTTATACAGAGAAAATGGGAAAAATAAATCACAAATTCATTAAAGAAGCATACTTGTGATGTATTAGTCTCGGGAAATAAGCTGGCTCAGAAACTGTGTAAGGGTCAAAAGCAACAGATAAGGTAATTGAAGCATACTTTATAGATGAGGAGAAAATGGGGACTCAGGAAACTGTTCTAGTTCTGGAAATGAAAAAGGATAAACAAAAAGTACCAAGAAATGAAAGAGCAAAGAATGTATTTACAAAGGGAGTTGAACTTTCAGAGGACAAACTAGATCTATGTGAATGGAGGAATAAAAGGGAGTGTAGCAAATAAACACAGACCTAAATGATTTAAATGATGAAACTGTAAAAACGAGGACTCTTAGCCTGAACATATCTGGTTGATTCTCAGATTTACCAATCAGATAAGTCATTCTAGCTTCCTAGATAGACTCAGTAAAGGGACAGAGAAAAAGCCAGAGATGTAAGACTAACTGGTATCCCTCTACATAGGGGGAGTACAAGAAACGAGAAAAAAGGATTTCCTCCTAACACCCAGCAGTGAAACACGTATGATAATAATAAATTTATATATATTATAATTAAATATTATAAGTTAATTTAATATTATATATATATGTATATAATCAAAAGCCATGAAAGAAGGTAAGAACAAACTTACCTACCATTATTGTTAATGTAATTCATGTATCTAATAGTTGTCAGCATTTAGTTAATAACTTAGCAAAAAATTTTCCTATAGTCTACTTCACAGCAGGCACTATGCTAGTTACTACAGATGAATGGATATAAAAGCCAAGATGCCTACTTTTAGGGGATTACAAGAAAATGATGAAGAAATATATTTAATGGGTAACTTAAATATGATGTGTCAGTGGTAACGCAGGGGTATACACAAGGGGCCTTGAGAGGAAAGAGGAGGGGGACTTAACAATCTAGAAATGGTTGAGATTCAGGCTTGGCTCTTAGCAGCTTAGCAACCATGAGGAAGAATCCACCATAGTGAATTCTCTAACTTTCAGTACCATAAAGGAAGAAATATAGCAATTCCTCAGGGAAGGTAAATTTGTCTTTTTTCCTGGCACAGAAATTTTTTACATGGAATTTTGTAGGAAACACTGAATGATATAATGTGTAATGTTCTCGGCATCAGTTTTCAGCCCTTGCAGAAGTAGGTATAATATGTTTGTCTCTTACCATGGCTTTCAACAAAAGTAAAGAGCATATTATATTAGAATATTCATTACCAACCTTGTTTCATATCAGAACAATTTTGGGATCTGTTTTAAAATACATATTTCCTGGGCATTATTTAATAAGTTCATTCTCCAGATCTTAAATTCTAATAGCTTACATTCTGACCCTGCTCTTTCCTTTCCTGTTCTCTTACCTTTGTATTCTCACCAAAACTGCCTTTAGATCTTATAGAGACCTCTGGTCCACTAATCTTTCCATTTTCTCCCAAGCTATTCATTCTCTCCTTGACTTTTTTTTTCCCCTGGCTGATTACTTAAGCTACCTTCTTACCAGAATCCTCAACCCTTCTAACTACAGTAGCACAATACATCTGTAGTCATCCCATAATAAAACTGTGACCTTCTATTATCTATTTATTTATTTATTTATTTATTATTATTTTCTTGTGGTGCATGGGCCTCTCACTGTTGTGGCCTCTCCCATTGTGGAGCACAGGCTCTGGACATGCAGGCTCAGTGGCCATGGCTCACGGGCCCAGCTGCTCTGCGGCATGTGGGATCTTCCCGGACTGGGGCACGAACCCGTGTTCCCTGCATCAGCAGGTGGACTTTCAACCACTGCGCCACCAGGGAAGCCCTATTATTTATTTTTGACAGAAGTTCATAGACATATGAATGTAAGAAATAAGAAAGAATTTTAGAATCAAGGAGTATTAAATTATCTTTAGAAAATCTTCCCAAATTATGAAAGAGAATGTAATAGTTATAAAGAGCAAAGGAATTCTGTATGACACTTACTTGCTATTTGTGTAGGATACTGAATCAAAATATGTTTACCACATGCAAGGTACTGCAATTCGAGAGATAAGAGAGGATATATTTACTAGATAATAGTCAATTTCTTCAAGGAAATTATAGGCTAGTCGAAGAAATATAACAGATAGCAATAACTAGACTTGAGCGCCTACTATCTGATTTACAATACCCCTGTCTATCAGGTAGATTTTGCTACATTAACTATTTCAAAACCTAACAGATTAAAACAGTCATTCTCAAAACATGGGACCTGGACCACCTGCCTTAGAATCAGATGGGAACTTGCTAGAAATACAATTTAGGGACCCCCCCTCTCAGACCTATGAATTAGAATCTCGATGGGTGGGGCCAAGTAATTGTATCTTAACAAACCTTCAAAGTGATTCTGATGCAAGCTAAAGTTGGGGCACCACTAGCTTAAAACAGACATATATTAAAGTTCACAGATCTATGTTTTGGTTATTTGGGCTGGGCTCAGTGGAAGTTGTGGGGTGTGGGGGGTGGGTTATTTTCATCCCAACTGTGTTCACCTATACATGTGTCAGTAAGTCAGCTGGTTGCTGATTGACCTACAATGTCTTCAGCTGGGACAGCTTATCTTTGCTCCAAGTGGTCTCACATGCTTCAGGAAATTAGCCTTGGCTTGTTTGAACGACAGTTAAGCAGGATTCCAGGAGAGCAAGTGGGAGCATGCAAGGTATCTTGAGGCCTAAGTTCAGAACAGGCACACTCTTCACATTCATCACATTCTACTGGCGAAAGTGAGTCTCAAGACCAGCCCAAGTTCAAGGAGTGGGGACACAGACTCCACCTATTGATGCATGACCTACAAAGCCATTGCAAGGCCAAAGGTATGAGACAGAGAATTGAAGCCATTGTTTGCCAACAGTCTACTACATGTAGATACTCTTACATTTAATCTGTTAGACTAAGAAACTGAAGTTCAGCAAATTTAAATAATTTTTATAAGGTCATCCATCTAGTAAGTGGCAAATGCTAGATTTCAACCAAAGCCTGTCTAATTCCCACTAATCAGGTCATGTATAAGTAGATATAACATAGTATGTGAAGAGCAGGAAAATAGAGGCTCAGATAAGAGTTTACAGAAGTATGAAAGAGAGAAATATGATTTGTGGCTGGAGAGATCAGAAAATTTTCAATAAGGGTAGTGAAATTTGAGCTGGTTCATGAAGGATGAGTGATTTAGGAAGAGAAGCAATTGTAAGTCTAAAATAGCTGTTAAAAAATACCAAACTCCTATCAGTAAACACATGGAATATTTTTTGGCTAGAATTTAGGTTCTTTGAAGACAAAAGTAGATACACTTAGAAATAGAGGTCTTGGCAAAATAGAACTTCCAATGCCAAGGTAAGAAATTAGAACTTTAAGATTTTTGAGCAAAACATGAAAACAAGGTGTTAATATATAGGTTTCAGTTATTCTTATCTTCATGCATATTATTGTTTTGTGAATTTATCTATGGAAAATTGTATTTGAGTCACTTACCTTCCACAATTTTTCAGCTCTCTTTCACCTTCTTTACGGACATATTGTTCCAGGAATACAGAACTAAGAAGCTAATTTGCCCTCATTCAGATCTGATACTGAATAAACTGGAGGGTTGAGATAGGTCATACACACTTTCTCTAAGCTTCCCAACTGGGCATGTGCAGTGGCACACAAATTTAAATGTGTCAAAATTAATCCTCTCAGCAATCTAGGCACCATATTGGCTCTGGATCAGCTGGAGCCCCTTGGGATGGTTATTTCAGGCCACGAGCTACTGTGTTTATTCTCTACAGTGTGCTGTGCAAACATTAAACATTACCATTTTCTAAGTGTTCCATATATGTAAAAGTTGGGAGGCACTACCCTATGCCCTCTGTGACCAGCCTCCCAGAACCCAGGACATACTAAGTGAGATATATCACTGTGAAAGAGTTTTGGGAATCCTGAGGTGCATCCTAGAAAAAAAAAATTTTTAAGACTCCCAGGTGACTCTCATACCCCACTATAATGTGAATAGTGTGAATCACTATTATAGAAAGTTATATACAGTAACCTAGTCTTGTAACTTCTTTTCTTTGGTTTATGACACACTATAACTGGGAGACTAAGGGGTCCCGTCCCATTCCATTTCTGAGTTCAGCCTCAATAATGACCTCTTTAACAATAGTGACCACCTTACCAACCTCCTTCCTACAAAGACTTTCAATTTTATTCCTTTCAAGCTTCTGTTCCATGAGCCACACTTGGGATAATCTGACTTCTCTGGGAAGACCAGCTTTGGGAAAGACATAAACAGATGTCCAAACACATATTTTGGTTTTCAGGTGACCTAGGAGCTTCATGGAGAAGGGCATAAACTTAGATCCATGGCTATACAATAAACTGGATGTTCCTGAAGGGACTTGAACTAAAGAAGAAGAAAATAAGGTTCCTAAGAGGGAAAAAATCACAGTAAAGTGAATTCTGGTAGAATGGGCCAGACCAAATGGGCCTGATTGTTGGAGAGAGCTGTATTTTCAATTACACTAGCAGATTCCATTTGAGCATTCTCTCACCCAAAAATAAACCCACCACCATTACCCCAGAGTCACCTGTGTGTTCTGGAAAGAAGAGTTATTTGGAGAGAGGAAAGGAGTCACTAGGATGCATCAGCTCTGTTATAGAAATTCCCACTGAAAGATCTGGCCATGTAAAGTGAAAAGAGTGGACCTGATGGTGATGAAATCCTAGATGTTGGTTTATAGAGAAGGTCGGCAGTGGGATGGACAGTGGCCTGGGGGTATGGAGTGCTATTGTCTAGAGGAGGTCAGGAGGGTGCCAGGCGGTGGCATAGGCAGAAACTTGTGAGTAGCAGAGTGATCGTGGACAATTAAGCAGGATGGTATCTGTACTGGATGGTGGAATGAGGGATTGTAAAAACGTGGGCAAGTTTGATTACATTTGTTGATTGTTGTTAATATAAAATATATGTTGAATTCTTATTAAGTACAAAGTAACTGTTCAGGATATGGATTGTGTCAGCAATCAAAACTGAAAAAAAAAAGGAATATGTGTTCTCATAGAATTTACATTTCAGTAGTATATTTTATATAGAAAATCCCATCCCTCTGGAATACTCAAAGTGAACAATTGACTATAAGGATCTCTGGCAGGTGATGGTATTAGTGGTAAGTGATAAAGACTATTTCAAGTTAGTCAGATTAGGAGAGGCTCAGAGCATTGCTAATGAGTGAAGGGATAAATTTTAACATTATTTTA
The DNA here is from genome assembly GCF_964341445.2 of Mesoplodon mirus. NCBI lineage: Eukaryota > Metazoa > Chordata > Mammalia > Artiodactyla > Ziphiidae > Mesoplodon > Mesoplodon mirus. Next base: position 54,631,406 of record NC_138978.1, on the reverse strand, counting down.
AACAAAACACACTTAAAAAGGAAAAAGTCCTTAAATTCATATAATATATTCTAGTATATAATCCCAAACATTTGGGGATTCTCTCTGTTCTGGGTTATTCCAATCACACACCACAAACAAAAACTAACTTGAAATGACATTCTAGCTCTAAAGGGTGAAGCATGTTTTTATTTTTAACAACTTTGAATTAAACACCATTGATCTTTGTAGTAATTCTTGGGAATACAAAAATTAAATACAGCTCCTGTCCTTATTGAGCTCACATTCTCATGGTGCACACACATAAAAAACAAATATCCATAGCGATTAATTTGCTCTTATTAAAGTATGTGCAAATTCCCAAGTAAAGTATCTCACTGCATTTATTGTGAAGTCAGAGAAATCTCAATAAAGGATGTACTATTTGTGCTGGTTTTTGAAAGACAACCCAAACTAATGTTTATCAGTCAACAAAGGAGATGAGGGGCATTCCTGGCTGAAGAAATAGGACTCTCACAGGAGTGGCAATGTGCAAGACCATGTAGTATTTAGAGGACCACAAATAACTTCAATATTGTTAGAAAAACTAGTAACATATTTTCCTTTCCTTAGCTGATCTCAGGCTTACTTCAAGGCAACATAGATTTTGATTCTGAGCTGTATCAAAGACAGGTAATTTGAGGTTGCATAATGTTAGGACGCCTAATTAGAAAAGGCTTCCTTGACGCTATATTTCAAATGGGAATTCTAAGTTTTTCAACATCAATATTTTCTGTCTTGCATATATGCACACAATTTTTCAAATAATTATAAAAACAATAAGCACATTATGCTTACCCATCTTATCTATTGAGTAGAAGTTCTTAGCAGGTTGGTTAGTTGGTCACTCACACAGCAACTCTCTCTTGTAGCAACTCTCTCTCAGCAACACCACAGTCTTACCAAGCCTTTTTATAATTATTTAGATGGACTACAGGTGCTATTAAATTAAGGTTGTGCTATTTTTAAGCCCAGCAGGTGTAAACACCTTCAGTGAATCACAACGATTACAGCTGGAAAATCATTTCCTGCCAACCGCATTTTACCTTCAGGAGAGAAGCTGAGTAAACATGGATTAAACAACATTTTAAAAGCGGAACAACTTGGTAGAAACTCATGGGGAGGCCTAGAACGTTACCTCAAATCATGGCTCATTGTAGCAAAGAGACTATATGGAAAAGGATTTCATCAACTGTGGAATGTTATGAAGACATGATGAATGGAGTCTATGTGGATTTCCTACTTGTGACTACTTCTCTCTAGAACTGCACTGTCCCATGCATGTAGCCACTAACCAAATGTGGTTACTTAACTTTAACTCTGTATTAAATCATATTATATAGAATTTAAAATTCATCCCCTCATTTACATTAGATATGTTTCAAGTTCTCAATAGCCACATGCAGCTAGTGGTTCCCATGTTGAACAGCACAAATGCAGAACACTTTTATCAACACAGAAAGTTCTGTTGTGTAGCTCTGTGGATAAAGAAGATGTGGTGCATATATACAATGGAATATTTCTCAGCCATAAAAAAGAATGAAATAATGCCATTTGCAGCAATGTGGATGGACCTAGAGATTGTCATACTGAGTGAAAGTCAGTATGACAGAGAAATACAAATATCATATGATATCACTTACATGTGGAATTTAAAAAAATATGGTACAAATGAACTTATTTACAAAACAGAAATAGAGTCACAGATGTAGAAAACAAACTTACGGTTACTAGGGGGAAACAGGGGGAGGGATAAATTGGGAGACTAACATAAACACACTACTATATATAAAATGGATAACTAATAAGGACCTACTGTATAGCACAGGGAACTCTACTCAACATTCTGTAATGACCTATATGGGAAAAGAATCTTAAACTGAGTAGATATATGTATATGTATAATTGATTCACTTTGCTGTATATCTGAAACTAACACAATATTGTAAATCAACTATACTCCAATAAAAATTATGTTTTAAAAAATAGTAAATAAATTAAATGAGTCATTCATTTTTTAATTTAACCAAAAGGAATAAAAATAATACACCTGTGTATCTACAAAATATATGCCAAGTCTTCTGCTGGACCCTAGGAGTATGTGTGGGGGAGAGGCAGGAGTAAAGGTATGGAGAAGGGCCCTAATAAATGAATTCTGTGTGTATGTGTTTTACCTTCTTGGGCCCCAAAATGAAGTCCCATAGCAGAGGTTCAATAAATATATGTTGAAAAATGTACCAGTTGGCCTAAATTAGCTATTTTCAGTCAAATCCTTTCTTGGCCACTTTAATATTCAATCTGCTGCAAAATCCATTAGGACAATCAATCGAATCATGTTGTGAAGACATCCAAATCCCACTGGATCACTTATTTTTCAATGCAGAGCTTTTCATAGGACAGATGCCATAGTAGGAAAAAGATATTAAGATATATTGGAATTTATTTCCCTCTTATTCATCCAGGCTCCTAAAGCATATAATTACTTTACAAAGACCTTGAAAACCTATTCCAAACCTCCAGCCCAGCCTCATCTCCCATGAAACTGGTTTACTCACTCACCTTGAATATGCCTTGCTTTCTCCAACCTCTGCAAAACCCCTAACTCATTTCCCCTCCCCTAGAATCTTTTACATCTTTCCCCAATTTCACTGAGCAAAAATCCTACTACTCTTTAACAGCCAAATCATCTCTTTTTATCTATCAAGACCCTTCTTCCCTCTCTTAGCTTAAATCAACTCTTCCCATTTCTAATTAACTCTCTGCTTAGAGGAGTTCCCTCAGCATTTAGCATAGGGCCTTACCAATAATAGATTTTTAGTATATATTTGGAAACTGAAAGTGCAAACTTTAATTGAAAAGAACAATAAATTTATGATGACAAATATTTTGTTAGTACTTTTACAAAGTTTATGTTTACTTTTAACACATATGATTTTACCCTCACAAAATTCCTGTCCCCATTTTACAAATGAGAAAATTGAGGTTCAGACAAGGGGGGCTGCCTGACACATGTCAGTCTTTGTCCTAACAGAAATGGTACACTCAATGGGCTGTTTGAAGAGAGTTGAATGAAGGTGCTCTCTCAACTACAGAGTGTGAGCAGGGTTAAGGGAAATAGGAGAAATAGTAAAGCTCTAGGAGATCCTCATAATGTGAGAAGCATTACCACCTCTCTGCCTGGGACAGCAGAGAGAGATGCTACTAGAACCTGCTAAGAGCTATACCTATTGGAGAGCCACCTCCAAACACTGTTTCTAAGAGCAGGGAGCTCTCAAGCCTCAGCCCAGCAGTGAGTAAGTGAGGTAGCAGGATGTGAAGAAATGCCTTGTGTTCTTTATCTTCCCTCTGATGCTTCCCTTTGGCCAAACCCAACCAGAAGGCAGACAGTAAGAGAGCCTAAGAGAGTAGTCCATGGAGGTCAGTCTCACAGGACTCAGACAGGGCACAGTGTTGGGAATATGCTCTGTGCTGGAGGAGAATGGATGTAAAGAGAAAAATAGATTTTATCCCACTTTTAAGTCACACAGCTATTAGGTTACAGAGTCATGATCAGGACTCAGAACTTCTGTTCTTTTTACTTTGCTACAGCTTTGACACATAATAAATATCTCTTTGAAAATAAACTCTGAGAGAGTGTGTGTGTGTACATATTATATTGCCTCAATTATATTAAAACTTCCATCCAAATATAAGGATTACATCTTGTATGACCTTGAACAAGTGATTTAAATGTACAGACCTTAGTTTCCTAATCTGCAAAATAGAATCAATGGTACCTCACAAGGTGTGGCATGGGTTAAAAGAGATTATAGTTATAAAATGCTAACATGGACAGGGTGGCTGAGGAGTACTGGGATGAGAAACTCCTGTGTATAGTGGGTGACAGGGGCCCCATTTTCCAGGCTTGTCCATAAAGAATTTGGCTTTTGCAACCTATCTAGAAACCCCCCATGCCTCGCACCACCACCCTTGCCTCAGGAGCCCTGCCAAGTGTGGGAACAGGCTCTGGCCCAAAGGCTTTGAATGACTTCTCAAATCAGAGTCGGAGACTGAACTGTGCGTTTGTGGCCGTAAATCTATAGCCTTCATGGAGGTCGAAGGGGCAGCTCCATGGACTTCTGGGCTACAAGTAACTGATCTCTTTATAGTTAAAGAAGAGATATTGGAAATAGATAGTAACAACCTGTATTTGCAGTAAAGATTTGGAGGCACAGATGAGAATATAACAATTTCACATGAATTCAGACTTGTGGGATCTTAGTTTCCCCACCAGGGATGAAGCTGTGTCACCTGCAGTGGAGCATGGAGTCTTAACCACTGAACTACCAGGGAATTCCCAGGGGGAAGTTTACTCTAAATTCTTCATGGACTGTGTGACAGCCAACTCATGTGATGATGATGGAAAATACCAAAAGTTATGTATTACCTCAGTAATGCTGTATAGAAAGTTGCCTTGAAACTCACTTGCTGATTTCCCATGAGAAACTCTGGTCTGAAGTGCAGGGGAATGAGGCCTCTGAATGCAGCCCCCTATGAGCAAGTGGAACTACACTGAGCACAGGGGAAAAGAAAAAAATGTGTGGTAAAGAAGGCTCATCTCTTTTTCACTTGGAGCAGGCTGACTGAGATTAGATGGCTCAGTCACATAGCTGTTTGGAGAATCTTGAAGTCGTAAACCTGGGACCCAGATGTAAACCTGAGTGGAAGCCATAAACTGGACTTCAGATGCTGGCCGAACCGCCCTGATGCTGCACTCTGGAGCAGAGAAGGCGAGCACTGAGTGCCCAGTGCCCTGGATAACTCAGACCCAACGCCCGACTCTCAGGTGACTGCACCTGACCAGGAAAGCCCTGATAGGAGAGCGCCCCTCAGGCATCTCCAGGGCCCGAGGAGAGGAATCCCTGACAGGATGCCCAGCCCTCAGGCAACTCCATGACAGGACGGCTGCCCAAGCTGTGTGGCTGACAGGGTCTTGGTGCTCTGGCCTGGTGTCAGGACTGAGCCTCTGAAGTGGGAGAGCCAAGTTCAGGACACTGGACCACCAGAGACCTCCCGGCCCAATGTAATATCAATCGGCAAGAGCTCTCCCAGAGATCACTGTCTCAACACTAAGACCCAGCTCCACCCAATGGAGAGCAAGTTCCAGTGCTGGACATCACATGCCAAACAACTAGCAAGACAGGAACACAACTCCACCCATTAGCAGAGAAGCTGCCAAAACTCATACTAAGAACACAGACACCCCAAAACACACCACTGGACACAGCCCTGCCCACCAGAAAGACAAGATCCAGCCCCACCCACCAGAACACAGGCACCAATCCCTTCCACCAGGAAGCCTACACAGGCCACTGAACAAAACTTACCCATTTGGGGTAGACACCAAAAACAATAGGAACTATGAACCTGAGCCCTGCAAAATGGAGACCCCAAACACAGTAAGTTAAGCAAAATGGGAAAACAGGGAAATACACAGCAGATAAAGGAGCAGGGTAAAAACCCCCAAGACCAAACAAATGAACAGGAAATAGGCAGTCTACATGAAAAAGAATTCAGAATAAGGATAGGAAAGATGATCCGAAATCTTGGAAATAGAACGGAGAAAATACAAGGAACATTAACAAGGACCTAGAAGGACTAAAGAGCAAACAAACAATGATGAACAACACAATAAATGAAATTAAAAATTCTCTAGAAGGAATCAATGGCAGAAAAACTGAGGCAGAAGAATGGATAAGTGACCTGGAAGATAATATAGTAGAAATAACTACCAGAGAGCAGAATAAAGAGAAAAGAATGAAAAGAATTGAGGACAGTCTCAGAGACCTCTGGGACAACATTAAATGCACCAACATTCGAATTATATGGGTCCCAGAAGAAAAAGAGAAAAAGAGAGGGACTGAGAAAATATTTGAAGAGATTATAGTCAAAAACTTCCCTAATATGGGAAAGGAAATAGTCAATCAAGTCCAGGAAGCACAGAGAGTCCCACACAGGATAAATCTAAGGAGAAACATGCCAAGACACATATTAATCAAACTATCAACAATTAAAAACACAGAGAAAATATTAAAACCAGCAAGGGAAAAACAAATAACATACAAGGGAATCCCCATAAGGTTAACAGCTGATCTTTCAGCAGAAACTCTGCAAGCCAGAAGGGAGTGGCAGGACATATTTAAAGTGATGAAAGGGAAAAACCTACAACCAAGGTTACTCTACCCAGCAAAGATCTCATTCAGATTCAACAGATATTTTAAAACCTTTACAGGCAAGCAAAAGCTAAGAATATTCAGGAACACCAAACCACTTTTATAACAAATTCTAAGGAACTTCTCTAGGCAGAAAACACAAGAGAAGGAAAGACCTACAAAACCAAAATAGAAACAATTAAGAAAACGGTAATAGGAACATCCATATGAACAATTACTTTAAATGTAAATGGATTGAATGCTCCAATCAAAAGACATAGACTGGCTGATGGATACAAAAACAAGACCCATATATATGCTGTCTACAAGAGACCACTTCAGAGCTAGGGACACATACAGACTGAGAGTGAGGGGATGGAAAAAGATATTCCATGCAAATGGAAATCAAAAGAAAGCTGGAGTAGCAATTCTCATATCAGAAAAAATATATACTTTAAAATAAAGACTATTACAAGAGACAAAGAAGGACACTACATAATGATCAAGGGATCAATCCAAGAAGAACATATAACACTTGTAAATATTTATGCACCCAATATAGGAGCACCTCAATACATAAGGCAAATGCTAACAGCCATAAAAGGGGAAATCGACAATAACACAATAAAGGTAGGAGACTTTAACACCCCACTTTCAACAATGGACAGGTCATCCCAAGGGAAAATAAATAAGGAAACACAAGCTTTAAATGGCACATTAAACAAGATGGATTTAATTGATATTTATAGGACATCCCATTCAAAAACAACAGAATACACTTTCTTCTCAAGTGCTCATAGAATATTCTCCAGTATAGACCATATCTTGGGTCACAAATCAAGCCTTGGTAAATTTAAGAAAATTGAAATTTTATCAAGTATCTTTTCCGACCATGATGCCATGAGACTCGATATCAATTACAGGAAAAAAATCTGTAAAAAATACAAACACATGGAAGCTGAACAATATGCTACTAAATAAAAAGAATCACCAAAGAAATCAAAGAGGAAATAAAAAAAATACTTAGCAACAAATGAATGAAAACACAATGACCCAAAACTTATGAGATGCAGCAAAAGCAGTTCTAAGAGGGCAGTTTATAGAAATACAATCCTACCTCAACAAGCAAGAAACATCTCAAATAAACAACCTTACACCTAAAGCAATTAGAAAAAGAAGAACCAAAAACCCCCAAATTTAGCAGAAGGAAAGAAATAATAAAGATCTGTTCAGAGATAAATGAAGAAGAAATGAAGGAAACAATAGCAAAGATCAATAAAACTAAAAGCTCGTTCTTTGAGAAGATAAAGAAAATTGATAAACCACTAACAAGACTCATCAAGAAAAAAAGGGAGAACACTCAAATCAATAGAATTAGAATGAAAAAGGAGAAGTAAAAACTGAGCCTGAAGAAATACAAAGAATCATAACAGATTACTACAAGCAACTATATGCCAATAAAATGGACAACCTGGAAGAAATGGACAAATTCTTAGAAAGGTATAACCTTCCAGGAGTGAACCAGGAAGAAACAAAAAATATAAACAGACCAATCACAAGCACTGAAATCGAAACTGTGAGTAAAAATCTTCCAGCAAACAAACAAAGGCCCAGGACCAAATGGATTCACAGGCGAATTCTATCAAATATTTAGAGAAGAGCTAACACCTATATTTCTCAAATGCCTCCAAAATATAGCAGAGGGAGGAACACTCACAAATTCATTCTACAATGCTACTATCACCCTGATACCAAAACCAGACAAAGATGTCACACACACACACACAAAAAAAAACTACAGGGCAATATCACTGATGAACATAGATGCAAAAATCCTCAACGAAATACTAGCAGACAGAATCCACCAGCACATAAAACTATCATACCCCATGATCAAGTGAAGTTTATCACAAGAATGCAAGGAATCATCAATATATGCAAATCAATCAATGTGATACACCATATTAAAAAATTGAAGGAGAAAAACCAAATGATCATGTCAATAGATGCAGAAAAAGCTTTTGACAAACTTCAACACCCATTTATGATTTAAAAAACTCTCTAGAAAGTAGGCATAGAGGGAACTTAACTCAATATAATAAAGGCCATATATGACAAACCCACAGCAAGTATCATTCTTATTGGTGAAAAACTGAAACCATTTCCACTAATATCAGGAACAACACAAGGTTGCCCACTCCCATCACTTTTATTCAACATAGTTTTGGAAGTTTTAGGCACAGCAATCAGAGAAGAAAAAGAAATAAAAGGAATCCAAATTGGAAAAAAGAAGTAAAACTGTCACCATTTGCAGATGACATCATACTATACATAGAGGATCCTAAAGATGTTACCAGAAAACTACAAGAGCTAATCAATGAATTTGGTAGAGTTGCAGGATACAAAATTGATGCACAGAAATCTCTTGCATTCCTATACACTAATGATGAAAAATCTGAAAGAGAAATTAAGGAAACACTCCCATTTACCACTGCAGCAAAAAGAATAAAATACCTAGGAATAAACCTACCTAAGGAGACAAAATACCTGTATGCAGAAAACTATAAGACACTGATGAAAGGAATTAAAGATGATACAAACAGATGGAGAGATATACCATGTTCTTGGATTCGAAGAATCAACATTGTGAAAATGACTATACTACACAAAGCAATCTACAGATTCAGTATAATCCTTATCAAATTACCAATGGCATTTTTCACAGAACTAAAACAAAAAATTGCACAATTTGTATGGAAGCACAAAAGGCCCCGTATAGCCAAAGCAATCTTGATAAAGAAAAATGGAGCTGGAGAAATCAGTCTCCCTGACTTCGGACTATACTACAAAGCTACAGTAATCATGACAGTATGGTACTGGCAAAAAAACAGAAATATAGATCAATGGAACAGGGTAGAAAGTTCAGAGATAAACCCATGCCCATATGGTCACCTTATCTTTGATAAAGGAGGCAAGAATATACAATGGAGAAAAGACAGCCTCTTCAATAAGTGGTGCTGGGAAAACTGGACAGCTACATGTTAAAGGAAGAAATTAGCACACTCCCTAACACCATACACAAAAATAAACTCAAAATGGATTAAAGATCTAAATGTAAGCCCAGACACTAAAAAACCCTTAGAGGACAACATAGGCAGAACACTCTATGACATAAATTACAGCAAGATTCTTTTTGACCCACCTCCTAGAGAAATGGAAATAAAAATAAATAATTGGAACCTAATGATACTTTCACTTTTGCACAGCAAAGGAAATCATAAACATGACAAAAAGACAACCCTCGGAATGGGAGAAAATATTTGCAAATGAAGCACTGACAAAGGATTAATCTCCTAAAATATACAAGCAGCTCATGCAGCTCAATATCAAAAAAGCATAAAACAAATCCATAAATGGAGAGAAGACCTAAATCGAGATTTATCCAAAGAAGATATACAGATTGCCAACAAAGACATGAAAGGATGCTCAATATCACTAATCATTAGAGAAATGTAAATCGAAACTACAATGAGGGCTTCCCTGATGGTGCAGTGGTTGAGAGTCCGCCTGCCGATGCAGGGGACACGGGCTCGTGCTCCAGTCTGGGAAAATCCCACATGCCACGGAGCGGCTGGGCCCGTGAGCCATGGCCACTGGGCCTGTGCGTCCGGAGCCTGTGCTCCACATGGGAGAGGCCACAACGGTGAGAGGCCCGCGTACCACAAAAAAAAAAAAAAAAAATCAACAAACAATAAATGCTGGAGATGGTGTGGAGAAAAGGGAGCCCTCTTGCACTGCTGGTGGGAATGTAAATTGATACAGCCACTACGGAGAACAGTATGGATGTTCCTTAAAAAACTAAAAGTAGAACTACCATATGAGCCATCAATGCCACTACTGGGCATATACCCTGAGAAAACCATAATTCAAAAAGAGTCATGTACCAAAATGTTCATTGCAGCTTTATTTACAATAGTCAGGACATGGAAGCAACCTAAGTGTCCATCAAGAGATGAATGGATAAAGAAGATGTGGTACATATATACAATGGAATATTACTCAGCCATAAAAAGAAACGAAACTGAGTTATTTGTAGTGAGGTGGATTTACCTAGAGTCTGTCATACAGAGTGAAGTAATTCAGGAAGAGAAAAACAAATACCGTATGCTGACACATATATATGTTATCTAAAAAAAAACAAAAAAGATTCTGAAGAACCTAGGGGCAGGACGGAAATAAAGACGCAGATGTTGAGAATGGACCTGAGGACATGGAGTGGGGGAAATGTAAGCTGGGATGAAGTGAGAGAGTAGCACTGACATATATACACTACCAAATGTAAAATAGATAGCTAGTGGGAAGCAGCTACATAGCACAGGGAGATCAGCTCGGTGCTTTGTGACTACCTAAAGAAATGGGATAGGTAGGGTGAGAGGGAGATGCAAGAGGGAGGGGATATGTCAATATATGTATACATATAGCTGATTTTCTCCATTATACAGCTGAAACTAACACACCACTGTAAAGCAATTATACTCCAATAAAGATAATAAGAAAAAAAAGAAAAAAAATGCTAACATGGTGCTTAGCACAGAGTAAAGGCTCTATTTATTTCAGTCATTTTCTTACGCTTTTAAAACCAAACACAGGGCCATGTTCTCAATAGAGCCTCAATAAATATATACTTATCAAATAAAAGTTGATTAATCAAGAAAAGCAAAACAGATAAAGGATACAGGATAGAGAGCCCAGAAGTAAACCCATGCAATTATGGTCAATTAATCTATGACAAAGGAGGCAAGAATATACAATGGAGCAAAGATAGTCTCTTCAATAAGTTGTTCTGGGAAAACTGGACAGCTACATGTAAAAGAATGAAATTAGAACATTCTCTAACACCATATACAAAAATAAACTCAAAATGGATTAAAGACCTAAATGAAAGATTGGATACTATAAAACTCCCAGAGGAAAACATAGACAGAACACTCTTTGTCATAAATTGCAGAAATATTTTTTTGGATGTGTCTTCTAAAGTAAGGGGGAAAAAAGCAAAAATAAATTAAAAGGAAGTGATTAAACTTAATAGCTTTTGCACAGCAAAGGAAACCATAAACAAAATGAAAAGACAACCTACAGAAGGGAAGAAATATTTTTAAATGAGTTGACTGATGAAAGGTGACTATCCAACATATGTAAACAGCTCATATAACTCAGCATCACAAACACAAACAATCTGATTAAAAAATGGACAGAAGAAAACTGAATAGACATTTTTCCAAAGAGGAAATGAAGATAGTGAAGAGGCACATGAAAAGATGATCAACATCACCAATCATCAGGGAAATGCAAATCAAAACCACAATGAGGTATCACCTTATACAGGTCAGAATGGCTATCATCAACAAGAACACAAATAACAAGTGTTGACAAGGATGTGAAGAAAAGGGGACACTGTTTGTAGGAATGTAAATTGGTGCAGCCACTATGGGAAACAGAAGGGCAGTTTCTCAAAATCTAAAAATAGAACTACCATATTATCCAGCAATTTCACTCCTGAATATATATCCTAAAAAAACAAAAGCCCTAATTCAAAAAGATACATGCACTGCAGTGTCCATAGCAGCATTATTTACAATTACCAAGATATGAAAGCAACCTAAATGTCCATCAACAGATGAGTGGATAAAGAAGACGTTATATATATATATATATATATATATATATAATGGAATACTAGTCAGCCATAAAAAGGAATGAGACTTGGAGGGCATTATACTAAGTGAAATAAGTCAGACAGAGAAAGAAAAATACTGTATGATATCACTTACATGTGGAATCTAAAAAAATACAACAAATTAGTCAATATAACAAAAAAGAAGCAGGCTCACGGATATAGAGAGCAAACTAGTGGTTACCAGTGGGAGGGGGGCAATATAGGGATGAGGGAGTGGGAGATACAAACTATTGGGTGTAAGAGAGGCTGAAGGATATATTGTACTACACAGGAAATATAGCCAATATTTCATAATAACTGTAAATGGAAAGTAAGCTTTAAAATTGTATAAAATGTTTATTAAAAAAAGAAAAGCAATATATCATCAGAGTCTCTTGGAAATATTTGGAAAGAAGCTTCTTATCATGACCTGACTATGAGGTTAATTTGTTGCAGGTTGTTTCTATAGAAATGTCACCATAAGAGGTATGGAGGTTAAGATATGGTTTCCTCCCACCAGAATATTCCTGCCTATCAGGAAAGATGGGGGTATAAACAGCTAATTACATTATAATTTGAGACATGACTGAATGTAGGCAGGTAGAGCATGGAGAAGGGAGCCACTGCCAGGAGTCAAATAAATTTTCAAAAAGAATATAGCAAATATTTGAGTTGAGCCTTGGAGAATGTGTAAGAATGTGTTTGAAGACTGAACAAGAAAAGGTAGAATAAAATTCCAGAAAAAGTAAAAGGATGAGTCATGAAATTAAAGGAGAAAATGTTGCCAAATTGTGTCAACTTTTCCACTGTTTTCTTTCAAATGTAATTGAGAGAATGGTCTAGAAATATATTTCTAAACACCCCCAGTATGAATGCAGAGTTTCTTTGAAGACAGTTATCTCTAAAAAGATTATGCCAATGGTTCATTCTATTTCACAATATATTAGTGTTTTAATATAACAAATTGTTCCACATTTTCTTTAAAAAATAATTGGTTCTCTAAAAAAAATCCATCATATGGTCCTGTGATTTCCCATATTTTCTGGAACGCTTACCTCCTAGGTGGACATTTCTTATAGTCTGAGAAGGTGGACAGATGTAAAAATCCTATGTAAGCTCTTTATAAATGTGAGTTACCATTATTATTTACTGACTTTAAAGTGAAATTGAAAAAGTGTGGTCAATTACTCTGGTCTTCTCAACCCCAAGGGAGAACTGGTTTCCATGTTCTTTCCTTCCTTCTAATATTGGTCCAAGCTCAATGGTCCAATGGCTCATGGCCACTTAAAGCAAAATTGAGAAAGTGTTTCTCAGTTTGGCAATGGAATTTGGGAATTGGCCAACCCAACTTACTTCGTAATGCATAGCACTCAGCAAATTAAACTTGTTGATTATAAAATATTTTCCATTGGCCCCTAGTGTTGGCACTTTTTATAGGAAATTTACTTCCAGTGAAAGAAAAATGCAAAGTAAGAGTATGTATAGTTTTCCAGACTCACAAGGATTGCCTAGAAGCAAATGGCAAGATAGAGCCTGATGCAGCATGTGGTCCTTCTCTCCTACCTCCTGTCCAAGAGACAAGTTTCATTGCCTAGAGCTTCACTACCTAGAACCTAAGCATGAGAATTTCAGTCCTGAAAAAAAGTATAGCTTGGAATGTAAGACCTCTAATTCTTTAATTCATTTGTTTACTCACTGAATCTTTTATCTAGCAATTTTTTGGGGTATCAGCATTGTGCAGAATCTGGGAATACAAAGATAAATATGAACTAGGCTCAGCCCCTCAAAGAGCTCCCTGTCCAATGGGTGAAGCAGACACATAGGAATCAGATAATTATGAAACAATGTGGTAATAGGCATTTAGCTTCTGAGGGCACCAAGAACAAGCAATTAAACGAAGATTTGTCCAGGAGTGGAACAAACTGCCAGTGAAACAGTGAGCACTATACCTTGACATATTTAACCAGAGACTAGAAAATCCCATATGTGAGTCACTGTAGATGAATTCTACTCTGGAAAGATATATGGACTAGGTCAGGTTTCTGTGATAGCAACACTGTTGACATTTTGGACCAGATAATTCTCTGTTGTGCAGGCTGTCCTGTGCATGGTGGGATACTTTACATCCCTGGCCTCTACCCACTAGATGCCAGGACCACCCACTAACTGTCAATCAAAAATGTCTACAGATATTACCAAATGGCTCCTGGGGGCAAAATAACTCCCAGTTGGGAACCACTGAACTAGATGGCCTTCAGTGCCCCTTCCATCTTTAGGAATTGAACTAGTGGCCCAGCTGGCATGGCTGTAATCCTCAGGGAATACTGATTTCTCCCAGCTGATATTGGAGTTACTTAGATCTGACCACAGCTCTGCAGCCACATGCTTGTAAGGAAACAATCCTAACCAAGAGAGAGGAAAAACTCAAATCGTAGGTCTCAAGGCTATAAGTACCCTCTATCTTCAATATTGTAAGGCAACCTCAGCTTAGTCAATGTAAATTGAATAGAGATATCCTGTGCTCAAGAATTTACACTTCTTGGAAGCCAGAGTTACTGACTGAGAGGGGTTAGCCTTGCTACTTGAACAGTATCAATGCTTAAAATAGGAAAGTGCATTTTAAACTGTGCTCTATGTAACCCCTCCTTCAATCAGAGCAGTTCTGTATTGTATTTTATTTATCTATCCTCCATGCCACTGAATAGAGAATGTTTAGAAGAACCACTGGACTTGAGTCTGGAGCCCTGGGTTCTATCCTAGTCAGGTCATTAAACTCACTGCTAATTTGGACAAATTACTTCACACACTGACTCGCTTATTCAACAAACTTTTCCCAAGTGCCTGCTGTACATGAGAATCTATAACAGCTGGCTGGGGCTACACAGGAAATGACATAGCTCTCCCACCAGTTGCTCACAATAGAGAAGAAGGAGTGCAAGTACCATATCCTAGGTGATGGTGTTGGTGTCGCTACTTCACCACTCGATCTGCTTGTTTTCACATTGGTCAGGGAGCCAGCTTCTTCCTCCATGACGTATCCTCATCAAGTCGTCCAGCATCCCTCTCTCTACTCAGTCGATTCACATTGACTTGGACTAACAGTGCCCAGTAATGTTGAAGGGAAATTGTTCATCAGGTGAAATATCCATGCTCAAGGAAAGCTTGTTCTGTTTTCCTACTATTTGTTCCCTCAGGTCCTAATGTTGCTCTCTCTGCCTCTCAATTAAAGGAATCCTTATCCAGTTCTTCCCACCTATCCTTCTCCCATCTAAATCACTACTCTGCCTTTTCACTTTTCTTCCCCCATATCTGGGAATTATCTAATCTCAGGGACTCTTCTTGCATGCATCCAAAAATTTGAGACTCTACCTCAACCACAGAAATAAACAACTTCTTCAAATCTTTATTTTTGCTTCATTTTGGACTAGGAGAAGGAAAGTTGGTCCTGAGGACCAGTGAGAGCAGAAGGTGAGGGAAATGCACAGAAAAAAATGAGGTCAGTGCTAGCAAGATAAAACCATGACATCCTTGTGGTAACTGATGTGAGAGTGGTAAGCTCAGAGTGCTAGGGACCATGGCCCCTCCCAAGACATTGTAGCTGGCAATGTGACCATCAGTTTGTAACTATGTATACTTTAACCCTTTGGCCAAGCATTACTTCCAACTGATGGGGATGGATCAGTGGAAGATTATAAGTAAAAGCTTTTTATGTCCCCTTTCAGGACCTCAAAATTTTCCAGTATAAAAATCAAAAGCTTGATTAGGGAATCTCTTAGGTCTGGTAGAGCATTAATATTCTATTAGTCAGTGTGACTTGGATTCCTTTTCCCACCAATCTCTGCTACACCTCTCTCTCTTACTTAAGAAGCTGCCTCATCCAGATGTGGAGGCTGCAGGACTAGGTGAAAAGAAAAAGACGGACTCTCCAGGGAAGGAACTCAGTAACATGAGGATGGAATATCAGGATATAGGGAACTCTCCTATCTTGCATAATTTTTTAATAACATTCTGCAAAATGTAGTCTCATTTCATTTGGTGATGTAGAGTTCCTTTAATTAAACTTTGGAAACAAATGAGTAGAGATCTTGGTGATAAAAATAAATTCCAATTTTTAATTCACTGGATAGGTCCTCCTGAACCTTCATCCTCTGAGTAGGAATTCTCAAAGGTAGAACCTACCCACTTCCAAAGCAATAGAATCTGAGGCACTATTATGTGAGCAATGCTGTCTTTTGTGACTTTATAGCATGGACCTGAAGTCAAATTTGAGTGGATATCCTAGCATCTCCACTTAATAGCTGCTGTGACATTGGGCATAACAACTGAGTCTCAGTTTGCTTGTCTGTGAAATTAGGAAACTACATACACCTTCCAGAGTATTCTCAAGGCAGTGCCTACTTCATGGTAGGTGCCTCTTCTTTTATCTGTACATTATAGCATCCAGCCCATAGCAGGCATTTATTAAATGTTAATTTCATTCACCTCCCCACTTCTTCTATTCCCTTTTTAAAAGAAGCTTTAATAAGCTCTTGTGTCAGGCCATAGAGATATCTTCTTCCTACCATAATTAAGCAACTTGAGAAATCCTGTGAGGTCGATAAATATGGAAACCGCTTACATAAAACAGAATATAAAATGGCAAGTCCTGCCATCAGAAGCCAGTAAAAGTCAATTGCTTTATGTGACACCTCTACAAATGGCATTGTGTCATTGCATAATATTAGTAAGAAATTTTAAGATTTTGTTCAGGCCTATAAAATGTAATGAATCTCACATCTTCTACCAATATAAAAATAAATTGGAAAAAAGTAACATTTAAAAAAGATATAAGAAACAAGCTTCCAACCTCTAGGTTTTTTCTGTGTTTGAGGAAATTTAACCCATAGGGAAATGGACTTAAATGTTTTTTAGTGTAGTTGGTTGGCTTTCTTTCTTTTTTTTTTTTTCTTTCTTTTTATTATTTTAGTTTTTCATCTTTGCCTTTTCTACTTAACTGGGAACATTCAAAATCTCTGTTTCAGAAATCAGATGGCCTTGGCTGAAAATTTCTCCTAATGCATAAAAAAGAACTTTAAATGTTCAAAAAATGGAAAGTCTTCATGGTGCCAATAAAGAGATGAATTTATTCATCTGGGCTAAGGTACAGGACATTAACTTTCACAGATGCAGTTGTTCACCAGCAGTTCATGATAAACCAACCTGAGAAGTGTTTGTCAACCCAAAGAAAAGGCTGTGTGGGTCTAGACCTAGAGTAGTGTTACTTTTGGTAACAAATAGTGATAGGGGAATCCAAAAGTATCCAATAAGTACTTCTCTTAGGCAAGGTTGAATGCCTATTGGTTCTGGAACGGAAGGAACTGATCATTCTGATGAGATTATGTCACACTACGAAAAATGTGGCTTGCATCTGTATTAAATATGATCTGGAAAAATGGAAGAAATCATCTCACAGCTCCCCCACAGTGCAGTCTCAGAGATGTGAGCAAACACGTCTATTAGGAATAATATATAACAAGAGCTGAACCACTAGGCTCTCTAAATAAACTGTCTGCATATTTGGAAAAGGGAAAAATAAATGTGGTATGTTTGGCTCAAGGAATGAGCTCTGTTTTTCTTCTTTGTCAGAATTACCATTCAATGATGCAGATGAAATGGACACCCTTGGAGATGGGGTACATTTGCTGGCTCAAAATGGGAACAGCATGGAGTGTTTTAAGCCAAGAAGGAAAGCTTGGATCCATGCAAACAATTCAAGTCAGTCATAGTCTGAGAGAAATCCAGAGTTCAATGGAAACCTAGAGGTCCTCTCTTTAATCTTTGACCCAGTGCTGGAATCCTCTCTTCAGATGGTTAGAAGATGACCACCTAGCCTTCAGTTCAACCTCTTCCAGGCACAAGGAGCTCATTATTTGTGTGCAGCTCTATGTATAACCTACTGTGTATATTATTGCTGTCACTACCGTGTGGATCATTACTAATTTGACAAAATTACAGCAATTGTTACAACTCTCAAGGAGAGACAAATCTGGGATGGTTGTGAAATCTCATTTCCTTACTCTTGTCAGAAGTTTTGCAGGAAGCCATCTCACCATTGCTGAACTCTACAGAAACAGGTTGATACCAGAGGGGGAACCTAGAAGCTCTTCCCCTTATAAGCAGGAAGTCAGTCAGATAATCCCTACACCACTTCCCTTTTCATAGGAAGAGGGTTATAGGGGTAGGGTCCTCAACAATTAGAACATCTTTTGTGATGCACCCAGTAGTACTGTCTGAGTCAACTCTCTGCAGGATGAGAACCCAGAACATTGTGTGTACTTCCTCTTAGAACTAAACACTTTAGATTTATAATAACCTCCAATCTTCCAAATAGTCCTCTGAGGATAGACACTACACTTATCCCTCTTTTGAACAGGAGGAACCCAAGTCTAAGAGAAGATGACTGGTCATGGTAAAAACTGGGTCTTCTAGACAAAAGCATGTTCATGACTCTGTACATAGATGGACACTACTGGTGGAGTGGACAAAGAAAAACTTTAAGTCAGCCAGGCCTGGGTTCTCCCCCGGCTCTTCCCCTTACAGGGAGCAACAGTAGGTACTTTCTTAGCCTATTGGAGTCTCAATGTCCTTGTCAATAAAATGGCAATAGTATTTCTTTATAGTTTTTCATGAGGGTTAAATGGTATCAGGTATATATCACGGATGATAAACAGGATTTTTCCTATTGCCCTAGAGTGGGAGAGGAGAGTAGGACTCCAAACAGAGCATTAAAAAAAATTAAAAATCCAATATTATACAGCAAGAACAACCAAAACAACTGCCAACAACTTGGCCTTTCTCAGTGCTCAGTAAGAAGTAGGCAAACACCCCTGGTACCACCTATGATCAACCAGTTCTCCCTTTCCTCAAATTTAAGAAGGAAAATGATAGAAGGGAAATTGAGCATCATAAGAGATATGAGTAGTTGACCTAGTTGGAAGAGTGCTGCTGCTTTTTCTTTTTCATCCCAAAGCCAATGAGAGAGGCCTCAAGAGAATCAATGCCAAAGAATAGGATTACCTTCAAGGAGGAGAGACTGGCATTTCATTCCCTGCTTAGACAACTGCTTATGCAATGGAGTTTTGATCCACCCTGTGCCCCTTTGAGCAAGGAAGAAGAGGGTTAGAGGAAGATGGTAGTGTGGAAAATAGAGATTTCAAACAGGTTCATGCCCACCACTTGATGTAATAAGAACTGATGACTTTCCTGAGGATCAGAAGACTCCAGAGGAGGTGACTTGGAGTCACCTTGCCAGTGCCAGCCAGGAGAGCAACTCCACACTGGCATGGGGACCCTGGATGCAAGAGAATGAGGTGTATTTCCAGTGGTATTGCTGTAGTTGTGTTTCATGGAGGAAAAAAAGTAGAGTAGGAATGGAATATACCAATTGTAAAACTGTGCAAGAACATACACATGGGGCTTCCCTGGTGGCACAGTGGTTGAGAGTCTGCCTGCCGATTCAGGGGACACGGGTTCGTGCCCTGGTCCGGGAAGATTCCACATGCCACAGAGCGGCTGGGCCCGTGAGCCATGGCTGCTGAGCCTGCGTGTCCGGAGCCTGTGCTCCGCAACGGGAGAGGCCACAACAGTGAGAGGCCCGCGTACCGCAAAAAAAAAAAAAAAGAACGTACACATGAGCCCTACAAAAAAGTCTTTGTTTGGACACCTGCCACACAGACCAATCTGTGTCCTGAGGAGGAGTAGCAACATCTGATAGAAGATATAACTGCAGACCCAGTTAAATATAAATATTTTTCCCCACTTCCCCTAATCCCTTCTTCCTGTGGAGGCAGAACAAGATGGAGAGGAGGGAGAAGCATGTGGAATGAAAGTGTGGAAGCATGGATCACACCCCCTACACATACACATACACATACACCACATGGCTGTAGTCCCCTAGAGGCATGGGTCAAACTTGAACTGATTGTTGAGGAGGGGTTGGTTAATCAGTTTGAAATTTAATGTTGTACTGACTGAATTTTAAAAAATTTAAAGTGATTAGAAAATTATAGCACTCATCAAAAAAGTTAATAGATGATAAAAATAGCACATCTGAGGGAAGTGACTGGAAATAAATAATCTTTCATATGTATACCCAACTAACCTTAGACTATTACTGTTTTAACAAATAACATATGTCAAATACTGGACAAATAATATCTCAATAAATGCTAGTTCTCTCTTCTCTTTACATTAGAACACATATTTGTTTTCTTCTCTGATTATAACACGAAATATAATTCTTTAGAGAACAAAACTGGAAAATACAGAAGAGCAAAATATGAAGAGCACAATGAACATTAACTTTAACCCTCCTCCTGCCTTTAGAAGCACTGTTGAGCAGCTCACTTAGGTAATTATTCCTTAACCCACGTCTGCTCCCTGATATTTCCATGCACTGGTCCTAGATTTGCCTTCTGGAGACACATGAACTTAGTCCCCACTCCCTCCATGGGACTCTCTTAATATGTAAAAAGAGATAGTTTTATTTTTCCCCCCACCCTTTTTTTAACAGGTGAAACATTTTTATATCTTCCACCTTTCTAAATGTCTCCTGGTTTCCAGTCCTTTCCTATTCCAATCAACCTCTGAAGATGTCTTGCTATGCCAATGTCACTTTTTCAATATGACGCAGAACCAAACCAAGCCCCAAATTTGACACAGGCAGATTATTACCTCCTTCATTTGAACATGTTCTTACATTTCTGTCATTGAGTACAGCCAAAGAACACAAAGAGACCAATTTGTCAAGTTGAAAATATTGCCTTTGTTAATGCTGACCTAGTTTCTTCCTCAGAACTTCTCAGGGCAAAAGGAAGGATCTGGCTGCTTGATTCTGAGATTTTCTCAACTCAACAGAGAAGTTTTTGCCAGCCTCTTGAAAGAAATAGACATTCCTGACACCTAAGGGTAAAAATAAATTGTTGTGGAAATATATGCCAGTATAGTTAGAAGCTCTTTTTTTCTCCATTCATAAGTTATGAATAAGAAGTGTAAATTCCAGAGGTTAGTGTTTGGTAACAAGTACAGTTAATGCTCTTTCAAACCTCCATCCACTACAGTACTCAACTAGTAGTCATACTATGTACTAACTCAAATTTTATGTTTTTTAAATTTACTGTGCTTTTGGGGCTTCCCAGATCTTCCCAAGATGGAAAATCAGAGAGAAACAACAGTGGGGAAAACCTCCTACATAGGTCATGTGCGCTGAACTGTGTCCCCCCCCCAAATTTATATGTTAAAGTTCTAACCCCCAGTATCCACTTAAAGAGGTAATTAAGTTGAAATGATGTCACTGGGGTGGACTCTAATCCAATATGACTAGTGTCCTTATAAGGAGAGGAGATTATGACACAGACACACATGGAGGAAAGACCACGTGAAGACACAGGGAGAAGACAGTCAGCTACAAGCCAAGGAGAGAGACCTCAGAAGAAACCAGTCCTCCCAACACTTTGATCTTGGTCTTCTAGGCTCCAGAACTGTGAGAAATACATTTCTCTTTTTTAATCCACCCAGTCTGCAGTACTTGTTACAGCAGCCCTGGCAGACTGATACAGTGAGGAAATGAATGCAGGTGAGAATATGAAGAGAGTGCAGAAGCCCTGTCAGTGAGAAAAGGCCATTCACACATCCTCTCCCTTTTAACTTCCCCTCAGAGATCATGACACTGCCATAGGTTCCATTCAGACCCCATTTCTTTAAGAAGTATGTGTTTCCTTTTGTAGTCAACTTTTCTAACATATCTTATAAGGATTATAAAAGCAGTTCCAAGCCACTGGATTCCTCACCTGCTTGGACATCTTCCCTGCTGTGACTCCTAAGAAAGAAGGTCCCCATCAAGAGGGAAAGTAGGCATACACACTACTATATATAAAATAGACAACTAATAAGAACCGACTGTATAGCACAGGGAACTCTAGTCAATACTCTGTAATGACCTATATGGGAAAAGAATCCAAAAAAGAGTGGATATGTGCATATGTATAACTGGTTCA
This sequence comes from Mesoplodon mirus, assembly GCF_964341445.2. Taxonomy (NCBI): domain Eukaryota; kingdom Metazoa; phylum Chordata; class Mammalia; order Artiodactyla; family Ziphiidae; genus Mesoplodon; species Mesoplodon mirus. The sequence goes on along the minus strand of NC_138978.1, from coordinate 54,609,447 downwards.
TTTTGCTGTACACCTGAAACTAATAAAACTTTGTAAATCAACTATATTCCAATAAAATTTTTTTAAAAAACAGGGAGAGTGTGGGGGGTGATGATCTGAGGGCAGGACACACAGAGAATCTAAATTAATTTGCATTTAAACAAGCAACAAACAAACAAAATGCATATAGATACAGGGATGGCAGAGTCATTTGTCCCTGTAGAAGAGTTTCAGACTTCAGAAGAACGCAAAGAAGAGGATGAAAAGTGAGCTACTGAAACCCTGAGACTAGGGTACTACAGATGTGTAAGCATCTCTCAAAAATCCCATTGTGTGTTGTTGCTATATACTCCTCATCACTGAATTTTTAAGAAAACATAATACATAACTGTTAATTATTAGTAATAAATATTAGTATTATTATTAGTAGTTGTGATGTTAATCAAAAAATTAAAGATTGGTAGATTTCTACAATATTTTTAAAATTAGATATTTGTTTTATTTGGATGCATTGCTTTGCTCTAAATGGCATAAAAGTAGTCCAGCATGTTTGAATTACATGCAAATACAGTGTTGGAAAAAAAATTCTATGTCATTCATTTTGGATTATGTATTTTATCTTGCTTGTCTTTTCTCTCTGAGTTTCACTGTCTTGAAATGCCCGGGTTGTATGGAAATTCTGTGAGGTGAGGGAACTGAATTTACTTTGATCCATGTAAGTATCCGGGCACCTAAATCCTATCCAAATGCACTTACTGCTTTCACACTTAATTTACTCCACAGATAGTTATTGAGAACCTATGATTCTAGGCACAAAAACAAGATAAAAGTGCTCCCTGCCCTCATGCAGCTTAGAGTCTGGACTACGTGGAAGATGTATGGGGGAACAGTACCCCCGGATGAGCATTCTTTGAAGAGAAATAATTTAGAATTTATAAACTATCATACACTTGATAGGTAACTTAATTCTCATAAAACTGCTGACATAGATACTTAGCACCTCACCTGTAAGACAGAAATACTGAAAGCCAAAAAGATTAAGTAGTTTGTACAACATCACACATCTGGTAAGAGGTAGGGCAGGTTTAGTGCTCATTGGCAATGTTTTTTGCAGTACACCAACCTCTTTTCCTTGAGGGCAAAGTCTTTGTCTTATACATTTTGAAATCCCTATTAGGCCATAGAAAATGGCCCAACAAAGAATAGGTTGAATTATTTGGGGTTGAATAATACCTTTGTTAATAAATTATTGGAGTTACTAGGGAGCAGTCCTTTTTTTCTAAGATTTCTCTTCTTTACCTGAATTTACTTCCTAGATGATATCATCCAATTCCATCACTTTAAATATATGATGCTAACTATAAATTTTTATTTCTAGCCCCAACTGAATTCTGAACTTACATAACTAACTGCTTACTTAACATCTCCCTGGGATGGTTAATAGACATCTCAAACCTAATCTGTTGAAAGAGAGCTCTTGATTTCCCACTTAAAACCAGATTCATACATTTCCTACCCTGTTCCCCACCTTAATATACACAGTTCAAGCCAAAGCTTGTCATCATCACCTTCTCTTTTTCCATCCCATTCCATATCTAACATATTAGCAAATCTTTCAGGCTCCACCTTCAAAATATATCTTGAATCCTGTAGCTTCTCACCAACCACTTCTATCTCCACTTTCTAGTCTAAGCCAGTGTTGCTCTCTCCTGGGTTGCAGTGATAGCTTCTTCACCTGTCGGTCAGCTTCTGTTCTCACCTTCCCAAGGTTTATTCTCCACTCCCCAGCAGAGTGTTCCTTTTAGCATAGGAAGTCAAGTCATGCCCTTTTCCTGCTCAGAATCTTCACATGGATTTTCCATTATATGAACTAAAACGGTCTAAGAGGTAGGTACAATGGTTCCCTAACTCCTGGCTTCTTGTTGGACTTCATCTCCTACCACCATTTCCTTCATTCCCTCTTCTCTGGACACACTGGACTTCTTGCTACACTTAGAACACACAGGGATTCTCTCATCTCAGAGCCTTTACATTTCCCTCTGACTGGTAACTAGTCCCCAGATTTTCACATGGCTCATTCCATGTAGGTTTCTGTTAAACACATGTTCTCAGAGATTATATACTATATTTCCTTGTGTGTATATGCATACAGTATAGTAGGAGCATGATAAATGAACATATTAAATGCATTCAAATCGGACAATGCATGTAATGATCAAGACTGGATAAAATTGGAGTTCCTTTCTTTGTTTCAAGAAGTCTTCTCCCTTTGTACACTCTTGTGTGAACATTCACAATCACTCATTTGCCAGCTCCATTGCCACAGACCAGACTTAAGGCTGCCAAGGAAACCACATATAACCTCACACCATCTAGTGTCTACGGCCTAGAAATTGACAGGACATGTCACCCTGGATCCATTTGCCTTTCACATTTGCCTTCAGTTATAGTCAGCAGCCATGGGAGCATGGAAAAACTTGTTATCACTCTGGAATAAAAATGATTCTCGATGTAAGGTCAGAAGGAGGATATGTTGTTTGGAAAGAAAAAGTTTCTTGCACAAAGTGCCCAAGTCAGACAGAGGCTGAGCCACATGCTGCAAGGCGATGTCAGAGAAGCCAGCTCTTGCCCACAACCTACCCCCACCGAGGTCAGAGTTACCTTCAGCCAAACCACTGAGAATCAAAGTCACCTTCAAGCATTTGGACAAGTCCCCAGCCTAGCCAGTTGCATAAGAAAGGCTGCTTTGTTGTCAGCCCTCCAGAAATGAACTGGAGAAAGATTGGGCTCAGTGTGGACACATTTCTCCTCCTCTGTTGTCTCCAAGTTGTTGGAGAGCCATATATGGCTGGGCTGGGACCATGTTCTGGTCACAGTTGATTTACCCTTACTTCACAAGTTTGCATTTCACAGTTTACAAGGCAATATAATTTATTCTTGGTTCACAGCTTTCTTTTCTCTAAACACAGGGATGGGGTTAATTAAGCAATGTACCCAAGGGCAATTTTTTTTAATGTAAGGATAAGTTGGCTTCACTTTTAATGTAGACTTTGGAGCCAGAGAGTCCTGGGTTTGAGTGCCTGTCTCTGAACTTAAGAGCTAGGGGACTTTGGGCTTGTCACTTAACTTCCCCAACCTCAACTGACTCATCAGCAACACGAGGTTATTGTGAGTATTGAATGAGGAAGTATATGCAGGATGCCAGAGAAACTATTTGCACATATCAAGCTCTAAATAAGTATTATTTATTTATCATTTAACACAATTTTTACCTATCACCTACTATGAGCCAGGAATTATTAGGAGCTAAGACATGGCAGTAAATTAAACAAGGACTTTTTCACAGTGTGCTTTAAATTATAGAAAGGAAGACAGACAATAAACAAGCAAAAACTAAACACAGATCATGTATATCATTAACCCTTAGTCATACACTAAGATGAAGGCACCATATGTTCACATATGAACATACAAATGCACACTCAGAGAACTTACTTCCCATTGTGTTCTTATTGCTCCCTTTTACATGAAACTAGATGTTAGGATTGCCTTATAGGTTATGATAGTAATGTGTACTTTTTTATTCTTTTACTCAAACCATCATTTTGAGGACATACTATGTGCTAGGTACGATGTTGGATGTTAGGAAAAAAATACAAAAGGTAATAAGAAATATTCTTCCTATCAATTTGATCATGATTTTGTTGTAGAAACAGACCACTAAACACATAATTGCAATACTATTGATTACTTATTCTGTGGAATGTTCAAATACTCCAGCCATCTAGAAAGTCTGGAAAGAAAGCAAAGAACACCATCTCCTGTGGCCTAAAGAAGGCTTCCCTAAGAGATTTAAATTGTGTGGAGTAACTCAGACTTAAACAGGTGAATAAATAGGAAAGAACTTTCCATGTATGGAGAATATTTTGTACAAGTAACATAGAAAATTGTTTGATATGACTGAATACTAGGGAGTTTCCACACAATTCAACATATCATACTCCAAGCAATGTGCTGCCAATGAAAAACAAGATTAGTGACAAAGGCCAATATACACAAAGAAAATTTTGATATAAGAAGTAAGTGGCATAATGTAAGTAGTTCAGAGAACGAGTGGGTTTCCATAAGAATCTAAGATGAGAATGAGAATTTATATGAAAAATTGGGTTTGGGCTGGAGAAAGAGCTTTTAAAACAGTAGGACTAACCCATATAAGTGTTAGGTAGGATACTTTAACAAATTCTAGGAACTTTCAGTAATTTGTTATGGCTAGAAAGAACTCATCCTTCTGAACTCAAATACCACTTTCTTAAGAAGGCCTTCCCTGGGCCCCCAGGCAAGATCAGATTTTCTCCCTGCAGTCCCAGGTAGAAAGTAAACTCCATGAGGATCAGGATTCTGTCACTCTTCTTCAGTAATGTTCTCTATTGCCTCTCACTGTGCCCGGCACAGAATAAGCCTTCAATAAATACTGATTGAAAGAATTATTTCAAAGAAGAGGATTGGAAAGAAATGAGGCTAAAGTGTCAAACTGATAGCAGATAGGCTTATATTTCACACGAAGAATTTGAAATCCTAGATCGGAGGTATCCAAACTTTTGTTTAATCGGTTACCCTCATGAGTCAATGCTTTTGGGCACTCGTTCCCAATATATGCACATTTAATAAATAAACTTAACATGTATTGCTCTGATAGATTAGGTACATTATAAAATATGCAAAAAGGAAATAAGAAAGTTATGAAAAATAAAGAGAAATAGATATTCTAACACATCCTTCGTGTCTCTTGGTACCATATTATACATCCATCTGCAGGATATTCACATCCATTTGGAAAATACTAGGGCATGGGAAGCCTAGAATCACTTCAAGTAGAATAATATAAACAAATTTGCATTTTAGAATGCTGTTGTAATTAACCAGGTAATTCAGCCTCTTGTAGTGCTCCAAACACTTCCCGTCTCTGACACTCAGCCCTAAAATCCATAACCTGACGCCTAGGTGCTCAAAACATAGAAACAAATACTGCTATTAGGGCAAGCTTAATACATCACTTCTCCCCTCCAGGTTTTTAGTCTTTCATGAACAGATACAAATAATAAAGTAAGGATTGAATTATACTTAGGTTTATTACTAGTAAAGTTAAATTGTAGAATTATGATAAGGTCTCCTACCCCCATACTGAATATACAAATCAGAACACATGAGAAGCTAACTTTACAAAGTAGTTGTAGCTGGCTGTAATGAAGCAAAGACCAGCCTCTGTTTAATCCTTTGATAATATGGAGAGTAAAAGCATGGCAACCCACTCTGTGTAGGACCAGGTGGTTCAAAAGAATGAGAGAGAGATGGGCCAACACTGCTGAAATGCCATGTCGGTGACTTTGCTCCTACTTAGCAGAGTTGTTAGGTTTTTGCCACTTCTCCAATTAGATAAATCAGTCCTCATGTCCTGCGGAAAACAAGTGAGAGGATGGAGAAAGAAACTGGAATTATTCTTTATGGGCCCATCTCCTCCTGACAGTGAAGAACAGTAAACCCCAAATGACAACAGGAAGACAAATAAATAGGGTGGCCCTTAGCAAGGAAGAAAACTCAAACAACTGGAGATTAATGTGAAAATCAAGAAAATTCTAGGCTTTTATCTTCAACTTCTTCACTAATGACATGTGCTGCAATGGGTAAATCATTCCCTTCTCTGGGCTGCACTTTCTCCATCTGTAAAATAAGAGGTAATAGCAGATGATCTCCAAAGGCCCTTGTAACTCTGATATTTTATGGTTTCTATAAGGTATTCAGAAATTATTCTTGAACTGCCTTTGTCAAAAAGCAATAAAACTTAATATAATATTTTAAAGTCCACTATTCAAATACTAATGGACTTAAATGACAAGGGTGTTAAGAAGAACTAAATGAAAAGCTTGAGCTTTCTGACCTAATCAATCAGCATAAATGGGTGGCAGGAAGGAGTGCAGAGGATGGAATCCTGAACATTAACAGGAAAATTGACGTTTGAGTTAGAGTGAATCAGCAAGAATTTACCAATTGTGACAGGTCCAGTGTTAAGGATCATTTGACACCAGCTTGAGGCAGGGCAGGACAAAGACTCCCATGGGCAGATAGTGATGAAAAACAAGAATGAGCAAATTAGGTCATAGAGGGCAATGAGCTGGGGATGCTCTATGATGTGAGGGGCAGAATATACAGAGAGCACCACAGTCCAAAAAGGGAGATCACTGTGCAGCTGCTCGGACAAGGTGGGCAGGTTCTCAGAATGTGGGAAAACCTCCAAAGATGGACAGATTTGTCCTGGTGAAATTTTTCTTCATCTGTTGGCTGCTTTAAATTAGCTGCCCCACATGTGGTACAGATTTTCAATGCCTATTTTATGAAGACTAATATATATATATATTACACGTATAGTAATATATATATATATATATATATATCCAATACTAATGTATATATATATATACTATATACATATAGTATTTATATTTATAAATGTAAATTATGGACTGTCACTCACATATTTGTCTATTCTAGCATTAATATCACAATGCACAATATTTTAATTATTGTAGCTTTGAAGCATTTTACACTTAGAGATTACATTCTTCTTTATGTCACAGGATAACAGAAAACTGCCTACAGTTGCTTAATGAAATGAGAAATTTAGTGTGCTCACAAAACAGGAAGCCAAAAGTTCAAGAGTCTAGGCTGATATGGCCCTTGTTCACATCAAGAACAGAGCCTTCCCATTTTTTGCTCAACTATCCTGAGTATAGTTTTCATCGTCACGTCTCATTACCTCATGGTTGAAAGATGATTGCTTCAATCCCAGCATCTCATTTGTATTCCAGACTAAAATGAGAAGGAAGGCAAAGAGAAGAAGGCATGTATGGAGTTGAGCATGCCTTCTTTTAAGGAGCTTTCCCCAAATCCCTGCCTTGTGATATTAGTATGTACAGTAATTAATACATGGCCACTTCTAACTGCAAGAGAGGTTAGAAAATGTGTTTTATTATCTGAGCACATTGCCTTGAGAGATGGTAACCTTAGTAAAAGTAAAAGAAAATTCAATGTTAATTAGGCAACTAATCCAATTTGCCTAAGTGCATATATACAATTAATTTTGTGTATTTTAATTATATGTATTCTTTTCAAAAAATTTCTGGCATTTTGTGGAACAATTCTTCAGGAGAAACTTTTAAATAGATATTAATTAATTTAGTTATAATTAATAACTTTACAAAATTGAATAAATGCCTCCATTTATTCAGTTCTGCTTGAATAGCCCCATTAAAATTTTATAATTTTCTTCATATGGTTCTCACATTTTTTTTGCTAGGTTAATTCCTTGGTATTGTAGATTCTATTTAGCTATTTGATTTTTAATGTAATGTGTTTTTTCCCAAATTGTTTTTAATTGTTTTGTTGATAGTAGGAAACTTGTGATTTTTGTTTATTAATCACATAACAGGCTAACTTACTGAACTCCTTTATTACTTTTAATAAATTTTCAGTTGACTCACTTAAATTTGTACATATAAATAATCATATTATCTACAGTTAATAAAAGTCAAACATCTTTTTACTTTTTCTTGTCTTATTACTTTGTCTCAGGACTGAAGGGGGAAGCTTGCTAAAATAATTTATCATGACTGTGTTAAGTTTTATCAAATGCTTTCCAGGTGTCCTTTAATATGATAATTTGGTTATTTCTTTTTAAATTGTTTAATGGAATGAGATACATTTTAAAACATTTTTAGGGTGTGAACAATCCTTTCATTTCTGTGGTGAACCCTACTTGTTGCTGTTATTGTTAGTATTATTAAACTGCTTAATTTGATATCCTAATAGCTTGTTCAGTATTACTCTACCTATGTTCATAAAAAAGTTTGACCTAACTTTTTCTCTTTCCTTTTATCTATTTTTATTAATTTTTGGTATCAGTATTTTACTAGGCTCATAAAACAAGTTGGTAAGTTTTATATCTTTTTATATGATCTTAAAATTTTATGTAATATAGGAAGTATTTAATCATTGAATGTTTATTAGGAGTTGTAATAAAAATTTTTATGTTTGGTGCCTGTTTTAGAAATAAGTTTAAGATTTCTCATCATTTCAGGTTGGTGATTTTTAATTTTACTTTTAAATCAACTTTATTGAGGTATAATTTTAAAATAATAAATTACAACACTTTAAGTATACACATTGATGAGACTGACAAATGAAAAATCCTATGTAACTACTTGTTCTCTAAGATACAGAACATTTACATCATCCCAAGAAATGTTCTCAAGATACTTTGTACACATTGCCTCTACCTCAAGCCTTAGGTAAACCACATATCTACTTTCTGTCACTATAAATTAGTTTTGCTCATTCTAGAACTTCATATAAATGAAATCTCACTGTATGTGCCCTGGATTCTTCTGCTCAGCATAATTTTTTTGAGAATCATTAATACTATTGCATGAATCAGTAGTTTGTTCCTTTTAATTGCTGAGTAATATTCTAGTGTATGAATAGAACTTTTTTCCCATTTATCTGATGAAGATATTTAGAATATTTTCAGTCTGGAGCTATTATGAATAAAACTGCTATGAACATTTTTGTAAAAGTGTTTTTGTGAGCAAAATGTTTTTATTTACCTTTAGAAACTAGTTAGTTTTAGAATTACTGGGACAAGTAGTAGTGTCTGTTTAATTTTATTTAAAAAAAAAACTGCTAAACTTTTTTCCAAAATACTTACAACATTTTCAATCCCAGTATTAATCCATGAAAGTTCCAGTTGCTCTAAATCCTCAATAAAACTTAGTTTTGTAATATATTTTAATTGTGGCCATCTTAGTAGATATGTAGTTTTGTCTCATTGTGCCATTAATTTGTATTTCCCTGGTAACTAATGACCTCAAGCAGCTTACATGTACCTATTGACCACCCATATATCTTCTTTTGTGATATGTCTGTTTAAATTTTTTGCTCATTTTTGAATTGGGCTATTTATCTTTTGATTATTAAGTTGTAAGAGTTCTCTTTCTATTTTGGATACAAGGTCTTTGCCAAATATAAGATTTGCAAATATTTTCTCTTGGTCTGCAGTTTAACACTTCATTTTCTCATTGGTATCTTTCTAAGATCAGAAACCTTTCATTTTGATTAAATCTAATTTGTTAATTTTTTCTTAATAGGCAGTGCTTTTTAGGCCCTTTCTAAGAGATATTTGTTCGGTTCATTGTCACAATGAAACCTACCACACTGGTCTCCTTGCTTCTTAAAGATGCACAATTTACTCTCACCTCTGGACATCTACAGCTGCTATTTTACCTGCCTGATGTATGGAATACTCTTCTCCCAGAACTTTGCATAGTTTATTTCCTCCTTTCAATAGACTTTCTGCTCAGTGTCACCTCCTCAGGGAAACTCACTCCCTCCTGTGTTACTCTATTTTTTTCTATGTTTAATTCTAGAAGTTTTATAGTTTTAGTTCTTACATTTAGGTCTATGATCCATTTTGAGTTAATTTTTTATATGGTATAAGGGTAACATCTAAAATTTTTGCTTGTGTATATCCAAGTGTCTGCACCATTTGCTGAAAAGATCATAGAGTTGCTTTGCCATCTTTGTCAAAAATTAGTTAACCATAAATATAAGGGTACAGTTCTGAACTCTAAATTCTGCTCCATTGATCTATATTCTAACCTTTCTCCAGTATCACATGGTCTTGGTTACTGTAGCTTAATAGTAAATTTTGTAATTGGAAAGTATGAGTCTCTTACCTTTGCTGTCCTTTGCATTTCCACAAAAGTTTTAGAGAGAGAGAAAATAAGCAAGTTTAAGGATTTTGCCAGGCATTAAATTGAATCTGTAAATCAATCTGAGGAGAAATGCTATCTTAACAGTATTGTCTACCAACCCATGAACATCTCACTTTATTTAGATCTTCTTTAATTTTTTTCAACAGTGTTTTCTAGTTTGCAGCATACGAGCCTGACACATCGTTTGCTAAATATATTCCTAAGTATTTTGTTCTTTGCAATGCCATTATGAATGTAACTCTTTTTTTAAATTTCATTTTCAGAAAGTTCATTGACAACATACAAAAACTCAATTGTTTTTTGTAGATTCCTTAAGATTTTCTACATGCAGTCGTGTCCTTTGCAAATAAAGACAGTTTTACAACTTCTCTCTCAATCCATATGCCTCCAATTTTATATAGTATCTATAATGTATGTATGTACATATTAATATATTACCTTGTGCCAGGTGGAAACTCCAGTACAATGTAAAAGTGGTGAGAGCAGAAATCCTTGCCTTGTGCTTGATCTTTAGAGGGATGCACTCATATTTTATATAACATAGATGACTTTCCCTTTGTTTTAAATAAACTCCTTGGGAACAACTGGAAGCCTCAGATAAAGTGAAAAATCAAAGTTTGATTTTCCAAAAGTGTTTTTGAAACCAACCAACCAATGAACAAAATGTATTTTTGTTTGTGTGCTTTCTCTACCTAATCCAGCTTGATCTCCACGAGCCATTTTAGTTCAAGCTTCATGAGACAGCTGGAGAGCTCAGACCCCCTCCATCAGGTCCCCACCAGACACAATGGCCAAGAGGAAGGGAGATGGCAGTGATCTCAGATTTCTCTCAGGGCCCTCATGGACACATAGCCAGGGCTCACATGAATGAACACTGCAAGGTAGGAAAAGAAAACAAGATAAAGCAAGAATAGTTCTGATGTGTTTTAAACTGTCATAAGATACTTCTACAACAGTGATTTTAGCCTATCTCAATAAATGATAGCTCCTGATATTATTGGCTTGGTCAAAAAGTTCGTTTGGGTTTTCCATAAAATGTTATGAAAAACCCGAATGAACTTTTTGGCCAAACCAATGCTCTATTATCATTAATCTTACCACTATTATTTTGTGTTCGGACTACACTCTATTCTCTCCAAAAGGGCTTGATTATTCACATTTTTCTAATGAAAAAACTCATTCGAATAAAATCCATTATGAGTTTAACCAGTGACAAAAATGTTCAAATCTGTTGACAATTAGGATTGCGTGTCTCCTGTGTGCTGTTCCCCAGCCACAGAAGTGACTAGTGACCAAGGAGAATGCAGGGAGTACAGAAGCTGTGAAGCCTCAGCTCCATGGGCTGGGGTGACCCCTCCCCTCTCCATCCCCAGCTGTGTGCTGACAAAGCTGTCATTAGTTAGGGGAGCTTGGAATCCCAAGTGCAAGGACCTTATGCTGTGCTCGAGAGATGGGAAATCACTCCTGTCAGCTGGGGGAGGGTGGGCGTGGAGAGCCAAGTGAGTGGGAAGGGGGAGGGGTGTGTAGCCTGCTGGATCCTTGGTCATCTTCCCTGTAAGAAATTGCAGGAAGCTGCTCTGAGAATCATCGCACAGGCCCCCTCTACAATGACAAAGAGATCACCTTGAGATGAGGGCATTCTTGGGTGTGAATGCTCTTTAATTCCTTGCCAGGCAGTCACAGTTTATTGAAGGTGGGTTTGTAAAGTAGCGCTTGGCCAAGGAGAGATTGGCACAAGAGAAACGGAGACAGCTAATTCTCAGGGGGTCGTCTTTGGCAAAATCCACTATTGAGGCCTCATGCTACTTGTGCTCATAGCTGCCGAGAACCAAGAGTGCCATCTGCAAACTGTGATTCATAAACACTCTGTCAGTCTGCCATCTACACTGACATCATAAAATAACAAGAAGCAGCATTGTAATAAAGAGGGGAGGTTTGTGGCCTACCAATTAAATGCATCTAATTTATTTCTCTTACAGCTGAGGCTTTATTTATTAGTAAACAGCTGCATTTGTTACACTTTTTACTCAAAACGTGCCAACTGGCACTTTGGATGATCCATTAATCCTAAATAATCATCTGTGTATTCATAGATCCTGGATATAGAGGTCTATATGTATAAGAAGGTTATTAAAAAGCTGAAGTCTAACCTTGCCAGTCAGCTGGAGGGTGTAGTCCTGGGCATCAGGCTGGGTGAGTTAATGTGACATGAAGTCTGTGGATATGAATGAATTCTGGCTGAGTTTTTGGAAAGCTTTTGCATGTGGCTTTATTTCTCCCTTTTTCCCAAGTACATGTAGGGAAATGTGTATGTTAATTTTCTGCAGTTGAGCGTTGCCTACATTCTTGTCAAAGTCGAATTAGCTTGAGACTACCAGCATCAGATTATAGGGTTACCTGCTTTTAATTGTGTCTGGGAGGAGGTGGGATAAGCGGGAAAAGTGTAGTCCCTCAACACCTGAACTCTCACTGACCCTGCTAACTGGAGTGTGCTTGTGAGGTTAGAGTTCCACTATTTTGGCAAAAGTGATGCCAATACACACACACACACACCTCATTTTATTTAAAAGTGGCTGTGGTATATGTGGAAAATATCCCATCTAAGCCAGTTTTTGTTTGTTTCCTTGATACTTGGGAAAAGCAGGTAACTGAGAATCATTGCAAGGGAGAAAAATTGCATCATGCAAAAGCTAACCATTTCACTGGGCCACCTGTAAAGAGAACTGATTTGTTGAATAACAACTTAGACTTATCCTTATCCATTGATTATATAAATAGCATTCAGTTCCACCAGTTTTTCATTCCGTTGGATCCACATTGAAATACGTCATTGGGGGAAATACTTTCATCTTTAGAAAGGGCTGGTCATCCTTCTGAATATTATGTTTTGTTTTTATTTTCTGGGAAGTAATTGTAAGTATAAGCTATGCAGAAAGGTATAAATGACCAACTTTGGCCTACTTTAAACTCAATTAAATTAGAAACCCTCTATAATGTGACATTGTATTTATGGTTGCTTAAGTTATGTGGCTGTGTGAGGGTCACCAACATAATACCTGCAGACCAATATTCCATGATGCGCTTTAGAATGAACAAACATAGATGAAAATTCTCAAACTTTAATTTTCTCTTTTGATTTTCATTTTTCCATGGTGACATCCATTGACTTGGGCTGGGCAAGCTGTGTAAATTCAATTAAAAAGTGAAGAGGGAATATAGAAAGAGGAGACGGTTGAAAGGATCAGCATACAATTTATGAAGTTTTAAATATTTACATCTCTCTTCTTTTCTTTTCCTTTGCCAAAAAAAATAATAATCCTTACATATGGCCTTTTTCATGGACCCATACTAATGAGATCATTACAAGTTACATGTTGAAACTATGTCTAGTAATGGCCAGATAATCATCAACTAGGTATCCACATGTTTATTGGTTAGAAAATAGCTACCAGTCAAATGTTCTCTGTTGTTTCCAAAGTTGGTTCACAGTGAAAACATGGGGTTTTGAGCCAGACTATCTGGATCCAAATTCCCAATCCATTCCTTACTTGCTGTGGGGTCTTGGGTAATTTACTCAACCATTCTAAGTGTCAGTTTCTTCAACTTTGGAATGTGGCTAATCCCAGTTCCCATTTCAGAAGATTATTATATGTTTGGATGAGCTAATTCACATAAAGTGTTTAGTATAGTGCCTAGCAAGTATAAGCCATCAATAAATTTTAAATTTAAAAAGAAGCAAATCTCTGTAGAAGAAATCTCTGTATAAGAATTGTACGGTCTTTCTGAGGTCTCACACATCTAACAGTTTTAAGTATTCCACTGAATGCTAATGTCAGCAGAGTAGTGGGTTACTTTTCACAAGTCTCTTAGCTGACAGTCTCTTCAACACAGTCATGTGCTGAGGTGGGCCAGTTTGTGCCCATCCCTTCCCAATTCCATGCACAACGATGCCTATGTTCAGTGATACTGCAGTGGCAGCTTGAAATCAGCTAAGGTGGGATTATTTATACCACAGAAATCAACAAATTCTACAAATCAGGGCTCCCCCATTCCCAACTGGTATTAAATATTTATCAGCTCCTCCTCCCTATAGAGAAGATGGATCCCTTAAATAAAGTTACTGTGCAGCCAATAATAAAATCCGTGCAAGTGTTTTACCAAGGATAAATCTTAATGTCTTCAACTCATAGCTTCATTACTCTCAGTTCGCACATACAACTAACAAGTCGCACTATTTAGTGACTTATTTGACAGCACACTAGAAGTAGCAAATTAAAAGATACAAGGAAGATGGCAAAAAGGAAGCAGACAAACATCTGACTGACACGAACATTCAAAGACATGCACAGTCGTCTGAGGTTGGTTGCTCTAGTAAAGAAGGAGCCCAGTGTAGCCTAAAGTTCTCTCCTCACAGCACTTCAGAACTTCAGTGCTCATAATCAGCTCCTTGAATTAACAAGGAAATAATAAGGTATGCCTCTTTATTATAATATGTTTTCTTCCTCTGATAGGTTAGTTGAAATATATTTAGTCATTGTCTAGAAGTCAGACTGTTAATGCTGAATGGGATCTTGAGGACCATCAAATCTTTCAGCCACAGAACAATATTTCAGGTGGTCTACCAGACATAAGCCAAACAACTGGAGGAGGGCAGCTCCAGTTGGGAATAGCATGGATGTTTTGTAGTCTTACCCTTTCCCCATGAATTGTGACCATCATCAAGTCCCTTCTGTGGAGGTCTTGGGGCACTTCATAGTACAGGCTGAGAACCACTGAAAGAGAACACCCCTCTTCATTTTCTAGGCTTATGGATGAGAAAATGAGCTTACCTAAATCAACCACAACCAAGGGAACCAAGAATAGCTCAACTCTTGCTCTGGGGAAGAAACTGCATGACATGAGATGCCTGGAGTGAAGACAGGAGTTTAAAATATTTACATAATTATATAAATAATGTCATTAAGCTTTGAAAAATAGTTTAAGCTAATGATTGATAACATTAAGACCTACCATTTATTTGTCACTTGCTATATGTCAGACAATATGTCAAGCATTTAGTCTTCAGGAATTCTATGTGATAATTACCATTTTAAATCCCATTTTACAGATGAGCAATCCAAGGTTTGGAAAGGTTAAGAAACTCTCCTGAGGTCACTCAGCTGGTAAGTAGCCAGCTGCTCAGAGTGACTTAGAAGTCTATGCCCCAAAATGCAATACTCATTTGTTTCCCCAATATGCCACATTAACAAAGTATCAAGTCCTAGAAAGCGAAATGCTAAGATCAACAGATCTGGAGGGACCAGAGACAACTGTCAGAGTACAGAACTAGGGCACAGAGCTGGCAAGACAAGAGTGAGCTAGGACATTGGGATCAAATGAGAAAGCTAGGAATGTGACTTGCTTTTATGCACTAGAAAGAGCAAGATACATATGCAGATCAGCTGTGCTTAAAGAATCTGGATTTGGATGGGAAGTTTGGGGCAGAATTTCCAAAAGAAGTTAAGTGAGTTTACTAGGATCACATGGCCCTTTAGCGGTCCAAGTCCATTTGCTTTTAAATTGTATCATAACTTACAAAAGAGTCCCCTTGAAATTAATGTGATAATATTAAAGTGCTTTGGCACCAAAAAGACTTAACTCTACTAATAAGGAAAATTAATTTTTGTGAATTTTATAAAGCCAAGTAATTGAAATAATGCTTTGCTATATTTGGAATACAGATTCAAGTGTATGTCACTAAATAATTTGGATATCCAGGCCATAGAAATCGATGTTTATGAGTCCTTTGCTTGAATTTTGGTCTATGCTTAACATTACCTGTCTTGTAAGACTAGGAACAGAGGATCAGGAAAAGATGATGAGAGAGACATCCTCCTAGTCCAAACTAGAGGGCAGAGTAGAGGCAGAACTACCCTTAATCTCCACCAGTCATCCCATTTCTACTATCAAAACATGAAACAACTGAGTCAGGGAACAAACTGAATTAGACATACCCTCCACACATCCAACAACCAGAAATGCAGTTGGCCATGAAGATTTTGCTTCTCTCCAGGAGCCCCATTTTAATCTTCTGTATGGTGTTTGGTGGCCAGACTAAAAGGTACAGATAAAACTAAGAGTGTTCATTTGCTCTTTTGTCTACGCCCTCCCGGACCCTCCTTTTTGCTGAAAAAACATTTTGTTTCCATCTACTGCCCTTTAGGTTTGATGGGGCAGATGTGAGTACGATTCATAAAATTGAGCAGATTATTTCTCCCTTCTCATCTCACAATTCAATGATCATCATTAAGTCCCTAAAAGCCCACAGTGCTAACAATATTGGTCCAATAAGTAAAGCCACACTTCCTAAACAAATGGGAATGATGTGTCTTTGCCACTGGGTGAAATTGCTTTAAAAAGCATTGGCAACAAACATAGGGAGGGAGAGCTGAACCATTGCTGCTGGAGGTCCAGCTCCATGTAATACTCGCCACTTAAAAATCCAGTATTGCATTTGCTTCATTATAGTACTTTGTCCATCAGCTCATTAATAAATGCAACGCCCCCTTCCACTCTGCTCCCTCCCTGCACACGCTGTGAATACACACATACATGCTCACACACATGCACTCGTAGCAGACACTTAATCAAATGTACTTATACTAGAGGAGCATATCAAAAATTGGTTTTTAGAGTTAGCAAGCAGAGAGAAAAGTGCTTGTCTTTCCAAGTAAACTCTAATGTAATTACTTATATTTCTTTTACAAGTGTGTGTCATGCCTCTGGTTAAATGTTCTTACTCTTTAAAATGAGCTCATGTTTTCGCTAGTGAGAACAATGACAGTAATCTTTCAGCAAACCTTTTGCAAGGAAGTTCTCCTTTAAAATCCTATGTACTTTCCTTTGTTTCTCTGACCCAGGAGTTCTCCCTATTATTAATATTCATCTTTCATAAGATTTCTTATTGTCTTTGTGTATCTTGGTCTCCCTTTCTCTTCTCTCCAAGCCCCCAACCTCCATACCCCTTCTTCTTAGGTGACATTATCCTACTCACCAAACCTGTAACTTTAACAGAGGGTGACAGGGTGACCTTGACGACAGATGTTCTTATGGCAACAGATGGCACTGGCAAACCTGAGAAGCTGCTGTACACTGTCTCCGTGCCACCTGTGCCTGGTCAGATTGAGTCCATCAATTATCCAGGCTGCCCCATTCCCTGCACAGCCAGTCAGATGGATTGGCCCAGAAGGTTTGCTGCGTGCATGACAATAGGCAAGGGGCCAGTGAGGAAGCAGTCAGGTGAGAGAGTTCCCTTCCTCCACTCTTCCACCCTCCCCACCTCAACCCCCCACCCTCGTTCACTCATATAGTTAATGACTTCAGTGAGCCACAGGGATTAAACTGGTTTTATCAGTGAGAGTTCACCAAATGCCCTTTAAGGATAGCGAGCCACGAGGTGGTTTACATGAAAACAAACAGATACCGCTATTGCTTTATCCTCAGAAGTATATTTCTATTGTCTAGTGATTCTGCCACATTAGAAAGCCATTCTAGGAATAGATCTGTAGTGTGTAATATGGTCTTTGCTTATCATCCTTTCTGTTTGGCTTCTCCTTCTACTTCCTGATTGCATCCTTGCTCCTATCCTCTTATTTTGCTTCTCTGTGCCCATGTGGAAGAAAATAAAAATGACTAGATAGAGGAAAAGTTAATAATAAAAATAATAGTAATTTCCTAACCTGTTACTATGTGAAAGAGGTACTTTGCTAGAGACTCTACAGTCACAAATTACCACTACCACGGATAAAATTATTCCTGTTTTATAGTTAAGAAAATTGAGGGTCAGAGAGATTCAGTAACATGCTGAAGGTCCCCCAATTAAAAAATAAAACAGTCAGGATTTGAACACAAGGTGGATGGGCTTTCCACTGCACAACAGTCCTTCTACCAACCAGGAAAATCCATGATCTGCTTGGCTAGAAATGAGTAATTTGGGGAGATGAGTTTGGGCCCCAACTCTCTTTCTTAACACAAGCATCTGGCTTGCCTTCTGTATCCCAGCTACTATGATAATTATATAATTTATTAATAAAGCAGTATCTGATCTCCAGTAAGTAGGTCAAACTTAAGTGTAACCTTTTATTATTTTTCTTTAGTACAACAGGGTAGTTAAAGTTGGAACAGTTTGGCCTCTCTCTACCAGAAGAAAGCTGGAGTATTGTATGAAATCATCAGTGGACCTTAACCCAGATGGTGGTGTCATTTCTAAGAAATAGCATATGTTAGCTATTATGATACTTAAATGTAATGGTTTTATATCTCTCCAGTGGGCAAAGAAACCATACAACAGGTTTTAGTCTAGGAATGTTTTAATGGTACTTTAACTCTCTAAAACAGAGTATTTCCATAAAGAAATTCAATTGATAGAGTTTGGTTTAATAATAAAGGAATGTAAAATTCTGCCTTTTTTCATGCAATAATAGGACAGCGTCTGGATTTACTACTCCCTGAGTCTGCTATTTTACATAATGTTGCTGAATTGGGGACTATTATGTGCTTTTTTGATTTTTAAGAAAAATTGTCTTAAAGGTTATTTACACTCATTTTATAACAAAGAGGGCAATATAACTAATTTTATTCTTAGCATGATTAGCCATGAGTCATTTCCTAAGAAATGAGTTTAATTAACCAGGGAAAGAAAGTTGTAATAAATCATGAAAGTGGACTGTTTCTAAGTGGGGTTAAAAACATCTTATTTAAAACTGCCATTGAATAAATCACAAACCCTAAGTTATGTGTTAAGGGAAGAAATTTTTTCAATTTTGAAAATTTCTGACAAGAGGGAGAAAAGAAGAAAAGAATGGGTGGCAAGAGAAGTAGGTTCCATTATTTGGGATACTTTAAGAAAATAGTTGCAATAAGGAGAACATTATGCTAATTCAAATTCTATCAGTTAGCTGTATAATTTTGGAAACTCACTTAATTTCTCTGTGCTCTTTCTCTTTCCCTGTAAACTAAAGAGGCTGAACTTAATCAACCATTCTTAATCAGAGATTTGGGTAGCCATTAACATTGTTCACAAATATTTCCACATCTCTCCCATTCCAGGCACATGGCAGAAGTACAATCTTCCACTACTTTGAAGTTAAATGTGGACGTTTGACTTGCATCAAACATGGAATGTGAGAAGTGTTATTTCCATGCAGACGCTTTAAGAGCAAGTGCCTGATTTGCCCCATCCCCTTCCCACAGCTGTTATGGTCATAGTAGGACTTATCTAGATGAAGCTTCAGTCAGTGTGGATTCCTCAGTGACTAGGATGATTAATTTCCCTGCTAACCTACACTTTCCATGTGGCATGAATAAGAAATACACTTTTGTCATGTAAAGCCATTGAGATTTTGGTGGGAGATTTTGTTACTGCAGCATAACCTAGCCCATCCTGTGTAATAGATGAGTGTACATAAGATTAATCTAGGGAGATTTTCTGGTAAATAGAAGCTAGTGCTCATTCCAGAACTATTGAATCGGAATCTTCTGGTGTGACTTCAGATTTGTGTCTTTTAAAATGCTTCCCTGGTGATTCTGATGTACACTCTTGCTTAGGAAGTACAGAAATTCTGTGTGCTAGTGGACATGTGAGTGACAAGATAGTTTTAATAGAGACTTTTAACTGCATATTATCCTAATGGATAATATAATAAAGTCTTAAAATTGCATGTTGCATTTCAGTTTACACAAGCACTTTTTTTGTTAACCTTATTTAGTTGTTAAAACATTAATAGATAATAATATGTGGACATAACACCTATCAATGTACTGAGGATTTAAACCGTTAATGTGACTTGCTGAATACGTTCCACTTTCTTCCTAACTACTCACTGTTCATGCTCTCAAAAATTGTCTACTTAGTTGATGATGATGATGTTCATGATAATAGATGATCTTTGTCCTTCGAAGGTCTCAGAAGAGCTATGTTTTCCTGCCTGTGAATTTGCCTTTTTCTCCATGGACAACGGAAGTTTCCTGGCTAGGACCACACTGTTCAAAATATATTGAGTGTTGTTGAAAAATATTTGGTTACTATTTCTGGATTTTTCTATACTTATCTTGGGGACCTTAGTATTTATTTTACTCCCAAGTTGTGTGTGAGAAAGTGTCATGTTGAAAACTGAACTACGGAGCAAATATTTTTAATTTGTTTGATCTTAAATACCACCCCGAGGGCTCGTGAATCTTACCCTGGCTTGCGAGCAGAACACTAAGTTTAATCTAATATATTAAACGAAACATAATGGCTGCCTCTTTACTTTTGAGAAATTCTTTTAGAGTTATTACTATTTACATGTGAGGATTATATATACTTATTCTCACATATGCTATAAGTAATGCCTAGACAAAACAACATTCTATTTTTAATATTATCATTAAGGGTAAAATTGTAGAATGAAACTCTTTGCACTGACATCTTGGCTTCTTTACTTGCTAGCTGATTTGCCATTGACTAGAACATTCAGTTTCCTTACTTTTCACTTTCTTCAGTAAAAACAAAGGTCATAATTATAGGACCTACCTTATAAAATCATTGTCAAATTTAAATGAGATAATCCAGTAAACTGTTTGGAAGAAAGGATGAAAGAAAAAAGAAAGAAAGAAAACAGAGAGAGAGGAAGAAGAAGAAAAAGAGAGAGGGGGAGGGAGGAAGAAAAAAGGCAGGAAGGAAGAGAGGGAAGAAGGAAAAAGGAAGAAAATGATCTGAAAATTAATTTAGGGGGTCAAATAACTTTGGGAAAAATGAGTTAGATAGATTAACAAATACCCTTAGCAAGCAACTTCCCACAGCCTTTCATATGTAGTAGTCATCATTCATCCATAAAGCTTTTTGACCACAGCTGGGGATGGGAACACCAAGACCCAGGGAAGACTTTCTGGAGGAGGTGATGCCTGAGTTGCATCTTTAAGGAAAAAGAAGCAAGAGGCAGAGAGACTATAGACGTGGGAGTGGGACAGTGTCTGGGGCTGAGAGGACATTTCTTACAAGGGGAAGGGCAAGAGCAAAGGCACAGAAGTGTGAAATGGTACAGTGTATTCAGGAAGTCCAGGTATGTAAGCTAGTGAGGGCCAGGGCCACAAGAGTGGAGAAGTTGTCAAGGACTAGATTCTAAAGGGCCTTGTTGGCCATGTTTTGAACTTGAAATTTTTATTTTGTTGGCAATGGGGAATTGCAACCGTTGGAACCCCAGGAGGAAATAGATGGCACCTGTAAAGATGTCATTGAAAAAAGAGTAATGAGGGGACTATTTGCAGGGTTAAAGAAGAACTAATGAGTCTGGGTAAAGCATCCTGAGGTTAGCAAAAGAGAGGAGACAACAGCACCCCAGGCTTTAAAGGACAGAGGGTAGAAGGTCTTCCCAGATCCTGGAGAGAGCTCCACCTGAAGCTGTAGGTAAAGGAGAAGGCAACTCAACAGGAGCTGTGGCCTTCAGGAGAGGAATGCAACCACAGACAATCTGTGGCCTGGCAAGGATGGAACAGGAGAAATAGTCAACTTCTGTCTCAGCCTCCTGCGACAGTGGAGAAAGGTAGAAAGCAGATCTGCTGGGGCAAACAGAATGTCCAGCACAGCAAGGAGGAAAATAACATAGTATGATTTGAATTTTAGATGTCACCATAGCAACTATATGGAAATAAATCAGAGGAGACGTGAAACTTTAGAAAGGAAGACCTATGCTCATATGCATGTAAGAAACGAGGAAAGCCTAAGTTGGAGACGTTCTATTAGCGATAGAGTGAAAAGAACAGATTTAAAGGAACATTGGGATGTCCAAGTTGGTGAGGCTTACTGACTGGCTATGGCTGGTGAAGAAAAGAGGTGACTTAGTATTACTCCCAGGTTTCTAGCTTGGATGATAAAGAGTAAAATGATGTGAATAACTAACATAGTGAATGCAGGGAAAGAAGTGAGTTTGAGGGTGAATTGAGGAATTCCAGTTTAAACCCATGAAGTTTGAGAGACCTCAGGAATGTTCATGTCATGATTTGCCACGGATATTTTAATATAGGATTCTGACTCCAAGTGAGAACAACCAGGACTAGAGATATAGATTTGCGAGTCATCGGACTATGTAGTTGCCCAAAGCATGAAAGTGGATGACAGCCCCAGGAAGCCAGGTGATAAGGGGAGCGAGCTGAGCAGAACAGCAATATTTAATCTCTGAATTCCACCACACTGCTCTCGGGAACCTGGGCATACTCTCCACTCTTTGCTCTTCATCGTGGATCACCTAAATTTCCAGCAAGAGACTCTCCTTAAAGTAATTGTGTTGGTCTGTTCCAGGAGCAGAAAGAAAGTTAATTTTCTAGACCTCTGGGTCTGTCAAGAGCTCCTAGAGAGACAGAATATATCTTTATTTTAGATTTCTTGCCTTTTAAAAATGGAACTGATGGCTCTATACAGGCCCAGGTTGCCTAAATGAGGCAAATATTAGTTAAAACATGTCAAATATTAGTTAAAACATGGTTACTAAGTCACCTAAAGCTTCAACAAACAACTCTCAAAAGTTCTGATCAGGCTTCGCTGGTGGCTCAGTGGTTGAGAGTCCGCCTGCGGATGCAGGGGACACGGGTTCGTGCCCCGGTCTGGGAAGATCCCACATGCTGCGGAGCGGCTGGGCCCCTGAGCCATGGCCGCTGAGCCTGCGCGTCCGGAGCCCGTGCTCTGCAATGGGAGAGGACACAACAGTGAGAGGCCCATGTACCGCAAAAAAAAAAAAAAAAAAAAAGTTCTGATCACACAGAGTAGCTGTATGGAACCCCACTGAAAAGAGGCCATTAGGCTCCACTTCCCCTCCCCTCCTAATAACCTCCCCCACACTGACCTCAGTGCTTCCCAACCTCCTGTCTGGATAGTTTTCACATAGAACACTTAAAAGCAATTATGGTAAGAGCAACTATAGGCAGGGTACCCGAGGCATGCATGGCTTACTCAGAACCTTGCTTCAGATGATGGAAAACAAGCAGTCTCTCATGGACATAACTATAGATGGTAAATAGACAGATAGATAGATAGATAGACAGATAGATGACAGGGTTGAGTCTGATGTATATGTACATATATATCTCACAGGCATGTACACACACATACACACACAAGATCACATGTATGCATTGCGTGTCTATGCACATACACTTTAGTATGTGGTTGTACAGATGTGCATGTGTGCATATGTATATGAGTTTGGATGCTGTGTATATGTCTGCCAGTGTGTTGTGTGTGCAAAGATGTGGATATATACATGTATGTGGTTGAGTGTTGACGCCTATGAGAACAAGAGAAGAACAAAAATGTGCCTGTCTTCCCATGATAAGGAGAAGACATTAAAGGGTTAAAGCAATCACTTTGGAAACCATTTTCCAAAAAAGCTGCACCCTAAATTAATTTTGGCTGGTAATCTATATCGGGTTAAATAACTCCTCATTATTCTGTAACACAGCTGAGGCATCTCCAAATGTTTATCTTGTTTTGTAACCGGTACCTTCTGGTATCTTCTAGTGCCAGCTCTCCCGGCTCCTGCTATATTTCATTCTCACTATTTTTGGACTGGAGCTGCTGCTTCCAGGTGATTTAATAAATTGCTTTTTTTTTTTTTTTTTTTGGTGTTCCTTTTAACTTACCCATCTGCTCAACACATGCGTAACTTGCAATCTGTCGGCAGTTTGCAGAAAGACAAACTGTCAGAGCTGCATGCATTTGACAACTTTGTTCCCAATTAGATTAGTGGCAATTTTAACAGATTTCAGGGCAATGGAGAAAGGGATGGCATGTTATTAAAGCATCAATTCTGACAGACCCAAGCACATATGACTTCAATGTAAATTATTTTAAATGCTTTAATTAAAACTAGAGAAAGATTTACCCTTTACAATGGTAAGTGATAGGAAGACAAATTTAAAAGGAAAGAGAGTAACCGAGTTTTCTAAATGGTTTATGTTGTGCAAGGCAGTCCAGCAGTCAAGATGACTGTAATCTATGGTGGTGATATGGAGGCCGAGTTAATCATTCATTGCTTCCTCCCTGTAGCAGATGTGATTCAATACACGAGGTACAGGACTCAGAGCCTGGAACACTCTCTGTGAAAATATCAGCTCAGGATTCTTTTCGAACCATCAGGAAATTACCAGAATCTGTTTAATATGTTAGATATATTCATAAGAAAAAAGAAATCTTTATTTTTTTGGCTCTTTGTTGTTTATATGTTTCAGTACAGCTGCTTCTCTCCTCCTCTAAACCCAGCACCCCAACCTTTATTTCCACTCCATCTCTAGTCTGATATCCCTGAAACATATACACAGATATACACAAGTGACTAGATTAGGCAAACCCAGGGATTCTGTACCTTGGGTCACTTTACGGGCAGGCGCACAGCTCACCAGAAAATGCCCCATCTATAATTTAAATGTATAGCAATAGTCACAATTCATGAATGCAGAGTGTCACTGACAGAACGTCTGGCGTTCTGGGAGGGAACTCTATAGAACCAGGAACACACATAGGTGGAGAGATTTCCCTGATAAATCTGACAATGTGCTTGATTTATTCAGCCATAAATCTAACCATTGGTTTAATGCTTTCCATTTGTCCTTAGACAACATTGGGCATTTTATTATTGAAATCACCACTACATTAATTAAGGTTTAATATTCCCTGAGCATAATTGCATAAAATTCTTTTCATGTACATTTCTTAGTCACTTGGGAAGGGCTTACCATTTTATATATGGGCCTTTTGAGTTGCGAGCTGTCTGCTCTTTAAGAATTATTGAAATGACTTGAGGAAGAAGGTTGTTACTATCCTACATGTAGGTTTCCTTAATTTTTCAAGTTGTTTTTAAATAGGTTGTTGCCTTGTGTCTGTAAGGGCATCTTTTAGTACTTGGATTGGATTGCAGCCAGGCTGAATTGGATCAGGGTTGCATGTCCAGGGCAAGCTGAATTTCACCTTATTTCTTTGTTAATATTACTTATAAGAAGTGCATGCATTCACATTTTTCAGTGGAAGAAATTAGTAATAGATTTTTTGAAGGATCTGAGCACAATAGATGTGGAAGACTAGTTGACATATATATGGTGAATCAGTCAGAGATGGCACCTTGGGAATGGTGTAAGAGGCTAGAATGCTGAGTCAATCAACAAACTTCAGCTTCCCTTCCTAACAATATCTTGCTAAGCCCCTCACTAAAGCCTTTCCCTAGCTTTCAGTCTCTACCACACAGAGAGACTTTTTTCTTGTTTTTGTTTTCATTTTGTTTTTATTTTTGTAACAGAAGAACTTAGTATCTGAAATCCACCAGCCTCTGATGGGAATTTATCACTTCCAGCTCCTAGGTGAATGACCTCTGTCAAAGTCTAGTATCTTTCTGAGCCTCAAATTTTTAATCTGTAAGTATAATAACATATAACTACATTTCAGATATCTTTTGAGAATTAAATAAGATAATGCATTTCAGGTGTCTGGTATATAGTCAGTGAACCATAAATACAAATTTCCTCCATCCTTCTTCTTTCATTTTACTGATGCTTTTACATAATTTTGTGGTTTTGTGTTTACTTTTCCTTGTGGATAAAGAATTACAGAAAGGAATGGAAAACTTTGAAGGGAAAGGGAACTCATCCTTCAACTCTTCCAGATGGGAATCGCTACCCGGTAGGTTTAACCTCTCAGGGCTACAATTACACCAGAAAGTTGAGCCAACTTGAAGCAAAAAGGCAATATGAGCTTGCATATACTGCAACTGACCTGATTTGTTTCCTCCTGTAACTCTGGCGTACTAAGGAACTTGAGGTATAAAACAATACCATATTTTTAATTTCTGTATAATCATTTAATCTGCTCTGAGCCTACATCATGCCTCAGTCTCAATTTGGGGCTTTCTTCCTCACCCAAGGTGGTCCCCTGAGAGCCCAACACCATTTGGAACATTCAGGACAAGCATCCTGCTCTTCAATTCACTAGCCATTCAATATACTAGTCATCTTGAATGTTCAGTGTCTAAGACTATACCGTCCTTTACAGTCACAGAGCTTTCTGTTACTGTCATCCCAAAGTTGGTCATAGGGAGTCTTGGCTGAAGGTGAGTACCAAGATGTCTAGTGCCCATTTCCCTCTAGAGATCTGCATATAGATAGGGTGTCACAAGAGAGGAGTGCAAATCCTGGATCCTTGTTCCCAAAACGAAATGCCCTCATCCAACAGCTTTGGATTTTGGAATTCCAAAGCTCCTCCTCACTGTACCTACTAAGTTTTTGAACTCGGGATCCCAGTTCTTAATTTAAAATAACAGTAACAATAAAGTGTCTTAATTCTGCTCTGAGGACTGGTAAGGTGCCAGCTCTCCAGGAATCAAAACCCTGCTCGACAAGGCTTAGAGGTAAGATACTTCTTAGTCTTTCTGATTCTTCTACAGAAGCGAGAAGGAAACAAAAACATAAAATCAGTAGTTATCTAGTCCCATGTGGATGGTAGCAAAGATTTGAGAGAAACTCTTTATACGTATTGTAAATATGGACTTTTAAATGTCACTAAGTGGAATAAGATACAAACCCAATCCAGAATAAGGATACTGAGTATTAAAATTCCGCAGCAGCTGAGTAAAGTAATTTTAGATTTCTTGGGCAATATATCCCAGTGGCTAAGAATAGGGACTCTTCTCCAAGTTCAAGTTCGGCCACTTATAAATTGTGTAACATTTGGAAGTTTCCTTTTGGGCAAATGGATGTGATAAATAGTATTGATACATCCACGATAGACTGGTTGCGAGGATTAAATGAGTTAATGCACCCAAAGTGCTTGGCACATGGTAAGCACTAGCTAGCATCAACAATCTAGCTAGCATTAATAATGACTTGAAAGACCCAAGTTATATTTCCTGCCCTGTCACTTCCAGCAGAGCCTGCTCCATGGGCATGTGACCAATGCAATCATACAGGGCTCCACATTCAAAAGGGCTCTCTGTTTGGGGGTTAATGCTCTGTGGTTGCCTTCTTGAAATCCTTAATAATTTATCTTTGAATTTGTGTTTTAAGTGAAGTCTGGTGGGACAAGGGGGAATGTACCCTGGGTTTAGAACATTAAATCATATGTGGTCCCACCTCCAACTACCTCCCTAAGATGGGTTCTTGGCCACATGTTACCAACCCTTTGGCATCCTGGACCTGGCCTGTCTTCTCCCTCCCTGCCCTCACCTCATGTCACCTCTGCCCCCACTGGGATCTGGATATGGATGAAGAGAGGCCTGGTTATGCTCTCTGTGGCATCATGGGCAGGGCATAGTGGTGGCCATCCCCTCCCTTGGCTGACCATGCCATGGCATGTTTGCCAGGTGATTCTTCAGTGGCAAGCCTTTCACCCATCCCGGATCCAGGTACCATACTGAACACATTCCAGCATGGAACTTGCAGCTCCTTGGAGGTTGCATGTCCACGATGGATTGCAGCAGTGAACATTCAGCTGCCTGACCGGAAGGGGAACCAAGCTACAGGTGGGCTGCATAGAAGGTGGACCCCCAGACACCTGTGAGGGTGTGCACTCACCCTGAGTATCCCCATGCTGGAGGGAGCATAGTATTAACTAGCAAACAGTAGGGCAGACTGAGAGACCAAAGAAGAAAGTAAAAGGTTTTACTGCTTGGTACCTACCTTTAATGGCACTCTTTTTCAGCTATCTTTGTCAGGGAACCCAACACTTTCATTTTGCACTAAGCCTACTAATTGTGCAGTTGGCCCTGCTTGTGTGCTTAGAGCAAATCATCTAACCTTTCTGAGCACTGTTTTCCTTGGATGTGAATTGAAGATAAATTAGCTTTTCCTTCCCTAGTCATAGGGCTTTTTGATGAGGAGAAAATGAAATAAATGTGAAAACATTTGTAATTCATAAAATGCACACATATATGAAGTATCATTATTATTGTCATTATAATGCAGTATATATGCATTTATTTCATTTGATAGTTTTACACTACCACTGAGATTAGAAAAGTGATGACACTAAAATATATTACATTTAGAATTTTTAGAATTTTGAAGACTATCATCATATCTTTGGCAACAACAGGCTATAAAATTTGGAAAAAGAGTGATGGTTCTAATTTGTTCTTTTTTGAATATGGAAAATGGAAATTAGAGGAAAAATGTGTTTTTATAAAAGAGGAGAGTGGTCTGAGATTCCCTCTAAGAGGTCTGGTGTCTCCACAGACTGCTCTGAAGTGGTTATTTTATTCCATGATTCCATTTTCTACAGCCTTTTCATTATTACCATAATATCACATTTCATGGAAGTTCTAGACAAAATGGGCTCAAATGTATATTTTAGGAAGTAGATAGAAACAGCTTTTAAAACACCAGCTTTTCCCCCAAAATCATGTGATTTGGGGGGTATATGGGATGGTTGTTAAAAATATGGAATTATTCATTATAAATGATCACCTATTATATAAAACAATATTTTTGTTTAAATTGAAAGAATAATAGATGTCTTAAGCAAAACCAAAACCTCAAGAAAAATAATCACTCCTAATCCAACAGTCAGCTATAAGTACTGTGTAGCAATGATTTAATTCATCACCCTTTCAGAAATAGTTACTCTTATTTTTTAACCAAAATAGAATTATATTTTATATAATATTTTCAGTTATTTTTACATATATATCAATATATGATACTAAATATCTTTACAATGTAATTTTTAAAGATTGCATAGTGGTCAGTTGTATAGATGTACAATAATACGCTTAACTAGTCCCCTTTTTTAGACATTTTAGTTGGTTTCTTTTTATTTTATTATTAGTATTTTTGTGAGTATAAAAAGCACTACAATAAACATTCTGGTATATGTACCTGTGTACACATCTCTAATAATTTTCTTTGACTACAGTCCTAGAAGCGGGATTTCTAGGTTAAGAATATGGGCAATTTTTAAAGATTTTTCTAAATTTTTGCCTGCAGAAAAATTATACTAATGCATACTCACCTCAGCAGTATAAGCACCTAATTATTTAAATTATGATGCATTATGGTATCATTTTTAAATAGCATTATGTCAGTTGTCTCTCTTCCTTGTATGTTATTCTAAAAAATTTTGAAAGGAAAGCCATGGAATGTGAGCTTCCAGTCAGTCTACAGTTATTTTCCCTCATCAATAACAAGTGAATCCAAAGTCTGTAGGCCAGTCCTCAACTGATTTTTTTATAGATGTACCAGGGGACCCTCTTCACAACATTAAGCATCATTTAATATGTTAAAATACTTCCATGAAAAAACATATCTGATAGAGTAGAAAAAACCATTTTTAAGTAAAAGCATTTAACAAACTGATAAGGGTTGAATTGTGTTCCCCTAAAATTCATATATTGGAGTCCTAACCTTCAGTATCTCAGAATGTGACCTTATTTGGAGATAGGGTCTTTATACAGATAATCAAGCTAAAATGAGGTCATTTAGAGTTGGTCCTAATTCAATAAGACTGATGTCCTTATGAAAAGGGATAATTTGGAGACTGACACACCTAGAGGGAAGATGATATGAAGAGATATTAGAGATCAGACGGCCATCTTTACAAACCAAGGAGAGAGGCCTGGACCACATCCTTTCCCTCAGCCCACAATTTTGGGCTTCCAGCCTGCAGAACTATGAGGCATAAATTTCTGTTGTTTAAGCCACCCAGCACATGTTAAATTGTTACAGAAACCCTAGCAAACTAATACATGAATCAAGCTTAACTTTATTGAAGAGAAGTGAGAAATGTCTCAGGTCTTAAACCTATTGTCATTTGCATCATACTTTGAAAATAAATAATATTATTCTCCCTCTATGAACATTTTCAGTGCATGGTTTTCCTTGATTCTAAGACTCTCTCTTTTTTTCATTTTCATCGTCTCTGAAATGTGATGTATTTTTGCAACTGATGGCAATTCATTATTCATTTGGATGTGTTTTTTTTTCTTCTGTTTTAGTGATCCATAAATTAGGGGTTCAACTTACAATTAACAGCATCTTAAGTTAAATCATATATAATATTTGTGTAT
Organism: Mesoplodon mirus; assembly: GCF_964341445.2. Lineage (NCBI taxonomy): Eukaryota > Metazoa > Chordata > Mammalia > Artiodactyla > Ziphiidae > Mesoplodon > Mesoplodon mirus. Next base: position 54,579,587 of record NC_138978.1, on the reverse strand, counting down.
GTATATGAATGTCAATTTTTAAAAATTACCAACATTGATAGTACATTTTCTATGTGCCAGGCACCAAACTAGACACTAGATATAGAGTGAAGAAAACATACATGCACACAGGAAGGGGGGAGGGGAGTAGGCAAGAGAGATAAATTAGTAAAAGAGTGAAACAAAAAAATATGAATAACTTAAATACAATTTCAGTACCTATATGGTACAAAATGAGGTATAGTTAAGGGAGTAATTGATTATTAGAGATAGATTAAAGGAAATCTTGTTGATGAAGTAGATTGAGAACATGTATTTTAAAGGGTTAACAGGGATTTTCCAAGTACACATGGTGTAGTTAGGAGACTGAAGTGTTGATGGTAAGAGAATTTAGGCTCTATGTTCCAAAATGAAGCAAATGCTTGAGCAAGGACAAGAAGCCACATGGGTTATTTAGGAGGATCTTAAGTGGCGTGGACTGTGATGAAGAGAAGGGAAGCAAAGGTAGGTAGAAACCAGCCAATGGAGAACTTGCATATCATGAGAAAATTAGAGAAGAGTCTATGGAATTTATAAGGCAGAGCATTAGTTAGGAGGCTTTCATATTGTATATAATGCAATACCCACTAAAAAGGGGCTTACATGATATGGATTTATTAGCTCGTCTAACAAGAAGTCAAGGGCCAGGCAGTCTGGGGTTTACTAATTCAGCAGGTCAATAGGGTCAAGGTTCTAGGTTAGTTTCTCTGTGATTCTCTTGGATTTCACTAAAGAACACCAGGAGTCTGCTCAGATCTAAACATCACATGTCCACATACTATGAAAAGACAAGATGAGGGGCTTTCCTTTAGTGCAGCTCTGTTTACTGTAGAGGAGAACGTTTGTCAAAAGTCTCCTAGCCAATCTGCATTTGTATACTGTTGACAGAATTGGATCACACGCCCTCTGTAAACAATTATCTCAGAAGTACTGTTATTAGCATATTGGTTCTGGGAATGTCCACATTTCTTGAGTAAACTTCTGCCCAGTACAAGAACAAAACTGGGGTTTGGATACCAAAAGGAGAATTGGTGAAGCGGTGTATTTTGGAATTCAGGAAAATGCTAATAAAATAAGATTTGACTCATCATTGGACTTATGTTTAATTTAGAATTTAAAACTCATCCATTCAGCCAGTCAGTCATTCTCTCAATAGGTACTATTCAAGCACTCAACAAATGCCAGACATTGTGGTAGGAGGAGTGGAAGACAGAGATGAATCAGAAAAAGATAGAAGCACTTAAGAACCAGAGACTAATGTTTACAATGGAACAGAGAAGGTAAGGAGTGTATGAGGCTACAGGACAATGACAAGTATGGCAAATGTCATAAAGAAGATACAGTATATGCTGTAGTTGTTTCAGGAGAACTGATTATGTGCCATTCTTCACAGCTCTGCATTTACTGCCATCCTGTTGGTAGTTTGAAATTGTCCATGGTAGAACAATTTACACCAAGGAAACTGGCAAACACTACAAATCAGGGCTTTTTAATTTTTTGTTTGTTTGTTTGTTTTCCCTCAGAGAGCCAGTTGGTAGAGCCATATCTACCAGCATATGACCAGAGTCATATGACCAGAGGCAGTTATAAGACCAGATTTTTCAGGAGGGAAAGATCAATAATCTTAAACTCTCATCTCATTATACTAACCCAATCATCAAACAAACAAATGAATAAAATCAAATCCGAATTCAGTTTCTGAAATTAGACATTCATAAAATGTTTTTTAAGCTTTTCTATTCTGCTCTGTAATCTCTCTACCTGTGTGCATACTGGGTTGTGCTAAAGAGGAAAATGGGAAGAAATGGAGATCTCCAGGAAAATCTTTACAAGAAAGTATATTCTATCCAGGTTTCCTACCCAATTTGGCAAAACAGGTGTCCTGGGTTTCAGAAAGCATATTTCTAAAGAGATGTCTTCCAGCCCTTCAGCTGCCTCTATATTTACACTGTCTTCTACATACAATCTCCAATTGTGAATCTCTTCCATATGGCACCATCTCTCCTAATGCTTTTCACAAATAGCTCTGAATATTATCTGCGCTCTGAGAAGCCATGGCCTCCTAGGGCCTGCAGGGCCTTAAAGGTCATCTCGTCTACCTTAGTCTTTAGATAGGCCCACTCCTAAGGCAGTTTCCTGGAGAAAGCAGAGAAGGTCATTTTGTTTTTGAAGACATGGTAAAGTCCATGCCTTGTCTTCATTAACCTGCACTTATAACTAACAAGATATGAAATTCTTCCCTAGATCAATTTAAATTTCACATTTTAGAATTAAATCTCTTATTTGCTGTCCTGTGAGGATTAGAAAACAGATGGTGACCATTCTTAGTGTAAGAGGCATTTAGACAGATGGACCTCCTTTTTCTGAAACGTTTTGGGCAAATTAAATTTTATGAAATGAATTGATTTCTATTTGGGATATCCCCTGTGTAAAAAAGAATCTGTTTGGGAGGTGAAGAGTCCTCTTGTGGAGTGATTGATTATCCCCTCATTTGGGTTTTGTAAACATCAATGTTCAGATACTGGGTTTTCTTGAAACAAGGCCTGTCTCTATGCCTAAAGATCCACCATAAATCATCTTTATAGGCTGAATAATCTCTGTTCCTTTAAGCCTGCCTCATAGATATCATTTTCTTACTATTTTATCATCTGTCTAGATGCAAACACACACACACACACACACACACACACACATATATATATATATATATATATATATATATATAAAAATTAACAATTTTGACTGACTTGATATATTGTCAGTGAAGGAAAAGCAATACAGGAAATGCTTTTCTAAAGAACTTGACTATTTCCTCAGACTGACCTGGTTGGTCAAATCAAGTATAGCAGTCCAATCAGTCTGTAAAATAAATAATATTGCCTAACAGTTCACAGTCTTTTGTACTTTTCATATATACCCTCTCACTAGTTTCTCACAGTGAACCTATGAATAAACAAGAAAAATATCATAAATTGCAGTTTCTGGATGAGGAAGTTAATATAAGCACAGATAGACTGACTCAGAGAGCAAGCTTAAGGCATAGGCAACATTAGGAAGGTAACTAATGTGTTTGATGTATCAACTATGTATCAGATATTTTTCTCAGGAGCTCATTTATTTTCATGACAAACTTATGATATTATCATCTCCATTTTACAGAGGAAGAAACTGAGGCTCAGAGATGTAAAACAATATTCCCATGTTTACAAGTCTAAGATATAAGAGAACGAGCATTCAAACCCAGGTCTGTCTGACTCCAAGGTGTGGTACCAGCAGGCTCAGTTGATCAAGGGGTCAACAGTTCTGGTTCCAGCTTCCTGATCTCCAAATTGCAGTTAAGGTGATGTGATTTTGGAGTCAACAGTTGGCTATGGCCCCTCCAAGATGACTGAATGAAGGATAAGGTAGTAAGATCCTGGAAACAGCATTTGATCCTATGGATTCCTGATGCTCCGACTTCTTGATAATAGCAGAGGTAACATGAAAGGCTAATTGTATGGTAGTTTGGGGGAATTATTCTTATATACCTACCTATTCAACAGTGTTACATGCCCCTACATTTGAGTATTGAATCACTTTCTATTTAAAATAGTTAAGAGTAATTTCTGTTACCTGCAATTGAACCCTAAAAATTAACAAATCTAATACTCTTTTCATATGTACACCTAGGCAAGGCTTATAAAAATCTTTAATCTTTCCACATTAGTGAAATTAGAATATTGTTCTATGCTTTGAATTTCATTCAATTTAAATATGAAAGGAAGACCTTTTCCTGATTTCTGTAGCTTTGAGTCTAGGTGTTTGAGCTTCAATCATAAATACAATGTGAATGGTTAGAGAATTGTCCAAAGGAACAGTACCAGGAGAAAGGGTCCCTGAGACCATACTGAAGACCTAGAACTATTGGATATGGCTCTATGTAAGTAGCATCCTGCTGGGGGAAAAGGAATTATTTGTAGAGAAGAAAGAAGGCAATAGCCCAAAAGATAACAGCTTGGAACTGGTCTTGAGAATGAAGTAAGTATGAAAATGAGAAAACAAGGGACAGCATTGACAGATGGGATAGCCAAGTGCCAATGAGATGAAGGATGAGGAACAAATTAGGGCAATTGCTTAGAAATATTTTTAAAATGTGTATTGAGCACCCACTAAGCAACGTTCTAGGTGCCAGGGATAAAGCAGTAAAAACATGTAAATTCAGTCATTGTTCTCATGGATTAACAGTCTACCAATATACATCTTATTCATAATGCCTTCATTTGTCACTAAGTTCTCAAGATTATTTTAGTCACATGCTAATCAACCACGCTATGTCCTGAAATTGCCATCTTGAACCACACTTCATTTATCTTCATTTACATGTTCAATACAATGAGATAAAGATGAACTCTGGTTTTCTCTCTCATCACGTGGTCTAAGTTATACTCCTATGCAGATGAGGAAGTTATCTCTAAACTAATAAGCAGATTCAAAATCCAGTTAAAATGATGAACTGAACAGACAGTGGTGGGCTAACCAGCTTCAACTACCTTCCAACTCCCCAATATAAAAAGTAGAAACAATGTTATTAGAACTCTTTACCTGCATATTTGAACTAAATGTCTTTATAAATACTAGAGTCATTTTTTCCTTTTCTTAAATTTTTTTAAGTAACCATATATTTTTTAATACTCCAAGCGTCACCCCCAACATATTTATGTCAATTCCATTGGTTTGAAAGTTTCTCCTAATAAAATTGTTTTTTGAAATGTAAGCATGGAAAAAGCAAAATATTTAAGTTATGCTATTATTTTATACACTACTATTTTATATTTGATTCTAGAATTCAAGTTCTCAGTCAACAATACTCAAGGTTATAGGACTTGGAAATAAGTATTCAGTTTATATTGGATCATGATGATGCTGAAAGGAATAGGCTTTAGAATTAGACTAATTTAAGTTTGAATCCAAAGGACAGACATGAGGCAAATGTAAAGAGCTTAATAATAAAGGGTGTCCAATTGGCGGGGACGGGGGGGGTCATTAACAAGTAATTACAAAAGAAGACATACAAAGGGCTAAAATACATATAAAAATAGGTTCAACCTTTTTAGAGGTTTTTTAAACCACAAATGAAAGTTAGACAGGTTATCTTTTACCCTCTTATATTGGTAAAGGTTTAAAAGACGGCTTCTATTATTATTTTTTTTGATAAGGCATAGCATACACTAGCAGATAACAACTAGCTATTCACTGTAGGTGATTCTTTCCTCTGATGTAAACAACTGGGTTATGTTTCTTGTTTGCACATAGGTGCCACTTGACTTAACGTTGACTAATGACATACAGCAGAATGATATATGCCACTTCTAGGTCAGGCTCATAACATCCCCTGTCCTTCTCATTCCCACTCTCAACATGTGTACATATACTCTCTTCTTTCCCTAACTGCTGGGTGGATTTAGAAGGCCAGGGCGACTTTGGTAGCCATATATGGAAGTTGGCAGACTCCATCAACCTGGGTCTCAGTGACTACATGGCCTCCCACTACAAAATCACCCATTAAATGAACTTTATATGAATAAGAAATAAATTTCCCTTTTGTTAAGCCACTAAGACACGGATTTATCAGTTTAAACAGCTAACATTGCCTTAACAAATGCATACATTATAGATGGGAGTACAAATTCATAATAAATGGAGAGGGCAGTCTGGCAATGTGCACACAACCTGACCCAAGAATTTCACATATAGATATTGATCATAAGGAAATAATTATATAAATGTAAAAGATATATGTATAAGGATACTCATTTAGGCATTGTTTATAATAGCAAAGAGAAAAAAGAAGTTAATTCAATTCCATAGAAAATTAGCTAAAATGTCACTGCATTCACATCACGGATATTTCATTTATTTAGCAAATATGCCATGTGACACCCACTGTGATGGATACTAAGCAACAGTGAAAAAAGATAAGGTACCTGTCTAAAACTTATAGCTTAGAAAATTAGACAGACATTTACAATGTAAATTTAAAATTTGAATTATAGTTAGTTGTCATAAAAGGAAAAGTATGGGATGTTATGAAAGCTCATAATAGTAAATATATAACCTATACTGTGGTCAGGGAAAGCTTCCTATATTAACAAATATGCCATAAAACAGAGCAATGATGAATAAAAATGATCTGATTTTCTCAATAATATTTCCTAACCTCCCCCAACCAAAATGCTTTTTACTTACTTGAATAAATAAAATTATAGTAGAAGAATACAGACTAGAGATGAAATAATGAAATGTTTCCCTTTTTCATGCATTAATTTAATTATACATATTATAATATATTATGCAAAATAATAAACTACATTAGAAATACTGCTTTGTTCCACTTGATATTCATGGGATACCAAGTCAACTTGCCTGGGATTGAATCTTGGCTCCATCACTTCATAGTAGTGACCATGGACAAGTTTCATCAACTAAATGGTAAAACAGCAATAATAATAATTACTACTTCTAGGGCTGGGGGGGGATTTAACTTTAAAAAAAAAACAAGTATTTAGGAAAATTACCCAGCATATAGTAAGTGCTAAATAAATGTTACCTATTAGTATTCATTTCTGTATATGCATTTTACACACTAATAGCTTGATTATCAAGTGATTAATACCTTGGTTCATTTTTGTCTAAGTTATGTGAGATTCTTCTACAACCATAAGATGCTGTTACTGCAATTTTTATTCCAAGCAATAAATACCTATCTGCATAACATGCAGCTAGTTTTAGTTCATTTATCCTGCAAGGTTACATTCATTATCTGTGCAGTGAAGCAACCTAACTACAGTGTTCTTTCTCCTCTCCCCTTCTTCCTTCCCCACTTCCTTTTCATTTGATGCACTGTTTATTTTTATCAAAGTAAGAACTGTATCTAAAGATCTTGTATCTAAAGACAGATATTACTAACAGATCTTTTAAAAAATTGAAATCCCATGCTTCATTCCTCTCTGCTCTTACACACCCCCTCTCATGCCACACGTTTCCTCATCTACCCCCTAGGTTAACTCCCCACTTAACTTTTAATTCATTTAGCAATCTGATTTCCCACTCAGGCACTTAGGTTACTTCTAATAATATGACTATATGGCTTTTTTGTTGTTTTTTCAACTTTAGACATTATTTATTGACTTTCTGCTACTGAAGATTACGTTTTAACTCTTTTACAACCTGCCCCACCAATCCAATTTTTCCTCTATTTCCACTCTCTTGAGATGCATAGCTATCAACAATTTTGTTTAAGTGAATAATCAGTGTTTACATGATCATACAATGATTGCTCATATCTGAGCTAGTCAGGATGTTAAAATTATGTATCCTGTATTGTACAAATTAATTTTTTGGAGTTAATAACTTGGATTTTTATTTCCCTGATTTTTCTAATAATAAGTCCTTAAATCAGACCTAAACCTCATCAAAAGCATGACATTTATTTCAATATAAGTATATCAGGTAATTAATCTGCTAGTTATCAATCAAATGCTCCAGTACTAATTGGTTCAATCTGCCATTAGTGATCACTGTGAGACACATGCAACAGAGTATAAGTTGTATTTTTTGTGTTCTACCTAAGGAATTTTTGCCTGCTCCAAAGTCACAAAGATTTTCTCTTATATATTCTTTTGGAAGGTTTAAAGTTTTAACTCTTACATTTAGGTCTATGATTTATGTTGAGTTAATCCATGAATATAGTGTGAGGTAAGGATCAGATGGTCTTACTAGAGAAATCTATAAAAACTTTAAAGAAGAATCAACTCCAATTCTACATAACCTCTTTCATAAAATACAAGAGAAGACACTCCCCAATTCATTTTATTAAGCTCATATTTCCCTGATACCAAAACCAGGCAAAGACAATACAAAAAAAGAAAACTACAAAACAATATCTCACATGAATATAGTCACAAAAATGCTTAACAAAATACTGGCAAATAGGAATCAGCAACCTAAGACAGAATTACATACCATGACCAAGTGAGGTTTATTCCAGGGATGCAAAGCTGGTTCAATATTCAAAAATCAGTTATACTAAACTATCCTAATTTCTTCTGAAAATTATTTGCTTGTTTTCTAGTAACTAGATTGTTAACTCAGAAGAATTCTATATTAATTTTGAAAGGGCACATATCTAGGATTTGCAACATAATTGTTCACTTAGCCAAGAGCCGACTTTTGTTTGTCCAGAAATTTGGACAATCCAACAGGTCAATATGAAAACTAAGAACAGGGACTTCCCTGGTGGCGCAGTGGTTAAGAATCTGCCTGCCAATGCAGGGGACATGGGTTTGAGCCCTGGTCCGGAAAGATCCCACATGCCACGGAGCAACTAAGCCTGTGTGCCACAACTACTGAGCCCACATGCCACAACTACTGAAGCCCTTGCACCTAGAGCCTGTGCTCCACAACAAGGGAAGCCACTGCAATGAGAAGCCCGTGCACCACAAGAAAGAGTAGCCCCCGCTCGCTGCAACTAGAGAAACCCGGTGTGCAGCAATGAAGACCCAACGCAGACAATAAATAAATAAATTTTTAAAGATAAATGTTTTTTAAACATTTTATTTTAAAAAAATAAAAAAGAAAACTAAAGACAAACAAAACAAAAAATAAAACAGAAATTGTGTACAGATGATGTCATATGTCAAAAAGATATGTTCTGTTATGTGAGATCATTTTTAAGAAAAAACACAGAGAAACTGAATTACACTAAGCAGAGGACAGCTAGGAGCATAATATGAGAACTCTGTCTCATGAAGTACATCCAAGGAAACGAGTATATTTAGCTGGGAAAAGAGAGGATCAAGGAAGGCCTGAGAAATGTCTTCAGACAGCGGAAAAGCACATGCATTGTAGTGGGTAGGGTTGTTTTGTGGTACAGAGCCAAACTAAAACAAATGAATGGAAGTGAAAAAGAAAGAGATTTCATATAAAATACAGAAAAATCTTTTTAACAATTAGAAATGACAAAAACTTCCTATGAGTTAGTGAATTTTGTATCTGTAAAATTACACACCAAAAAAAATTGACAAACCACAGAGATGGATATTATAGTGGGGTTCTGTGTGTGAGTGGGAGACTGAGCTAGCTGACACCCTAATATTCCTTCCAACACAAAGATTCTATGATCTTCTGGGAGCAAGATGAGTTATTTTGAATTTCACTGGCAAGTCTTACGCCCTATGTCTAGCCTAAATTGTCCTGTTGCTTAATTTAAATGGCTTCAATTAGCTAATGTAGAGATGCGGTTTGAGTGATAAATGTTCACATTAACATGATTCGAGATATGATCTTGACAGTCCTGCTAGACTGGTCTGCTGAAAATCACTTCGGCAGCCTACAAATAGCTCTCACTACTTTTCCTCATTTTTAAATGGTGTTTATTTTAATTTTTCAGAACTCTTGGATCTGTAATTACCTAAGGTTTATAAGGTAGTGAACAGCTAATTACTCTTTTTATTTTCAGGCAAATGATTCTGATTCTGTAATATAGCCATCGTTTGCCTACTGTGCCAGGCCTGGGTTTCTCACTTAAATTACAGCTCCACCTTTTTTTTTTTTTTTAAAAAAAAACATCTTTATTGGAGTAAAATTGCTTTACAATGGTGTGTTAGTGTCTGCTTTAAAACAAAGTGAATCAGCTATAGGTACACATATATCCCCATATCTCCTCCCTCTGCATCTCCCTCTCAGCCTCCCTATCCCACCTCTCTAGGTTGTCACAAAGCACTGAGCTGATCTCACTGTGCTATGTGGCTGCTTCCCACTAGCTATCTATTTCACATTTGGTAGTATATATAAGTCCGCGCCACTCTCTCACTTCATCTCAGCTTACCCTTCCCCTCCCCGTGTCCTCAAGTCCATTCTCTACATCTGCATCTTTATTCCTGTCCTGCCCCTAGGTTCTTCAGAACCTTTTTTTTTTTTTTTTTTAGATTCCATATATATGTGTTAGCATACGGTATTTTTCTCTTTCTGACTTACTTCACTCTGTGTGACAGACTCTAGGTCCATCCAACTCACTACAAATAACTCAGTTTCGTTTCTTTTTATGGCTGAGTAATATTCCATTGTATATATGTGCCACATCTTCTTTATCCATTCATCTGTCGATGGACACTTAGGTTGCTTCCATGTCCTGGCTATTGTGAATAGAGCTGCAATGAACATTGTGGTACATGACCCTTTTTGAATTATGATTTCTCGGGGTATATACCCAGTAGTGGGATTGCTGGGTCATATGGTAGTTCTATTTTTAGTTTTTTAAGGAACCTCCATACTGTTCTCCATAGTAGCTGCATCAACTTACATTCCCATTAACAGTGCAAGAGTGTTCCCTTTTCTCCACACCATCTCCAGCATTTATTGTTTGTAGATTTTTTGATGATTGCCATTCTGACTGATGTGAGGTGATACCTCATTGTAGTTTTGATTTGCATTTCTCTAATGATTAGTGATGTTGAGTACCCTTTCATGTGTTTGTTGGCAATCTGTATATCTTCTTTGGAGAAATATCTATTTAGGTCTTCTGCCCATTTTTGTATTGGGTTGTTTGTTTTTTTTGATATTGAGCTGCATGAGCTGCTTGTAAATTTTGGAGATTAATTCTTTGTCAGTTGCTTCATTTGCAAATATTTTCTCCCATTCTGAGGGTTGTCTTTTGGTCTTGTTTATGGTTTCCTTTGTTGTGCAAAAGCTTTCAAGTTTCATTAGGTCAACTCAAAATGGATTAAAGACCTTAATGTAAGGCCAGACACTATAAAACTCTTAGAGGAAAACATAGGCAGAACACTGTATGACATAAATCACAGCAAAGTCCTTTTTGACCCAACTCTTAGAGAAATGGAAATAAATACAGCTCCACCTTTAATGGTACTGATGGTTGTAGTATTCCTTCAGCTGCCTTGTCCAACCTGTCAGGTTTAATGTGTCAGTGAAATCAGCATCACAACCACCAGAGAGAGGGGCTTGGGTACCGGTTCAAGAGTCAGTCTTGTAGAAAGATTAGTTTTGACCAGCTCTCAGTTACAAGTCCCAGAACAAACATAGTCAAGTCTTAACCCCATACTTTCTGACGTGTAACTTCGATTTAAATACAACTCAAGATAAAGCAGGTATATAATCTAAATTAAATAAATTGGATTTAATTTACTTAGGAGAAAAGCCGATTAACTGTTATTTCCATTTTATAGATATGAACATTGACATTTAAACGGTTACATAACCTCTCAACACATTGTTAGCAAGAAGCAAAGCTGTAACCCAAAGCACATTTCACCCTGGACATCATGGAGTTCCAGAATTTTGGCAAAGCCAGAGTAAAAGAGAAACAAAACTTTTCAACTCATCATGATTTGCCTTTGGCAATACAGTCATGTAACATCTGTGTGTATAGATGTGTGTGTACATGTTTTTCCACTGGGAGCAATAATATCATTGCTGTGATGTATGTTTTATTATAAGAGGATTCCATTTCTGATTCTATTAATAATTTTATCCTCAGCACCTGTGTCTTTGCTGCTGCCGTTGTTTGGCACCTCAAGAGCAGTGTAAAATCCAAGCTCTGATTCAGAATATTTCCTTCATGGCTGATATAGCTGAAGATGTGAACCACGCCCAGCTGATATGAACTATCCACAAATACAAATGCCTTCACTGTTTTTCTCTTCCTTGAAATATTTTTACATACTAGGCAGAGAAATAGTCAATGGAAATCAGTATCTGAGTTCCATATTTCTTAAACTTCTTTCCAGAGTTCACTAATCAGTTGTAATAAGATGACAGCTTAAAGAAAGATCCCTTAAGAACAGCAGAGCAGAGGCAGTGTTGTGGGTAATTAGGCAGTGACCTGGAAATAGGGTGTAGCCCTTACGAGGCAAGCGATCAGAATGTACGAGGGAAGCAAGGGCTGGGCCATCATTCTGGAGTCTAGAGGGATTGAGTGGTATGGTACTGGTGACTGTGGCTCCTTCCTTAGCTTCTTTAGGTTGAAAGATACAATGTCTGTGTGACCTAACCTCAGTTTATTTCTCATCTGTCATGCAAATGTCTCCCTTGTAACCTGCTTTCCTGCTACACTAATATTTTACCATTCCTAGAACACAATTTGTGTGTGTGTGTGTGTGTGTGTGTGTGTGTGTGTGTTTGGTAAGGACATTAACATGACTACCCTCTTAATAAATTTTTTCAGTATACAAAACAGTATTTTTAACTATTGGTACAATGTTATACAGCAGATCTATAGAATTTATCCATGTTGCATAATTGAAATTGCATCCCTTGAACAGCAACTTTCCACCTTTTCCTCCCCGCAACCCCTGCCAACCACTGTTCCACTCTCTGCTTCTTTGGGTTTGACTGTTTTAAATATCTCATCTAAGTAGACTCATGCAGTATTTGTCCTTCTGTCACTGGCTTATTCCACTGAGCATAATGTCCTCAAGGTGCAACCATGTTATTACACAAGTCAGGGTTTCCTTCTTTTTTAAGCCTGAATAATATTCTGTTGTGTGTATATGTCCCATATTCTTTATCCACTCATCAGTCCCTCAGTGGACATTTAGGTTGTATTCACATCTTGGCTGTTGTGAATAATTCTGCAATAAACATGGGAGTGTAAATATTTTTCCAAGATCCTGATTTCAATTATTTTGAATTAATACCCAGAAGTAGAATTGCTAGGTAATATGGTAGCTCTATCTTACTTATGTGGAAACCTCAGAACTGTTTTCCATAATGGCTGGACTCTTTTTCATTCACATCAATAGTGTACAAAGGTTCCAATTTCTCCACATCCTTGCCAAAACTTCTCTCTTTTTTTGGTTTGTTTTTTAATAGTAGCCATCCTAATAGATGTGAGGTGATATTTCATTGTGGTTTTGACTTGAATTTCCCTTATGATTTGTGATGTTGAGCATCTTTTCAAATACCTTTTGGTGATTTGTCTTCTTTGGGAAAATGTCTGTTCAAGTCCTTTGCCCATTTTTTAATCAGATTATTTTCTTGTTATGGAGTTGTAGGGATTCGGTATATATTTTAAGTATTAACTCCTTATCAGATATATGGTCTGCAAATATGGTGTAAGAGAAGGGTCCAGTTTCATTCTATTCATGTTTCTTCCTTCCTTCCTTTCTTTAATTCACTCATTCATTTGTTCCTACATTCTATGCTTTGTGTTGCTGTCTGTGCCTTAGGAGAAAACAGCCACCTCACTCAGTCTTCATGGACTGGGCTCATACTGGAGAAGACCTTCATCAATCAGTTTGGCCCGAGATTCTGGGGGCCACTCAAACCTTCTCACTGTATGTGTCTTCTCTGCACTTTTGTGTGTATATTACCAAGTAGAGAAATTTCCCAGTCTCCTTTTTTTCAGGCGTTCATAATTTCTTGCTCTCTCTGGTGTCTGTCTGCTGTACCATGAGTCTTCTAGAGCAGCAGCATGCTTCCAGATCCAGTTTTTGTTCTTAGTGGCTTCTAGACATCTGGCGTATGCTGAGTCTTTCCATGCTCTGAAACTGGAGAGACTGAAACTAGTTCCTTGGGAAGCCACCTGAAAAGTCTGAACATTGGTTGTATGTTTGAACCTTCTGTTGCCCTTCCCAGGAAAAGCCAGGGGCTGAGATTCTTACTAAACACGTTCCTCTCTTGCTAGAAAAGAACTTTGGCAGGTGATCAGGTATTAGTCCAAAACTTCACCTTTGTTCTCAGTGGTCCTCAGTCATCTAGTGTAAACCAGGCACAGTCAGTGTTCTGAGACTGGGTAGACAGAAGTCAGATTTTCTGGCAGGTGCTTGACATGTCAGAACATCGGATGCACAGTCAGCTCTTCCTCTTCCCAAGGAGAATCTGATCTGGGATTTTTGACCCTCTTGCTCTGTGCTGAGACAGTGGGAGGGGCTATCGTGACTGCCTGCATGCTAGTCCAAACTGCTGTGTGGTTCTCAGCAGCTTCCAGACATCTGGAACACACCAGGTCCTGTCAGCACTCTGAGACAGAGCCAATCCCCTGGGCCGCCACTGGAAAATTTGGAACATTAGACACATGGCCCAACTCTTTCCCTCCCTAGGGAGAAGATGGGATCTGGGGTTTTTCACCCTCTTGCTCTGTGCTGAGCCAGAGGAGAGGCTATGGCAAGTGCTTACATGCTAGTCAGGCCACCGTTTTTGTTCTCAGAGGTTCTGAATCTGGGAGCTTTCCTGTTAGTGCTCCGACTTAGACAAGGGAGAAACCAGCCCCTCGAGCAGCCTCCACAAACATCAGAACATTGGACATCTGGTCCAGTCCCTTTCCTCCCTTCCCAGGGAGAATCTGGGAGCTAGGCAGTTGCTCCCAATCATGTGATGCTGTGCTGGGAGAGGGGTTATGGTTAGTGAGCTTCTCAATCAGCTTTGATACGGTTGGTTTCCTGCTTGCCCTGGGTGCAGGAGCCTCTCGACTGGTTTCTGGATTCATCACAAAGGGATTTGTTGGTCTGTGTATAATTGTTCAATTGGTATGCCCATGGGGAGAAGGAGTGTGCAGGGCTGCCTATTCCTCCTCTTATTGACATCACCACCCTGGAATACAAACCTTTCTCTCATTTCAGGGCTTTTGCACATGTTCTTCCCTCTGTTGGGAAGAAAACTCTCTCCTCTTTTTCTGCCAGTATCTTAACATCTGTCAAGATGCTTCTCTGATATTACCTACCCTCTCATCCCCAGTAAGATGTATATGTCCCTCCTCTGCATTCTGGTAGCACTCTGTTTTACCTTCAAAATGCACTCACAACACTGTATGATAATTATTGTTATACTAGTATGTTTTTTTCCTATTTGACATTAACCTTATTTTTGCTTCCCTAGAACCTAGCATGTGAACTGGAATACAGTGAGAAGAACAAATAAGGAACAGTTGGAAAACTTGCCCTCTAGATACCTCCTTTTTCTTTGTGAGAAACAGTAGCCTGGGAGACCAGGAAGTTGAATTATAGTCATAGCAATGCCACTAACTAGCTGTGTAAACTTGCATGAAGTCATTCTTTAGTTGTCACTCTCCATCTGTAAAATGAGGTTATTTGACTAAACCATGATCAGTCAACAATTTTGGTTAGCAGCATAACTATTTTTTTTCAACTAAATCATATTGTAAAACCCAAATAAAACACTGGAGCTATTCTGCATGATAAAAGTAGGCTGTCTAGGGCCCTGCCA
Source organism: Mesoplodon mirus (assembly GCF_964341445.2). Lineage (NCBI taxonomy): Eukaryota > Metazoa > Chordata > Mammalia > Artiodactyla > Ziphiidae > Mesoplodon > Mesoplodon mirus. The sequence continues at coordinate 54,564,350 of NC_138978.1, read as the reverse complement.
ATTTAACCTCCCCTTTCCCATTGCCCCACCCCCACCTGCTCCATGCTTGGAGTACAATTTGAAAACCACAGAACTAGGTGATCTATAAGATTCCAATCATCCAAAACACTCTTGGGTTACCTATGTAATAAATTGAACTGACCTCTTCCTCACTGATGTACCCCTTTCCCAGGCCCTGGGGTACATCTCCATCTTCACTGGGTTTTATTTTTATAAGCCTGACAACGTAAGGAAGTCAAGTTATTGTGGAAGTCATTAAGCTCTGTTTTGGCATTTAGAATGTTTGTTGGCTGGTTTATTGGGGTCTGTATTCTATCCTATTAATGAAGAAAAAGAATGGTATGTGTATCTTGGCTTTGAAATTGGAATATCATTTTAGAATCCTGTGTGGGATCAAACTATATAGTGGTGGCCAAGAGCCAGGGATAGAAAAAAATTAAGTGATCCTGTATGTGTAGTTTTTAATTCCTTGTGGTTTATGAAAGGTGCTATATAAAAATATTATTGACCTGAGTAGTCAATTAAATTTTGGCACAGAGGGAACAAGTTTATTCTTTAGTGATACAGGGGAAAAATTAAAATACAATAATATGAGATCACTATTTTTAACTTGCATCTAGTTGGTTGTTTGATTTGTAGGAGAGATAAGGATTATTTTACAATTGACTGGAGACAAATATAAGTAACCATAAAATTCTGCCTCTTTTTAAGAAATTTTTTGTGACAGAACCATTTATCAATCTTCTTGTAAAGCCCAGGCTTTTTATACCTGATTACTTATATTTTCATGAGATTAGTACTATTATTCCCATGTTTAATTAAGGAAACTGAGTCTTGGATATTTTTAAGAACTTACTGAAATTCACAAAACTTGCAAGTGTAGTGTATGTAATAGAACTGTCAAAAGTACATGGAAAAACTATATATGTTATTTTAAAAATCAGTTTGTTCTGGGAGAATGGAAAAATGGAAAAACTTACATCAAGATAAGAGATTAAAACCTACATTATCAACTTTGCATCCAATCATATTGCAGTAACTTGTAGTATAGTTAACCTTGTATAGCACACTACTAGAAAACTAGACAAACTATGTGAACAGTTGATTTCTGACACTGAGCAGCAAGCAGTACAGGAGAGTGATCCTGAATAAAGGGGAACAAGCAAGGTAAGTCCTACAGTTGTCCAAATTTTCTGCCTGGAGGCATTTTCTGTATCATTACAGGAAAGGGGGAGCCCAGAAAAAACAATGGTCTCTCTGAAAGGGGACAGAAACCAGAATTTGGGAAAATGATGCACATGTAATTTCCAAGGTAAAATAATGGGAAAAAAGGAGTTATGGAGAGAAAAAGCTCAATAAATCTATGTGGATTTCCCTGAGTCTGGCTGAACACGAGCAGTACACGCATATGAAAATACCTGAAGCCAAACAAAGAATAACTATCATGGAAAGAACAATTACTACAAGGCTGTAGCTGAACAATTTCCAGAGCACACACAGCACTGGAAGAATTTCCAGTTCTAATCATCCAGAGTGTGGAAACCTCGTTGAACATGTGGGGCACTCAGTAGGGCCCTTAGAAGGATCATGACTGTGTAGTAAGTCTAAGTTAGACATAGAGTATAGTATACGTTTGGTCACCTTTTTAAAATCTTGAAAATAAGGCTCGAAAGAATTAAGCTGATCTGCAAGGGACTTCATGACCTGTGCAAACCAAATTCAACATCTTTAAAGGATGACAACAAAATCAATACACTCAAGAATGTTACATCCACAAATTGAGCATCTAATAAAAAGTTACAGTACATGTGAAGAAGCACAGGAAAATCTGACTCATAACCAGGAGAAAAACAGTCAATAGAAACAGACCCAGAAATGTAAGAACTGATAAAATTAGCAGATAGGGACTTTAAAATAGCTATTATAAATATGATTTAGGATTTAAAAGAAAATTTGAACATAATAAAGAGAGAAATTTAATGTATAAAAAAGAATCTTTAGAGTTAAAAATATATAATATCTGAAACATTTAAAAAACCATTAGATGAAGTTAACAACAGAGTAGACACTGTGAAAGAAAAGAGCATTGAACTTGGAGACATAGCAATAGAATGTATCATAACTGAAACACAAAGAAAAAACACTAAAAAGTTATCAAAGCTACAGTGACAAAAGGGACAATATTAAGGATGTTAGTGTATATTTAACTGAAGTCCCAGAGAAGGGATGGTCAGAAACATCATTTGAAACAATAACGGTTAAATATTTTTTATCAATTTTATAAAACCACATATCCAAGAAGCTAAAGAAACAAAAACAAACTCAAAACCCACAAAAGGATGAACAAAAAGAAAATCACACCAATGCATACCATAATCAAAATGCTGAAAGTCAGTGAATGAAATAAATCTTAAAAGCAGTCAGGAAGGGGTTTGGTCAGAAGACACACAGCATACATGAGAACAAATATAAGAATGTCTTGTAACTTTTCTTCAGAAAAGAGTGAAAAGTAACAAGGACATATATAAAAAATAGAAAGCAAATAACAAGATGTTAGACTTAAACAAATACATTAAGTGAAAATGATGAAAACCTCAATTAAAAGGCAGACATTGTCAAGCTGGATAGAAAAACAAGACTCTATGTTGTTTACAAAAAAACAAATGTTAAATATAAAGACTCAGATTAAATGTAAAAAGAGAGCAAAAGATATACAAGCATCTAGAAAACTAGAATGGCTATATTACTATCAAACAAAGTAGACCTTCAGACAAGGAACATACCAGAAATAGAAGAGGGGCATTCATAGTTATAAATGGGCCACCAACTCATCAAAAAGACACAATAGTCTTAGTGTGTACGTACCTATTAACAGAGCTTCAAAATCCATGAAGCAAAAACTGAAATCTAAAGAGATAAATAAACATATACACAATTATAGTTGGAGATTTCACATCCCTTCTCTCAATAATTGATAGAGCAAGTAGACAAAAAAATCAGTAAGGATATAGAACAACACTATAAACCAACTTCACCTAATTGACATTTACAGAACACTATACTCAATAATGTAAAATACACATTCTTTTAAAGTGCATGTGAAACATTCACCATAATAGACCATATGCTGGGACACAAAACAAGTCTAAATACGTTTCAACAGACTAAAATCACACAGAGTATCTTCTCTGACTGCAACACAATTAAATCAGAAGTCAGATCAGAACAGTATCTGGAAAATCCTCAAACATTTGGAAATTTTCCTGAGGCAAATGCCTGTGAAAAAAGCTTAAGGATATAGGGGATAGTTTGTGTTAATTTCACATTCAATAGCCTGATAACTCCCAACTGAGAATTACCCTTCCTCACTAGTGTTTGTCAGCATGCAACAGCTGACTTTCATATGGAGAGAACTCAAAAACTTTATTTGTCCACAATATTATCCCAGAAAGTACTTATCTCTTAAGAATCCCAGAAAGTACTCATCTCTTAAGAAAAGGAAACTGGGTATAATTTGTAATTTACTGGAGAAATAGGTTTGATTTAAGGTTAAGAATATAAACCAAAAAAAGTCAATGCAACTTGCTTTATTCTATTTGAACATATCATATAATTCTCACTACCCCCGCCTGCATGTTTAGAAAAAGGAAAAGCACTCTTTCACTTATATGTCACTCATTATGTTAGATTCGGCCCAATGGTGCAGCCTATGGGAACTATTTGTATCTGACTTGATTGTCATTTTCTACTCTGGCCCATCTCCCCATTTGGTAAGCATCTTTCAGACATCATTTACACTTTCATTCTGCTTTTCTGTCATTAAAACAGATGTTTACACCATGACTCTCTTCCCTTAAGGGTAAGTTCCTTCCCTTCTCAGTCTTTTATGGGAATAGTTATGACACTGGAGGCCTTTTACTTTGAGTAAGTAGTTCAAACATTTTAGAATCACCAAGATGTATTTCTCCATGTTGCCTATAAGATGAATTTGAAACACCAGCAAATACCTAGCTAAAATCCAGATATACCAGCCCATGGCATTCCCTTCATTTAATAATGCTATCTATCATAAGTAGAAAAGATGATATGGCTGACCATTCAGATACTGTTCTCTTTCAGGCAGGAAAGAGGTTGATGATGGAAGAGAAAGGGAATGGCTCCAGTATGTCATGTCCTGTCCTTGGTGAGCTGGCCAACACTACATTTAATAGTCATCAAGAACATTGCTCAAGTGTGGTGCTTCATGTTGATCACACCAACATGCAGTCTACAAACCTTCCCTACCTACTGCTGGTCTGCCCATTGAGATCTGTGCCAAGGTTGTTGTTGAGGGTACTGAGTTTTTCATCAAAGGTCCTGTCTTCCATTATTGCTGTAGCCACTGGTATTATTTCCTCTTATTTCAGGAGTTGCTGTTCACACTGCAACATACGGCTATTTGTTTACTTATTTGTCTGCTTACTTATTTATTATTCAGTGTTTCACTGGAGTTCTAGAAAGATGGGATTCAACCATGAACTGATAGGAATTGGGTAAACAGAAAATCTGAATGAGAGATGTGAAATTACACTTATTCTTCTACTCCAACACTACGTTTTATCCCAACTTGTGATCTTTGATTTTCTCTTCCTGTAGAATGTGTTCTTTTCAAGTTTACTGCATCCTCAAAAAATAAAACCTTGAAGGCATCCTCCAAACGGCTTCTAGACATGCTTGGATCCAGTGGTGATCCCACTTAGGCTCAGACTGCAAAAAATTCTACATATATCATTCCCACTGGGGGTCATCGGACTATGAGAGCCATTCAAAGATGAATAACACATAGTCTATGAACTCAAGGAACTTGCAAGTTACTTTATGTAAATCCCCAAATTAGCAGGATATGTTCATCTAGTAAAGGTCACTGATATATTTGTGAAGCATTAATCTTTCCTATGGCTCTATTAGGCATGGCAAAAGAAGAAAGGGAAATAAATAGAAAATAAGGGTGGCGTGAACACATGGAGATTTGGGGAGAAGGGCGAGCTCCGAGAGCGGATGCAGACTTCCTCGCCATTTTCCACATACCTTGCCCGATGCATCTCCTGCATCTCAGTGTTCCTGTGTTATATCCTTTTATAATGAACCTGTAATATAGTACACTTTATGATTAGTCATAACAGCAAAGAGACCTTCAAGATGGCAGAGGAGTAAGACGTGGAGATCAACTTCTTCCCCAAAACTACATTGGAAATACATCTACATGTGTAACAACTCTTACAGAACACCTATTGAACGCTGGCAGAAGACCTCAGACTTCCCAAAAGCCTTGTGGCTGACAGGGTCTTGGTGCTCCAGCCACATGTCAGGCCAGTGCACCTGAGGTGGGAAAGCTGAGTTCAGGACACTGGGCCACCAGAGACCTCCCAGCTCCACATAATATCAAATGACAAAAGCTCTCCCAGAGATCTTCATCTCAACGCTAAGACCCAGCTCCACTCAATGACCAGCAAGCTACAATGCTGGACACACTACGCCAAACAACTAGCAAGACAGGAACACAATCCACCTATTAGCAGACAGGCTGCCTAAAATCATAATAAGGTCACAGACACCTCAAAACACACCACCAGACACGGTCCTGCCCACCAGAAAGACAAGATCCAGCCTCATTCACCAGAACACAGGCACCAGTCCCCTCCACCAGGAAGCCTACACAACACACTGAACCAACTTTACCCACTGGGGGCAGACACCAAAACAATGGGAACTATGAACATGCAGCCTGCGAAAATGAGAACCCAAACACAGTAAGCTAAGCAAAAGGACAGAGAAACACACACCAGACAAAGGAGCAAGGTGAAAACCCACCAGACCAAATGAATGAAGAAAAAATAGGCAGTCAACCTGAAAAAGAATTCAGAGTAATGATAGTAAAGATGATCCAAAATCTTGAAAATAGAATGAAGAAAATAAAAGAAACATTTAACAAGGACCTACAAGAACTAAAGAGCAAACAAATAATGATGAACAACACAGTAAATGAAATTAAAAATTCCCTAGAAGGAATCAATAGCAGAATAATTGAGGCAGAAGAATGGATAAGTGACCTGGAAGATAAAATAGTGGAAATAAATACCGCAGAGCAGAATAAAGAAAAAAGAATGAAAAGAATTGAGGGCAGTCTCACAGACCTCTAGGAAAACATTAAATACACAAACATTTGAATTATAGGGATCCCAGAAGAAGAGAAAAGGAAAGGGACTGAGAAAATATTTGAAGAGATTACAGTTGAGAACTTCCCTAATATGGGAAATGAAATAGTTAATCAAGTCCAGGAAGCACAGAGAGTTCCATACAGGATAAATCCAACGAGAAACGTGCCAAGACACATATTAATCAAACTATCAAAAATTAAATACACAGGAAAAATATTAAAAGCAGCAAAGGAAAAACAACAAATAACATGCAAGGGAATCCCCATAAGGTTAAAAGCTGATCTTTCAGCAGAAACTCTGCAAGCCAGAAGGGAGTGGCAGGACATATTTAAAGTGATGAAAGGGAAAAACCTACAACCAAGATTACTCTACCCAACAAGGATCTCATTCAGATTTCACAGAGAAATTAAAACCTTTACAGACAAGAAAAAATTAAGAAAATTCAGCACCACCAAACCAGCTTTACAACAAATGCTAAAGGAACTTCTCTAGGCAGGAAACACAAGAGAAGGAAAAAACCTATAATAACAAACACAAAACCATTAAGAAAATGGAAATGGGAACATACATATTGATAACAACCTTAAATGTAAATGGATTAAATGCTCCAAAAAGAACATAGACTGGCTGAATGGACACAAAAACAAAACCCGTATATATGCTATCCACAAGAGACCCACTTCAGACCTAGGGACACATACAGACTGAAAGTGAGGGGATGGAAATGGAACCAAAAGAAAGCTGGAGTAGCAATTCTTATATCAAAAAAAATAGACTTTAAAATAAAGACTATTACAAGAGAAAAAGAAGGACATTATGTAATGATCAAGGGACCAATCCAAGAAAAAGATATAACAATTGTAAATATTTATGCACCCAACATAGGAGGACTAAAATATATAAGGCAAATGCTAACAGCCATAAAAGGGGAAATTGACAGTAACACAGTCATAGTAGGGGACTTTAACACTACACTTTCACCAATGGACAGATCATCCAAAATGAAAATAAATAAGGAAACACAAGCTTTAAATGATACATTAAACAAAATAGACTTAATTGATATATAGAGGACATTCCATCCAAAAACAACAGAATACACTTTCTTCTCAAGTGTTCATAGAACATTCTCCAGGATAGATCCTATCATGGGTCACAAATAAAGCCTTAGTAAATTTAAGAAAATTGAAATCATATCAAGTATCTTTTCTGGCCATGCTACGCAACTAGATATCAATTACAGGAAAAAATCTGCAAAAAATACAAACACAGGGAGGCTAAACAATACACTACTAAATAACCAAGAGATCACTGAAGAAATCTAAGAGGAAATCAAAAAATACCTAGAAACAAATGACAATGAAAACACGACGACCCAAAACGTAGGGGATGCAGCAAAAGCAGTTCTAAGCAGGAAGTTTATAACAATACAATCCTACCTCAAGAAACAAGAAACACCTAAAATAAATAACCTAACCTTACACCTAAAGCGACTAGAGAAAGAAGAACAACAACAAAAAAAAACACCAAAATTAGCAAAAGGAAAGAAATCATAAAGATCAGACCAGAAATAAATGAAAAAGAAATGAAGGAAACAATAGCAAAGATCAATAAAACTAAAAGCTGGTTCTTTGAGAAGATAAACAAAATTGATAAACCAGTAGCCACACTCATGAAGAAAAAAAAAAGGAGAAGACTCAAATCAATACAATTAGAAATGAAAAAGGAGAAGTAACCACTGACATTGAAGAAATACAAAGGATCATGGGAGATTACTACAAGCAACTATATGCCAATAAAATGGACAACCAGGCAGAAATGGACAAATTCTTCTGAAACTGACCCAGGAAGAAAGAGAAATTTTAAATAGACCAATCACAAGCACTGAAATTGAGACTGTCATTAAAAATCTTCCAACAAACAAAAGCCCAGGACCAGATGGCTTCACAGGTGAATTCTATCAAACATTTAGAGAAGAGCTAACACCTATCCCTCTCAAACTCTTCCAAAATATAGCAGAGGGAGGAACACTCACAAACTCATTCTATGAGCCCACCATCACCCTGATACCAAAACCAGACAAAGATGTCACAAAGAAAGAAAACTACAGGCCAATATCACTGATGAACATAGATGCAAAAATCCTCCACAAAATACTAGCAAACAGAATCCAACAGCACATTAAAAGAATCATACACCATGATCAAGTGGTGATTACCCCAGGAATGCAAAGATTCCTCAATATACACAAATCAATCGATGCAATAAACCATATTAACAAATGGAAGGAGAAAAACCATATGATCATCTCAATAGATGCAGAAAAAGCTTTCAAAAAATTCAACACCAATTTATGATAAACACCCTCTAGAAAGTAAGCATAGAGGGTACTTACCTCAACACAATAAAGGCAATGTATGAAAAACCCACAGCCAACATCATTCTCAATGGTGAAAAGCTGACAACATTTCCTCTAAGATAAGGAACAAGACAAGGTGGCCCACTCTCACCACTATTATTCAACATAGTTCTGCAAGTTTTAGCCACAACAATGAGAGAAGGAAAAGAAATAAAAGGAATCCAAATCTGAAAACAAGAAGTAAAGCTGTCACTGTTTTCAGATGACATGATACTATACATAGAAAATCCTAAAGATGCTACCAGAAAACTACTGGAGCTAATCAATGAATTTGGTAAAGTAGCAGGATACACAATTAATGCACAGAAATCTCTTCCATTCCTATACAATAATGAAGAAAAATCTCAAAAAGAAATTAAGGAAACATTCCCTTTTACCATTGCAACAAAAAAGAATAAAATACCTAGGAATAAACCTACCTAAAGAGACAAAAGACCTGTATGCAGAAAACTATAAGCCACTGATGAAAGAAATTAAAGATGATACAAATAGATGGAGAGATATACTATGTTCTTGGATTGGAAGAATCAACGTTGTGAAAATGACTATACTACCCAAAGCTATCTACAGATTCAGTGCAATCCCTATCAAACTACCAATGGGGTTTTTCACAGAACTAAAAAAAAAATTCACAACATGTATGGAAACACAACAGACCCTGAATAGCCAAAGCAATCTTGAGAAAGAAAAACGGAGCTGGAGGAATCAGGTTCCCAGACTTCAGACTATACTACAAAGCTACAGTAATCAAGACAGTATCACACTGGCACAAAAACAGAAATATAGATAAATGGAACAGGATAGAAAACCCAGAGAGAAACCCACACACATATGGTCACCTTATCATTGATAATGGAGGCCAAGAATATACAATAGAGAAAAGGCAGCCTCTTCAATAGGTGGTGCTGGGAAAACTGGACAGCTACATGTAAAAGAAAGAAATTAGAACACTCCCTAACACCATACATAAAAATAAACTCAAAATGGATTAAAGACCTAAATGTAAGACCAGACCCTATAAAACTCTTTGAGGAAAACATAGGCAGAACACTCTATGACATAAATCACAGCCAGATCCTTTTTGACCCACCTCCTAGAGAAATGGAAATAAAAACAAAAATAAACAGATGGGACCTAATGAAACATAAAAGCTTTTGAACAGCAAAGGAAAACATAAACAAGACAAAAAGACAACCCTCAGAATGGGAGAAATATTTGCAAATGAAGCAGCTGACAAAGGATTAATCTCCAAAATTTACAGCAGCTCATGCAGCTCAATATCAATAAAACAAACAACCCAATCCAAAATGGGAAGAAGACCTATATAGACATTTCTCCAAAGAAGATATACAGATTGCTAACAAACAGATGAAAGGATGCTCAGCATCTCTAATCATTAGAGAAATGCAAATCAAAACTACAATGAGGCATCACCTCACACCAGTCAGAATGGCCATCATCAAAATATCTACAAACAATAAATGCTGGAAGGGGTGTGGAGAAAAGGGAACCCTCTTGCACTGTTGGTGGGAAAGTAAATTGATACAACCACTATGGAGAACAGTATGGAGGTTCTTTAAAATCTAAATATAGAACTACCATATGATGCAGCAATCCCACTACTGGGCATATACCCTGAGAAACCCATAATTCAAAAAGAGTCATGTACCACAATATTCGTTGCAGCTCTATTTACAATAGCCAGGACATGGAAGCAACTTATGTGTCCATCAACAGATGAATGGGTAAAGAAGATGTGGCACATATATCAATGGAACATTACTCAGCCATAAAAACTAACGAAATTGAGTTATTTCTAGTGAGTTGGATGGACCTAGAGTCTGTCATACAGAGTGATGTATGTCAGAAAGAGAAAAATAAATACCATATGCTAACACATATATATGGAATCTAAAAAAAAAATGTTTCTGAAGAACCTAGGGGCAACAGGAATAAAGATGCAGATGTAGAGAATGGACTTGAGGACACGGGAAGTAGGAAGGGTTATTTGGGACGAAGTGAGAGGGTGGCATGGACATATATACACTACGAAATGTAAAACAGATAGCTAGTAGGAAGCAGCCACATAGCACAGGGATATCAGCTCAGTGCTTTGTGACCACCTAGAGGTGTGGGATAGCGAGGGTGGGAGGGAGAGGCAAGAGGAAGGAGATAGGGGGATATATGTATATGTATAGCTGATTCACTTTGTTATACAACAGAACCTAACACACCATTGTAAAGTAATTATACTCTAATAAAGATGTTTAAAAAAAAGAAAAGAAAAAAGAAAGTATGGGCAACCCAGCAGCTTTTTTCTTTTCATAGATGTAAATTCAGCACTCCAAGATTCTGAATTTTTAAGAGCTTGATAAGCTGCAGATTTTACAATAAGTTAAAGAACATGGATAGATTGTCAGATATTTTCCTCCTCAAGGTAAAGGATGTGGACAGTAGGTGGTGGGTAATAGTAACACGTATTTATTTACATTCCACTTGTTCTGAGATTATTATCCATGTTTGAGGACAAATTTTCAAAAAATGGTAATCAACTAAAACTTGCCAGAAAAGAGTGATACATATTAGAGAGCTATTAGCCATTATACTCAACGATGATGTGTATTGGAGAAATACTCGCAGTTACACTAATGTTTCCTACACCTCCCATCCACTGGGATTTGTTTCCCTACTTGCGAATGGCTAGGGGCTTAACTCATGGTCCTATGTTTCCTAAAGAAGCTTACTTTTCTCCCTTTAGAAAAATGTGTCCCCAATACAGAATAGATTCCTAAAATAGAATCCAGAAAGAATCCCCTGCTAGTCTAAAGTGACTTTCAGAGACTATGTATTTTGACAACACCTGAAATTTTAGAAAGATAAACATAAAGTCAAGAGAATAAAGGCTCTCTTTTATTTTCTTTTGGAAAGTAAAAATAGCTTTAAAGTTATTGAACTGTATTTCTTTCTTGCAAGCTTCTCTATTCTTTATTTATACCATGAGTCATTGTTTATTTAATTTAATTAACATTGGCCAGTGCCTGCAAACTAAAACACCGTCTTAAAGCATTTGCTTGAAAAGTCTCCTTGTCCCTGAGCTGTCATTTCTTAGCATGATGGATAATGGATAGAAATAATTACCCTGAACAAGGTTAGATAGCTTAAATGATTAGAGTTTCAAGGAATTAGCAGCCTTAGCTAAACACCTTATTTTCCAAGATTAAAGAAAAATACCATTGAGACTGTGATGAATCTGAAAACCCTCTTAAAAGAGTGCCATTGTCTATGACAGGTAAGTTTACACCAAGTATATTTGCAGAGACTCATTTAAATCAGACTGCCACCCAATACCTCATAAATTCCTCCACCAAAGTGACTTGAGTTAGTTTTGAATGCCAAGAGTCAATGCAGGACACATATAATTGGAAATATTGAGGCTTTGTCTGTACATTCCAAGGTCTTCATTAATCTCTCACAGACAGCACTTTATGTCTCTTCTGTAAGTCTAAATACATAAGGGTTTTTGTTTTATTTTTTAAAAATAGTTTTTAATATTATCTATAACTAAGATTGCATTTCCTGATGCAGGCCCATTCTCTTGGCTCTCATGGAATTGCTTTCTGTGCTGACACTTGGAAGGATTTACTACATCTACTTTATTAGAGCATTTTTATTGTTTAATAAATTTTTTTTATTTTTATGTCCAATACTGTAAATGGTGAGAAGATGATGGAAAACTTTGAGGCCAATCAAATATCTAAGGAAGTAAGCAAATCAATTGAATAAAAGCTGTATTCTTTTCAGAACTATTTCTCAGACACACAGTGAGCAGAGCTACCAAAGGACATTTAGGCTGTTGGTTCTTTTCCCTTCCTAGAAAAAGAGGAGGCTCAATTTCCTGCCTATGGTCAAGAATAAGTCCTCTCCTCTCTTCTGTTGACATTCAGTTTTTATCCCAACCCAATGGAAAACATTTTCCAAGTATTTAAGAGGAATTTAAGGAAGAAAAATTGAGGCCATTTTAAAGAATTAGTTACTGCACCTGGTGAAAATCATGCAACTCACTACTTGTGTGAAAAGTTAGTCTCCAGATTGAGTTCATGTTTCATCTGTAAAGTGGGGAGGATGATATTTATTTCACACTGATGATTTGAGATCCTAATGAGATTACATATATAAAAACACACAGCACAATATTTAGCCCATTGCAGGCAAAATTTAAAAAAAAATGTTTGGAAGAGTAAAGTTGTATTTCCAGGGTCATGCAAGTAGAAGAGCTGGGATAGGAACCTAGGTCTAATATTAGAGCCTGTGGTTTTATTTAACCTCTACATCAGTGCTTCTCAAAGTGTGGTCCCCAGACCACCAGTATCAGAACCATGTGGGAACTTGTTTGAAATGTAAAGTCTTGTGCCTCACCCCAGACATAATAAATCAGAAATTCTGGGGCTTAGGCCCATCTGCCAGAGTTTTAATGAGGCCTCAGGTGATTCTGATGCATGCTAACATTTGAGAACCACCGACCTATACTATACCACCTACCCACTGAAACAGAAATAACCTTCTCCAAGGCACTGAACAGAACCTTTCTGTCTTGGGGTCATATAGAGATCCTGTGTGACTCTTCCTAGGAAATGACAAAGGACATGCACTGTATCAGCTTCAGGTGGATCAGATCAGATTTGTCAGGAGACAGGTGAGTGGAACACTGACTGACTCTACCCAACTGCAAAAGAAAAGCAAAAGGAAGAAGCTACTGCCTCCTCTCCCTTGCCTGGCTCTTCTCCCTGATTACTTCTTTCCCCAGCTGACTCCAGGAAAGCTAGAAGTGACAGAATACAAATAATAGTCATTATTTTCTTATTGTAAATGATTTACCATGTATGCCTCATTACTACAATACATGATAATCATGCACGTGATTATAGAATCCTTAAATTACTTAATTTCAGCCTTAAATCTTTCTCATATATGTGTAGTTCTCTCAGAATCTGAATGCCTATCATTATTTAAAACAATTACCATAAGTATTACTTCTAGATTTGTTTTTCTTTCTTCTTTTTCATGCTCAAACAAGTCTGGTTAACAGGGAGACAAAATCCTACCATATTCTATTTAAAAACTGGCATGATCTTTTTAAAAGTTTATGAGTAAAATGTGTGTAAATGTTACCACCATATATATGTACTTTTTCTCTGAGTTTAAAGTTACCACAATGATGCCTCTTCCTTTTGGCCTTGGAGCTTAAATTCATCTACCCTAGCAGAGAATGAAGAACTTTCCATGTATCTTGCAGAGAGCTGCTTTATTGCCACTGTAATAGCATGAAGCTGAATGCGTGATGATATTTTAAGAGAGATGTGGGAGAGAGCAGTTTGTACATAGTAATGGATCTTGGAAAACTCCACTCTTGCCTTCCTCCCCAGTGTCCTTTTAACAATGAAGTCACTGAAAATATCAGATATTCTAGGAGCATTTTAAATTTGTGTTTTTTAGTAGAGCATCTGATCAATATGAAATGTGGGGCAAAATGAAACCATGAACTTAATGGACAAATAAAACAAACCTGCCAGTAGATCAGATTTGTCTTCCTTCCTAACTAAGTAATATTTATGGAATGTGTTTTCATGGAAAAGCAAGGCTGGATTTGGAGTCACTCAGGTCTAGGTTTGACTCTCAGTCCCACTTCTGTCACCTTGTTTGGGCTATCCACTTACCTTCTCTGTGCTTCAGTTTCCTCATCTGTAAAATGAGGATGTAATGAGTTATTGAGAAAATGAGATATCCATGTAATATACATGTAAAGTCTTAGCATAACACTTGGCCCATGACTCAGCAAATGGATATCTTATTTATCTCTGCCCCCCTTCTACACAGTTGAGCTGTGGTTCTTTACAGAGTAAAGGTTCTCTTATGTTCTCCCTGAGAGGCCTCCAAGGGTGAGTGACCAACACAACCCTCTCCCTGGCACATAGTCACCCACATTATTGAGTATCCCTCTGGAAACAGGGTCTCTGAAAAGTAGAAGAGAATGGTCTTTTCAAAAGGATATTGCTGATTAATAATGCCTCTGTTGGGAATTTCCATCAAGAATAGTCCCACTGTCTACTAATTCAGAGGTACCTGGAAAAATTCAGGAATTTCAGGACACCAAAAACATCCTGTAGTCACGTCCCAATTTCTCTATGATGCTCTCTGATATCCTAATTCTCTTTTTCTTTTTTTCTTTTTCTCTTTATCCCACCATGTCAAGTATGAGTTTCACATGAGGGAAAAAGTAAGTAATGTACCCAAGGGGAGAAAGCAATAAGATATATATTTACATATTCACAGTCTTCATCAGCCAGAAATTCAGGAACTGATTCTGAAGCCTAAAGAGCTATAAGATTGCACACTCTGAGGCTAAGATTTGAGCCCAAATTATTACCAAATAGAAATAGTTTGCTATAGTAGAAGAGCATGAATTTTATTATCAAGTAGACAGTGCTTGCTGCAATTTCTGGCCACGTGATCTTGAAGCAATCTTGCTCAGAGTCCCTTTGAGACTTAGTTTGCAATAATACTTATTCACAGGTTGTGAGGACTGAATCAAACGATGGATATAAAGTGCTTGGTATGTAGAAGGTAGTCAACTCTTAGAAACCATGATTGTATTTATCTGAGGTGTTTCTTCCCCATCCTTTTACTTGCTACTAAGCCGCACACTTTGATCTGAAAAGCAGAATTTAACTACCTTGTAAGGCATAATAAGTAGCCATTTGTCAATTTCATCCAACATGGAGTTCAAAGTAAAAAATTAACACTCACCCAGATGTCCTTTAGTCGGTGAATAGATAACTAAACTGTGGTGCATCAAACGATGGAATATTATTCAGTGCTAAAAGGAAATGAGCTATCAAGCCATGAAAAGACATGGAGGAAAATTAAAAGCACATTACTAAGTGAAAGAAGCCAATCTGAAAAGGCTACATACTGCATGATTCCAAATATATGACATTCTGGAAAAGGCAAAACTATAGAGACAGTAAAAAGATCAGTGGTTGCAGAGGTTGGGGGTGGGGGAGAGATGAATAGGTGGAGCACAGAGAATCTTTAGGGTATCACACTCTGCATGATACCATGATGATGGATGTCCTTATGCATTTTCCAAACCCATAGAATGTACAACATCAAGAGTGAAGTTCAATGTAAACTATAGACTTTGGGTGATTATGATGTGTCAATGTGTAATCATAATTGTAACAATTGTAATGCACCATTCTGGTGGGCAATGTTGATAAAGGGGGAGGCTATGCACATGTGAGGCAGGGCGTTTAAGAAAAGTCTCTGTACCTGCCCCTTAATTTTGCTGTAAAACTTATACTTCTCTTTAAAAAAGTCTTAATATAAAAAATTTAACACTCTGACCTTGATTCAGGTCCAACTGTCTGGCCCTATCTTTCCTTATCTGTAAAGTGAGAGAAATGTGCTGAATAAATGTGATAATCACACATCTGCTTTTATAGGGTTTTTAGCACATGTCACAATTATAATGAATTGCTTGCTTATTTGATTAATAGCTGTCTCTCACATCAGATTCTAAATTTCCATGAGAGACTGTCTTGTTCCTCCTAGCATCCCCTAGGATCTAATAAAATACCTGTCACCTAGAAGATCCTCAATAACTTTTTTGAAATGAATCAATGAATATGACATGGGGTGGCATAGAAATTAATTTGTTCTTTCACTCACCTCCCTCAATCATTCATACAATAAATATTTTTAAATGCTTGATATGTACAAAGCCACATGCTCTGTGGTTGGCAAGGCAATATTCTGCTAGATTATCTCATTTAATCTTTATAAAACACTGTGGGGAGACCTTGCCAGTAGGTCCACATTAGAGATAAAAATAAAGTAGAACTTGAAGACATTGGGAATTTCTCTATGGTCATACAAATGTCAGTGGAAAAGTGAGCAAATACATGTGTGTTTTTTTTATTTCAGTTTTTTTTTAATATAGTGCTTATTATTGCAGGAACTATTCTAAGCACTTTACATATATTAAATTTACTTAATCTTTACCAAAAAAGGCTTTGAGGTGGTAACTTATTATCATCAGCTTTCAGATGAAGAAACTTGGGACCACAAAAGGTAAATGACTTTTCCACAGAAATTAGGGATTAAGCAATTTGCCTCTGAACTCAGATAATACATAGTGGAGAGGTAGGATCTGAACCCACATAGTTCAGTGGCACTTAGCCATCACAGTCCAGCACGTCTCAGAAACCTAAAATGATTCTAAAATAAATATCAAATGCTGTTGAGCCTCCTTTGGTTGAAGTCAGCTGAGTTAGTGAGGGGATGGCTAAAAACTGGAGCATGGTGGAATTGATTCATATGTGTGGTTTACAAAATGTTTTGATGTTTTTTTCTGTTTTTATGCCTAGGCTAACACAATGATGTGCTACATTTAGTATATGCCCAATAATTTTTGCTGATATTATGATTGAAATACACATTGTGAAACATAATCTGAGTCAGATCAAAAAATTCAAAATACAGCATACATAAAAGCAATTGCTAATGATTCAGCTGGCCAAATTCCCCCTTTCCTTAGCATAATATATGATATTCCAGAATGAGTCTTTCAACAAGAGTTGGCTTGGAATTTATCCTCAAGCACCTTCAGTTGTGCAATTTGATCTTAGTACAGAAAATGTGTTAATCCCTTCATCTAAAAACCAACCCAAATTGCCTAGAATAGGGGTTGTTAGAAGGAAAACTCACTCTGTAATACTGATGTTGTTATAAGGTAAGAGCTCATTCTTGTAACTTTGGGGGAAGAGGCAGAAATTGAAGTAAGAACCTCTAAATTCAAAGCTAGTCTCTACTTGAGAACAATATCTTCCACCTTAAGATGCTGATTTTAGTTTATGAACTCTCAGCAATCAGAATACCCTAAAATATGGGTTATGGGATCTTACAACTTTAGGTTTGTCAAACTGAGGACCTCCCCCACACCATTTAAAAAGAAACAGGCTATAAAATCATGAAACTTCAACTGTTTTCAGTTCTAATCTCTCTAATGGAGATTGTGCCAAGTAAAACCTCAGAAGTAAGGGTAAAGGCACAGAAAATAGCTGGGTTATAATGAGCCTTAGCTTCTTGCAGCTACCTTAGTTTCAGCCCAATATAGTCACATAACATTGGAAATAGCTCATCTGGGTGAAATTTGAAAAGAATAAACTCTTCTCTTTGTTAAGGCAACTTTGAGACCAACTAGACAACCTCTGGGATATGTCAACAAATCCTGACTTTCAAAAATATTTTTCCCATTCCGATGTTTTTATTTTCTCCAACTGGATTGTAATTTTCTTTGTACAATTCATTCATTTATCATGTATTCATTCTTTCACTTCACAAATACTTATCAGGTGCCTTATGAAAACTTACAGTTCATACCTTGGTTGGTATATAGCAGCTTCTCGGTAAAAAGGGTTTGAATAATGCAATTTTTCATCCATTATTGTACTCACGTTCATCACACTTATAGCGTGTCAACTTGTGTTCATTCATTTAATAAATCTTTATTTATTGTTCTTGAGCTACTATGTCAAGCACTGGGGACACAATGATAAATCAAACACCATGGTCCTTGCCTTATGTGGCTTATGGTCAAAGATTCTCACAACACATATCAAATTTTTATTGAGAAGAAGGAGACCTGCTCATCAGCTCGAGTGGAAAAAGAACTTTAGATAGTCAGAAATTTCTCAGAAGTAACATTTGTCCTGAGATCTAAAGAGTGAGTACATTCTTCTCTAGGTGTCTTAGATGGGGTTCCCTAAAGGCAGCCCTGAGACACTGGTTCCTGCACTAGAGGTTTATCACAGAGAGATGGGAAGCCAGGCAACAGTGTGATCTCAGGCACAGCTGTGCAGAGAATAGCTTCAGCCAGACCCTGCGGGGAGACCTCTGGATTGTAAGCCTTGCCTCAGAGTTGCCCCGATCTATGCAATTTTGCTGGCATTTCAAACTGTCACTTAGAACCATTGGTTAAAGGTCCTTGTGAGAGGGGAGTTTAAACACCCAGGAACTTCCTGATAGCAAGGCCACTCCAGTAACCAGACGGCAACCATCAACAAAGGAGCTGAAGGTGCTGCACAGAAGGGTAAGGTACACAGAATTGATAAAAATGGCTCCTAGGAGATAGTGGGAAGCTCTAGTATTGTCCTTTACTCTAGATGAGGGCCAAGTATTTCAGTTTATGCAAAGATCCTACAGTGGAACAAATCTTTGCCAGGATGAGGGACTGAAAGAAATGCAGAATGGTTAGAGCCAACCAAGACTGTAGATTGGCATGGGATGGGCTGGAAAGGCAGGTGAAGGCTGGTCATAGGTTGGGTTAAGGCCCTGACTTCCAACCAAGAGCATTGGGAGGACACTGAATGCTTCTGAGCAGGGGAGCAGCATATTTGGATTTGAATTTAAAGGCTTCCTCCAGCTAGAGTATGGAGAATGGATTGAAGAGATGCCTGTGTGCAGGCAGGTAGACCCAGTTAGAAGGTTATCTAGAAAAGAAATGATGATGGAGTGGAGTTGGGTAGTGGTAAAGAGAAGTAAGCATATTGGAGAAATTTTAGGAGGTAAAACCATTAGGAATTGCTGATGGATTGGATCGGGGAGGGGAGCCCTGGGAAATATCAAGATTTGTGGCTTACCTGGCCAGATAGATGGTGGTTTCATTCATGTGAAATTGTGAACACTGGAATGCTAGGTCTCAGGGCTCAAAACTAAGAAAGATACACACACTATTCACAGGAGGAGGCCCGTCATCTACTGACTGTCTAATTCCCACAAGAAATTACCTGCTTCCTAGGTAATATTTTTTGGAAACAAGCAGAGAAACTACAACCATAGATCAATTTCCAAATAGGGATTTCACAGACCTAGACAAATATTAGCTAACTTGCTCCAGGGAATGTACCATCCTATGAATGGGATGGGACTGACTGGGAAGACAGACCTAATATAGAGGAAAGAATTAAAACGTTAGACAGAATATAATTACTGTTCATGTATGTGATTCAACTATAAGCCTAAATGACTCAAAGATATTTTTAATTGAATGCAATAATGAAGATTCTAGCCCACAGTTGGGTACCAAAGTTGGTTCTAATTTTTCTTCATTCTAAATAATACTGGGGCTTCCCTGGTGGTGCAGTGGTTGAGAGTCTGCCTGCTAATGCAGGGGACACGGGTTCGAGCCCTGGTCTGGGAAGATCCCACATGCCACAGAGCGACTAGGCCCGTGAGCCACAACTACTGAGCCTGCGCGTCTGGAGCCTGTGCTCCGCAACGAGAGAGGCCGCTATAGTGAGAGGCCCGCGCACCGCGATGAAGAGTGGCCCCCGCTTGCCACAACTAGAGAAAGCCCTCGCACAGAAACGAAGACCCAACACAGCAAAAATAAATAAATAAATAAATAAATTCCTAACCCCCAACATAATAAATAAATAAATAAATAAATAATACGGGAATGGATATCAAAGGGGTTGGTATTACTGGGTCAAAGGGAATATAATTCCAAAGCCCCTGGAATTTGCTTGCCCTCTAGTAGTGCTTCAGTGCACTTTTCCTGCACCCGACCCTACACCCTTAGTTTTGCTAAGGAGAAGTATGTTATGGTCTCAGGGTAGGGGGTAGCATGTTATGGTTTTAGCTTATTTGTATTTGATTTCTTGTATGATTAAAGTTTTGGTGTCATCTTCTTACCCATTTTTTTAAAGGTTTTTATTTACTTCACCCAAATATATGCCGTTGTATTAGTAAATTTTCGTATCAATTTCTATGAATTTTTTACATATGACAATGTAAACTTTGTGTATTTAAACTTTGTATATTTAATGTAAATGCTTTCCCAAGTATGTTATTTTATGTCCAGAACCTTTAATTCTAGTCTACAGAAATAAGATTTTCCTTCCACATTTCTTCACTGCTTTTTTTTTTCTTAGTTTAGAAAGTGTTCCCTTATTTACAGATAACAGTGCATTCTGTAATTTTTTTTTAATCCAACAAGGCATGGGGGTTGGTAATAGGAACGTGTATAGATAAACCAAAATCAGTCATGTGTTTTTCATGTTGAAGCTGAGAGTTCATTATACCATTTTTTTTTACTCTATAAAAATTTTATAATAAATATTTTTTAAAGTTATTTTTAATTCAAAGACCAGAAACATAGTTCTGTATCACTGCTAATAGTCTTCTCATTGGGCTTCATATTCTAGTCTTCTTTCCTACGATCTATTCTCAACATGACAACCAGGGTGATCTTTTAAAATGGTGGCATTTTAGCTCCCTATTTGACCCAAAGACCTTCAGTGGCCTGCAAGGCCCTAGGTGATCCATATATCCCTGTCACTCTTTACTGCTCTGATTTCACTACTGCTCTTCCCCTTTGCTGACTCTCCTTCAGTTATACTGTCCTCCTTGTCATTATTTGAACAAGTCAAGCACACTCCCACCTCAGAGCCTTTGCACCTGCTTTTCTTCTGTTGCTCCAGATTCCTGCATGTGAACTCCATTTCCTCCAGGTCTTCCTCAAATATTCCCTGATCAGTGACACTCTCCCTGAGCACTCCATGGAAAATAACATCTCCCCCATCTCTTTATCCTCTTACCCTTCTTTTACCTCAGATCACCATCCATAGTATGTAGTTACTTTTTTATTTACTATCTATCTTTCAGAATCTGAACTCCTTACGGGTCTTTCTCAGTTTTCATTTTAAGTATATTTCCAGTGCCCAGAACAGTGCTGAAAAAAGAAGTAGTCATTAAATAAATATAGGTTGAGTAAATTAATGTTATTCAGGCAAAGATAGAGATGATATTTTTAATAATACAGAGAAATGTTCATGCTGTAATGCTAAGTGGAAAAAAAGCAGAACACAAAATTTTCACCTTTAAAAAAATTATGAGTTAAAAATATCAGGGAGAAAATTCAGGTCCCTCTGAATGGGAGCATTTGTGTGATTATTTTGTATACTTTTCAAGTTTTTGTCAAAGACTTTTATAATAAGTATGTGAACTTTATAAGAAAATATAGTAGCAAATTATAAATCTAAGTTTTCACTTCTGGGGCAATATCTTATATGACCAGTAATAATATCTGTACTCTATGAAAATACTCAAAATATATGTCACTAGGTTCTCCTGGACAACATAAAGATAAGGATGCTAATAGTTTTATACTAAGGTGGTTAGAGAATGTCATTAGCAAGAACAAATACACACTGAGTACTTGATATGCTCCAGGTGCTGAGGTAGATAACTTGGGAGTTTAAATGTAAGCAGGGATAATGCCTATCTTGTTTATTGTAAAATCCCTGGCACACAACACATCAAAGAGTACAAAGTATGTGCTAAATAAGTAATTATTGAATACATTAGGAAATAGGACTTGGGGCTACCATCTTCAGGCAATTTAGACTAAGTGAGAATTAACACCCAGAGCCCTAGACTTTGCTTCTTCTTTTACAAGACTTATCACACTGACAATTATTTATGTATACATGTCTTTCCTCCTAAACTGTAAAGTTTTGGTGGCAGAGGCCACATCTATTTTGTCAATAACTGTATTCTCAGTGCCTAGCCCAGAGCCTGCTACATAATTGGGGTCGTGATAAATATTTGTGGCACAATTGATAGATGGATATGCCCAAAATTCCCAGCTAAGTTGGATGTATTAAAAGGCATGAGAGATACAAAGAGGTTTAGAGAATTTAAGGAAGCAGAATTTACATGTTTAAAGGAATCTGCAAAATACAAGGAAAAGAACTGGCATTGAGCTTGACCTTAAAGAATAAATCAACAATTTTAAGGTGTGATAAGAAAATAGGCATGTGTCACTTTAAGCAAAAGGAATAGAATGATCAGTAGTATCAGATGTGCTTCTGTGAGCTTTTACTATTTGGCACCTTTTGAAAAGTTAATCCTATTTAAAGAAAAGTTTAATTGTGGGGACCGACAGCTGGTACCTTAAGTGCCAGATGCGGTTTTGTTTTATAGTTAATGGTGGCAACACTTCTTAATTGTATATTTACAAGCAAACACATGTCGTTTCATGAAAACTACTTGATAATTACACAGCGACTACTGGAACCCCTGATAATTACACAGTTACACGTGTTACTGCTACCAAGTTACCTCCTGATAGCTGAGTAATTAACTTGTCAACTCAGCAAATGGGGCTGGAGGGGAGGCATCTGAAACGCATATTCCTCTTCTTACATATGTCTGTGGGTTCATTCAGCACTTGTTGAATTTGGTACCGTTCTCCTCTCGGTCATTTGGCACTTAACGTAGAGGCTGAAATACTTTCTGCCACCCTAAAATACCTAAACCTTTTCACACTTCCAGTGATTTTAACACATTTTGCCTTGCTGCTAATTTTGGGCGTATCCACCCATCAGTCCATCCATCCATTCACCCATCAGTCCATCCACCCATCCATCCATCAGTCCATCCATCCATTCATCCATGCATGCATCCATCCAACATCCCAGAAATGTTGATTGAACCTGTCCTATGTGCCAGGCCCTGTCTGGAAGTCACTCTTCCTGCTTCAGAAAGCAGGAGGTTATAGCCCAAAGAGCATGAATCAGTTTTCAAATTCAGAAACCTACTCTTCAGGTCTCCAATTTTGTGCAACTTTCCTAATCTATAAAATGGGCCTAATAATGCTTAACAGGGTGGTTATTAGCATGACAGATAATGAAAAGGACTAGTATAAAATAAGCACTCAATAAACTTTAACACCCAACCACTGCCCACCTCCCACTACCAGGCCCCAGTTAGTCTTAACTGTTTCATGTCTTCATCAAAATAGATCCCAAATAGCCTCTACTTGGGATTGTGAATACGGTCAAAATTAAAATAACTACATTAATTTTTTTTAATTCTCAAAAATCAGCTGTATTAACTAAATTAAAAGGCCTTTTATCAAAATATATTGAAATTAATGATTTTGCTAAATGGTGTCCCAAATACCTGAAATGGTAGAGACAAATAAGAAATACAAGACTTTTTTTCCTATTTTAATAAAACCATTGCCCAAATCAAAAACACGAGTCATAATCACACATATCCACTTAGAAGGTAGAATTCAGGAGTCCTCAGGGGGGCCTGGTCATTTGAGACTTCTCACAGCCCTCACTTCTGCTCCCTGCTTTAGCATTCCCTGTCACAAAGCTTCAGTTCATAAGGCAGTGGCTCTCTGTCTGGAGAACAGGGCACCAGACACCGTGCAGAGACACACATAAAATAGAAGGTGAAAATAACACCTACCTCTGGGATTAAATATTATTGAGGCTGAGACAGATTAATGACTTGCCCAGGTTAATGAAAGCAGGAGGTAGCAGAACTATAGTTCAAACTCATCATCCCAACTCCTAACCCATGCTCTTTAGAGAACATCACCCTGCCTCAAGCCAATCTGTACAGGGCTTTGAAAAACTTTCATCCAATGCTTTATTATTTGCTTACATTTATTAAGCGTCTACTACATGATGATAAAATGTCATGCCCTAGAGGAATAAAATTATGTTTAACTAGCATCTAATCAATGCCTGCTGTATGGCAGTCACAAATTTTCCGTACACATTAGCTCATCAGATCATCTCAACAGCTATGTAGGAAAGATACTGTTATTATCATCACTAGATGCAGGAAGAAACTGAGGCATAGAAAGCTTATATAACCTGCCTGAGGTCACACCCAGTAAGTAGTACAAATGAGATTTGAACCAAAGCTGACTGTCTGTTAAAGCCACACTGTTAGCTACCAGGCCAGCCCTGCTCTGTTTGGCTGAGATAGCTACAAGGCCCAGCACAGGACTGGAACAAGGGCAAATGTGCTTCAGACCTTGGACATGAAAAGCTCACAGTCTAACAGGGAAGAAAGACACAGAAACAAATACCATTCAACGTGGTGGGTGTTACACTGTGTGGTTGTGATGGAGCCAGGATCCCAAATGCCTGCTCAGTCACTTCAAGCTCCTGAGAAAATATAACATAAAAGATGCCAACCATATGCACCCTGGTTATTCCTTGCCTTGGTTTTCATCTGAATCCCTGCCTACTCTAGGGAACTGGAATAGATCCCATGTGGAATAAGCGAATCAAAAGTAAATTTCAGGGGAGAACTCTAAGACAGAGCTCAGATCAAGCCCAAGTAATCAGAATTAGTTTCCCCATTTTCAGTCTCTCATGGTACCTGGTCCCTCCTGGCCCTCTAAGTCTTGGAAACTCCCTAGCAAAAGGTCTACCCAGCCTAAATTTTACATTCTAGCCACAGAGGAGGAGAGAGTGTCATAAGGTAAGGAGTCATCTTGACCCCTTTGCTCCTCCAACGAAAGGTCCTTCTCACATGACCAGAATGCTCCTTCTGGCTAAAGAAAAGGAGCGGACTCTGTGTCAATATGACAGAGGGCTGACCAAGTGCAGGGGAATCTCAGAGGAACTGTATGCACACCTGTTTGAGGAGAAAGAGAGGCTTCACAGAGAAGAGGACGTTTCAGGGACGACTAGGAAATGCCAAACACAGGGGGAAGAAGAGAATTCCTGAGAGCGGAAATGTATGGAGGCACAGGATGGGAATGGTCAAGAAATCCAATGTGTACCTGGGCACCTGAACAGGGAGAAGGAGGCTCTAGGAGTCACTGGGATAGATGATAAAGAATTTAGCCTGTCCAGTGGAGTAGTTCTAATTGTTCATGGGAGATCTTGAAGCATGGAACTGGCATGATTTATTTTAATAAGACCAGGGCCAGGAAGACAAGTCAAGAGCTTATTTCAGTTTTTCAGAGAGTGTGGGTTTGTGAATAAGCCAGAGATAAACTCGGGGGCTATTTAACTACTAACATTCAGGGCTTAGTGTCAGATATGGGGAGAGAGGAGGAAGAGATTGAAGAGCGTGCCTCAAAACCTTCAACAGAAGGGAAAGTGACACATAGAAATAAACACAACCGGGCTTCCCTGGTGGTGCGGTGGTTGGGGGCTGCCTGTCGATGCAGGGGGAGATGGGTTCGTGCCCCGGTCCAGGAGGATCCCACGTGCCGCGGAGCGGCTGGGCCCGTGGGCCGTGGCCGCTGGGCCTGCGCGTCCGGAGCCTGTGCTCCACGGCGGGAGAGGCCACAGCACTGAGAGGCCCGCGTACTGCAAAACAAAACAAAACAAAACAAAAAGAAATAAACACAACCACTAAAACCCCATAAACCTATTGTTAAAGAATTATGATTGCAAGCTTGCCAAATAAATGGGCAAGCTTAAGCTTCATTCTCCTGTTCTGATGGGTAGATGGTGCTAGTCATGAGTGGTAAGGCAGGAAAAGAGAGAGTTTTTTTTTTCTTGCGGTATGCGGACCTCTCACTGTTGTGGCCTCTCCCATTGCGGAGCACAGGCTCCGGACACGCAGGCTCAGCGGCCATGGCTCACGGGCCCAGCCGCTCCGCGGCATGTGGAATCCTCCCGGACCGGGGCACAAACCCGTGTCCCCTGCATCGGCAGGCGGACTCTCAACCACTGCGCCACCAGGGAAGCCCAAGAGAGAGATTTAACTTGACTTCCAAGTGCAGCTCTTCTGTCCGAGTCCTAATGACACCCCTACTGCAGGCTACAGTGTCCAGTGTGGGTTTGTAACCCACCTGTCTGTGCAGAATTTCCCACTAGTGGCTTTTCACTTACATATATCTGCTCTGAGCACCAGAATGTTAACTTTCAGGTTCAATCTACCCAGCCAAGATATTCATCAACAAAAATGCTGGAATCTAATCTGTAACTCAACGAATGAAATAAAAGTATTATTGATAATGACTGAACCTGTTCTCTGAAATTGCAATAGTTTAAATAATAGCTGATGTTTGCTTGGAGCTTTCTTTGTTCCCTGCCCTGAACTAACGGATTTATACACAGATTGCTAATGCGACCTGTGATGTAATATAAATTTCATTTAAGGTGCCTATTCTCCTCCCAAATTTTCTCCCTATAATTCTCCACAGCATTACCAAATACCATGGGAGAAAAAATAGGTTCATTGCTTATTTGGGCCAAAACATAATAGAATTTTTACAGTTGGAATGGGAGAGAGTGAGGTATAGTGGGAAATGTTTGGGGCATTGAAGTTAGAGAGAACTGGCTTTGGTTCAGCTCAGTTCAATTCAATGCAACAGAGAGATGCTGAGTCTCTACACAGGAGTCTTAATAAATGTGTATGACTTTAAGGTAAGCACTGAGCTTGGGAGTAGGTATACAAAGAAGAGTGAAGACACAGTACCTGCTCTTAAGAAGCTTACAAGTTACTGGGAAGAAGAGGCACATAAATAGATACTTTCAAAATAAAGTGGACAATATTAAGATCAAGGTAAAAAAAAAATGCTACAGAAGCACGAGGGAGAAACACTTAGCACAGCTGAGATGATTCCTGACCTAGGTCTTAAGACATAAGGAAGATATCCCAGCCAGAAATGGTGAGAATCCAATTTTAGGCATTGATTAAATTATAAGTGAAGACACATAGGAAGGTCACACGTATGAAAAATTATTTAAAAACATAAAGTGAAAAGCAGGGCATATTGACTGTGTGAGCCTGGGCAAATTCCCTTACCTTTCTGAGTCCCAGTTTCCTCATCATAAAAAGATTATCAACAATGTCTCTGTCACTAGATTGCAAAGATTAAAGGTGAAAACCAATTAAGTACCCAGAACACTGTTCATATCAGAAATTCAAAGAAAGATAAAACATTTCTTCTATGGGATGTTAATAGATGTTTTCTGTTAAGTTGCATATATGGAGTTGATTAGTTTCAAATGTTGAGCAGATTTCTTTAACCAGAACCTTTAATATGCTAATTTTCATTGTGGACCTGTAAGGAAATGAAAGAATACACTATAAGCTTTTCCAAAGCTTTTTTTTTTTTCCTAACTAAGCATCCCAAAGACTCATGTTCCATAATAGCACTGGGAAGTATTGGCCAAGACTGAAAGAGAACACAGGATGCCCAGCACAGCTTTAATCCATCTTACCTTTAGGGAAACTGTGTTTCATTAGTTCATCACTATATTTGAAAGCCAGAATTTTTTGTCCTATGACAAGCTGAAGTCTATGTCACAATGACCCACAGTGATTAAGGGTTCTATGTGTGTAAAGGCATTGAAGAGTTTCAGCTTTAGAACAGCTGATTTGTGAGAAGGGCTGGACTTCACTCCCTGGTCTCTTAAGTATGTGAACTACCATCTGGAATGATAACCCATTGCTTTATAAGCAAGGAGGCAGCCTGATATGGTGACTCTGAGCTCTATAGTAATGGGAAGAATCACTTAGATTCTCTGGGCCCGTTTCCAATTCTGAAAAACAAACTATTGTTATGCATCATCTATCAGCCCTTCTCTTAGATTCTGCAACAATATCACATCCTAGGTCAACCTAGAGAATACTCAGTCTCCAACCTCTAAAGGTGAGGCAGAAAGCCATGGCTTATGGAACAGAATTCCATACTTCCAGGTGGATTCCATACTCAATGATACCTGGGCAGTAATGTAACGGTTCCCAGAAAGAACGGATGTGCCAAGTGGAAAGAGAATAGTATCTCCATCTAGCCTATGGCTTTTTGAAAGAAAATAAGGACTAACAGCCTGTGTTAAAAAGGAGTTGAAGGAGGGCAGTGAGACAGAGGAGACTGGGAAGAAAGTTATTTGCTTAAGTACAATGTGACCAGTTTAGGAGCCTTCCAAATCTTTACCCAGAGTTCTTCCAAAGTTATATATCTATATATGTAACTGTCCAGTAACCATCTCCACCAACCTAACAGACAGCTCCAACTTAATGTGTTCAAAATAGAACTTGTGGGGCTTCCCTGGTGGCGCAGTGGTTGGGAGTCTGCCTGCCGATGCAGGGGACACGGGTTCGTGCCCCAGTCTGGGAAGATCCCGCATGCCGCGGAGCAGCTAGGCCCGTGAGCCATGGCCGCTGAGCCTGCACGTCTGGAACCTGTGCTCCGCAATGGGAGAGGCCACAACAGTGAGAGGCCCGTGTACCGCAAAAAAAAAAAAAAAAAAAAAGATAGATCTTGTGTTTTTCCTCCTCTACATAACTGTGAAGCAAGATGGTTTGAAGAGATCCCACAGGTCTGGGGAGGCAACTTCCTGCGTCAGATTGAGTGGGCCTCACAGTATTGGTGTAAGCGGACAGGGGGGTGTTACTAGGGATTTCAGTTTCCTTTATCCTCGGTGCTTTCCCTGCTACTATCTTATCTAATTCCTGATAAAAACCATTAATAATTGTATCATTATCCCCATTTTTACAAATGATGAAAAGTGAAACTCTGAAGGGGTAGATGATTACTCAAGGTCCCACATAGAGTACGTCTGGGAGCTGGACTTCCTGCCTACACTTGACTCCAAAGCCACGTACCTTTGACTAAGCTGTCTCATCTGAGGATGTCAGAGAGTTGGTACAGATGATGCTAGAGCCCAGGGATGCTGAGCTCTGGCCCTGGGGAGAGGCTGCTGCTTGTTCTACATCGTGCTGTCACAAGTGAGCATCTCAAAAGTGCTGACTACCACTAGAAGGAACTGTCAGGCAGGGAAAATAAAGGTTAGGATACAGGTTCAGCAGCTATCTCATGTGATATACTGTGATCACTGTGCTTCCTGTGCATGTCACCTGAGAGCCTCTCTCTCACACACACGCAGCTCATCCCACCTCCCGTCCTGTCTCTCTCTCTCTCTCTTTCTCTCTCTCTCTCTCTCTCTCTCTCTCTCACACACACACACACACACACACACACACACCCTCTGCATGCTTTCTGAGGACACTGGAAAAAATATGCAAAATATATTTTGAGCTACCACACAGCTCTCCCCAGCTTACATTTTATCCACATTAGCTTTCATTTATTGAGCACCTATTGTGAGCTTCTGTTCTACATGCCCAAGCCAATTTAATTCTCACAGCATTCCTCTGAAACAGGTACTATAAATTGCATTTTGGAGACAAGGAAACTGCAGCACAGCAAGTTTCAAAATTGTTGGTGGTCACAAAGCTGGTTAGAACACAGGGGTGGAGGAAAAGGTACCTCAGATGAAAACCCAAGGTCTTCAGGCTGCAAAGCCTAGGATTTGGCCAAGGTGCTTGGCTGTCTCAGTGGGCTCTGTTGGTGTGGTGCTGGGTAGGCAATTCTATCAAGACAGCTTTCTGGTGAAGAAAAGTAATTTAAAAAATTACTGATCCCTCCGTTGCCTTAAACTTAACACTCACAGCAGTTGGGAAAGTGTATATCAAAGAGAGTTCTCATCCCTTCTCTCTGGAGCAGAAAAAAGAAGATCTAATGAATGTTATTTCATCCCGGTTCACCTGAGTTAATCTAGGAAAGCAGGAAGCATTTCTTGCTGCCAAAGATAAGGTCCGGAGGCCTCCCTCAAGTGCAGCAACACTGACACCCAGTGGCCAAGTCAGCCCTCCCCAGGCCCTCCCTGAATCTCCTCCCACAGCCCCTGGTGGGAGGCCCACCAGCTCTCTCAGACTCTCGGGGCGGGTGTGCTGAGGAGGACAGAACCGTTGAGAAAGAACCAACCACTGGGTTGGGATAGCTGCCAGTAGAGTCCATTTTTGCTCCCATCAGAAGGCAAATACTGCTGCAGGTAACTGATGACAAAGCTAGTTCGTGGCCTGAGAGAACAGGACAAGAATAAAGACGCAGACGTAGAGAATGGACTTGAGGACACGGGGAGGGGGAAGGCTAAGCTGGGACGAAGTGAGAGAGTGGCATGGACATATATACACTACCAAACGTAAAATAGATAGCTAGTGGGAAGCAGCCACATAGCACAGGGAGATCAGCTTGGTGCTTTGTGACCACCTAGAAGGGTGGGATGGGGAGGTGGGAGGGAGACACAAGAGGGAGGGTATATGGGGATACATGTATAGGTATAGCTGATTCACTGTGTGATACAGCAGAAACTAACACACCATTATAAAGCAATTACACTCCAATAAAGATGTTAAAAAAAAAAGAGAGAGAACAGGAAATTAGTCTTTTCCCCCCTAATTTCTGTATTTCATTATTTAATAATTTATATATCCCTTAACTGTGTTCCAAATATAGGCAACTTAAAAAAGATGCGTTGATATTTGGTTAGGTAATCCATTTTATAATTTGGTGAGCAAGATGAAACAAAGGTAAACAATGAGAGAAACAAAAACATAGGTCTAGATTGAAACCTATACAACATGCATCAGTAAAAAACGCAGCCCAAGGGTATGGATGGGACATGGATTTGCCTCTGGGTCTTCTATAAACGAATGGAAGGATGAAGGCCTCATTGGTTACAGTCTATGAGATAAAAACAAACCATAAGCCAAAGAGGACACAACTATTCCTAATAGGCACAGCAGAGGGAAAAAAAACCCAAACCAACCAAAAAACACCTCCCCTGATGTCTTTACAGAGAGGGCAATAAGTAAAGGGCATAAGTAAGGTCAGTACACAGATGAGCATAACTGGCCCAGATGATCTTTCTCTGTGGCTCAGCAACTCAGAAAACACTAATACTCTCACTCATCCCTCCAGTTTTGTATTCTTAAAATAGAACAAGACTTTTGTTTTTCATTATTGGGCTTGATTGTGTATGTGTGTTTAGAATGCTTTGTGCTTCCCCTTTAAATGATTGCTGCCAATTAACTATGTTTGTCTAAAATGTAATAAGATTCCATTTTAAGAAGTCGATGCAGGGCTTTTACTGAGAACACAATAAATTAATCATTAAATCAATTGTATTGATTGGACCTTGCAAGACATGAAAAATTGTAGTGCAAGGAATATTTCCACCAAGGGTAGGAAGAGACTTCAGCATCCTAGGGGAAGGTGGGTCAGTTTTCTCTGATAGTACTGCTTCATTCCTTCCCTGGGATGTTAGCTTCATTTATCAACTCTAAAATAAATATGGGGGCCATTTAATCTCAAAGATCTACCCTAAATAATAGCTTCCATTTATTAAGTACTCACTAGGCACGCCACACTATGCTGAGTGCTTGTATACATTATCTCACACAATCCTAACAATAAGTGTGAGAAAGGCACCCCTATCCCCTATTTGTGGACAAGAATACTGAGGCAAACAGACACAGAAACTTGTTCGAGGTGACCCATTTAATGAGAAGTGACGCCAGGATTTGAACCCAGTTCTGAGTAAACCCAAAGCCCGTGCTCTTAGCACTAAATTAAACTGTAAATTAACAGAGAATATAGAGGTTGGATGGAAACTACGACACACTATTCTGCCTATTGCCTGGGCTGCTCGTCTTCCTGACAGTGTGCTAACATGAGTGCAGGGAAGTGGAATGTTGGTGCCAAGATCAGGTTTTATTTGGAGGAAACAGAGTGTTGGTTACCAATGGAAAGACTATGAGGAAAGGTCCAGGTGATGCACCTAACAGACCCCAGTGTGAAGCACTGGGATGAGAGCTGGTAGAAACAACCACCAGGGAAGGCAGGAGGCACTGAGGAAGGGCGGGCCACAGCTGTCCACTCGAAGTGGTATAGAGAGCCTTTGGCAGTTACCACCATGATTGGGGGGATATACAGATATCATTTCCAACCTTAAAGTTTACATCATGCACCACGAGCATGCACCTTAAAATCTCTAAGCCTCAGTTTCCTCATCCATAAAATGGGACAGTCAGACCTCTCTCAAAGTGTTGTTGTGAAGTTTAAATGTGATATGTCTGTGAAGCCCTAAAGAGTCCGTCTGGTACCAAGTAGGTGGCTAGTAGAAGGATGCTTCTTCCTCCCCTCCCTTAAATCTCCCACAGCAGAGCCTCTGCTAAGGAACCTCTGAACTGGATTTAGCTGCATAGTGTTTTTCTCCCAGCCTTTTCCAATAGTTCTGGTCAATTTATCTCTTTACACTCTAAATAGTATGCCATCAATTCATAATCTGGCTTCACCTCTTTATCCTCAAGGAGATCTCCCTTGGCCCACCACTCGGAGACCAGGTGTGAAAGGGTAATCTGCTATCAGTCCTCACAACTGTGAGTAGGGCTGGTGATGGGGTGAGGCTATGACAGAGGTGTCCACTTTGTTGCCTGATTCTCTGCTCATTTTCATGGGATAAAGCCATCTGGTCTCAGAAGACTTGCTTTTTAAGGAAGCGAAGACAGAAAGAAACCTATACTGATCTTTCCCACCACCTTCTCTCCCAGAAGCAGAACTTCCCAGTTTTAGTGCCAGAGATAACCTTTTCAGGATGGTTCACTCAGAAAGACAGATATGAAAGGCTGAGGAGGCACTATTGCTTGACAAAATACCAGCCACAAAAAAACCCAAGCAAGTTTTTATTTTGCTGGGCAAATTCTTTCAACCGATGCATACCTACTGGCTGATTAAAAATAAAGGTGGTTATTTATTCTTGAAGAGGCTACAGCAAAACGAGAAAAAGAAAAGTCTTGATTATAGTTGTAGCAGCATGTAAAGGCTGGCTGAGTATTCAGCTGAGATTTGAGCTTGAAGTTCTGGTACCAGATACAGTTTAGGATTCTAGGGAGGAACAGGAAATGGCCTAGCTCAGAGTATTCCTTTTCACTTCTTGAGTCCATTTATTTTATGGGTCTGACCGCATGCCAAAGCCATTTGGAGACTTCAAGAGTTGAAATAGCGATGTCCAATTAATAAGGTATAAAACCCTGCAGCTTCCTCACCCCCATGCATTTAGCCAGCCCCTCTCTGTTCTGACTGTCTAATTGATAGGAGACACTCGCAGGCCTATGTCTCTGCATCCAGGCCAAGAATGGGAGCAGTCAGAGTGGTCTCCAGCATGGGTTTGTGTGTTTGGAACCATTTGAGCAGTCATGTCAAGACGAATTACTATTCCTCGTGGACATGGTGTCTATGATTGGAATAGGATGAAAGCTCTGGTAGTTTTATTTCTTTCTGAGACATTCTGGAACACTTTAGCAGTGAATTTGTTTCCTGGCTTTTTTGGACTACAAACTCCCCACATATTATTTTAATAATGAGGCATTCTGCTGAGGGATTAATGGAATAGCTTTGCGGTGTCCAAAGTGACAATTAAAGCTGTTGTTTTTTCTCAGTGATGCATTCATCTCTTTCAAAATGATTATTTAAAAAAAAAAAAAAGCTCATGTTTAGATTTCACCTCTGCTTGAACAGAATCAAACTGGAAAGTATATGGGAAACAACTTGGTTCCAGGAATATTCGATCATATTTAATGTAAGGTCTATTAAATCTTTCCTCTTCTGTTTTTTTCCCCCCCAACTGGTTTTAGGTTATAGCAGGTATTCACTACCAAATTTAGAAAGGATAAAAAGCTCTCTTTTTCTGGATGAAGCTTTTTTGGGGGGGAGGGGGGATGCAGAGACGATCTTCAATCTCTTCGCCCAATAATTTGTAGATTACACAAACCCTTGTGCTTTTAAGAGATGGTTCCTCATTAGATGGCACAACAGAATAAAATAATTGTCCTCTATTATCCTTGGGAGGCAGGGCCAAGTATCCCCCCAAAGACATTATCATATCAAACAACCACTTTAAACGCAATGCGGAATATAGGCTTTATGGGAAAACTTTGGATTTCTCCCTCCTGCCAAAGGAGGTCTAAAAGATGAGCCCTTTTGAGGCTCTGGAGTTTCTCTAAGAGGTGTACCAGATGAAAGATGACTAAAGACATCCCAGATGGAAGAGTTGGCTAACAGCACTGCCATAAATACCTGATGGATATACAAGCCTCTTGGCATGAAATATAGTCTTTGCTCTGATTTACACTTTTAGGGCATATTTAAAAGAATGCCACATTTGCTGGGGGTGGGGGGGCCTTAATAAAAAGTGTTTTAGGTTTGTGGGGAGAGGGTAAAGAGAGCCTCTACTCCTAGACATATACATTATTGTTTTTCCTCACCAGAACTCCTTCTTTGTCTCCAAGGACATCTTTGCTTTTCTGGATAGGTTTTACTCTTTGTTAGTTGGTTGTTTTTTGTTTTTTTGTTTTTGCCAGAGAGGGCAAACTCCATTCTTCTAGATTGATTCTGAGGATTTTTTGCTGGAAGGAAAAGCTGTGATGTTATGGAAATAGTGTTGACCTTTGGGTCCAGAGATAGGACTCTTTTTTTGTATATAACTCTGTGCTTACTATTGTCACACTGTTGGTTACAGTGCTGTGTCTGGTACTTTGTAGGCTCTTAATAAATATTTGTTGTTTACCTGAGCCTCAATTTTCTCATCTGCAAAATGGGAGCTAGCAATATCTACACCACAAGGCTTCAACCCATATTTAATAAGAGCCTCTCTATGCCATATTGTTTGCTCAGCACTTTCTTCAAGAAACCTGTACAAGTACAGGATGGAAAGGAAATGAATAAAAAACAAACCAACACGTGAGAAGGTCATCACGTAGTGAAATCAAACAAACCTGAGTTCAAATCCCAACTCAGCCACTTGCTAGCTTAGTTACTTTGGGAAAATTACTTAGCCCATCTTGGCTCCCAGTTGTCAATTTGTAAAATGGAACATTAATAGTTCCTACCTCATAGGGTTATTGAAAAAATTAAATAAGAGAATGCATTAAAACTCTTAAGAAATTGCCTGCATATAATAAGTACTCCATAAATCTCAATCAGTAATTTGGCTGGACTTAATGAAACCTAATGCCTAGAATGAACTCTTCAAAACTTTTCCCTGATTAAACCATTGTTCAGGTGATATTTTTATTTTAGGACATCACAATTTTATTTTAGGACGTCACATCCAAAAAAGAATCCCTGAGACAATGAAAGGTTTTGAAATCATTTCATATGAAAAATGGTTGAATAGCCTATTATCTGGATTTAAGGGAAAAAAAATCCATCACTATATACATATTTGAAGAGGGATTCAAGTCCTAAGGGATTTTTAAGAGCAATACTGGAACCATCTGATGGGGAGGTTGATACCACTTCTATTTAGAAGAGGACCTCCTGATATTTAAGGCTTTCTGAAAGTGGAATTTTCTTTCATGTAGATGTTAATCTCCTGCCATTACAGTTAAAAGAGTAGGCCTATGCTCAGTATGATATGGATCTGAATATAAGGTAGAGGAATGGACTTCCTTTCATCTTAAATGTTCTGTGACTCCACATAATGATTAGCAGGCTGACTCTCCTACTATTATACATTGAATGGCAAAAATCCAGAGAGATCCTGTCTCTCCAGCTACTTAGTGGTGATGTGTGCTACAAATTCATTCTGCTAATTCCATTCTGTTTATAGAAAGTCATCACTCTACTGTGATGTGTCCTTCTTCGGGTACGAGGCCAAGCCCTTCATATGTCTTCTTGATCCCGTTCTCCCTCATAGTCTCTTGGTTTAGCTCTTAAGCCTCTTCCTCTCTAATTTTTTGTCTCCTGCAAAAAGGAGCCAAACCTCAACCTGAAAATATGCTCCAAGCTCTCCTGTGTTTCTAACACTTCATTTTTCGTCTTTTATCTCAGTCGATAAGGTGGTTTTGCTGTCTCCGGGTACTCAACCCCTACTTACTCCTCAATCCACCAACCTCCCTAATCTAGAACTGAAAAAATTACAGCAAGTTTCTCAGAGCTTCCCTATCGCCAACCCCAATAGTCATCTTTCAGATCTTTGCATGCTCTCCTTCTCTTACTCTTTTTTTTTTGAATCCTTCCAAAGTTTATTATTACTTTTCACAATCTTCTGCAATTATGTTTTCAGATAAATTCAACAGAAAAGGCCAAAACTATGTAACAGTATATATTTAGAAATCTCTAAAATATTCAACTGTGTTTTTTTTTCTTTTTCAAAATGCATCATTTTATTTTCCTCATAAGACAGTTATAAACCTTATCATGTGACAGTCACATGATTTCTTTAATCTCAAAATTTCCATGAGCATTCCTGGAGCTTATAGCTGGAGTAGTCCTGAGATTTCAAATATTAAGTCTTTCCTCGTAGCCACAAGTTCCTTTGATGTTTGAGTTATTAAACACAAAATCACTGATAATTTGTCTTCAACCTTGTCCACTTTCTGTTCCTAAAAGTGTCAGCTATGTTGTTTTTTTTTTTTTTTTTTTTGATGAGCACTCTGATTCCATTTAGCACAACTTTTTTTTCCACCAGATTTAGGTGAAAGAACAGAACATTTAGGAATGAATTAATAATACTAGGGATTCTATCCCACAATTCAACAACAAAAAAACAAACAATTAAAAATGACCTTATCTTACTCTTATCTTTCCAGGCTTGTCTTTCTCTGCCCACCACAATTACCCACATAGATACACTGTGGGAATGGAGAGAGGAACAGATTAGCAGTAGTATGGAGGCAGGACATTTTGAGGACATATAAGAGAAAGAATGAGTGGTTCATTTTGACTCACTCTGGCCTGAGGCTGATGGTGGTGGTGGGACCTAATAGAATTTAACAAGGCCTTAAATTCTAGGATAAGGTGCTGAGAATTACTTATATCTGCAACAGGAACCATTTTTCTTAGTAGAAAATTGTCATGATCTTTAATTCTTTTTATTTATTTAATTTATTTCTTTTTTGCTGCATTGGGTCTTCATTACTGCACGTGGGCTTTTTCTAGTTGTGGCGAGCGGGTGCTACTCTTCCTTGCAGTGCACGGGTTTCTCATTGCGGTGGCTTCTCTTGTTGTGGAGCATGGGCTCCAGGTGCGCGGGCTTCAGTATTTGTGGCTCGTGAGCTCTAGAGCGCAGGTTCAGTAGTTGTGGTGCACGGGCTTAGTTGCTCTGTGGCATGTGGGATCTTTCTGGACCAGGGCTTGAACCCGTGTCCCCTGCATCGGCAGGTGGATTCTTAACCACTGCACCACCAGGGAAGCCCAGATGATCTTTAATTATAACACATTGGATGGATGACTCGAGGTAGGAAAACCGTTTGGGATGATCTATTTATTTTCTGCATCCTTTTCTGCTTCCTATCTAGTAACTGTGTTGTTTCATTTGGGGAAGTGGTATTCGAAGTGAGCATTTGCTTGATTTCAGAAGAAGAGCTTATAATATTGCCACTATCATGATGAACTTCCCAAAGCATAGCTATGGAATACTGATGGTCCTGGAGATGGTGTGGGATGGGCCAGAGAAAGAGCATTAAATAGCCTTGAAACACATGACAAGAATTTCAGTTAATACCAACAAGGAAAACATCATTTTGGTGCTCTGTATCTTTAGCATCTAACACTTTGCTAATCTTCAGTTTTACAAAGAAATTATGCCTTAGGCACAGAGCCTTCTAGACATAAGACTCTACAGCAGGAATTTAATAACACTCTTTTGTTTTCATTCATTCATTTTTGTTATTGCCATCTATTTATGGCAAGTGAAATTGCTTTCCATTTATGTTGGCATTATGCATCTTCCTTTTAAAATGCATTCATTTAAGTAAAATTTAAGAAGGAGGGGAGTTGATTTACAGAAAAATGTCAAACAAAATTACAGGACTATGCAGTTATGCTGAAAATGAGAAAGGGAACACCAGTGAATAGAATTTGGAAAACCATAATTTGGTAGAAAATGTGGAATTTGGAGTCAGACAAGATTGGCTTAATATCCAAGGCATACTGAATAATGTAAGACAATTTTCTTAAAAGCCTTAGTGTCTTCATTTGGAAAAATGAAGAAAATAATACCTTCTTAATAAAACTGTTGAAAGGAACTAAAAGAGTAAATATTTTAAAAGTGCTGAGCACAACACAGTACTTAAGACACATAGTCCATTTCACTGTCCCTTTCCTTTCCTTTCCCTGCTGACCACTGGGATTGGCCATTGCTCCTTGTTCCCAGGGTCCCCCCTTTCACAGTGTACCCTGTAGGCAGGCTCTTGTGTCTGATGGCCTCGGAGTTCTCTCCTTGCTAGTTTCTCTACTGACAGGCTGGCATGGGGCAGTCTGTCTGGCTTCTAGGAGGGGGAAATGCCAGGTTGCAGGTGGCAGGAACTCCTAGACAAGCTCTCCCCACAGGCATCCTCCTTCCGCCTCTTCACCAAGACGTGGAGTCATTTGTTTCTCCTCTTCTCCCCTTCTATGTGCAAAGCAGCTAACAATCTGCCCTTTAATTGGTTCCCTTATGGAGGAACTCACGAGCCCAAACTGGTACAGTCAAAACACTGAGAACCAGCTGATTTCTGACTTCTTAAGGATTCTTCACCAGATATAGAGTCAGACCCTACTGCACTTCTTACAAGCTTGGGAAAAACAGTTTCCCTTTCTGAGTCACAATTTCCTATCTGCAAAATGGAATTATTAAGGACCTCTTTTTAGGGTCATTGTGAGCAGGTATAGGCTTCTAGCATAGTGCCTGGCATCTGATATGACGGCCATTCCATGGTATTAGTCCTCATCAAGTATTACCACGTTCATGGACAGAACCACCATTTCAGAGCTGAAAAGAATCTGGAGATTATTAAATTCTCTCTCTCATCAGAAACAAGAATCTTCTCCAGCTTTAAAACTGTCCACTCTCCAGCTGGAGGCTCCCTTCCTTGAAAGGTAGGTAGTTTCATTGTTTGGTAGATTACCATTGTTAGTTACAAGTTTGATTCAAATACTGAGTTTAAATTTGCCTTCATTTAATCTGCTATTCTTTCTGGAGCAAGACTGGATAAATCTAAGATTTAGTGATTTTTTCATCATTATTAATCTGTTTCCAGGTGGCTTCTTATCTATCATTTCTAGAACCTCTCTGGTTCCTGTGAAGGACTTTCCCATTGCCTTTGGTTTCTCAGTACAGTACTAGACGTTTTTTCCCTAAATTTCAGTTAGTCCCATGAGCCTCATTATGTCATTCTGATGCAAAAAGAACCCTAAAACACTCAGAGAAATACCTTGCATTATTTCTAGGATTTCTAGCCAGCAAACAAGAGTCCTTAATAAAGTAGCATCTAAATGGGAAGACAATACAAGTTGTCTTCAAAACATAGAGTCACAGAAAGATTGAGGAAGGAGGGCAGCCACATGGTGGGTAGGGGAACAACCACTGCATAGAAGAGTAAATTCAGTGTAGCGTGCCCAACAGGACATGAAGAGGCCAAAATCATACGAGGTAGGAGCTGGGAGAGCCCTTGAACTTGCTAGCTATTTCTTTCTGTTATTACTAGTGAGGAAGCTGGAAGCTGCCATGGAGGAATAATATGTGCAACCACACAACACGCAAGTTAGGTCCCAGTTCTCTGATGCCTAACCCAGTGCTCTTTCCCCGACACTATGTCATCTCCTGCCCACCCACTACACTCTCCCTCCTGATGACTGTCCAAAGCCTCAAAGCCTCATTAGACCACAGTCGATGGAGCCATTTTCAACTCTAAGAGTCTGCACAGTCTCCAACAAGGCTCTTAAAGCCTTTAATCCTTAGAATCAAAGGATATAAGAATCTAGAATCTGGGAAGTATTTAGATAGTCTAGTACAAGTCTTCATTTATAGAGGGAAAAACAGAAAAGAAGAAAGGAAAGGAAAGGAAAGGAAAGGAAAAAGGAAAGGAAAAAGGAAAGGAAAGGAGAAAAAAAAAGAAAAGACCTGAATTACTTTCCAAGTTTATACCTCTTGTTATGGACAGAGCTGGAATGCAAGTAATAACAATAACTAAGTTTATTGAATGGTTATTGTGTGTCAGATACAGAGTGTTATGACATTTACAAACATTGCTTCATTTATTGCTCTCAACAAATGCACAATTTTGCCTGCATTTTTCAGATGAGGAAACCAAAGCAGGTAGCACTAACCTGTCTCTTGAGAGACAATGCAGTTAGTTATATGCAAGACAGTGGGGATACAGAGGTGATTGAAACCCCACCATCATTGACATGGTGTATACAGTCTGGTCATAAAGACATAGACATAAACAAGTGAGTCTTGTGTACTGTGATGAGTGCAACAGTAAGAAATCTGGATAGAGGCAGCTCAGAAAACAAAATAACCAATTCCCCTCTGGCCTACTTTACATACAAATTAGAATCCCATTACTCTCTTTCTTAACATTAGAATAAAGGCATTTTCCATGTATAGGAACTGTTTTTTATAAGATCCTCATAATATTCTATGAAATAGATAAACTATCATTTATTTAAACAAAACTGTCTTATAATATTCTTTATTATAAATGTCTTCAAAAAAATCTTTGAATACTAAACATTTTCCCCTTTTTCCTTTGACCACAAAATGTAACTAGTGGCTCAACATGTTCCAATTTCTTTCCCCAAAATCACTTCCCTCATTTTACATACAAGCAGTGAAGCCCACGTCCAAAAGCATTAAGCTGTTTGACCATGTTAAAATAATTAATAAGTAGTTGATCTGAGCCTGGAACACAGGTTCATACAGTTTCCAAGGTGATGCCTAAAGGTTATAGGAGAAAAATATTTCTCTAGGTTGGGGTTTCTCCATCTTAGTACAACTGATATTCGGACCAGATAATCCTTTCTTGTGGGAGAGTATCCTGTGATTGTAGGATGTTTAGCAGCATCATTTGCCTCTACCAAATAGATGCCAATAGCACCCCAACACACATACCAGTTATGATAACCAAAAATATCTGCAGACAAATGTCCCCCAGGTTGTGGGCTGGCAAAATTGCCCTTGATTGAGAACCACTGCTCTAAAAGTTTCCTGCTACTTTGATCTGAAAGCATATCCTTATTGATGGAAATGACAGTAACAAGACAACTTTTTCAATATTGAATAGACTTTGATTCACAACTATATGTGGACAAGTGAACCAAGTATAACTTACATATTAAACCTCAACAAATTCAGGATAAGATATCTGTAAGAGTTTTGAAGTAGGTTATTCTAAAAAACAAGAAGAAATATATTATTCTGAAAGGCTTTTAGGATTCCTGCTGGTGTCCAACAGAATATATGATCCACACAGACAATAAAACGAAGGAAAAGAACATAGAAACAGACGTCAACTCCACGGCTATCTTGGTCTTCCAAGCTGCTAATCTCCTAGGATTTCTCTGAAAAGACAAACCATATGGAGGGCTTGTTACCTGGCAGTAGTGTTTATGAATCCTTGGGTAGTTATACATGGCCTTGGGAAAACTCTGGCAGTCAATAAGGAAGACTGTAAAGGAATCCCTTTCAGCTAATGCATAGGTGTCTGGTTTCTTAGACCACAGAATTAAAGGGGTCAAAATCTTGTAATGAGTCTACATATATGGCCACTGATTGCATCCCCTACCATTCTGATTTCAAGAGACCATGGTTAGAGGGTGCTAGTGGTTCTCCCAAAACCCATTCAGCATAAAGTAAGCAGAATTTGGCACAATTTCAGCTTTGCTTCAATTGCTCTCATATGTGTATAGAAAGTAAAG
Organism: Mesoplodon mirus; assembly: GCF_964341445.2. Lineage (NCBI taxonomy): Eukaryota > Metazoa > Chordata > Mammalia > Artiodactyla > Ziphiidae > Mesoplodon > Mesoplodon mirus. Next base: position 54,522,367 of record NC_138978.1, on the reverse strand, counting down.
TCATAACTGGGTAGAAAAATGGCCTGGAAGTTTGCTTCAAGATAAAATGCCACCCAATGCATAGAGTCAAGGATTTCACAAAGGAGGACTGGGCCACTGTTCTTCTTCATGCATCTCTACATCCTGTGTCTTCAATTTGATGACTAAATGCCTGACCAACAGCACATAGACTCCTAGGTGTAGCAGAGGGGAAAGAAGCTCTAGTAATTACTAGCTGAGAGCTCATAGGCAGCTTTCTTCACTTCTCTGAATCCCAGTTTACTTAATTGAACATATGTCCCCAGATTTTGGGGGTATTCAATGAGATATTATATACCTCATCTAGCACAGCATCTACTTCATGATAAACACTCAATAAATGTTAGTTATTTTTCCCTTTATTACTCTTCAATAGTCAGGCTGTGGGCTAATGAACATTCTTCTTATCTTAAAGGTCTTTGGGCATTTTGCTAAATAAACCCTTCAGTTAAAATCCAGGATAGAGTTGGATGGTAACATCCATAAGGAAAATGATTGTGTCTGTCTTTTTCTGTTATATGAATGATACCTTAGTACTTGGCATATACTAGATGCTCAAAAAGTCTTTGCTGAAAGAATAAATATATAAATAAATAAACTGATCAGACAATAAAGTCTTGGTACTGGGAAAGGAAAAAATAGCATTTCTTTAGTGCCCACCTTGTGCTAATCATCTTGATCTACACTCTCCAGCCATTAATTTATTTAATTTTCTCAAAGTTTAGTCCCATGTTTTAGAAGATGAAACTGTGGCTTAGGTAACTTGGCTAAGGTCACTTGGTAACTAAGTGGGTTTGGCTGAACTTCAAAGTCTTAACCCCTAGTACAGAATGTGAACTTAATTGGAAATAGAGTCATTGCAGATGTGATTAGTTAAATAAGGTCATACTGCAGTAGGGTGGGCCCTTAATCCAATATGACTGGTGTCCTTATAAGAGGGGAGATTTGCACAGGAGGAATATGGCCATTTCATGATGGAGGCAGAGACTGGAGTGGAGTCCAAGGAATGCCAAGAATGGCTGGCAAACAACTGAAGCTTGGAAGCCTTCAGGATACCAACACTGCTCAAAACTGAATTCTGAGTATCCTGTACCATTGATGTGTATCTTGAATTGGCATTTTTAAAAATGGACCTTTATTTACCTGGATATAATAATAGTGCCCGCCACCACCATTGGACAGACCTGGTGCTCTAATGCCGAGTTATTACACACTAGGTAATCTCTGGCATGTCTTCATTGGCATTATAAAATGTGGCCAGAAAGACAGGTCCTCAGAGTAAGAAGTCCATATTGGTGGTAGGAAACTCAGGTTAGGAGTACTTTTGTCACCAAGTATCGGTTATTTAGCATACAGCTCTCAAATGAGACTCGTCTGTGTTTCTGGATGAGATGATGGCACTCTGTTCTCTCTGCTAAATGCCACTGTGCATAGAATAACATCTTGAGAAGCTACCTAATGCATAAGCTGTTTAATTCTATAAAATATAGTACCTAAATTAAATACCGCTTCCTTTTTTCAGAGATGAATTAATCAACATCCTGGTCAAATTCGAAGCTTTTTGATGTACAAAACTTCATAAATTATAGGGGGGCAGGGAGGGAGGTGCATGAGGGAGGGGATATGGGGATATATATATACATATAGCTTATTCACTTTGTTATACAGCAGAAACTAATACAACATGGTAAAGCAATTATACTCCAGTAAAGATGTTTTTTTAAAAAAAAACCTTTATAAATGGAACTAGCCCATCAATAAGCAAAGTATAATGAAAACCTGCCTAGATATTTGGGGGTGGGGGGCACTTGTTATTCTGAGTGTTTTTTTGCTCCTCAATTTAACAATCTCTGTAGAAGTAAACAAAGACCCCCTGAATAAGAACAAGCACTGCTTATTGTCAGCAAGGGAGGCACCCACTACTATAGCTTGAATTTGGCACAGACCCAAATCCAAGGCAGAAAGACGAGTTGAAAAGCTTTATGGTGGCAAAAGGGGAAGGTGCAGCCTGATGGAAGGTTAAGGGAGTGGGGGAGCTGGAGGTGGGCTGACTAGAAGATGGGCATCCTACGTAACTGCTGAGGGAGAGCATATTTGGCTTCCCCTTGTCCTAAGAGGAAGGGTGTGGGCAAAAATGGCAAGCTGTCAGTTTAGTCCTGACCACTTGGGGCTGACTGCTGCAAAGGTGTGGTTTGACTCTCTGACCTGAACCCCGCCTTTGTTGTCTTCAGTCAACTGAACACACGAGGCAACACCCAGAGCAGAGAGACACAGGCTTCTGGCAGGGAACTCTGGGGCCTCAGTTCGATGTCTACCAAGGTCCAAGGCTGCACAAACCCAAATACATCTTCTGTTTAACATCCTCAGGCAGTTGTTCCTCCTGGCAGCTGCAAGGTGTCTATAATTCATCCCAGAAGTCCATGGTACTGCCTGTTCTTAGTGCCTTTCCCTGAAGAATAGCCTCAGGACATTGCTTTCTCTTTCTGACCCAGCCCAACTGCCAGTACAAACCCACTGTCCTTGTTTTGAGGCTGTGACTCCATCTGTGACATTTTGTGCGGTAGGATACTTACATGAGTTGAATCCTGGTTACCTAGGGAACTTACAAGACTTGGAGCACTTCCTTGCACTTGACCTAAGGCATAGAAGTGGGCTAAACCAGCCTTTGCCATGCTGGGAGGTTGGAATGAGGGGCTTGTTAAAACTGCAGGACCACAGCTCTCAGAGGGAAGGCTGAATTCTCAGCTACACGCATTCTTGGAGGGAAGGGCCTCTTCCGGGACAGGGGAGAATCTTTGAAGTGGAAAGGAAACAAGGATGTGTGGACTCCCAGGATAGTTCTTTTGGAGGTAAATGTGATCTCATCCACTCAGGCAAGACTAGGACCTCAAGTAAGCTGAGAAAGCCCATGCCCTTTGAAGGCTGGAAGCTTGCTCTGGCTCTAGGCCAGGATGTACTTTGAACAGTTTGGAAATAAGAAAGTCCCTGGGATTTGCTACACTGCTTACCTGTGTCTCCTTGCTCTTGCTATTGGGTGGGGGAGACAGCAGCCTGCTTGGTGTTCCTGGTGCCAAGCTCATTCCAGAGGGCTGGTGAGGCAGAGTGGGAGCCGCCTCTGTCTCCAACCCTCCAGGTACCATACTTCTCCCAGGGGAGGGGCTTCTTCTAGGCTGACGTCTGAACCTGAACTTGAAAAGATCAAAGGCTCAAGAGGCTGACTGGAGTCCTAGGAATCTTCTGAGGGGAAGAGGGATTTAGTCATCAGATACAATAGAGGGGCTCTGGGCTCCCTCAGTTTGGTCTCATTCTCCCATTCCTGCTGCCCAGACTTCATCCAGGTGTCCAGGCTGGTCAAGATGTTGGGTCAAGTCTCCAAAGATCTTATGCATCTCCTGACCTGCTCTTGGATCAGGGACTCAAAGCTGAGATGGAAGGAGTGGTGTTGGCTGTTGTAGAACCTCAGAAGCTCATCCAGGAGCTGTTTGTTCTCGGCTTCAAGGTCATCCCATACAGGCCAAAGCTCTTCTGGACAGCACCTGCCCTCTCCTTTTCCTCGTACTTCTCCACCTTGGCCCGCAATCATCTATAGTCCTAGTATATAGGAAGGCTTCTTCCCACCACCTTCTCACCACAATGTTGAGGTTCTGCAAGACACTGCCAACCTTTTTCAGGGTTCAATAATAGTCTTTCAGATCTGGTTCACTTTTTCCTGGCTGAAGGTATCCATCCACTTCATGGCCATATCCAGGGTGGTCACCATGTTCAGTAAGTCCTGGTCTTGCTGGCAGAGGGAATTAGAGAGTAAGTCTAAGGGCATCTTCGCAGCAGATTTGATGACCAGGTCAGCACTGGGACTCTTCTTCATGTCCTTTTGAAGCCTCCTGGTCTGCTCTTCCAGCTGCTGCAGTTTTCTATACTTCCTTTCACAGTCTCTCTCCACTGCTGACCAATCTTGGAAGGAATTCAGCTCATGTTCATGAACATGGCCCTGCTGCCAGGATCTTCAGCTGCAACTCGGTCCTCCTTTTTTTTTTTTTTTTTTTTTTTTTAAGGAGACTTGTTTTACTTAGAGTGGAAAGTTCTGCCAGGGACAAAGTCAACACAACCATATGTTTGGAACACAAATATATGTATGGAACATTACATATACAAAGGATGCTTGTAGGGTTGTAGCAATGCAGAAGTAAGAAGTTAAGAGCAGGGAAGAATTCTTCCCTACAGGTTTCAGAGGGAGCATGGCCCTGACTTGATTTCAAACTTCTGGCCTTCAGAACTGTACACAATAAACTTCAATAGTTTTAAGCCACCTCATTTGTGATGTTCTGTGGTGGCAACCCTAGGAAATGAATACACATCCTCTGTGCAAACTACTGCCTAGCATGTTAGAGCTTCTCTCAGAAGAATGTTCCTCTCTGTTGCTGGAGGTGCTCAAACACAAGTAGGAAGACTACCCAGTGGTGATGTTGTTGAGGAATTTAAATTATTACTTATTTTTAAGAGTCCCGCGTAAGCCAGATTCTATGATCTTAAGATATGAAGAGCTTGGAGGGGAATGATTCTGGCATTACATTACAACATTTGGAGGTAACTCTGATGAGTATTACCAGGACAGTTAGATTTTTCTAAATTGGCCCAGTCTTATAGGCTATAGCCAACAATTAGAAAAATATTTTTAAATTAAATTTATTTATTCATTTATTTTTGGCTGCATTGGGTCTTCGTTGCTGCATGCAGGCTTTCTCTAGCTGTGGTGAGTGGGGGCTACTCCTTGTTGCGGTACACGGGCTCCTCACTGAGGTGGCTTCTCTTGTTGCGGAGCACGGGCTCTAGGCACGTGGACTTCAGTAGTTGTGGCACGTGGGCTCAGTAGTTGTGGCTCGCGGGCTCTAGAGCACAGGCTCAGTAGTTGTGGCACACGGGCTTAGTGGGATCTGCAGCATGTGAGATCTTCCTGGACCAGGGATCGAACCCATGTCCCCTGCATTGGCAGGCAGATTCTTAACTGCTGCACCACCAGGGAAGCCCAGAAAAAGACTTTTTTAAAGTGCTGTTAAGATCTTTCTCAATGATTTATCCACTTTCAAAGAGTGTTTGCCCTCCATGTGCACTGTGGATTTAATTGCTTTGTCTATATCTTGCCATTTTTCAGACCTAGGAGTGAAAATGTGTGTTTCAGGTGTGAAATACTGTCTTGAACTAAGAAAGCTGGAGTGACTGAGACTCACACAAGCCCTCCAACAGAGCCCCAAACTCCTCACCTGCTCTTAGAATTTAAGTATTAGATGCCTAAGACTGTGGAAACCACCAAACCTACAAATGATTGAGTTATTTGTAGTGAGGTGGATGGATCTAGAGTCTGTCATACAGAGTGAAGTAAGTCAGAAGGAGAAAAACAAATACCGTATGCTAACACATATATATGGAATCTAAAAAAAAAAAAGAAAGAAAGAAAATGTGCTGAAGAACCTAGGGGCAGGACAGGAATAAAGACTCAGACCTAGAGAATGGACTTGAGGACATGGGGAGTGGGAAGGGTAAGCTGGGACGAAGTGAGAGAGTGGCATGGACATATATACACCACCAAACGTAAAATAGATAGCTAGTGGGAAGCAGCTTCATAGCACAGGGAGGTCAGCTCGGTGCTTTGTGACCACCTAGAGGGGTGGGATAGGGAGGGTGGGAGGGAAATGCAAGAGGGAGGAGATATGGGGATATATGTATATGTATAGCTGATTCACTTTGTTATAAAGCAGAAACTAACACACCATTGTAAAGCAATTATACTGCAATAAAGATGTCAAAATAAATAAATAAAAAGCAAATTTAAAAAAAAATTTATGAATTTCAAAGGTCTCCAGCCTATGTTCCTTGTTGGAAATGGAGCCTCCTGCCTTTTTATTGTTAAAGGAGTCTCAGTTTCTTTCTTGAGATTATCCCCCATTATTGGATATTGATTTATTATTTTCATAAAATTGCAAATGGGAGCCTGTTGCCTGAGACCAGTCATAAATTATGAAAACGTGTTCAGCTCCTCTGTAGGGACTGATCTTCTTATGGAGAGAATTACCCAGAGCTAAATTTAACTGCTTTGTATAGGTTTGTGAGAAGGTTTGATGTCCCTGGCCCTCTAATGAGGAAGGGAAAGTAGAAAGGGGCTAACATTTTCTAACAACCTACTAGAGACCAAATTCTTTCCATGGTACTTAATTTAATGTTCTTAACACAATGAAGCACAATCACCATCTGCTTTGATAGAAGATAAAATAGAGGCACAGAATGATGAAAGACTTTCCCCAGGCTAGTGAGGGAGCAGAGCCAGAGTCAAACCTAACTTCGTCTGCCTCTGAAGTTAAACCTCTTTCCAATTACAGCACTGCCATTCTTAAGTGGAGTAGTAATATCTCAGCTAGAGGTGGACGAGTGGTTTTTATTAATATCAACCTAAACCTTGTGCTCTTCAAGTTCTGAGAGATTTGCTCCAAGGAGCCATTAAGAAAGGACACTGATCCAAGGGCTATCAATTAACACGTTCTTCATACACAGCTATAAGCAGCTATTTAAAACCTGGGTAATATCTTCCTAAAACTACGTATCTGTTGTCTGGGTATTTATGCCCTATCACTCTTGGTTTTCCATCCTTGACTCCATTAATAGAATTTTTCCTTTTCTCTTTTTATGGCTTCGCAAGAGGCTAATGTGCAGGCAAAGCTGCTAATTTTACAGTTGCTTTCCACTTCGTCAGCATGAGACTGACTGAGGAGTTATTAATAGAAGAATAGGATTCCCTTTTCATCCTTTTGCTATTGACGGTTGTAGGAGGTGGGGAAAACTCCATTATTTAATAACATTTGTTCTTCTTGAAAGGTCATCATTCCAGCCTTTCAGTTTCCACTAAAGTATAGCAGTATCAGCAGCCACAGCAGCCACTTTCTCTTCCTGAAGGGATTCTGGAATTCATCCAGGTTATACAGTTGGCATAAAACTGTCTTTGAGATCCTCCTTGGGAATGGGGTCCAGCTGGGAAATTCTCTCTGTATTTCTGTGCATTTTCCAAATAGTAATTTCTAGCCACAGTTATTTTTAAATGTGCCAATCACCTACATTCCTGAAAAGGATGCTGAATTTGGGATATATTAGTTGAGAATTGTATTTGGCTGCTCATAGCAGAGAATAGAAATAATAGTGGCATAAACAAGAAAAAATTATTTTTCACATAAAATAATGTTTTAAAATAGACATTCAGGATTGGTATGGTGACCTCACATTGTCATCAGAGACCCAAGCTCCTTCTGCCTTTCAATTTTATTGTCACTACCATGTAGTTTCCATCCTCACAGCTGACCCATGGTCTCAGATAGCCACTGGACCCATGACTATAAATTTATGATTCTAATCAGGAATCAGAACATAGAGTAAATGGCAAAAGGGACAGATCAGCTATCTCTCCATCACTTATGGGACTTTCCCATAGGTCTTTCCAACAGATTCTGTTTATATCTCAAGCTGTAAGGGAGACTGGGAACCATACAGAGTCTTTTATCTGGGCACACTGCTGCCTCCATAGTAGGGTTATCTTACTAAGAAGAAAGGGTAGGACAATATTAGAGAGACAAATAGCATGTCTGCTACATGGAACAAAGAGAATGACTAAATAAAATTAAGCCAATAAACCCTTACTAAGCACCTATTTTATGTCTGGAGATGAAATAGAAAGTTTAGATTAATTCCTTTAAGGAACAAAAACTTACATATATTATATACATCGTGTCTTCTTAGCCTAGAATGCTTTTTCCTTCCTTGTTCACCTGGAAAACTTGTATTAATTATTCAAGGCTGTTCTCCAATATCACCTGCTGTCTGATGCTTCCTTGGAAGATTCTTCCCAGGAAGAATTCACCAATTGCCAGTTGCTCAGCTCTGTCCCTATAGCACCTTATCCTTCACTCTACTTCACCACTTAATTCCTCAGAGGCAGTATGCTGAAGTGAGGGTAACATGAGAAGTAGGAAATGCTGACTTCAACTCCCAGGTCTGTTGCTTACTAGCATTGAGACAGATGCTTTTGCCCTTTGAGCTACAGTTTTCCTGCTGTAGAAGAGAGAACGCTAAGTTCCACTTCAGGGACTTTTGTGAAGATTAAATGAGATTTCTTAGGAAATACTATCCAAAAGAAATTTATATCTGTTATGTCAAAATTAAATAAAACTGATGTGAAAGTCCAAAGCATTTTTAAAAATAGAAAAGGTTACTACAAAATAGTAAGTTTTAAATCCCTGGTAATTTTAATGATTCTAAATCTATATGGACTTAAGATAACCTCAAAATAATGTAAAGCAAAAAACTGAAAGTGAAACTTCAGATAGAAATAAATAAACCTATGACCTATTAGAATATTATAACACAATTATCTGTGAAAATTAAGAACAAAGGTCAGTAAACATCTAGAAAATTTGAACAACACAACTAACATGTTTAATTTAGTGAATATCTATCTATCTATCTATATCAGTCTTGAATCAATGTCAGAGAACACACGTCCTATTTAAACATATGTAGACTCTTTATTAAAAACTGTCCTAGGCCATAATGCAATCTCAACCGATTCCAAAGAATTGTCATCATACAGACCATCCTCTCTGACTGTAATGTAACTAATGCAGTGAAAAGTTACTCACAAAAATATAATTAAATACAATATAAAATTGGAAATTTTAAAATTTACTTTTAATGCCAACCCCAGTTAAATAAAATTCTCTATCTACTCTCCAACATCCTCACAGCAGAACTGATTAGAGAAAAACCAAAACCCTGCTGATTGGTCTCATTTTACATTCATGACCATTAAACTCAAGCAGAACTTTAAGACTGCTTGGTATTCATGCTAATTTCACTCATCCTCCTACTCTCTTATGTAACTACTCTACACCTTTTTCTCTTTCCCCAAACCACGACACCTACTCCCATACTTCCTCTCAGCTTAGACCTTGCTTACTATTTCCCTCAGAAGAAAGAAGCAATCAGAAGATAACTTTAACAAGCTCACATCAGAAAATATATTCACCTGTTTCTTCTCTAGCTTTTCTAATGACGCATAAACTCTTCATGTACCCTATGGACTTCAACCCCTCCACTTTTACACCAAGTCCCACTTTCTGTCACCCATTCAAGAATAGCTCCAGCACTTCTCCACTTTATTTCCTATGTCACAAATTTTCATAATCACACAGACATGTAAATTTTCCCATCTTATAAAGAGAACATATTTTCCTCCATGTACTTCCCTCTCCCCTTTTACAGAAAAAAATCCTTACGGTGGCTGTAAGAATGCATCTGGTGACCTCCAACTACAGGGAGTGTAATTGACCAAGAACCAAATTGCTACGCTCTAAAATCTACCTCTACACTTGCACCAAGGCCATGTTTCGCACAGCGACTCAGTCAGTGGCCAAGTATAGCAGGAACACTAAAGCAGGTACGTTTAGTCCACTAAATAAGACTCCTCTGATGCCTTTGGCTACAACTCTCTGATAGCCTTGTGGAAATGTCCTTTAGCTACATGGTAGTCTATGACGTGTCCATCCAAACTTCAGTCCCTTTCTCCCTCGTGAAAGTCAGACTTACTAGCAGTTGAAGGACTATCCTGATCTTTTTAAGCTCTCTCCCCACTTTCTCTAACACAGGTATGTTTCCTAATAAAATCCTTGCATATTTAATTTTATCTGGGAATCTGCTTCTCAGAGGATTCAAACTAATTCACTCCTCTGAAGAGTTTACTTTCCTCAGTCTCCAGTTCCTCTCCTCTCACTTTGTCTTGAATCCATTCTAATCAAGTTTTTGAGCCACAACTCCATTGAAACTGTTCTTGTCAGCAAATTCCAAGATTGCTCAATTGAAAGATTAAACTTCTCCATATTTTAGTTGCTCTACCAGCAGTATTTGATACAGTTCATCCCTCCCTCTTCTTCAAACTGAAAGGCTGACAGGATATACTAAACTGTAACTAGTTTATTCAACTGCTACCCACCTTCTCCATTTAGATGTTTTATAGGTATCTCTGATTTAACCGGCCCAAAACTGGGGATTTGATGATCTTCCCTCCAAATATTCATTCTCTCTTAATCTTCTTCAATCTGTAAATGAACACTCCATCTTGAAAGAGGGGACGTTACTACATATCCTATGGACATTAAAAGGTTAAGGAGTAATACTATGGACATTTCTACGACCACAAATGTGATAACCGAGATAAAATAGGCCAATAATTTGAAAGACACAATTTTCCAAAACTCACACAAGAAGAAGTAGACAATCAGAATAGGCCTATATCTATTAAGGAAATTGAGTTTGGCTAAAGCTGGTCTTTGTCTTCTCTACATTAGTGAATCACCACTTCAAACAATTGCTTACTTTTTTCCCTGAAAAGCAGTTTCTGGTTATTGCTGTTGCCAGTATTAATATTTTTATTGAGTAATCAATATTCCATTTATTGACTGTTTTCTATGAGCTATTATGTTGTGCTAGTTGCTTTTGATATATACTTTTTACTTCTTTTAACAACCATCCCATTTAATGGATGAGAAAATTGTAGCTCAGTGAAATTTAATTGTTTGTCCATTGTCCAACAGTTAGCTGAATGGATGACCTGGGATTTTAAAACACCTGTCTGACTCCAAAGCCTGTGCTTTCTCTATAGTCCCGTGCTAGTGCATAAGAAGGTGCCCTAGAACCTATGAATCAATGAGATATCACTGTCCATTCACTAAAGGGTTAATATTTTTGCCTGCTCCTGTTCTAGCTTCTTGGAAGAAGATGTAGGGCCTTTACCTCTACAACATCTACCATGAAGCCCAACCTGATCATTTGGTCTCCTGCTAGTATGCTTTCTGATACGTAGTGGAAAATAAAAGTAGGAAGCCAGGCATGGTTTAGTCATACTTGTTAAACTTTTATGCTACCAGTCAGAAATGATGTTGACCTTAAAATTATGATTTAGAAGCACACATTCTGAAAAAGAACACAGTTCAATAAGAACAAAACAAGTAAGACCTGGGAGAGGCTTCTGAGAGCCCACAGATGATATGAAGTATAAACAGCTGCTATATGATATATTATTATTATTTTTTTTTTTTTTTTTTTTTTTTTTTTTTTTGCGGTATGCGGGCCTCTCACTGTTGTGGCCTCTCCCGTTGCGGAGCACAGGCTCCGGATGCACAGGCCCAGCGGCCATGGCTCACGGGCCCAGCCGCTCCGCGGCATATGGGATCCTCCCAGACCGGGGCACGAACCCGTATCCCCTGCATCGGCAGGCGGACTCTCAACCACTGCGCCACCAGGGAGGCCCTATATGATATATTATTGCCTCTGGCATTCACTATTTATGGTGCAACTGTAAGGTGGTACAGTTTTTCCTTGTACACATGTTTTTCAAGAGAGAAGGAGGGAAATCATGCAATTTTTTTGTAGTTTCAAAGGGGCAAGAGAGAGGAAGTGGTTGAGGAGGGACAGAAAATATGGTCCACCCACTTCTGCTATCCATTGCCTGCTTTCCAAGCATGTGAACTGAAGTGTAAGAAGTCGGTAAACTGGAAAGTTAGAGTTGTTACAGACAGATCTGCCTTTGATATCATTTCTTTACTACATTTTTATTGAGGTAAAATATAAATAACGTAAAACTTACCATTTCAACAATTTGAAGTGCACAGTTCAGTGGCATTAAGTACATTCAAAATGTTGTGCAACCATTACCACTATCTAGGTCCATAATTTTTCTTTACCATAAATGGAAACCACATATCTGTTAGTAGTCACTTCCTATTTCCCCCTTCCCCCAGCTCCTTGCAACTAATAACCTCCTCTCTGCCTCTACAGATTTTCCTATTCTGAAGGTTTTACATAATAAACCTACATATGGAGGCAAAAGACGTATACACCAAAAACTATAAGATGCTAGTGAAAGGAATGAAAGACGACACAAACAGATGAAGAGATATACGATGTTCTTGGACTGGAAGAATCAATATTGTGAAAATGACTATACTACCCAAAGCAATCTATAGATTCAATACAATACCTATCAAATTACAAAGCCATTTTTCACAAAACTAAAACAGAAAAATTTACAATTTGTATGGAAACACAAAAGACCCCAAATAGCAAAAGAAATCTTGAGAAAGAAAACGGAGCTGGAGGAATCAGGCTCCCTGACTTCAGACTATACTACAAAGCTACAGTAATCAAGACAGTATAGTACTGGCAAAAAAACAGAAATATAGATCAATGGAACAGGATAGAAAGCCCAGAAAAAAACCCACACACATATGGTCACCTAATCTATGACAAAGGAGGCAAGAATATACAATGGAGAAAAGAAAGCTTCTTCAATAAGTGGTGATGGGAAAACTGGACAGGTATATGTAAGAGAATAAAATTAGAACACTTCCTAACACCATACACAAAAATAAACTGAAAATGGATTAAAGACCTGAATGTAAGGTCAGATACTATAACACTCTTAGAGGAAAACATAGGCAGAACACTCTTTGACATAAATCGCAGCAGGAACATTTTTGACTGCCTAGAGTAATGAAAATAAAACAAAAGTAAACAAATGGGACCTAATTAAATTTAAAAGCATTTGCACAGCAAAGGAAACCATAAACAAGACAAAAACACAACCCTCAGAATGGGAGAAAATATTTGCAAATGTAGCAACTGACAAAGGATTAATCCCCAAAATTTACAAGAAGCTCATGCAGCTCAATATCAAAAAAACAAACAATATCAGAAATTGGGCAGAAGACCTAAATAGACATTTCTCCAAAGAAGACATACAGACGGCCAAAAAACACATGAAAAGATGTTCAACATCACTAATTATTAGAGAAATGCAAATCAAAACAACAATGAGGTATCACCTCATACCAGTCAGAATGGCCATCATTAAAAAATCTACAGACAGGGGAGAGACCTTCAAGATTGTGGAGGAGTAAGACGTGGAGATCACCTTTGTCCCAACAAATACATGAGAAATACATCTACATATGAAACAACTCCTACAGAACACCTACTGGACCCTGGCAGAGGACCTCAGACATCCCAAGAGGCAAGAAACTCCCCAAGTGCCTGGCCATGTGGCTGACAGAGTCTGGGTGTTCCAGCCAGGTGCCAGGCCTGTGCCTCTGAAGTGGGAGAGCAGAGTTCATGACATTAGTCCACCAGAGACCTCCTACCTCCACATAATATCAAATGGCAAAAGCTCTCCCAGAGATCTCCATCTCAACGCTAAGACCTAGTTCCACTCAAGGATCAGCAACATACAGTGCTGGACACCCTATGCCAAACAACTAGCAAGACAAGAACACAACACAACCCAGTAGCAGAGAGGCTGCATGAAATCATAATAAGGTCACAGACACCCCAAAACACACCACCAGACACAGTCCTGCCCACAAGAAAGACAAGATCCAGCCTCATCCAGCAGAACACTGGCACAAGTCCCCTCCACCAGGAAGCCAACACAAGCCCCTGAACCAACCTTACCCACGGGGGGCAGACAACAAAAACAACGGGAACTAAGAATCTGCAACCTGCGAAAAGGAGATCCCCAAACACAGTAACTTAAGCAAAATGAGAAGACAGATAGACACACAGCAGACGAAGGAGCAAGGTAAAAACTCACCAGACCAAACACATAAAGAGGAATAGTCTACCTGAAAAATAATTCAGAGTAATGACAGTAAAGATGATCCAAAATCTTGAAATAGAATGGAGAATATACAAATAACGTTTACAAGGGTCTAGAAGAACTAAAGAGCAAACAATGATGAACAACAAAATAAATGAAATTAAAAATTCTCTACAAGAAATACAACAGCAGAATAACTGAGGCAGAAGAACGGATAAGTGACCTGGAAGATAAAATAGTGGAAATAACTACCACAGAGCAGAATAAAGAAAAAAGAGTAAAAAGAATTGAGGACAGTCTCAGAGACCTCTGGGACAACATTAAAAGCACCAACATTCGAATTTTAGGGGTCCTGGAAGATGAGGAAAAGAAAGAGACTGAGAAAGTATTTGAAGAGATTATAGTTGAAAACTTCCCTAATATGGGAAAGGAAATAGTCCATCAAATCCAGAAAGGGCAGAGAGTCCCATACAAGATAAATCCAAGGAGAAACATGCCAAGACACATATTAATCAAACTACCAAAAATTAAATACAAAGAAAAAATATTAAAATCAACAAGGGAAAACAACAAATAACATACAAGGGAATCCCCATAAGGTTAACAGCTGAATTTTCAGCAGAAACTCTGCAAGCCAGAAGGGAGTGGCAGGACATATTTAAAGTGATGAAATGGAAAAAAACTACAACCAAGATTACTCTACTAAACAAGGATTGCATTCAGATTTGACAGAGAAATTAAGACCTTTACAGACAAGCAAGAGCTAAGAGAATTCAGAACCACAAAACAAGTTTTACAACAAATGCTAAAGGAACTTCTCTAGGCAGGAAACACAAGAAAAGGAAAACACCTACAATAATAAATCCAAAACAATTAAGAAAAAGGTAATAGGAGCATAAATATAGATAATTACCTTAAATGTAAATGGGTTAAATGCCCCAACCAAAGACACAGACTGGCTGAATGGATACAAAAACAAGACCTGTATATATGCTGTCTACAGGAGACCCACTTCAGACCTAGGGACACATAAAGAATAAAAGTGAGGGGATGGAAAAAGATATGCCATGCAAATGGAAATCAAACAAAGCTGGAGTAGCAATTCTCATATCAGACACAATAGACTAAAATAAACACTATTACAAGAGACAAAGAAAGACACTACAAAATGATCAAGGGAGGGAGGAGCTTCAAGATGATGGAAGAGTAAGACACAGAGATCACCTTCCTCCCCACAAATACATCAGAAATACATCTACATGTGGAACAACTCCTACAGAACACCTACTGAACGCTGGCAGAAGACCTCAGACCTCCCCAAAGGCAAGAAACTCCCCACGTACCTGGGTAGGGTAGAAGCAAAAAGAAAAAACAGAGACAAAAGGATAGGGATGGGACCTGCACCAGTGGGAGGGAGCCGTGAAGGAGGAAAGGTTTCCACACACTAGAAGCCCCTTCGGGGGCGGAGCCTGTGGATGGGGGAGGGGGGAAGCTTCGGAGCCATGGAGGAGAGCACAGCAACAGGGTTCGGAGGGCAAAGCAGAGATATTCCTGCACAGAGGATCGGAGCCGACCGGCACTCACCAGTCTGAGAAGCTTGTCTGCTCACCTGCCGGGACGGGTGGGGGCTGGGAGCTGAGGCTCGTGCTTCGGTAGGAGCGCAGGGAGAGGACAGGGGTTGGCGGCGTGAACACAGCCTGAAGGGGTAAGTGCACCACGGCTATCCGGGAGGGAGTACAGGAAAAGGTCTTGATCTGCTGAAGAGACAAGAGTCTTCTTGCCTCTTTGTTTCCTAGTGCATGAGGAGAGGGGATTAAGAGCCACTTAAAGAAGCTCCAGAGACAGGCGCGAGCCTCGGCTAAGAGCGCGGACCCCAGAGATGGGCATGAGACGCTAAGGCTGCTGCTGCAGCCACCAAGAAGCCTGTGTGCGAGCACAGATCACTGTCCACACCTCCCTTCCGGGAGCCTGTGCAGCCCGCCACTGCCAGGGTCCCGTGATCCAGGGACAACTTCCTCGGGAGAATGCACTGCACACCTCAGGCTGGTGCAACGTCACACTGGCCTCTGTCGCCACAGACTCGCCCCGCATCTGTACTCCTCCCTACCCACAGCATGAGTAAGCCAGAGCCCCCGAATCAGCTGCTCCTTTAACCCCGTCCTGTCTGAGCTAAGAACAGACGCCCTCAGGCTACCTACAAGCAGAGGCGGGTCCAAATCCAAAGCTGAACCCTGGGAGCTCTGCGAACAAAGAAGAGAAAGGGAAATTTTTCCCAGCAGCCTCAGGAGCAGCAGATTAAATCACCAGAATCAACTTGATATATCCTGCATCTGTGGAATACCTGAATAGAAAACGAATCATCCCAAATTGAGGAGGTGGACTTTGGGAGCAATGATATATATATATATATATATATATATATATATATATATATATATATATATATATATATATATATATATATATATATATATATATCTTTTCCCCTTTTTCTTTTTTTGTAAGTGTGTATGTGTATGCTTCTGTGTGTGATTTTGTCTGTATAGCTTTGCTTTTCTCATTTGTCCTAGGGTTCTGTCTGTCCATTTTTTTATTACTAAAAAAAATTATTTTTCTTAATAATTATATTTTATTTTGATAATTATTTTATTTTATTTTACATTATTTTATTTTATTTTATCTTCTTCTTTCTTTCTTTCTTTCTTTTCTCCCTTTTATACTGAGCTGAGTGGAGGACAGGCTCTTACAGCTCCACCCAGGTGTCAAAGCTGTGCCACTGAGGTGGGAGAGCCAAATTCAGGACACTGGTCCACAAGAGACCTCCCAGCTCCATGTAACATCAAACAGTGAAAATCTCCCAGAGATCTCCATCTCAATGCCAAGACCCAGCTCCACTCAACCACCAGCAAGCGACAGTGCAGGACACCCTATGCCAAACAACTAGCAAGTCAGGAACACAACACCATGCATTAGCACAGAGGCTGCTTAAAATCATAATAAGGCCACAGACAACCCAAAACACACCACCACACATGGAACTGCCCACCAGAAAGACAAGATCCAGCCTCATCCACCAGAAAACAGGCACTAGTCCCCTCCAACAGGAAGATTACACAACCCATTGAACCAACCTTAGCCACTGGGGAGAGACACCAAAAACAACAGAAACTATGAACCTGAAGCCTGTGAAAAGGAGAACCCAAGCAGAGTAAGCTAAGCAAAATGAGAAGACAGAGGAACACACAGCAGATGAAGGAGCAAGGTAAAAACCCACCAGACTAAACAAATGAAGAGGAAATAGGCAGTCTACCTGAAAAAGAATTGAGAATAATGATAGTAAAGATGATTCAAAATCTTGGAAATAGAATGGAGAAAATACAAGAAACGTTTAACAAGGATTTAGAAGAGCAAACAAACAGAGATGAACAACACAATAAATGAAATTATAAATTCTCTACAAGGGATCAATAGCAGAATAACTGAGGCAGAAGAACGGATAAGTGACCTGGGAGATAAAATAGTGGAAATAACTACTGCAGAGCAGAATAATGTTAAAAGAATGAAAAGAACTGACGACAGTCTCAGAGACCTCTGGGACAACAATAAACACATCAACACTCGAATTATAGGGGTTCCAGAAGAAAAAAAGAAAAAGAAAAGGACTGTGGAAGCATTTAAAGAGATTGTAGTTGAAAACTTCCCTAATATGGGAAAGGAAATAGTTAATCAAGTGCAAGAAGCACAGAGAGTCCCATACAGGATAAATCCAAGGAGAAACACACCAAGACACATATTAATCAAACTATCAAAAATTGACTACAAAGAACAAATATTAAAAGCAGCAAGAGAAAAACAAGTAAAATATAAGAGAATTCCCATAACGTTAACAGCTGACCTTTCAGCAGAAACTCTGTAAGTCAGAAGGAGTGGCAGGACATATGTAAAGTGATGAAAGAGAAAAACCTACAACCAAGATTACTCTACCAGGCAAGAATCTCATTCAGATTTGATGGAGAAATTAAAAGCGTAACAGACAACCAAAAGCAAAGACAATTTAGCACCACCAAACCAGCTTTACAACAAATGCTAAAGGAACGTCTTTATGCAGGAAACACAAGAGACGGGAAAGACCTACAATAATAAACCCAAAACAATTAAGAAAATGGTAATAGGAACATACATATCAATAATTACCATAAATGTAAATGGATTAAATGCTCCAACAAAAAGACATAGACTGGCTGAACAGATACAAAAATAAGTCCCGTATATATGCTGTCTACAAGAGACCCACTTCAGACTTAGGGACACATACAAACTGAAAGTTAGGGGATGGAGAAAGATATTCCATCCAAATGGAAATCAAAAGAAAGCTAGAGTAGCAATTCTCATATCACACAAAATAGACTTTAAAATAAAGACTATTACAGGAGACAAAGAAGGACACTACATAATGATCACTGGATCAATCCAAGAAGAAGATATAACAATTGTAAATATTTATGCTCCCAACATAGGAGCACCTCAATACATAAGGCAGATGCCAACAGCCATAAAAGGGGATATTGACACTAACACAATCATAGTAGGGGACATCAACACCCCACTTTCACCAATGGACAGATCATCCAAAATGAAAATAAATAAGAAAACACAAGCCTTAAATGATACATTGAACAAGATGGACTTAATTTATATTTATAGGACATTCCATCCAAAAACAGCAGATTACACTTTCTTCTGAGGTG
Organism: Mesoplodon mirus; assembly: GCF_964341445.2. Taxonomy (NCBI): domain Eukaryota; kingdom Metazoa; phylum Chordata; class Mammalia; order Artiodactyla; family Ziphiidae; genus Mesoplodon; species Mesoplodon mirus. The sequence continues at coordinate 54,503,917 of NC_138978.1, read as the reverse complement.
CCCATGGAACATTCTCCAGGATAGATCGTGCCTTGGGTCACAAATCAAGCCTTGGTAAATTTAAGAAAATTGAAATCCTATCAAGTATCTTTTCTGAGCCCAACGCTATGAAACTAGATATCAATTACAGGAAAAACTCTGTAAGAAATAGAAACACATGGAGGCTAAACAACAAACTACTTAATAACCAAGTGATCACTGAAGAAATCAAAGAGGAAATCAAAAAATACCTAGAAACAAATAACAATGAAAACACAACAACCCAAAACCTATGGGATGCAGTAAAAGCAGTTCTCAGAGGGAAGTTTAGAGCTATACAAGCCTACCTTAAGAAACAAGAAACATCTCAAATAAGCAACCTAACCTTACACCTAAAGCAATTAGAGAAAGAAGAACAAAAACCCCCCAAAGTTAGCAGAAGGAAAGAAATCAGAAAGATCAGATCAGAAATAAATGAAAAAGAAATGAAGGAAATGATAGCAAAGATCAATAAAACTAAAAGCTGGTTCTTTGAGAAGATAAACAAAATTGATAAACCATTAGCCAGACATATCAAGAAAAAAAGGGAGAAGACTCAAATCAATAGAATTAGAAATGAAAATGGAGAAGTAACAACTGACACTGCAGAAATACAAAGGATCATGAGATTACTATAAGCAACTATATGCCAATAAAACAGACAACCTGAAAGAAATGAACAAATTCTTATAAATGCACAACCATCCGAGACTAAACCAGGAAGAAATAGAAAATATGAACAGAATAATCACAAGCACTGAAATTGAAACTGTGATTAAAAATCTTCCAACAAACAAAAGCTCAGGACCAGATGGATTCACAGGCCAATTCTATCAAAAATTTACAGAAGAGCTAACACCTCTACTTCTCAAACTCTTCCAAAATATAGCAGAGGGAGGGACACTCCCAAACTCATTCTACGAGCCCACCATCACCCTGATACCAAAACCAGACAAAGACGTCACAAAGAAAGAAAACTACAGGCCAATATCACTGATAAACATAGATGCAAAGATCCTCAACAAAATACTAGCAAACAGATTCCAACAGCACATTAAAAGGATCATACACTATGATCAAGTGGGGTTTATTCCAGGAATGCAAAGATTCTTCAATATACACAAATCAATCAACATGATGCACCATATTAACCAATTGAAGGAGAAAACTATATGATCATCTCAATAGATGCAGAGAAAGCTTTCAACAAAATTGAACATGCATTTATGATAAAAACCCTGCATAAAGTAGGCATAGAGGGAAATGTCCTCAACATATTAAAGGCCATATATGACAAACCCACAGCCAATATCATCCTCAATGGTGAAAATTTTAAACCATTTCCACTAAGATCAGGAACAAGACAAGGTTGACCACTCTCACCACTATTATTCAACATAGTTCTGGAAGTTTTAGCCACGGAAATCAGAAAACAAAAAGAAATAAAAGGAATCCAAATTGGAAAAGAAGAAGTAAAACTGTCACTGTTTGCAGATGACATGATACTATACATAGAGAATCCTAAGATGCTACCAGAAAACTACTAGAGCTAATCAATGAATTTGGTAAAGTAGCAGGATACAAAATTATTGCACAGAAATCTCTTGTGTTCCTATACACTAATGATGAAAAATCTGAAAGTGAAATTAAGAAGACACTCCCATTCACCATTGTAATCAAAAGAATAAAATATCTAGGAATAAACCTACCTAAGGAGACAAAAGACTTTTATGCAGAAAACTATAAGACACTGATGAACGAAACTAAAGATTATACAACCAGATGGAGAGATATACCATGTTCTTGGATTGGAAGAATCAACATTGTGAAAATGACTATACTACCCAAAGCAATCTACAGATTCAGTGCAATCCCTATCAAACTACCAATAGGGTTTTTCACAGAACTAGAACAAAAAATTTCACAATTTGTATGGAAACACAAAAGACCCCAAATAGCCAAAGCAATCTTAAGAAAGAAAAACGCAGGTGGGGGAATCAGACTCCCTGACTTCACACTATACTACAAAGCTACAGTAATCAAGACAGTATGGTACTGGCACACAAACAGAAATATAGATCAATGCAAAAGGATAGAAAGCCCAGAGAGAAACCCACGCACATATGGTCACCTTAGCTTTGATAAAGGAGACAATAATATACAATGTAGAAAAGGCAGCCTCTTCCAATAAGTGGTGCTGGGAAAACTGGACAGCTACATGTAAAAGAATGAAAATAGAACACTCCCTAACACCACACAAAAAAATAAACTCAAAAAGGATTAAAGATCTAAATGTAAGACCAGACATCAGAAAACTCTTAGAGGAAAATATAGGCAGAACACTTTATAACATAAATCACAGCAAGATCCTTTTTGACCCACCTCCTAGAGAAATGGAAATAAAAACAAATATAAACAATGGGACCAAATGAAACTTAAAAGCTTTTGCACAGCAAAGGAAAACATAAACAAGATGAAAAGACAACCCTCAGAATGGGAGCAAATATTTGCAAATGAAGCAACTGTCAAAGGTTTAATCTCCAAAATTTACAAGCATCTCATGCAGCTCAATATCAAAAGAGCAAACAATGCAATCCAAAAATGGCAGAAGACCTAAATAGATATTTCTCCAAAGAAGATATACAGATTTCCAACAAACACATGAAACGATGCTCAACATCACTAATCATTAGAGTAATGCAAATCAAAACTACAATGAAGTATCACCTCACACTAGTCAGAATACCCATCATGAAAAAATCTACAAACAGGGCTTCCCTGGTGGAGCAGTGTTTGAGAGTCCACCTGCCGATGCAGGGGACACAGGTTCATGCCCCGATCCGGGAAGATCCCACATGCCGTGGAGTGGCTGGGCCCGTGAGCCATGGCCGCTGAGCCTGCGGGTCCGCAGCCTGTGCTCTGCAATGGGAGAGGACACAACAGTGAGAGGCCCGCGTACCTCAAAAAAAGAAAAAAAAAAAAGGAAAAAAAGAAAAAAATCTACAAACAAATGCTGGAGAGGGTGTGGAGAAAAGGGAACCCTCTTGCACTGCTGGTGGGAATGTAAATTGATACAGCCACTATGGAGAACAGTATGGAGTTTCCTTTAAAAACTACAAATAGAACAACCATATGACCCAGCAATCCCACTACTGGGCATATACCCTGACAAAACCATAATTCAAAAAGTGACATGTACCATGATATTAATTGCAGCTGTATTTACAATCACCAGGACATGGAAGAAACCTAAGTGTCCATTGACAGATGAAAAGATAATGAAGATGTGGCACATATATACAATGGAATACTACTCAGCCATAAAAAGAAACAAAACTGAGTTATTTGTAGTGAGGTGGGTGTACGTAGAGTCTGCCATACAGAATGAAGTAATTCAGAATGAGAAAAACAAATACCATATGCTAATACATATATATGGATTCTAAAAAACTAAAAAAAAAAGGTTCTGAAGAACCTAGAGGCAGGACAGGAATAAAGACGTAGACAGAGAATGGACTTGGGGACATAGGGAGGGGAAAGGGTAATCTGGGATGAAGTGAGAGAGTAGCAAAGACATATATACACTGCCAAATGTAAAATAGATAGCTAGTGGGAAGCAGCCATATAACACAGAGAGGTCAGCTTGGTGCTTTGTGACCACCTAGAGGGGTGGCATAGCGAAAGTGAGAGGGAGATGCCAGAGGGAGGAGATATGGGGATATACTTTTATGCATAGATTCACTGTGTTATAAAGCAGAAACTAACATACAATTGTAAGGCAATTATACTCCAATAAAGATGTTAAAAGTATTGTTAAAAATAAAATACAATAGGCATAATCTACACAAAAGAAAAAATCTACAAACAAGAAGTGCTGGAGAGGGTGTGGAGAAATGGAAACCCTCTTGCACTGTTGGTGGAAGTGTAAATTGATAAGCCCTTATGGAGAACAGTATGAAGGTTCCTTAAAAAACTAAAAATAGAAGTACCATATGACCCAGCAATCCCACTACTGGGCATATACCCAGAAAAAAACATAATTCAAAAAGACACATGCACCCCAATGTTTATTGCAGCACTATTTACAATAGACAGAACATGGAAGCAACCTAATTGTCCATCAATAGAGGAATGGATAAAGAAGATATGGTACATATATACAATGCTATATTACTCAGTCATATAAAGGAATGAAACTGGGTCATTTGTAGAGATGTGGATGGACCTAGAGACTGTCATACAGAGTGAAGTATGTCAGAAACAGAGAAACAAATATATATTAACATGTATATGTGGAATCTAGAAAATGGTATAGATGATCTTATTTGCAAAGTAGAAATAGAGACACAGACGTACAGCATGAATATATGGATACCAAGGGGGAAAGGGGGTGAGGTTGGAAGGGATTGGAAGATTCGGATTTACATATATACACTATTGATACTATTTGTAAAATATATAACTAATGAGAACCTACTGTATAGCACAGAGAACTCTACTCAGTGCTCTGTGGTGACCTAAATGGGAAGGGAATCTGAAAAAGAATACATGTATATATATATGTATATATATATATATATATATATATATATATATATATATATATATATACATATATATATATATATATATATATAACTGATTCACTTTGCTGCACAGCAGAAACTAAAATAACATTGTAAAGCAACTATATTCAAAAAACTTTTAATAAAAAAATAGAATCATACAATTTGTGGTCTTTCATAGCTGACATCTTTCACTTAGCATCATGTTTTCCACATTAACCCACATTATAGCATGAATTAGTACTTCATTCCTTTATATGGCTGAATAATGCTCCATTGTATGGATAGTCCACATTTTGTTTACCCATTCATCAGCTGATGAACATTTGGATGTTCCTACCTTTTGACTATTGTTGAATAGTGCTTCTTGGAGATCATTTTAGATGCACCCAAATCTATCTGTCAAGCGTTGAAGACAGTCGCAGTAACTCCACTCTTTTCCCAAGTGCCCTAGGCCTCACACCTTTGCACAGGCTGCCAGCTCCACTCCCACACTGGTGAATCAGTTTCAATTTCATCTTCTCCAACTCCCTCTTCTTTTACTCTACATTAACAAGCTCTTCACCCTGCAAGTCTCTACCTCACGCACTTCCTTGTTTCCTTTTTTCATCAAAATTTTTTTAAAATATCTTTATTGGAGTATAATTGCTTTACATTGTTGTGTTATTTTCTGCTGTACAGCAAAGTGAGTCAGTTATACATATATATATTTATATATATACTCTTTTACATATCTGCTGTATGACAAAGTGAATCAGCTATATGTATACTTATATCTCCATAAACCCTCACTCTTGCATCTCCCTGCCACCCTCCCTATCCCACCCCTCTAGTGGGTCACAAAGCACCGAGCTGATCTCCCTGTGCTATGCAGCTGCTTCCCACTAGCTATCTATTTTACATTTGGTAATGTATACATGTCAATGCCACTCTCTCACTTCATCCCAGCTTAACATTCCCCCTCTCCGTGTCCTTAATCCATTTTCTATGTCTGAGTCTTTATCCCTTTCCAGCCCCTACGTTCTTCAGAACCATATTTTTTTAGATTCCATATATATGTGTTAGCATATGGTATTTGTTTTTCTGTTTCTGACTTACTTCACAGTGAATGACAGACTCTAGGTGCATCCACCTTACTACAAATAACTCAATTTTGTTTCTTTTTATGGCTGAGTAATACTGCATTGTTATATGTGCCACATCTTCTTTATCTGTTCATCTCTCGATGGACACTTAGGTTGCTTCCACGTCCTGCCTACTGTAGATAGAGCTGCAGTGAACATTGTGGTACATGACTCTTTTCTTTTTTTTTTTTTTTTTCAATGGAAGAAAATATTTTATTTAAAATAAGCTGTATTCCCTGGCACTTTTTCAGGAGAATCATTGATCTTCTTTATATAGTATACTTTTGTATGGGATACATAAATACATTCTTTTCTCTTTTTCTTTGAATTTTTGAATTTTATTTATTTTTTTATACAGCAGGTTCTTCTTAGTCATCCATTTTATACACATCAGTGTATACATGTCAATCCCAATCTCCCAATTCATCACACCCCCACCCACACCCCCCACCGCTTTCCCCCCTTGGTGTCCATATGTTTGTTCTCTACGTCTGTGTCTCAATTCCTGCTCTGAAAACCAGTTCCTCTGTACCATTTTCCTAGGTTCCACATATATGCATTAATATACGATATTTGTTTTTCTCTTTCTGACTTACTTCACTCTGTATGACAGTCTCTAGGTCCATCCACGTCTCTACAAATGACCCAATTTCATTGCTTTTTATGGCTGAGTAATATTCCACTGTATATATTACCACATCGTTTTTATCCCTTCATCTGTCAATGGGCATTTAGGTTGCTTCCATGAGCTGGCTATTGTAAATAGTGCTGCAATTAATATTAGGGTGCATTTGAATTATGGTTTTCTCTGGGTATATGCCCAGTGCTGGGATTGCTGGGTCATATGGTAGTACTATTTTTAGTTTTTTAAGGAACCTCCATACTGTTCTCCATAGTGGCTTATCAATTTACATTCCCACCAATAGTGCAAGAGGGTTCCCTTTTCTCCACACCCTCTCCAGCATTTATTGTTTGTAGATTTTCTGATGATGCCCATTCTAACTGGTGTGAGGTGATACCTCATGTAGTTTTGATTTGCATTTCTCTAATAATTAGTGATGCTGAGCAGCTTTTCATGTGCTTCATGGCCATCTGTATGTCTTCTTTGGAGAAATGTCTATTTAGGTCTTCTGCCCATTTTTGGATTGGGCTGTTTGTTTTTGGAATATTGCACTGCATGAACTGTTTATATATTTTGGAGATCAATCCTTTGTCCATTGATTCATTTGCAAATATTTTCTCCCATTCTGAGGGTTGTCTTTTCCTTTTGTTTATGGTTTCCTTTGCTGTACAAAAGCTTTTACGTTTCATTAGGTCCCATTTGTTTACTTTTGTTTTTATTTCCATTACTCTAGGAGGTGGATCAAAAAGATCTTGTCAAAGTGTGTTCTTCCTATGTTTTCCTCTAAGAGTTTTCCTCTAAGAGTTGATAGTGTCTGGCCTTACATTTAGGTCTTCAATCCATTTTGAGTTTATTTTTGTGTATGGTGTTAGGGAGTGTTCTAATTTCATACTTTTACATGTACCTGTCCAGTTTTCCCAGCACCACTTATTGAAGAGGCTGTCTTTTCTCCACTGTATATTCTTGCCTCCTCTATCAAAGATAAGGTGACCATATGTACCTGGGTTTATCTCTGGGCTTTCTATCTTGTTCCATTGATCTATGTTTCTGTTTTTGTGCCAGTTCCATATTGTCTTCATTACTGTAGCTTTGTAGTATAGTCTGAGGTCAGAGAGTCTGATTCCTCCACCTCTGTTTTTTTCCTGCAAGACTGCTTTGGCTATTCGGGGTCTTACAAATTTTAAGAGTTTTTCTTCTAGTTCTGTAAAAAATGCCATTGGTAATTTGATAGGGATTGCAGTGTATCTGTAGATTGCTTTGGGTAGTATAGTCATTTTCACAATGTTGATTCTTCCAATCCAAGAACATGGTATATCTCTCCATCTGGTTGTATCATCTTTAATTTCTTTCATCAGTGTCTTATAGTTTTCTGTATACAGGTCCTTTGTCAACCTAGTTTCGTTTATTCATAGGTATTTTATTCTTTTTGTTGCAGTGGTGACTGGGAACGTTTCCTTAATTTCTATTTCAGATTTTTCATCATTAGTATATAGGTATGCAAGAGATTTCTGTGCATTAATTTTGTATCCTGCAACTTTAAAAACTCCATTGATTAGCTCTAGTAGATTTCTGGTGGCATCTTTAGGATTCTCTATGTATAGTATCATGTCATCTACAAACAGTAACAGTTTTACTTCTTCTTTTCCAATTTATATTCCTTTTATTTATTTTTCTTCTCTGATTGCCGTGGCTCGGACTTCCAAAACTATGTTCAATAATACTGGTGAGAGTTGACATCCTTGTCTTGTTCCTGATTTTAGAGGAAATGCTTTCAGTTTTTCACCATTGAGAATGATGTTTTTGCAGTAGGTTTGTCATATATGGCCTTTATTATGTTGAGGTAGGTTCCCTCTATGCCCACTTTCTGGAGAGTTTTTATCATAAATCGGCGTTGAATTTTGTCCAAAGCTTTTTCTGCACCAATTGAGATGATCATATGATTTTTCTACTTCGATTTGTGAATATGGTGTATCACATTGATTGATTTGCATATACTGAAGAATCCTTGCATCCCTGGGAGAAATCCCACTTGATAATGGAGTACGATCCTTCTAATAGGTTGTTGGATTCTGTTTGCTAGTGTTTTGTTGAGGATTTTTGCATCTATATTCGTCAGTGATATTGGTCCTTAATTTTCTTTTTTTGTAGTATCTTTGTCTGATTTTGGTATCAGGGTGATGGTGGCCTCATAGAATGAGTTTGGGAGTGTTCCTTCCTCTGCAAGTTTTTGGAAGAGTTTGAGAAGGATGGGTGTAGCTCTTCTATAAATGTTTGATAGAATTCACCTGTGAAGCCATCTGGTCCTGGACTTTGTTTGTTGGAAGATATTTAATCGCAGTTTTGATTTCATTGCTTGTGATTGGTCTGTTCATATTTACTATTTCTTCCTGGTTCAGTCTTGGAAGGTTATATCTTTCTAAGAATTTGTCCATTTCTTCCACGTTGTCCTGTTTATTGGCAGAGTTGCTTGTAGTAGTCTCTTAGGATGCTTTGTATTTCTGCCATGTCTGCTGTAACTTCTCCTTTTTCATTTCTAATTTTATTGATATGAGTCCTCTCCCTCTTTTTCTTAATGAGTCTGGCTAATGGTTTATCATTTTGTTTATCGTCTCAAAGAACCAGCTTTTAGTTTTATTAATCTTTCCTCTTATTTTCTTTGTTTCTATTTCATATATTTCTGCTCTGATTTTTATTATTTCTTTCCTTCTGCTAGCTTTCGGTTTTGTTTGTTCTTCTTTCTCTAGTTCCTTTAAGTGTAGGGTTAGATTGTTTATTTGAGATTTTTCTTGTTTCTTGAGGTAGGCTTGTATAGCTATAAACTTCCCTCTGAGAACTGCTTTTGCTGCATCCCATAGGTTTTGAATCGTCGTGTTTTCATTGTCATTTGTCTCCAGGTATATTTTGATTTCCTCTTTGATTTCTTCAGTGATCTCTTACTTATTTAGTAACATATTGTTTAGCCTCAATGTTTTTGTGTTTTTTACATTTTTTCCCCAGTAATTCATTTCTAATCTCATAGCATTGTTTTCAGAAAAGATGTTTGATATGATTTCAGTTTTATTAAATTTACTGTGGCTTGATTTGTGACCCAAGATGTGATCTATCCTGGAGAATGTTCTGTGCACACTTGAGAAGAAAGTGTAATCTGCTGTTCTGAAATGGAATGTCCTATAAATATCAATTAAATCTATCTGGTCTATTGTGTCATTTAAAGCCTCTGTTTCCTTATTTATTTTCATTTTGCATGATCTGTCCATTGGTGTAAGTGAGGTGTTAAAGTCCCCCACTATTATTGTATTACTGTCAATTTCCTCTTTTCTAGCTGTTAGCAGTTGCCTTATGTATAGAGGTGCTCCTATGTTCTGTGCATATATATTTATATTTGTTATATCTTCTTCTTGGATTGACCCCTTGATCATTATGTAGTGTCCTTCCTTGTCTCTTCTAACATTCTTTATTTTAAAGTCTATTTTATCTGATATGAGCATTGCTACTCCAGCTTTCTTCTGATTTCCATTTGCATGGAATATCTTTTTCCATCCCCTCACTTTCAGTCTGTATGTGTGCTTAGGTCTGATGTGGGTCTCTTGTAGACAGCATATTGTTTTTGTATCCATTCAGCAAGCCTGTGTCTTTTGGTTTGAGCATTTAATCCATTCACATTTAAGGTAATTATCAATATATATGTTCCTATGACCATTTGCTTAATTGTTTTGGGTTTGTTTTTGTGGGTTCCTTGCAGTGTTTCCCACTTAGAGAAATTCCTTTAGCATTTGTTGTACAGCTGGTTTGGTGATGTTGAATTCTCTTAGCTTTTGCCTGTCTGTAAAGCTTTTGATTTCTTCATCAAATCTGAATGAGATCCTTGCTGGGTAGAGTAATCTTGATTGTAGTTTCTTCCCTTTCATCACTTTAAGTATATCATGCCACTCCCTTCTGGTTTGTAGAGTTTCTGCTGAGAAATCAGCTGTTAAACTTATGGGAGTTCCCTTGTATGTTATTTGTCATTTTTCCCTTGCTGCTTTCAATAATTTTTCTTTGTTTTTAATTTTTGTCAATTTGATTCCTATGTGTCTCAGCATGTTTCTCCTTGGGTTTATCCTGTATTGGACTGTCTGTGCTTCCTGGACTTGGGTGGCTATTTCCTTTCCCACGTTAGGGAAATTTTTGACTATATCTCTTCAAATATTTTCTCGGGTCCTCTCTCTCTCTTCTCCTTCTGGGGCCCCAATAATGTGAATGTTTTTGCATTTAATGTTGTCCCGGAGGTCTCTTAGGCTGTCTTCATTTGTTTTCATTCTTTTTTCTTTATTCTGTTCTGCAGCAGTGAATTCCACCATTCTGTCTTCCAGGCCACTTATCCATTCTTCTGCCTCAGTTATTCTGGTATTGATTCCTTCTAGTGTAGTTTTCATTTCAGTTACTGTATTGTTCATCTCTGTTCGTTTGTTCTTTAATTCTTCTAGGTCTTTGTTAAACATTTCTTGCATCTTCTCAATCTTTGTCTGCATTCTTTTTCCGAGGTCCTCGATCATCTTCACTATCATTATTTTGAATTCTTTTTCTGGAAGTTTTCCTATCTCCACTTAATTTAGTTGCTTTTCTGGGGTTTTATCTTGTTCCTTCATCTGGTACATAGCCCTCTGCCTTTCTTCTTGTCTATCTTTCTGTGAATGTGGTTTTTGTTCCACAGGCTGCAGGACTCTAGTTCTTCTTGCTTCTGCTGTCTGCCCTCTGGTGGATGAGGCTATTTACAAGGCTTGTGCAAGTTTACTGATAGGATGGACTGGTGGTTGGTAGAGCTGGCTCTTGCTCTGGTGGGCAGAGCTCAGTAAAACTTTAATCCACTTGACTGCTGATGGGTGGAGCTGGGTTCCCTCCCTGTTCTTTGTTTGGCATGAGGCAACCCAACACTGGAGCCTACCTGGGCTCTTTGGTGGATCTAATGGCTTACTCTAGGAGGGCTCATGCCAAGGAGCACTTCCCAGGACTTCTGCTGCCAGTGTCCTTGTTCTCACAGTGAGACAGTACCACCCTCCGTGTCTGCAGGAGACCCTCCAACACTAGCAGGTAGGTCTGGTTTAGTCTCCTATGGGGTCACTGCTCCTTCCCCTGGGTCCTCATGCACACACTATTTTGTGTGTGCCCTCCAAGATTGGAGTCTCTGTTTCCCCCAGTACTGTCAAAGTCCTGCAATCAAATCTCACTAGCCTTCAAAGTCTGATTCTCTTGGATTTCCTCCTCCTGTTGCCAGTCCCCCAGGTTGGGAAGCCTGAAGTTGGGCTCAGAACCTTCACTCCAGTGGGTGTACTTCTATGGTATAAGTGTTCTCCAGTTTGTGAGTCACACACTCAGCAGTTATGGGATTTGATTTTATTGTGATTTCACCCCTCCTACCATCTCATTCTGGCTTCTCCTTTGTCTTTGGATGTGGGTTATCTCTTTTGGTGAGTTCCAGTGTCTGCCTGTCAATGATTGTTCTGTAGTTAGTTATGATTTCAGTGTTCTCACAGGAGGGAGTGAGATCTTGTCCTTCTACTCTGCCATCTTGAACCAATCTGTATTTAATTTTTGATAGTTTGATTAATATGTGTCTTGGTGTGTTTCTCCTTGGATTTATACTGTATGGGACTCTCGGTGCTTCCTTATCTTGACTGTTTCCTTTCCCATATTAGGGAAGTTTTCAACTATAATTCCTCAAATATTTTCTTAGGCCCTTTCTTTTTTTCTTATTCTATAATTCGAATGTTGTTGCATTTACTGTTGTCCCCGAGGTCTCTGAGACTGTCCTCAATTATTTTCATTCTTTTTTCTTCATTCTGCTCTGTGGTAGTTATTTCCACTACTTTATCTTCCTGGTCACTTATCCATTCTTCTGCCTCAGTTATTCAGCTGTTGATTCCTTCTAGAGGATTTTTAATTTCATTTATTGTGTTTTTCACCATTGTTTGTTTGCTCTTTAGTTCTTCTAGGTCCTTGTAAATGTTTCTTGTATTTTCTCCATTCTATTTTGAAGATTTGGATCATCTTTACTGTCATTACTCTGAATTCTTTTTCATATAGACTATTTCCTCTTCATTTGTTTGTTCTGGTGGGTTTTTACCTTGCTCCTTCATCTGCTGCGTATTTCTCTGTCTTCTCATTTTGCTTAACTTACTGTGTTTGGTGTCTCCTTTTCACAGGCTGCAGCTTTGTAATTCCCATTGTTTTTGGTGTCTGCCCCCAGTGGGTAAGGTTGGTTCAGTAGTCGGTTGTGTAGACTTCCTGGTGGAGAAGACTTGTGCCTGTGTTCTGGTGGATGAGGCTGGATCTTGTCTTTCTGGTGGAAAGGACCACATCCTGTGGTGAGTTTTGGGGTGTCTGTGAACTTATTATGATTTTAGGCAGCTTCTCTGCTAATTGGTGCAGTTGTGTTCCTGTCTTGCTAGTTGTTTGGCATGGGGTGTCCAGCACTGGAACTTGCTAGTTGTTGAGTGGAGCTGGGTCTTAGCATTGAGACAGAGATCTCTGGGAGAGCTCTCACTGATTGATATTACATGGGGCTGGGAGGTCTCTCTTGGTCCAATGTCCTGAACTTGGCTCTCCCACCTCAGAGACTCAGGCCTGACACCCGGCTGGAATACCAAGACCCTGTCAGCCACACGGCCAGGTATGCAGGGAGTTTCTTGCCTGTTGGGAAGTCTGAGGTCTTCTGCCAGCATTCAGTAGGTGTTCTGTAGAAGTTGTTCCACATGTAGATGTATTTTTGATGTACTTGTGGGGAGGAAGGTGATCTCCACGTCTTCCTCCTCTGACATCCTGAAGGTCCGTCCTTCATCACAATTTATAATGAGGTTGTCAACTGTGTTTAATGTGTCTCCTCTACTCTCTACGGAAAGTCAACTCCTTAAGGATAGGAGACCCTATCTACTTATTCACCGAGGAGTTGTTCTCAGCACTAATGACACTGCCTGCCACATAGCAAGGGTCTAAATAACACCCAGTAATGGAGATATTTAGTTAAATGTGCTTTTGAGATCTTATCAGACATCTTGCTGGGCTCTATTCAAACTCTGGGAGTTGAATATTGTTGTTTAAACACCTTCTTGACTGGATTGGTAAATGTTGTCTGGGCACTGTGAAAAGAAATATCCTGATGCTACTGTTTTGCATATTTGGAGCCAGATCATGGAGAGCTTCTTAAGCCAGGTTTCCTCTTCTTTGAGTGTGGTTTCCCCAGATATTCATCTGCCTCATTGACTGGATCTTTGCTTCATGGTCCCTCCTTCGTGAGACATACATTCACTACCCTACTTAAAACTGTGGTCTGAGGGGGGGCCTCTTTCCTTACATTTCTTACCCTCCTTTTTGGACTTATTTTTTTTTCCTCAGTGCTTATCACCATCTGACAAACCATCTTGTCTATTACCTGCATCTCCCTACTAAGATAATGTCCAAGCGGGCAGAAATTTTCATGTTTTGTTCACTGCTGTAACTCAGTATCCTGTACGATTACCATGTATACAAGTGCTCAATTAATATTTGGTGAATGAATGAATAAATGAATGAAAAGACTTTTACCTGGGGACCTATGTTGGCACCAGTGCTGGTCTATAGATTTTTCAGTCCCATCTAGACCAGAATGTGTGGGACTCTATGGCTCCTGGCTTTGAGTCACTAAGTCTTATCATTGACCCTAGAACTCTTGGGCTCTATTCTGGCTCCAAACTATCAGGAGCATCATGTGCTTCCCTACCTTGTATAATACTTAAATATTACTCTTCTGAGCTCTCTCCTCCTCCCCTTCCAAAGATATACAGTTCTAATTCCTACAAATCATAGTATCTAGCATAGGCTTTTTCTATCTCTTCTGAATGGATTGCCCTGGTCAATCTTACTTTGGGGTGGGAAATAACATTTATGTTATTGTATTTATAAGTTGGGCATTATATTTATAGGCTGTATCTCATTTAATTGTAGTAACAGTCCCAGGAGTCAGGCGGGTATTATTCTATCCCTTTTACTGATGAGGTAATAAACATCTGTAATTAAGCCCTAAGTCAACCAGCATGTAATAAATAATGCTCAGGATGAACCCACATGTGACTGTAAATCTGCAGTTCAAACTATTTCCACCCTTGGATTTTATATTAGTTTTCTACTGTTGAAAAAAAGCCCATCATAGTTAGCAGCTTAACACAACACCTATTCATTATCTCACAGCTCTGTAGGGTAGATATCTGGTACTGTATGACTGGGTCCTTTGCTCAGGCTGAAATTAAGATATGAGCCAGCTGTGTTCTCATCTGCAGCTCAGGGACTTCTTTCAAGCTCATTCCTGTTAATGAGCAGAATTCAATTATTTCCGGTTGTAGGACTAAAGTCCCCATCACTTGCTAGCTGTTAGCTCAAGCTGTACTCAGCTTCTAGAAACCACCCTCATTTTTCATCATATGCCCCCCTGAAGCCAGTAGTAGGTCATGGAATCTTTCTCATACTTGTAATCTTTCTGACTTCTTCTGATACCAGCCACATAAAACTCTCTGCTTTTTAAGGGTTCATGTTTTTATATTAGATCCACCCAGATAACCTCCTTTTGCCATATAATCATGTAACATGATCATGGGAGTGATATCTCGTCATATTCACAGGTTCTACCCACATTCAAAGGGAAGGCACTTATTATACAGGGATAAATATCATCGAGGCTACTCTTAGACTTGTGCCTACAACAGATATTGCAAACCTGAAATAAGTCCTAGTGTTTCATTGGCAGCCACATGGCCTCAATGAAGGCACTGATATCCTGGTGGTTTTCCTGCAATCCACAAGCTTCCTAAAACAGCCAGAAGCAGATTTCCAACTTTTCTTATTTCAGTCTCCTCTAATTCCATGAGATGCCTTCATTCTCTCTAAGAGTTGGCTGGGTTAGGCAAGGACTGAACCAGTAATAATTAATTGTCTAATGTACATGATGATGAAAAGGGGGTTGGGGGAGAAATAAAAGTAAACTTTTAAACACATTCATAAGTGTAGCTAGAAACTAGAAAAATATATCAAGAAAGAACCAAAATTCATTTTCTTATCTTTAAGAAAGATACATTTGGTACCACACTTCCTCCTATAATTTTTATCTTCTTGCTGAGTTTCATGTAAACTCCAAGCTGCAAAAATGAAAGCTCCATGCTGGTGTCCACACAATGAAATCCAAAATGTTCTGAAGTGGCTATGAGCAATTGGTGCTAATTATGATTCAAAACTTAGGATATGATGGTCTCTTCGACTCAAACAAAGGGCACTGCTATCTTAAGAGGCACTGGGCTCAGCTTTCCCCCGCTCACCCCAGCATACAACTTGATGAGATAACACATCTGCCTCAGATTTCAATAAATGTCCCTGTGGGAGCATGCAGAAAGTAGACTTTCTTACTTGAAAGAACAGAAGGATCCTATAGCACTCTGAAGTATAACAGCATGTCCTAATGGAACACTTTAACCAGTAGGAACTTTCTGTCTACCATAGGATTTCCATGTCATCTCTCATACCTCCAACAAAGAAATGAAAATTTACAGCTGCTAGTTTTCTAAATAGCTCTCCTCTGCAGGCTTTCCTGAGACCCTGAAAAATCCCAAAGTTGCTTTGTTCTCAACTCTGTTAGTGTCTGTGAATCATTTTAGTTTATATTGCCATTATTTTTCTTATCACTTTTGCAAGACTGTTACCTTCTTGAGTGAGGAATCTGTGCCTTATTGTATATTTTTATATAATTCAATGTCTGGCACTTAGTAATTGATTAATAAAATGTCTAGTGATGCACCACCAGCCAAATCAGTGTTCTGTTATTGTTCCTATTGTGCTGTTTTATCTTTAAGTCTCCTTAAGGTTATATATTTATGAGTTAGTGGTTTGAGTTACTTAGCTCACTGATTATTAATATGAGCTAACCAGAGAGATGTAGGTTCTGTCTCTGCTGGTAGCCAGTTGTAGTGTGAGCTTGCTGGGAATATCTGGGATGGATTCAAAAGGATCTAGTGAAAGTAACAAAAATACGGGAATGGATTAGCAAAGTTCAAACAGGGACTGGTGAATCCATCCAGAAAAACATTGAGCTCCAAAGGAAATTTTAATTTGGCCACAGACAACCTCTTGCACCACTGAGATCCATTTTTTCTCTCCTGTCCTAAGAAGCTCCAGGGCTATAATATATATCCTTTTTAAATATATATATATATATATATATATATATATATATATATATACACACACACATGAAGTTGTTATCACTCCTCCTCTGAGAGGAGAGGTCCAATAATTCACATTCAATATGATCAGTTGTAATATCCTGGAACATGAAAGCAAGAGAGTTCATACAAGTTACAGCCCTACTGCTGTAGTTTGTCTAAAGGGCAAAATTGATATTCAACTCCTTTATCAATTGTCCATCCTAGATTCCCCTCACCCTTGTCTAGCATGTTAGCTGGTCTGGGTCATTTGCCTAGTGGGGTGACCCAGACTTTAATACCTAAGAGATAACAACTAAGTGCTCTGTCCTTGTTCAAGTATGTTTGCTGTAGTTGACCATAGTCATTACCAGGCATGGAAGTATGAAGAGACACCCCAGTGATTCCTCTGGATTAGTATAGCAGTCACCCTTTCTCCTGATAGTGACAGGTAGGTTAAACTGCCACAGCCAGTACAGTCATGCTCTTCTTAACCTCCTGGTCTACTCACTTGTGAGAAGTCCAAAGTGGCTCAATGGTAGTTACAACAATCAGTTTAGTAGAACTCTACTTTATCCCCTGGAAAAGAGTGCCCCCACCACAGAACTAGATTCTGTAACCTGGCAGAGACTAAGATTAAGGAAATGGAAGCACAGATCCCACAAGCAGACCACAGGGAATGAGAGTTAGGGTAGCCACTTTCACCACTTATTTTCCAGAGCCATATATTTTAGTTAAACAGGACAAAATACCACCAGTTCAAGTTATATGCCACGTCTTGGAGGACAATTTCCCACCCTGCAAGCATGGTCCCACCACCAGTGCCTTAGCTGAGTGTTCACAGGCCATTCCAATCTTTTAACAGGCTGGCTGTTGCTAGGTTTTAGGGTACACAGTAATACCATAAACCCATAATAATGAGCCCACTGTCACACTTCCTTTGCTATAAAATAGGTTTCTTCATCAGAGGCAATGTTGTGTTGGACTCACACCAATGGATGTGACTTTTTGTAAGCTTTCAGAAGGCACTAATAGCAACAGCTTTATAGGAAGGGAGGTCAAAACACAATCTGGAGTACGTGTCCATTCCAGTAAAACATAAGTGACTTCTTCCTCCAAACTGGAAAGCCATTGATATTATGATCTGCTCCCAGATCTGCTTGGTCTCCCCGAAGAATTGTTCCTTGGTATTTTCTGCTAGCAGATTTGCATTTAGCAGTGACAATGGTTAGATCAGCCTTGGTGCGGAGGAGCTTAAGTTGTTGAGCTGGTGCATGACCTACATATCTGCCACCATAGGCTATCTGTTAATTGCACAAGCACTGCAATACTGAGGAAAGAATATAGCTGACATCCTAAGCATAGGTCGTTCTGTTCTCCTTCACTGGATACTGTCTGGTGGCATTAAATGTGAAACATAGAGATCTGCACATCCCAACAACTATTCTCCCCTGTTACTCCTGATACACATTAGACAAATCCTGAGATTGCTTTGGCTTGAGGATTTTTCTTTTCAGAGCTATGCTTCTACTTCTCTATCAGGGCTGTGCTGAGACCTAATTCCGATTATTAGCCAAGAGGTAATGATGGGTGGTACGGGTGAGTCTTGAGATAATCACTTTATAAGCTACCTGCTCCAGGTGAAATAATTACTTGGTCTCCAAGGAAAGGGAGGCTATTCTCCTCTGGAAAACATGAAAGTGCTGCTTTTACTGGCCAAAAAGGTCTAAGAGAATTTGGGGAGTCAAGATTCTCAGATTTGCTTACTCAAATGTTACCACCCCAGGTCTCATGGTTCTACTCTTTATTTATCAAGGTCCTAGCTTTGGCATAGAACACCTATTGAGACTAAGTACTCATCCTTTTGGTAGCTCAGTCACCCTTATAATCAGTTCCTGGACCTGATTTTCATCCCTGAAACTACAGGAGAGAAGACTGACCATTAGAGCTTTGATTAAAAACATTTTGGTTTTTACATTCTTCCTTAAGTCAAAATTGACTCTCCTTTGCTTTTCTTTTTTCTAAACTAGGTCTCTAGTGATACCTAAAGCAGCCACCCCACTTTACAACCTTTATTAAAGAAACAAACAAACCAATACCCTGTTCCCATATCAACTAAGGGCTGCAACTTATTGGTGTGCCAAAGCCTTGCCTCCAACTGCACTACCCCAATTTTCCACAGGTAAAAACTTAAGTGATTGCAATGAATAGCATCTTACTACTGGCAATGGGTTTTACTACATCTAGACAAATGGGCAATACAATTTTAAGATCTTGTTTTCTAGAATCATTTCTGGGTTCAGCCAAGTGTCTATAAAGCATAGCCTGAGGCAAGGATTAAAATGATGATACTTTATTTAGAAGAAGCAAGCCTAGAGAAATGAAGGTGAGAAAGAAAAGGGGAATGGGGCAAGGAAATATGAGAAGAAATGCGAAGTATTTTAGAACACTGGCCACTTTTTCTGAATAAGCCAGGAAGACTTGTAGCAGCTTGTTGTCACACATGTTTGCTTGACCTGCAAGACTTCTTTGGAAGCTTTACAAGGAAATTTTTCACCTTGGAGAAATCCCCCAAAAGATAAATGAGGTGGAATTATCTGACTAGCTCCCTTCTATCTCTCATTTGTCATTGCTCTTGGTTTGCCTCATTGCACTAGATCAACTTCTATAGCAAATATGAACCACAGGACCCTGTTTGCAAAAATATCTAATGTTGAAAGTGACTAAATGTTTGGAAGCCATATATAACAGTAAGAGTTCATGAAATAAAATAGACAGACATATCAAGCTGACTCTTAAATAAAATATTGTGGGTAATTAATATGTGGAGAAGTTTGGGGAAGAAAGAACCAATAGAACCAATGCTATTCATAGAGAATGCTTGGGAATTGTCATCTGATTGATATGAAAATATGTTTAGATATCCATGATTATTTTAAAAATCAAGAAATAAAACTTACAATATATTTTACAGAATTCTACCATAAAATAAATTCCTTCTTCTACAATGAAACAGCAATGACATGAAAATCAATATACAAAAAATAAAATTTATTTAAAAGCTGGGGTATATTTTTTATCTTTAAAACAAAGCCGGGGTGGAGTCATGATGGAGGCATGGGAAGACACAGAGTTCGTATCTCCCTACAACTAGGGCACCTGCCAGACGCTGGTGGGGGACCTCGATGCCCAAGGAGATGGGAGGAACCTGCAAGCAAACTGGTAGGACATGGGGGGACTGAGGGCAGAGGAGAAGTGGAGGTCACACAGGACCGGCACCCCTGAGGGGTGGCTGTGTGAAGGGATTTCCCACACCTGAAGGGACCCTCACAGGCTCAGATCAGGGGGAACGTGGCAACGTTTTCCCTTGCCCAATTAGCCGGGGAAGTTTGCCCAGCTCTCAGGCCAGGTCCTACGTCCTCAGAGGATGCCTCCAGGCCGCATGGCCCTGGGGGTATAAGAAGGTGGCCAGGGGAGAACAGGAGAGGCTGGTGAGAGTGGCCCTCTAGGACAAGAGGAGTGGGAGAGGAGCAGAGTGCATTTGCCCTGCCAACTCGGTCCCAGGAAGGCTGCTGGGATCCCAGGCAGGATCCCTCAACCTCTGAGACCAGAGGCATGCCTGGGCCCCCTCTATTTGGTTGAGACTAAGCCCCACACCCCACACGCTCCCAGGGCCTTTCCAGCCCTGTGGGTCCTAAGCATAGGCCCCTCCCACCTTCCAAAACTCGCCCCTGCCTAGGCCATACCTTCCACAGCAAAGGTCTTTTCCACCTTCTTTTTTTTTTCTCTCCTGCTCTTTTTCACTACTGTGGTTCTGTTTTACCTTCCGGTAGTTGTTTCATCTATATTTTTATTTTTATATTCTTTCTAACATATCTGTTAGTTTCCTAGTCTAATTTTATTTTTTACTCTTTGTTATTGTTCACTTTTTTGCAGGATCTTGATTCATGAGCCAGGCATGGGGCCAAAGCTCCTGTGGTGGGAGCTCTGAGTCTGAACCACTAAACTAACAGAGAACCTCTGACCCCAGGGAAATATTCATCAGAGTGAGGTCTCCTGGAGGTCCTCATCCCAGCACAAAGACCCAGCTCTATCCAACAACCTGCAAACTCCAGTGTTGGAAGCCTCAGGCCAAACAACCAGTACGACAGGAACACAATCTGACCCATTAAAAAAAAATACAAAAAAAAAATGAGATGGCAAAAAAATATGTCACAGATGAAGGAGCAAAGTAAAAACCTACAAGACCAAATAAATGAAGAGGAAATAGGCAATATACATGAAAAAGAATTCAGAGTAATGACAGTAAAGATAATCCAGAATCTTGGAAATAGAATGGAGGCACAGATTTAAAAACTACAAGAAATGTTTAACAAAGTCTTAGAAGAACTAAAGAACAAACAAACAGGAATGAACAACACAATAACTGAAATGAAAAATACACTAGAAGGAACCAATAACAAAATAACTGAGGCAGAAAAATGAATAAGTGAGCTGGAAGACAAAATGGTGGAAATAACTGCGAAGGAGCAGAATGAAGAAAAAAGAATGGGGCTTCCCTGTTGGCACAGTGGTTGACAATCGCCTGCTAACGTGGAGGACATTGGTTCAAGCCCTGGTCTGGGAGGATCCCACATGCCATGGAGCAACTAAGCCTGTGCGCTGCAGTGGCTGGGCCTGCCCTCTAGAACCCTGAGCCACAACTACTGGGGCCCCTGCACCTGGAGCCTGTGCTCCACAATGGGGGGGGGGTCACCACAGAGGGAGGCCTGCAAGCCGCAATGAAGAGTAGCCCCTGCACTGTGCAACTAGAGAAAGCCTGCATGCAGAAATGAACACCCAATACAGCCAAAAATAAATAAATTAAATAAATAAGTTTTAAAACGTATTTAAAAAATAAAAAAGAATAAAAAGAATTGAAGACAATCTCAGACACCTCTGGGACAACACTAAACACACGAACATTCGAATTACAGGGGTCCCAGAAGAAGAAGAGGAAAAGAAAGGGTCTGAAAAAATATTTGATGAGATTATTGTGGAAAACTTCCCTAACATGGGAAAAGAAATAGTCACCTAAGTCGAGGAAGCACAGAGAGTCCCATACAGGATAAACTCCAGGTGAAACAGATCAAGACACATATTAAACAAATTAAAAAAAATTAAATTCAAAGAAAAAATCTTAAAAGTAGCAGGGGAAAAAAAAAAACAGACAAAGGAATCCCCATAAGTTTATCAGCTGATTTTTCAGCAGAAACTCTGCAGGCCAGAAGGGAGTGCCAGGATATACTTAAAGTGATGGAAGAGTAAAACCTACAACCAAGATTACTGTACCCAGCAAGGACCTCATTCAGATTTGACAGATAAATCAAAAGCTTTTCAGACAAGCAAAAGTTAAGAGAATTCAACACTAACAAACCAGCTTTACAGTAAATGCTAAACAAATTTCTCTAGGTGGGAAACAAAAGAGAAGAAAAAGATCCACAAAAACAAACCCAAAACAATTAAGAAAATGGTAATAGGAACATACATATCGACAATAACCTTAAATATAAATGGATTAAATGCCCCAACCAAAAGACACAGACTGGCTGAATGGATACAAAAACAAGATCCATATATGTGCTGTATATAGGAGACCCACTTTAGACCTAGGGACACATACAGACTGAAAGTGAGGGGATGGAAAGATATTCCATTTAAATGGATATTAAAAGAAAGCTGGAGTAGCAATACTCATAGCAGAGAAAATAGACTAAAATAAAGAATGTTACAAGACACAAGGAAGAACACTACATAATTATCAAGGGATCAATCCAAGAAAAAGATATAACAATTATAAATGTTTATGCACCCAACATACATAAAGCAAATGCTAACAACCATGAATGGGGAAATTAACAGTAACAAAATAATAGTAGGGGGCTTTAACATCCCACTTATACCAAAGGACAGATCATCTAAACAGAAAATAAATATGGAAACACAAGTTTTAAATGACACAATACACCAGATAGTTTTAATTAATAGTTATAGAACATTCCACCAGAAAGTGGTAGACTACACTTGCTGCTCAAGTGCACAGGGAACAGTCTCCAGGATAGATCACACCTTGGGTCACAAATCAAGCTTTGGAAAATTTAAGAAAATGGAAATTATATCAAGCATCTTTTCTGACCACAACACTATGAGATTGGAAATCAATTACAAAAAAAAATGTAAAAAACACAAATACATGGAGGCTAAACAGTGCATTACTAAATAACCAAGAGATCAGTGAAGAAACCAAAGAAGAAAATTAAAAATACATAGAAACAAATGACAATGAAACACGATGACCCAAAACCTATGGGATGCAGCAAAAGCAGTTCTAAGAAGGCAGTTTATAGCAATTCAATCTCACCTCAAGAAACAAGAAAAATCTCAAAAAATAATCTAACTCTATACTTAAAGCAACTAGAGAAAGAAGAATAAACAAAACCCAAAGTCAGTAGAAAGAAATCATAAAGATCAGAGAAGACATAAATGAAATAGAAGTGAAGAAAACAATAGCAAAGATCAAAAAACACTAAAATCTGATTCTTTAAGAAGATACACAAAATTGATAAATCATTAGCCAGACACATCAAGAAAAAAAGGGAGAGGACACAAATCAATAAAATTAGAAATGAAAAAGGAGAAGTCACAACTGACATTACAGAAATACAAAGGATTATAACAAACTACTACAAATAACTATATGCTAATAAAATGCACAACCATGAAGAAACGGACAAATTCTTGGAAAGGTACAATTTTCCAAGACTGAACCAGGAAGAAATAGAAAATACAAACAGACCTATCACAAGTAATGAAACTGAAACTGTAATTTAAAATTTTCCAACAAACAAAGGTCCAGGACCAGATGGCTTCACAGGTGAATTCTATCAAACATTTAGAGAAGAGCTAACACTGATCCTTCTCAAACTCTTCTAAAAAATTGAAAAGGGAGGAACACTCCCAAATTCATTCTACAAAGCCATCATCACCCTGTTACAAAACCAGAAAAAGATATCACAACAAAAGAAAATTATAGACCAGTATCAATGATAAACACAGATGCAAAAATCCTGAACAAATACTAGCAAACAGAATCCAACAACACATTAAAAGGATCATACACCATGATCAAGTGGGATTTATCCTTGGGATGCAAGGATTCTTCAATATATGCAAATCAATCAATGTCATATACCATATTAACAAATTAAGGAATAAAAACCATATGATCATATCAATAGATGAAGAAAAACTTTTGACAAAATTCAACACTCATTTATGATAAAAAAACTCTCCAGAAAATGGGCATAGAGGGAACCTACCTCAACATAATAAAGACCAGATATGACAAACCACAGCAAACATCATACTCAATGGTAAAAAACTGAAAGCATTTCCACTAAGATCAGGAACAAGACAAGGATGTCCATTCTCGCCACTCTTGTTCAAGATAGATTTAAAACTCCTAGACATGGCAATCAGAGAAGAAAAAGAAACAAAAGGAAAACAAATTGGTAAAGAAGAAGTAAACCTGTCACTCTTTTCAGATGACTTGGATACTATATATACATAATCCAAAAGATGCTACCAGAAAACTACTAGAACTAATCAATGAATCTGGTAAGGTTGCAGAATACAAAGTTAATGCACAGAAATGCCTTGTATTCCTATATACTAGCAACAAATTATCAGAAAGAGAAATTAAGGAAACAATCCCATTTACCATTGCAACAAAAAGAATAAAATACCTAGGAGTAAACCTACATAAGGAGGTGAAAGACTTCTAGTCAGAAAACTATAAAACACTGATGAAAGAATTCAAAGATGACATAAACAGATGGAGAAATATACCATGTTCTCAGATTGGAAGAATCAATACTGTGAAAATAATTACACTACACAAAGCAAGCTACAGATTCAATGCAATCCCTGTCAAACACCAATGGCATTCTTCACAGAATTAGAACAAAAAATTTTACAATTCACATGGAAATGCAAAGGACCCCACATAGCCAAAGCAATCTTAAGAAAGAAAAATGGAACATTCACAGAAATATAGACAACATGAAAACGCAGAGGGCTATATACCAGATGAAGGAACAAGATAAAACCCCAGAAAAACAACTAAATGAAGTGGAGATAGGCAACCTTCCAGAAAAAGATTTCAGAATAATGATAGGGAAGATGATCCAGGGCCTCGGAAAAAGAATGGAGGAAAAGATCGAGAAGATGTAAGAAATGTTTCACAAAGACCTAGAAGAATTAAAGAACAAACAAACAGAGAAGAACAATACAATAACTGAAATGAAAACTACATTAGAAGGAAACAATAGCAGAATAACTGAGGCAGAAGAACGGATAACTGACCTGGAAGACAGAATGGTGGAATTCACTGATGTGGAACAGAAAAAAGAAAAGAGAGTGAAAAAAAATGAAGACAGACTAAGAGACCTTTGGGACAACATTAAACAGAACAACATTCACATTATAGGGGTCACAGAAGGAGAAGAGAGAGTGAAAAGACCAGAGAAAATATTTGAAGAGATTATATTCGAAAACTTCCCTAACATGAGAAAGGAAATAGCCACCCAAGTCCAGGAAGCACAGAGTCCCACAGAGAAAAAACCCAAGGAGAAACATGCTGAGACACATAGTAAACAAACTGGCAAAAATTAAAGACAAGGAAAAATTATTGAAAGCAGCAAGGGAAAAATGACAAATAAAATACAAGGGAACTCCCATAAGGTTAACAGCTGGTTTCTTAGCAGAAACTCTACAAGCCAGAAGGGAATGGCATATATACTTAAAGTGATGAAATGGAAGAGCCTACAACCAAGATTACTCTACTCATCAAGGATCTCATTCAGACTCAATGGAGAAGTCAAAAGCTTTACAGACAAGCAAAAGCTAAGAGAATTCAGCACTACTAAACCAGCTGTACAACAAATGCTAAAGGAATTTCTCTAAGTGGGAAACATAAGAGAAGAAAAGGACCTACAAAAACAAATGCAAGACAATTAAGAAAATGGGCATAGGAACATATATATTGATAATTACCTCAAACGTGAATGGATTAAATGCTCCAAACAAAAGACACAGTCTTCCTGAATGGATACAAAAACAAGACCCAGGACTTCCCTGGTGGTGCAGTGGTTGAGAGTCAGCCTGCCAATTCAGGGGACACAGGTTCATGCACCAGTCCAGGAAGATCCCACATGCCTCAGAGTGGCTGGCCCATGAGCCATGGCCGCTGAGCCTGCACGTCCAGAACCTGTGATCCGCAACGGGAGAGGCCACAAAAGTGAGAGGACCGCGTACCACACACACAAAAAAAACATCAAGATCCATATTATGCTGTCTACAAGAGACCCACTTGAGACATAGGGACACAAACAGACTGAAAGGGAGGGGATGGAAGAAGATATTCCATGAAAATGGAAATCAAAAGAAAGCTGGAGTAGTAATATTCATATCAGATAAAATAGACATTAAAATAAAGAACGTTACAAGAGACAAGGAAGCACACTACACCATGATCAAGGGATCAATCCAAGAAGAAGATATAACAAATATAAATAAATAAGCACCCAACATAGGGGCACCTCAATACATAAGGCAATGGCTAACAGCTAAAAAGAGGATATTGACAGTAACACAATAATAGTGGGGGACTTTAACACCTCACTTACACCAATCAACAGATTACCGAAACAGAAAATTAAAAAGCAAACAGAAGCTATAAATGACACAATAGACCAGATAGATTTAATTGATATTTATAGGACATTCCATCCAAAAACATCAGATTACACTTTCTTCTCAAGTGCACACTGAGCATTCTTCAGGATAGATCATATCTTGGGTCACAAATCAAGCCACACTAAATTTAAGAAAATTGAAGTCATATCAAGCATCTTTTCTGACTACAATGCTATGAGGCTAGAAATGAATTACAGGGGAAATATGTAAAAAACACAAAAACATGGAGGCTAAACAGTACGTTACTAAATAACCAAGAGATCACTGAAGAAATGAAAGAGGAAATCAAAAACTACCAGGAGACTAATGACAATGAAAACACGACAATCCAAAACCTATGGGATGTAGCAAAAGCAGTTCTAAGAGGGAAGTTTATAGCTATACAAGCCTACCTCAAGAAATAAGAAAAATCTTAAATAAACAATCTAATCCTATACATAAAGGAAGTACAGAAAGAAGAATAAACAAAACCCAAAGTTAGCAGAAGGAAAGAAATCATAAAGATCAGAGAAGAAATAAATGAAATAGAAACAAAGAAAACAATAGCAAAGATCAATAAAACTAAAAGCTGGTTTTTAGAGAAGATAAACAAAATTGATAAACCATTAGCCAGACTCATCAAGAAAAAAAGGGAGAAGACTCAAATCAATAGAATTAGAAATGAAAAAGGAGAAGTAACAACTGACACTGCAGAAATACAAAAGATCATGAGAGATTACTACAAGCAACTCTATGCCAATAAAATGGACAACCTGGAAGAAATGGACAAATTCTTAGAAATGCTCAACCTGCCAAGACAGAATCAGGAAGAAACAGAAAATATGAACAGACCAATCACAAGCACTAAAACTGAGACAGTGATTAAAAATCTTCCAACAAACAAAAACCCAGGACCAGATGGTTTCATAGGAGAATTCTACCAAACATTTAGAGAAGAGCTAACACCTATCCTTCTCAAACTCTTCCAAAATATAGCAGAGGGAGAAACACTCCCAAATTCATTATACGAGGCCACCGTCACCTTGATACCAAAACCAGACAAGGATGTCGCAAAGAAAGAAAACTACAGGGCAATATCACTGATGAACATAAATACAAAAATCCTCAACAAAATACTAGCAAACAGAATCCAACAGCACATTAAAAGGATCATACATCATGATCAAGTGGGGTTTATTCCAGGAATGCAAGGATTCTTCAATATATGCAAATCAATCAACGTGATACACCATATTAACAAATTGAAGGAGAAAACCCATATGATCATCTCAATAGATGCAGAGAAAGCTTTCGACAAAATTCAACACCCATTTATGATAAAAACCCTGCAGAAAGTAGGCATAGAGGGAACTTTCCTCAACATAATAAAGGTCATATATGACAAACCCACAGCCAACATCATCCTCAATGGTGAAAAATTGAAAGCATTTCCACTAAAATCAGGAACAAGACAAGGTTGCCCACTCTCACCACTATTATTCAACATAGTTTTGGAAGTTTTAGCCGCAGCAATCAGAGAAGAAAAGGAAATAAAAGGAATCCAAATTGGAAAAGAAGAAGTAAAGCTGTCACTGTTTGCAGATAACTTGATACTATACATAGAGAATCCTAAAGATGCTACCAGAAAACTACTAGAGCTCATCAATAAATTTGGTAAAGTAGCAGGATATGCAATTAATGCACAGAAATCTCTGGCATTCCTATACACTAATGATGAAAAATCTGAAATTGAAATCAAGAAAACACTCCCATTTACCATTGCAACAAAAAGAAGAAAATATCTAGGAATAAACCTACCTAAGGAGACAAAAGACCTGTATGCAGAAAATTATAAGACACTGATGAAAGAAATTAAAGATGATACCAATAGATGGAGAGATATACCATGTTCTTGGATTGGGAGAATCAACATTGTGAAAATGACTCTACTACCCAAAGTAATCTACAGATTCAATGCAATCCCTATCAAACTACCATTGGCAGTTTTCACAGAACTAGAAGAAAAAAATTCACAATTTGTATGGAAACGCAAAAGACCCCAAATAGCCAAAGCAATCTTGAGAACGAAAAACGGAGCTGGAGGAATCAGGCTCCCTGACTTCAGACTATAGTACAAAGCTACAGTAATCAAGACAGTATGGTACTGGCACAAAAACAGAAAGATAGATCAATGGAACAGGATAGAAAACACAGAGATAAACCCACGCACCTATGGTCACCTTATCTTTGATAAAGGAGGCAGGAATGTACAGTGGAGAAAGGATAGCCTCTTCAATAAATGGTGCTGGGAGAACTGGACAGGGACATGTAAAAGTATGAGATTAGATCACTCCATAACACCATACACAAAAATAAGCTCAAAATGGATTAAAGACCTAAATGTAAGGCCAGAAACTATCAAACTCTTAGAGGAAAACATAGGCAGAACACTCTATGACATAAATCACAGCAAGATCCTTTTTGACCCACCTCCTAGAGAAATGGAAATAAAAACAAAGATAAACAAATGGGATCTAATGAAACTTCAAAGCTTTTGCACAGCAAAGGAAACCATAAACAAGACCAAAAGACAACCCTCAGAATGGGAGGCAATATTTTCAAATGAAGCAACTGACAAAGGATTAATTTCCAAAATTTATAAGCAGCTCATTCAGCTCAATAACAAAAAACAAACAACCCAATCCAAAAATGGGCAGAAGACCTAAATAGACATTTCTCTAAAGAAGATATACAGACTGCCAACAAACACATGAAAGAATGCTCAACATCATTAATCATTAGAGAAATGCAAATCAAAACTACAATGAGATATCACCTCACACCAGTCAGAATGACCATCATCAAAAAATCTAGAAACAATAAATGCTGGAGAGGGTGTGGAGAAAAGGGAACACTCTTGCACTGCTGGTGGGAATGTGAATTGGTACAGCCACTATGGAGAACGGTATGGAGGTTCCTTAAAAAACTAAAAATAGAACTACTATATGACCCAGCAATCCCACTACTGGGCATATACCCTGAGAAAACCATAATTCAGAAAGAGTCATGTACCAAAATGTTCATTGCAGCTCTATTTACAATAACCCAGAGATGGAAAGAACCTAAGTGTCCATCATTGGATGAATGGATAAAGAAGATGTGGCACATATATACAATGGAATATTACTCAGCCATAAAAAGAAATGAAATTGAGCTATTTGTAATGAGGTGGATAGACCTAGAGTCTGTCATACAGAGTGAACTAAGTCAGAAAGAGAAAGACAAATACCATATGCTAACACATATATATGGAATTTAAGAAAAAAAAATGTCATGAAGAACCTAGGTGTATGACAGGTATAAAGCCACAGACCTACTAGAGAATGGACTTGAGGATATCGGGAGGGGTAAGGGTAAGCTGTGAAAATGCGAGAGAGAGGCATAGACATACATACACTACCAAACGTAAAATAGATAGCTAGTGGGAAGCAACTGCCTAGAACTAGGAGATCAACTCGGTGCTTTGTGACCACCTGGAGGGGTGGGATAGGGAGGGTGGGAGGGAGGGAAGGAGATGCAAGAGGGAAGAGATATGGGAACAGATGTATATGTATAACTGTTTCACTCTGTTATAAAGAAGAAACTAACACACCATTGTAAAGCAATTATACACCAATAAAGATGTAAAAAAAAAAAAAAGACAACCCTAAGAATGGGAGAATATATTTGCAAATAAACCAACGGACCAAGGATTCATGCAGCTCAATATTAAAAAAAACAAACAACCCAACCCCAAAATGGGCAGAAGACCTAAATAGACATTTCTCCAAAGAAGACATACAGATGGCCCTGAAGCACATGAAAAGCTGGTCAACATCACTAATTATTAGAGAAATGGAAACCAAAACTACAATAAGGTACCACCTCACACCAGTTAGAATGGGCATCATCAGAAAATCTACAAACAACGAATGTTGGAGAGGGTGTGGTAAAAAAGGAACCCTCCTGGTACTGTTGGTTGGAATGTGAATTGATACAGCCACTATGGAGAACAGTATGGAGGTTCCTTAAAAAACTAAAAATTGAACTACCATATGACCCAGCAATCCTACTATTGGGCATATACCCTGAGAAAACCATAATTAAAAAGGAGTCAGGTACCACAATGTTCATTGTAGCACTATTTACAATAGCCAGGACATGGAAGCAACCTAAATGTCCATCAACAGGTGAAATGATAAAGAATATGTGTCACGTATGTACAATGGAATATTACTCAACCATAAAAAGAAACCATAAAAAGAAACAAAACTGAGTTATTTATAGTGAGGTGGATGGACCTACAGTCTGTCATACAGAGTGAAGTAAGTTAGAAAGAGAAGAATACCATATGCTAACGCATATATATGAAATCTAAAAAAAAAAGAAGGGCTTCCCTGGTGGTAGAGTGGTTGGGAGTCCGCCTGCCGATGTAGGGGACACGGGTTCGTGCCCCGGTCTGGGAGGATCCCACGTGCCACGGAGCAGCTGGGCCCGTGAGACATGGCCGCTGGGCCTGCGCGTCTGGAGCTCGGCGATGGGAGAGGCCGCAGCAGTGAGAGGCCCTCGTACGGCAAAAAAAAAAAAAAAAAATAGTGCTGATGAACCTAGTGGTAGGGCAGTTATAAAGACGTAGACGTAGAGAATGGTCTTGAGGACACAGTGGGGAGGGGGAAGCTGGGGCAAAGTGAGAGTAGCATCAACATATATACACTACCAAATGTAAAACAGATAGCTAGTGGGAAGCAGTAGCATAGTACAGGGAGATCAGCTTGGTGCTTTGCCATGACCTAGAGGGGTAGGGTAGGGAGTGTAGGAGGGAGGCTCAAGAGGGAGGGGATGTGGTGATATATGTATGCATATGGATGATTCACTTTGTTGTACAACAGAAACTAACAGCATTGTGAAGCAATTATACTCCAATAAAGATGTATTAAAAAAATTTTAATAAATCAAACAAAGCCAGCATTTGATGTAAACTAGAAGCAAAGGGATAGCTTAGGGAGTACCCCTTCTTGAGGGACCTCTGGGCTCATACCAAAAGTATTTTTTTTTTTTACCTAGAAGTATGGTCAAGAAAGCATATAGTTCCCTCATGGATATATACTTTCATACTGTTGTTACAAATTCTATCTAAAGACTACTGGATTGTGTATTCTGTAAGAGCACAGACCATATGTTTTAGTCACCCAATGGATGTAGTATATCAAACTTGGTAAGCATTCAGTTAGTATTTATTGGAAGATGCAATAAGTCAATTAATCAATCAGTCCAAAAAGGTTTCATATACTTTTCCATCTGTCATTTCTCATTGCTCTTGGTTCACCCCATTTGAAGTTTTGATTCTATGTCAAGTACAAATTAAATTTATTAAACTGTATTTGAGTAGGCCTTCCCAATCTTTCTCATAGCTCTTCCCTGGTAGTGAATATTAATATTGAAAATTGTATAAATTCGTGGCTAAAAGATGAGCCTTCAGAATGCTATGAGTTTAATACATGAGTTGGGCATAGTTGAACTTTTACGGTCATCTAGAGTAACTTAGATTACCTAAGTTACCTAAACTTAGGTAATTACCTAAATTACCTAAATTACCTAAACTTCAAAGGATTTTTGATGGTGTAGCATATCAATGTTCATAGATTTCCAGGATATATTTATTTTCCTTCTAAATGTATAAAAAGACAAATGTCAGATTGCCTTTTTGTAGGCTTATATGACAAGTGACTCACACTGGATTCATTATTTACCTATCATGGGCCAAATTTCCCTATTGAAAGCAACCTTTTTTCCTGACTTTATCTTATTTGATATGCTTTAATCCTTGGTTAATAGTCATAGAACAATAAGCCTGAACTTTGATATTCATCATGGCCTGTAGTCCAGAGCACTGATGCATGGATGATTTTCTATGTCATGAACAGAACTGGAAATGAACAGATAACTGGCATAGGCTCAAAATAAAGTATACTAAGAAGGGCATTATTTTTCTCCCTCAAAATATAGAAATGTCATTCTTTAAGGTCTTGAGCAACTTCCTAGCTAACCCAGAATATTTCTATAAGTTACTAATGTTTAGGCAAAATGAGAAAGAGAATAACAATCTGAAGTAGAAGGGGAGCTCACCAGTTCTCCATTCTGGAAGTATTCTTGTACCATTTAATCTGTTTCAAGATTCAACATTTCTAATATATAAGTTGGCTTTGTCAACACCAACCAACTGAAAATACATTGGGAGTGTTGACTGTTGGAAGAATAATTGGTCAAGGACATTCTTGGAGAACTCCATGGGGATAGAAAATGACCCCCTGGTCAACAAAAATAACAAAACATAAAGAGCAAGATATTAGCTATCAATGAAAGGAAGTAAGTGCTTCTCATCCCTGGTGAGTGTTGACTGTTGGAAGAATAATTGGTCAAGGACATTCTTGGAGAACTCCATGGGGATAGAAAATGACCCCCTGGTCAACAAAAATAACAAAACATAAAGAGCAGGATATTAGCTATCAATGAAAGGAAGTAAGTGCTTCTCATCCCTGGTGACATCAGACAAAAAGTCCATATTATTTGTGCCTCAGGTGGCAATTGATGTTAGGCAGATAACTGCTAGTAGAATCAATGGTTTCTTGGAAAGTGTGACTATATCACAGCTCAGGTCAACTCATTTGGACCAGATCCAGTTAAATGGAAAGATGGTGGTTCAAAAGAGGGCACGGCTGAATTTTCTTGTTTTATCGAAAGCTAAATTCAGATAGTGGAGTCTTGGGAAAGCTGGGAGTCTGAACACAGAAGTCTCAAGTTTTCCATGACCGCTCAAGAAAAGTAGAGCATCAGTTGTGTGGGTCAGTTGAATGACTCTTGAAGAATGAAGTTGTCCAGCAATTATCAGAGCATGGACTCCATTTATTCATTTTTCATTTAATCTAGTGTTGTACAGTATGATATACTGATTAAATTTCTTCACATATCTTAGAGGTATGATCATTTGCCCACAGATAGTCTCAGAAATGAGTGCCCTGCTCACATTCCATGAAGCTAAAGACCTGGTGATGTCAAACAAGATTGCACAGGTTAAACTCTCCTTTTGAAAGTGTAGACAGATGAGCCTATTTTAGGCACTTTCTTTCCTCCTATAGTTTTTCTCCAATTGAGTTCTTTAACACTGGATTTTTCCCTCTATGTTATCAGAGGAATGATAAACATTCTTTCTCTCATGGACTGAGTGAGTAAACTTCAGGGACTCTCAGACTGCTGGTCTTCCTGTCTATGTCTCTGAAAGCCAGCATAATGTAACTATAAGGACCAGAGGCCCACAGACTGGACACAAAAGCTACTGATCACAACTCTGCCACTAACTCATGTTGTGACCTTGAACAAGTCATTTTCCTTTCCTAGATCACAATTTTCTCATCTGTCAAATGAAGGCATTCAATGAATAATTTGTAAGTACAATTTACAACTTAATAATTCTTCAATTCAAAGCATAATATGAGGTCTAGATTTCGCTGGTATTTTTAGCTACCTCATTTACTCCAACAAAGATTAGACTTTCTGGATATTAAGTAACGGTTAATGTATGTTTGATGTCACGGATGTGGAAAAAGTCATTGTTAACTTTGTGAACTTTTCCAAGTTTACTTTGGGAAACTTTGAGGAATTCTGAAATAACTCATTTGCATATCCAATCTTAGTGGCATGAGTGATTTGAAACATGTCTCTTAGATGGACAAATCAATTCATTCTCATAAATAGGTCAGTCCTTTTGGTTCTCTTTGGGAATAGCCTTTCTGCTTGAGAATGTTTTAAGAAGGAAATGGGAGCTATTCAATGCCTTGTGTCTTTCACATTCTGCCTCCTAGGTGCAATGGACCTTTAACAAGTACCCAATCTGAGAGAGAATCAGGGGGTAACTAAGGCATTTGCAAAGGAGTATCCATTTTGATTCAGTAGTTAGTGATTCTCAGTCTTTTATGATCCTCACTATGGCTGACTCAATGTGAATTCTTTATATATACAGTTACCCAATGGTTTTTCTTTTTCGTTCTACAGACCCTAAGATATAAAACATAGAGAGATATGAAAGGATCCCTCAGGAAGTTTAACTCTTCCTAAATTGATGGAAAATACTTCAAAGTTGGCAAAAAACCAACTTCTAGAATCCTTTAGAATATTGTTTAAAGGAGAGAACTTTTGTGGTATCAGATGTAGCAAACTCTAAGGTCATGTCTACAACTGAGTATGCTGTCAATAGGTATGTTCTCTTATTATTAATAGTATTATATTATTCTCCTAAACAATATCAATACTAGAGAACTGGCATTCTACTTGATGTAACACTTTTCCCCAGACTACATCCTCACCAGAGCTCTAAGGGTCGAACTGAACATATATGATGTATATCATGTATATCATCCGTTTCTCCTCCATATCCACTTTCTACTATTCTGTATCACGTCATTCAGGAGGCTGATCTGTATGAATATACTAATGGAATAATCTGCTTTCTAACTTCCAGCTGGGTTTGATCAATGGGGAATACTAGCAAGAACTCAGAGGACAAGAGAAAGCAGGCTGTTTATTGCCCTCCTCCCTCCCGTTATGATTGGTTAGTTGCCATCAACTAAAGGTTTCAGCCCCTATCAGGCAGTTCTCTTCACACAACTATCTCTGTCCCTAGTTAGTAACCATTCCCTACCCTTGTCCATCAGGCTAGTGCTTTCCTGTTACTAACCAGAGAACACTGCACCATTCTTTCCAGTTTACCTACACCCAATCACATCTTGGTAAATAGCCCCTTTATTACATTTTCTTCAAATTATCCATTTAATGTGTGGCATGCCTTTCCTGACAGGACTCTGACAATGCACGTGGCCTATAGGCTATCAGTTCCATGAGGACAGGGATCTTTGTTCTAAGTTATTCACTGCTGTATCAACAGCACTTTAGCACAGTGCCTGGCATGTATTAGGCATTCGAGATAAATTTTTTGAATGAATGACTGTTCTCTAAATAGCTTTAGAACAGATTTTATGGAGGCAAAGACTTTTTATAATTATGGAGGCACTCTTTAAGAAAAAGAATATGCAAATATGTCAGTGTTGCATTGTTTATAAAAATATATGACCTTATTGCTAAGGCCCGTCAAGACCTTGAATGGGTCCTATGCAAATGAAGGGCCCTGAAACTCAAGTTTCTCTAGCTTCAACCTGCCTCTTCTTGAATCTCAACTCAGAGTTTCAAGGAATCTGCCAGTTGCCTTCATAGAAATGTGAAGAGAACAGCATGATGTAAAGGAAAATGCATAGCATTAGGAGTCAGATGCACATAGGTGAGAATTCCAACTCCTCGGCTTATAAGTTATCTTCTAAGAGACTTGGTCTACTTCATCTATAATAGAGGGATAATATTCTTCTTTCAGAGAACTGTTGTGAGGATTATCTGAAATAACTATGTAAATGTTCTAGCTTACAATAAGTGCTTAGAGATTGGTCAGTCTTTCCCTGGGAAAGGTATTTTCCCAGCAGCCTCTGTTCAAGCCTTCCCCAGGTCTGCTTCTTATCTATTATGATAGAACTGGATCTTCCCGGTGAATCCTCTGAGACCCTGTCTAAGCAGGTGCTACTTCAGGACTGGACCATAGCCCTATTTACACTACGTTCTGGAATCAATATTTGCACAATGGAAAGTCTAGCATCTAACACAATTTGCCTCCAGCCAAACATGTAGCCCTGTTTGCTGGGGATTCCTTTATGTCACTGGCCATAACTCAGACAGATCTCTAAGGAGTCATTTAGATGCGCTAAGCAAATTTTTTCATTGCTTTCTCAAAGGAAAAATTCTCCCCATATTTCATATTCTAAGTGACCCTCAAAGGCATGTCAGCTGCCTTCTATATAAACATTTTATTATAGTTTTGAGCAAGCTACATTTTAGAGCCTGGGTTATCTATTTTTTTAATTCTATTTGCTCTGTTATTAATTCTCTCTTATTCCAGTTACTCAAGTATGAATTACACCTAAATCCTTGCTTAAACAATGCAAAATCCATGAAGATAGGGATGGTATTGCTTTACTTATCATTGTATTCTCAGAATATAGTGACTGGCATGTGATAGATACTCAATAAATATTTTTGAATTAATAAATGAATGATTGAGTATATCATGCAGAATGGAATACAAGAGTACAACCTAGGGGATATTAGTTATAAGGGTAAACTAAGAAATCAAATATGGGCAATACTTTATACTGTATATCTACAAGGGTTAGATATCTTATGAGAGTTCTTCATGACTGGAGATGCTAAAATAGAAACTGGTGAACATTTTTCAGGAATTCTGTAATGAAAAATCTTGCCTTAAATTGAAGATGGAAGTTGGTTTCCTCTAATTTCAATACCAACTCAGAATTTATGATTTCCTACATTCATATTAAGTGTTAGGTAGTAGTTTGTGGTAATATAGGGGCCTAATTGACCTTGGAGCTAATTCCAGTTCCCATATACTAATTTTGATACCTTGACCAAGTCAAGTTCCCTGAGCCTCAGTTTCTGTATCTGTAGAGTGAGCATAATATTGATTTCACAGGATCACTGTAGATTAAATGAAATATTAAATTTAAGATCCCCCAAGCACCACTCTAAACATCTATTAACTGCTCAACAGGTATTAGATGCCTTTTCATCCCTCAAATTTATGCTCTTAATAAAGTTAGACTAGTTAAGGAATTCCTCAAGAATGCAATGTAAGAAAGAGGCTGGTACTGCAACTCAGAAGACCTAGTCTCTTGGTCTATAATTGGCCCTAATCACCACCGTGACTTTTAGTAAATCAGACACCTCTGATTCTTCCATTATAACATGAAGGCCCTAGATTAAATACTGTCTTAGATTTCCTCAAATGCTGAAGCTATAGTATGTCTTCAGAAAGCTCAGTTTACCTACATAATACTCAGAACAATATTAAATAGAAAAAAACACACTTCTTTGTTGATTTTTCTTACCCTTATGGGTAGAATCCTAGCACATGGCTGAATCCAACTTGGTCTCATGAGTATATTATTGTGTACTCTGGGTTTTGTGAAATACAATAAGCCACATGTAATTCATTAGCCATAATGAACCTATCTTGACTAAGAGGCAGGCATCCTCTCTGAGGCAGACCTCTTCCACAATAACTTCATTTCTTCCTGGAATGAGACTGAAGAATTAATACACTGCAGCTATTAGGATAATATTTCAATTTTTCAAAAGGAAATGTTCTTCACATGGGCCTGGTATCCCTTCTGCTGTTAACAATAGAACCCTCCACCTCCTTCTGTGAACCTTCCCTATAAAGGCCAGAAAACTCATTCTCTGCTAAATGCATACTTACATAACTGTAGTGAGGAAGAGATCATTTTAGCTTCCTGCCCAGAAAGCCTACAGTGCACTGGTGTGTCTTCCTGAAATCTGATTAGTTCTTCAAATAAAAAGCCTGATACTTTTTCATTATACTCTTCTTCCTCTGGGAATAATTTTGCAAAAAAATATGAATAACAAAACGTAACATTAAAATGGGGTGAGCTATTCAATGGAGATGAAGAGCAGGGGTCAAGAAAAGACTCTTTTGCCTCTAACTGGGAAATTAAACTGCCCTCTCAGTTTTGATTATAAAGGGAAGAAAAAGATTTCACTTGACTGTGAAGGCAAAAGATTTGATTGATAGAGCTGTTATCCTTGGTTAGCTTTATAATGACTTACTTTGAATGGGTTGATTTTAAGAAAAATTGATTTCAAAAATATGCCTCTGCCTCCCTGTCTTTATTTAAGTCACAGCCACCCTCCTCTCCACACCCAGAGCACATCCTCATAACATTTTCATCATTAATGAGTAGTGTTAATTTCTGGATGATTTCACGACTCGATCTGCTGATGCACTGGCAGATCCTGACTGTGTTAAGTTTGCAATGTTCTTATCCAGAGGTTTCAATGAGAACCACATGTTTCTGCCACTTGCTCTAATTCTAGTTAGTGACAAGATCTGCTACTCTGAGACTTTTTAGGAACTCTCTACAGACCCAAGTTGCCCTGGCTTGAAGGATGAGTTTGGATATGACTGGAGCTTGAGTCCAAAAGGCACAGGAATACTGTGAACTAAAGAAAGAGCAGAGAAAGAGCCACAATATAGACACAACCTTCTGAAAAAGGCTCTGGGAAAACAACCTCAAAGTGGAAATCAGACCACGTGAGTTTCAGAATCAGTAAATACTGATTTAAGTGCCCAGTGAAAACTGGGGCTGTTTCACATTATTTCAGCATCAAATCTACATTTTAAGGAGTCATTATTAACTCTACTTATAATGAAGGCACTGAAGCTCTGAAAAGTTACATCACTTTCTTAAGGTCCCAAAATTATTGCAGAGTTGAAATCTGAACTCAGATCTCCTAAATCTTGTTACTAACTGCCTCTTAGAACCGAAAGAACAGCATTAAGAATCCCTCTTTGACCAAGATTAAAACTACTAATCATTAAATTGAAAGTGCCTTGTAGGGACTTCTCTGGTGGCACAGTGGTTAAGAATCTTCCTGCCAATGCAGGGGACACGGGTTCAAGCCCTGGTCCAAGAAGATCCCACGTGCCACGGAACAACTAAGCCCGTGCGCCACAACTACTGAAGCCTGCGTGCCTAGAGCCCATGCTCTGCAACAGAAGTCACCACAGTGAGAAGCACGCACAGCACAATGAAGAGTAGCCCCCACTCACCATTAACTAGAGAAAGCCCATGCACAGCAATGAAGACCCAATGGAGCCAAAACAATAAAAAAAATTTTTTAAAAAGCGCCTTGTAATCACTACAATCTTGTTTTTCCAATGATCATTGTTGTCCATAGCTTTCAGGATAAAGTTCAATGTTCTTACCTTAACCCACAAAACCCACAAGGCTCTCCATCACCTTTCTTCCTACTCATTTGCCCTCCTCTCTCCTTAATCCCCAGAAGCTTATCTTATTCTACAGAACTGCCCTCCACCCCAGACAGTAATTACAATTTCTCAGTACACATGCCACTCCTCCACTCAGGGTGCCTTCTCTCCCTTATTTATCCAGTTAACTCAAATATATCTTTAAAAATCAGCTCTATGGTCTCCTCTTCTGGAAAGCCTGCTTTGACTCCAGCTTAATTTAGATGCCTCTGCCCTGTGTCCCCACACATACCATGGGGACCAAACTCCTAACTGTTCTCCATAATGACTCATTGACTTGCTTTTCTCCTTTACCAGACTCAGAACTCTCTAAGAACCAGACTATGTTGAATTTATCTTGTATCCTCAGCATCTATTACAGCAACTGAGGCATAAAAAGTGATTAATGATTCTGAGTGAGTAAATGATGAAAAACAAGGTTGATCAGGAGATGCCTAACAAGACATATGGGAGACAATTTCTGAGAAGCCAAATTCTTTCAGCCACAGTATGGCTTTACCTACCTGTACAATTTCACATATCATTCCCTGCTGCCCCCTTCCACTCCTCCCATCTTATACTAGAAGGGATATTTTCTAGTATAAGAAATTTCTTATAAGTATATATTATAAGTATAATTTCTGTTGGCCTAAAACAATTAGACTGCCAGTTATTTCTCAGGATCAGTAAAGAATTGCTCTTCGGGGTCTGCAACCATGGTGAGCCATGAGCAAGTCCCCAGCATAGATGGAGAGAAGAACACTTTCATAGAGGGGAAAATGAAGTTGGGAGGGTTGTAGTAAACAAAGGGCCCACAGCTTTTCATTGGCTGAGTTCTGACAGTCTCTCACTGGGAGCTCTTGCCAGCAAGGAAGAGGAAGCCCTTCTTTTTCCTGTTGGGCTCTGCCTATTGTCACAGGGCATGAGAGCCCCCCTTCTGGTCTCCTAACTCTATTGAATTGAAGTTTCTGTATATTCTTTTTTTTTTTTACCACCCATTCATGATTATCTTTGATATGTTAAAGTTTAGTTTTATGCTCTCAACTTTCACTGACAACTGCTATGAAAAATAACCCCCAAAACTCACTGCTGATTCTTATGAATCTCTATATTGAGAAGTTCTTAGAAAGTTTAGCCCTAGAAGAACTTAATTTCCCCTTAATGGATTTGGCATCCTTTTTACAATATAAGCTATGTAACCAAGTATGATTTCATATTCACTTTAGCTTCTAGGAAATTTAGAGTCAAACTTCTTGCCCAATCATAGAAACTATACAGGCCCTCTGGTTTGCAAATTTTTATTTTTATTTTACTTTCTGGTCTCTACTTCAATTCAACATTTTTTGAGAACTTACTGGATGCATGAAACTGTTCTGGGGCTTAGTGTATATCAATTAACAAAATAGAATTAAAATTCTACCCTCATGAAACTTACCCAGTTTCAAGGTATATCATTTTTTATGTACATCATACAAACCAATTCCAAAATAATGCTGTACACATGATCTAAAGTTGATGCTTATATTTATTCAATCCTATTTCCTTCTTTTATAATGCATTTATTATAATTACATCTCTCAACTAAATTTTGTAAATGCTGACATTCACAGATTTGAAACCTCTAAGAAAAACATAAAATGCTGGTGGAATTAGAATCATCTCATTTCCGACTTTCTTAAATAATGGTAATTGAAAATTTATAGGCAACTTCAGTAATTCCTAATCAGTGCTTTTTAACACATTAGCAGTTGGTGTCTGGAGTCTGACATTTGCTGTGAATGAGTGCCTGACAGCTTTTGTTGTAAGTTTGGGCTTCTTTTGCCTAGTAATTTGCTCCCTGCTGTCTAAGGGGAGGGAACTTTACTTTCCCAGATGTCCTACAAAGTGTCAGTGTCAGTCTCCCAATGCACCCCAGAGCTCACTGCTCCCCACCAATACCAGCGACCCTGACCTGAAGGTTTCCTAGCTACGAGTCAGATATGACTTGTACTGGGACTGGGAGGGCTTCTCCTGAGATGCACCTGCCAGTCTTCAGAATATCTAGAGAGTTTCTTTTTATGCAAGACCTTACAGAGACATCCAGAGCATCAGCTGAGAGCTGAATCTCCTTCATGCACTAAGAATATTCAGTTTGTAATACAATTAACAAAAGCACACTTTGCATTGGATTGTATATACTATACAATGGCAACCTGATATTTACGTCCTATTCAACTTCCCCAAAGGGTTAGAGAAAACCTTTAGAGTGAAATGGCTAACCAACTGAGATCTACTGTATCTATCATTTTTCCTATCGTTGTTGAAACTCTTCTCCTGGGCCTCATGCTGTTCTTGTCTCACACTGCCTATTCTGTCAGAGGATCTGACCAATGGGCGCCTGAGCTGAAAATGTATCCCTCATTGGGAAGAAAAAGTTAACTCCATTCACTAAACCTTACCTCACCTACACCATCTTTATTTAACTGTTTCACACTATCAATACCATATAGGCTACACATACAACAGTGCTATCTAATCCAGCCTACTTCATCAAGAATTTAATGAATAACTACTAAATATGCAAAATAGACAGAGAATGACTATGGCAGGGACTTGGACCTCCTACAAGGTCCCTCCTGTTTGTGTGCTTGAAGGATATTGTCACCTGCTGGCCCATAGTTCACCGTTTTTCTTTGTTTTTTGTATATTGAAAAATGTGACTTTTATACTACAACGAAGCAAATCATAGCCTCCCCACTTCACCACTTATGTATATGATTCCATTTTCTTTTAATAAATATACCACATTCCCAACAGCTTATAATCATTTCCTTACAGGAAGATGGCAAGAAAATGTGCTCCCAAGCTATGGATACACAAAACATCATCAACAAATCATAAATGCATTTTACTGGACAAAAGAAGGCCCTCCCCAAAGACTGCATACTGTGTGAATCCATGTATACAACATTCAGGAAAAGGTGAGACTATAAATACTGAGAACAAATCAATGGTTTTCAAGGTTCAGAGGGGGATGCTGGGCTTACCTAGAAAGAAACTACATAAGGGAATTTTGGTATATATATAGAGAGATGAATCTGTGTCATGATTTTAGGAGTAGTTGCATGACTCTGAGTATCAAAACCTACAGAATTGTATAGTCAGGAACAATTTTATTTTAGGTAAGAAAAAGTTAATAAATATCAAAGCCCATGTGATGAAAAGAACTCCAGCTACAAGTCTAATAAGTATAAATTTGCTACACTACCTAAGATATATATTTATATCATCTTTAGTTATTAACCTTTAGACTTATGATGTCCAAAACAATACTAGAATTTTGATAAGATATATCCAAGTATTTAAATACCTTATAATCATAGATACATGGAATCTAAAAGCTATAAAGAATCTTGAGGGTAATTTACCATTAGATTAACAGATTAACAAGAAAAACATATAATCATCTCAGTAGATTCTGAAAAATCCTCTGATGATATCCAACATCCAATTCTGACTAGAAAAAATAAAGACAAAAACAAAAACCCTCTTGGCGCTCAAGGCATAGAAAGGAACAACCACAATCTAATGAACCACATCTACAAAAACTGTGAAGCAAACATCATACTTAATAGTAGAAGACTGAATGCTTTCCCCTAAGATGAGGAGCAAATCAAGGGACCACTTTGGACCACTTCTATTTAACATTACTGGCCATTCTACACAGAGGTACAAGGAAACTATAATGTTTTCATGCCTATTTACCAAATTATACACTTCAAATATGTGTGAGTTTTTTGTATATCGAATATACCTCAATAAAGCTTTAAAAATTATGGGACTTAAGCACAGTCCTTTCACCTACTGCTAACCAAAGCCTAATCAAGTTCTTGGTCTCTTCACAGTCTGAGAATATTGGATAGTAGAAGTAGCCGGGAAGTCAGGAAATCACTAGGTGGAGACAGGCCTGATGTTTGGGAAGTGGCTAAGCATTCTCTTCTGACAACATGGAGTAAAATAAATCAGACTTCCAGAAATCCTGTTCACTAGGAGCATACACTATGAGTTCTAACCTCCCTGAAAAGTAGAAAAGATAGTATAAAAGACTTAGGGTTTTGGAATCACACAGATTTCAAATCAAATTCTGAATTAACCAAATCTTGGTTGTGTGATTTTGATATATTTATTACACTTTCTGAGCTTCACTTCCTGCTCTGTCAAATGAGGACAATAATACCTTTTTTTCTAAAGGGTGCTTTGAGGAACAAAATAAGTTATCCTATGTTAAATGACATATATTAGGCATTCAATAAATATTGTACAAGTTCCCTTTCTCTTCTCCAAAATCCTTTAAGCCTTTTCTGTTTTTATTTTGTTTCCAAAGCCTTGTAAATAATTATCCAATTATTTATTAGGCATTTTCTCAAAATCAACCCCCGTGCTGTGTAGTGAGTTATCATAGAAGAAACAGGCATGGCATTTACCTAGAAAGAGCCCACAGTCTAGTCAGGAAGACCAATGTATAGAAACAAATGTTATCCTGCAATCAAAGTAAGTACTACAAAAAGTAGGGCTACAACAAGTAGAGTGAATAATTTTGCTCAAGTAAGGTTTTTCCAGAGCAAAAAGAATGTCTTAAAATATGGATGAGAGTTACTAGGTTTATGTGGATGTGGATGTAGGGAAAAGCATTTCAAGCTGAGCAAACAAAAAATATATACTATATTCACAGGCTTTACTAACAAAGTGCTTTTTGCATCTTGCTTCATGACATAAGTCTGATCCACACACACTGAGACCAACTTCAGGTGTCACCAAGCAAAGCCCATTAACAATTCTCCAGTGCAAGCTCTCACCTCTCCATTCTTTGATCATCCTTTGCTTCTGAACCAAACTCAGTCTCGTTCTATTGGCATGAGCCACACCCAGAAGGAGGACCCTTGTTGGGGCCCAACTTGGGAGGGTCAGTAACACATGGACTCCTACAGCAAGTGTTTAACTGCATGACAATCTGCCCCAAAACTCCATGGCACACTTATCCTATATGATCTTCACATCCTTGGTCTACCCCAGGCTCTGGGAAAGTAAATAGAAGAGGCCCAGACCATCAGCAATCTAATCTTGGAAAAAAAGGGTGTGCCTTCTAAGTTCCCCACCAAGTTTGTCTTTATTCACAACATTTGTATCACTTGAAGGCTTCTCCCTCTTAGGCTATAGGAAGTAGAGAAATGGCAAACTCCTTGGGCATATCAGATATAGATATAAATACTGAATATTAGTTTTCCAAACTAATTGCAGAGGGAATGAAACAAATTACCCACCTCTAAAGAAATTGCTGAGCACCTTAGAGAAAAGTACCAAATAACCATACCACAACCAGCAAATCTGAAACATCTGGAATCAGGTCCTTTGGAATACACATCAAAAGCTATATATTGAATAGATCAAGGAAGTATTCTTCTCCTGAGCTGGACGAGTTAATTTGATTTAGAATCACAGACAGTAAACTGTTCCATTTCCCTTACCATGCCATTGCATCTCTTTTCGTGAAGTGTTCTAATATGCTGCCTTGACTTGA
This sequence comes from Mesoplodon mirus, assembly GCF_964341445.2. Classification (NCBI taxonomy): domain Eukaryota; kingdom Metazoa; phylum Chordata; class Mammalia; order Artiodactyla; family Ziphiidae; genus Mesoplodon; species Mesoplodon mirus. The sequence goes on along the minus strand of NC_138978.1, from coordinate 54,459,079 downwards.
AGTTGCCTAGATGTGAGAGGCATCATGAAATCCTACAGGTACCAAATTCTTGATTTCAAGATTTGTGCTCATTTCATTGCAATATGCTGCTTCTGAAAGAATGGGCATGCCATTCTCCCCTCCCCCACCATACCTTTTAGAAGGATCTTGAGTAATTGAAGCTCACTCAGGATTGCTCAGTTTTGATGCAGAAAAGGGAGAGATCGGAGTTTAGGTACATGAGTCCAAGGAGAGTCAAGCTTGAAACACCTTACAAAGAAGAAACAATAATTAGAAGGCTCTAAAAAGAAGTAAAGGAAAAGGAACTACTTACGTGCTTTGTGCTGTGCTAAGTACTTAATCACAGCCAGTGATAGATATTAATATCTCTATTTTAAAGATAAAGAAACTGAGGCTTGGTGAAGTAGTAAAGATGGTCACAAAGCCATCAGTCTTTTATAATCATAATAACCTTATTTGAATAGTACTTGGTATTTTTCAATGTGTTGCTAAATCCATTCTTTAAATTGCTCCTATTTTCATCTGTATGAAAAGGACAAGACATATTTTCTGAATTATATTTTATACCTGATCAAACTAAGGCACAGAGCTTTAAATCCTTTGTCTAATTGACTGCCAAAAAAACCCACTACCCCATAGCTTACAGTAGTAACAATTTATTGTATCTCATGATTCTGCAGTGAAGTCTCTGAGCAGGGCTCAGCTGTATGACTCTTCCAAGTAACACTGAAATCTCTCAGTAGTATTCACCTGGCAGATGGGCTGGTTTGGAGGACTGACAATGGCTTCACTCATGTCTGGTGCTTTGTCAGGGATAGCTGGTAGGCTGGACTCAGCTGGGACTTTTTTCTTTTTAATTTTATTGAGATACAATTGACAAATATCATTGTTTAGATTTAAAGTGTACAACGTGATGATTTGACGTACATATACATTGTGGAATGATTACCAAGATCAAGGGGACTTTTGACCAGAATGCCTACACATGGCCTCTCCAGCATGATGGTCCTAGGTTAGTTCCAAAAGAGGGTGTTCCAGCGAACAAGAAGAAACTGTATGACATTTATAACCTAACTTTGAAAGTCACATAGTCACTTCTCCCAGATTCTATTGGCCAAAGCCGTCATAAATTCATGCAAATTCAAGAGGAGGGAAGGTAAACATGAAATGAAATGGCAAAGGACCTGTGATGATGTTTCAAGACTGCCATAGGTGCACAGGTACTATTGGAATCATGATTTAAAACCACAACTTTGTCCCATTCCCTTGATGCTCTACCTGAGGAACCACCAACAATTCACAAGCCTGCAGGGTTGGAAGGGTAGGGAAAAGGGGCTGCCAGGGAACAATGGCAACCCAGAAGGCATAGGCTCAGGGCTGTGCCGAGAATCCATTGCCGTTTGTGTTGGTCTATCATGAAAATCTAGAAATCCAGATCTTTATGTGAAATCTCCCAATTTTTAATTATTAGGAAATAACTCAAAATTTTAATATACTACATGAATTAATTTTAATCTCTAATTTTTTTTCACATCTTTATTGGAGTATAAATGCTTTACAATGTTGTGTTAGTTTCTATTGTACAACAAAGTGAATCAGCTATATGTATACATATATCCCCATATCACCTTCCTCCTGAGCCTCCCTCTCACCCTCCCTATCCCATCCCTCTAGATGGTCACAAAGCACCGAGCTGATCTCCCTATGCTATGCAGCAGCTTCCTACTAGCCATCCACTTTACATTGGGTAGTATATATATGTGAATGCTACTCTCTCACTTCATCCCAGCTTCCTCTTTCCCCGCCCTGTGCCCTAAAGTCCATTCTCTACGTCTGCATCTTTATTCTTGCCCTGCAACTAGGTTCATCAGAACAGCTTTTTAAAATTCCATATAAATATGCATTAGCATACAGAATTTGTTTTTCTTTCTGACTTACTTCACTCTGTATGACAGACTCTAGGTCCATCCACCTCACTACAAATAACTCAATTTCATTCCTTTTTATGGCCCAGTAATATTCCATTGTACATATGTGCCACATCTTCTTTATCCATGCATCTGTTGATGGACATTTAGGTTGCTTCCATGTCCTGGCTATTGTAAATAGTGCTGCAATGAACATTGTGGTACATGAACCTTTTTGCATTATGGTTTTCTCAGTGTATATGCCCAGTAGTGGGATTGTTGGGTCATATAGTAGTTCTATTTTTAATTTTTTAAGGAAACTCCATACTGTTCTCCATAGTGGCTGTATCAATTTACATTCCCACCAACAGTGCAGGTTTCCCTTTTCTCCACACCCTCTCCAGCATTTATTGTTTGTAGACTTTTTGATGATGGCCATTCTGACTGGTATGAGGTGATACCTCATTGTGGTTTTGATTTGCATTACTCCAATGATGCTGGATTGGAGCATACATTGGATTACAGCTTTGGATTACTCCAAAGGCTACTCTAATGTTGAGCAGCTTTTCATGTATTTGTTGGCCATCTGTATGTCTTCTTTGGAGAAATGTCTATTTAGGTCTTCCTCCCATTTTTGGATTGGGTTGTTTGCTTTTGTGATACTGAGCTGCATGAGCTGACTGTATATTTTGGAGAGTAATCCTTTGTCAGTTGCTTCATTTGCAAATATTTTCTCCCATTCTGAGGGTTGTCTTTTCATCTTGTTTATGATTTCCCTTGCTGTGCAAAAGCTTTTAAGTTTCATTAGGTCTCATTTGTTTATTTTTGTTTTTATTTCCCTAACTCTAGGAGGTGGGTCAAAAAGGATCTTGCTGTGATTTATGTCATAGAGTGTTCTGCCTATGTTTTCCTCTAAGAGTTTATAATGTCTGGCCTTACATTTAGGTCTTTAATCCATTTTGAGTTTATTTTTGTGTATGGTGTTAGGGTGTATTCTAATATCATTCTTTTACATGCAGCTGTCCATTTTTTCCAGCACCACTTATTGAAGAGGCTGTATTTTCTCCATTGTATATTCTTGCCTTTGTCAAAGATAAGGTGACCATATGTGCATGGGTTTATCTCTGGGCTTTCTATCCTGTTCCATTGATCTATATTTCTGTTTTTGTGCCAGTAGCATACTGTCTTGATTGCTGTAGCTTCATAGTATAGTCTGAAGTCAGGGAGCCAGATTCCTCCAGCTCCATTTTTCTTTCTTAAGATGGCTTTGGCTATTCAGGGTCTTGTGTGTTTCCATACAAATTGTAAAATTTCTTGTTCTAGTTCTGTGAAAAATTCCATTGGTAATTTGATAGGGTTAATCTCTAACTTTTATCTCTATATCACACAATTTGAACTTTTCTGTTTTGTTTTCATGTCTGGAGGAAAATGAGTTAATTATTTGTTTCTTTTGCCAACTACAAATTGGCACTTGCCATCTACCTCTGCAAGAATTAAATCATGAGTCACTGCAGCTGCTGACCTTCAACACTCCCTAAAAGGGGTTTAGGGTGGAGATCAGGAATGAGGCACTCTGTGCTCTGGGAAAAACTGGCAGAAGAGGTCTTCATATAATTAGATATTTTCAGGAGATTTTATGAGCCCAATTCTTGCCTCTCCTCATGTTTAGAAAAACACTAAAATCATTAACGGTGACATCTGCTCCTCGTGACTAGCTGACAGCCTCTGCCAAAATATGTGCTTGAGTGCACGTACCTCATTCACTAAAATCGTATGTAACACTGATCTCCCCCACTGCCTCTTTGGAGCAGTTTCTCAGAGCTCTCTGACATGCTATCTCCCAGGCTAGAGTCCTCATTTTGCCCCAAATAAAACTTCACTCACAACCCTCACATTGTGCATTTTTTCAGTTGACACTTACAAAGCAAGAAGTATAGGTCCCAAATATAGGTCTGGTGTCAGACAGCCACAAGTTCCAGTCCCGGTTTTGCCACCTGATAATTCTGTGCCTGATGCTAAGTCACTTATGCTCTCTGCGTCTGTGTCCTCAACTGTAAAATGGGGATAATAATAATAGTTATCTCATAGGACTTCTCAGAGTGAAAATGAGGCAAGAAGGCTAGCACAGCTCATGACACATAGTAGGTCCTCAGTCAGTGGTACTTAACATTATGAAGGGGAAAACATCCTCCCCCACTCTGACAAGAATCAGTCTGGAGAACTTTCACCAGGAGTCAAAAGACCTGAGTTTTATTCTGGCCTGAAGTGAGTCTAGGCTATGGATCAGTAGTCAGCGAGGCAGGAAAGTAGGAGGCCCCTGCAAATCTGAGGTCCAAGTCGGGCTATGACTTGAATAAAGTGCATGAAAAGAGAGGCCATGGTCTACACAGAGGCTGAAGGACCAGGCAAGCAGCATCGTTGAGCCCTGGCCTTGGAATCAGGTTGTTACTTAGATAACCTTGGGAATATTACAGGATTTCTGTGGAGTTTGCTTGAATTCCTCACAGGTAAAATAAATAACATAATCTCTTCTTAAAAGGGTTGATGTGAAGATCAATTGAACAAGTTCATGTGAATTATCTGTCAATGTCTCATACATATACTTAATGAATGTTTATTGAATCTGACTCTGAGCCATTCCAAAGTCAGGCAGAAGACTGCAGATGTTTCCTCTTTAAAACTCAGAACACATACGTACACACACATACACATACACACACACACGGGTGCATCTAAAACTGTTGAAACCTGAATACACCCGGTGGATTGTACCAATGTCAATTTCCTGGTATGAATATTGTACTATAGTTATGGGAGATGTAACCATTAGGAAAAACTAATTGAAAGCTATACACGGGACCTCTGCACGTTTGTTTGTTAGGTTTTGGGGTGGGGGGGTTTGCTACTTCCTACGAATCTATAATTGTTTCAAAGTAAATAGTTTTTTAAAAGTCAGAATAAACAGTGGAATATCAACCAAAGAGAGAGTGAGAGAAATCAGCAAGACACTCCTAACAGAACACATGGCAAAGAACAGGAAGGTGGGGAGGGTAGGGGCAGCAGCAGGAAATTCACAGGTATTGAAAAAGGCTGGATGAAGCCTGTAGGGAAACAAACAGCTGTGAAGCACTGATCCTAAAGCTTCAAATCTCAGGCCATTATCTCTCACAGCCTAGACACTTCTTGCCTGGTTACTATTCTATTCAGAAGACTATCTTGGGACCTACCTAGACCAATGGCTGCAGACAGAAACAGGTAAATAAGCACACAGGACCAGAACCAGAGGGTGCACTATGGAATAGAGGAGGAGACAGAGGAAGGAATAGTGGCCACCAGAAAATATACCAAAATTTGATTATTCATCATGCCACATGTGGTTTTACATGTGTCCCAGAGCTTGCTCTGAGGCAAATCTTGAATGGTGCATTTGGTTTTCAGGCAGATTGGTGATCACTTTCTTGTTTATTTTCTTATTTTCTTGTTTATTCAATCCACAGAAAGGTTAATTATGCTAGTGACTGTGGCTGGGAAACAATTCTTGGAAAATGCTTTGGTAACAACAGGTTGGCAGTGTATGAAAACCATCTGCTTCCCACAAATGTTAAGGTAAACTTTCAAACTTGTGGGGTTAGCAATTACAGATTGTATGGTAGTTTAGCAGAGGGAAAATACATGCTGTGTTGATGTAGACTTTCGAGATCTTCTTGACACCCAGCTGAGAAAGAGCACCCTGTTATAAGAAGGATGGTCTTCGAGCATATCAAAACTTTGGGTAAGTCATCTTTGTTTGCATGTATTAAGGCTAACAGAACAAGAACATCACACAAGGGAATATAGTATTTATACTGAATGTCTCCTAAGTAAATTAAGCCTCTCTGGTTTGCTCTTGCCTTGACCCACTAATGGGAAGAGGATTATAGATGGAAGATTTGTTTCTTATAAAAATATTCAGTTTATTCTACAAAGGAACATAAAATGCTGCTCCTCTGACCCCGTAGCAGGAGCTGCTCTCAAGGGCTGCAATTGTGATTGTTCCAACTGCTTTGTCATGAAGAGGTCTACTCTCCAACTCTTCTGATGGCAGGGCTTCATGGTTCTCCACCTCCACTCTGGAGGAGAGAAATGGAAAGGGCTAACGGGCTCCCAACTTAGCAAATGTTGTCAAGACCACTAATCCATCATTCTAAGGGTACTTCTAAAAGAGACAGATTCTTGTGAAAATCATTCAGCTGAGGCTGAGAGGGAATATTTTAAGTAAAGTGGAGTTCAAAATTATGAATGGCAGCAGAGAATGGACACAAATTGTATTTGCTAATGGAAGTGAAAAATCTAATTTGTCCCTTGTGGTTATATCTTGAATAGCAACACCTTATAATGCTTAGGCCCTAGGTGGCTTATGTCCACTACTTATTGAGGAATGGCCACATAAATATATAAATTAAAATTTTAGGCAATCTTAGATCTATAGGTGATTAACACCATCCCCACAACATTCTCATCCTGATTGACCATTTATGACATTTCTGCTAAGATCTGGAAAGGCAGGGTGAAGAAAATGGTGATATCTACCTCAATTTGTATGTGTGAACATCTTATAGCGGCGGTTATAAAAAAATAAGGAAACTTCTATCCTTGTCAGAAGACTGCAAGGCATTAAAAAGAACACAGAGGGGCTTCCCTGGGGGCACACATTGGCTTCCCTGTCCAATGCAGGGGACACGGGTTCAAACCCTGGTCTGGGAAGATCCCACATGCCACAGAGCAATTAAGTCCATGCACCACAACTACTGAGCCTGTGCTCCAGAGGCTGCAAGCCACAACTACTGAGCCCATGTGTCACAACAACTGAAGCCCGTGTGCCTAGAGCCCATGCTCTGCAACAAGAGAAGTCACCGCAATAAGAAGCCTGTGCACCATAACGAAGAGTAGCCCCCGCTCACTGCAACTAGAGAAAGCCTGTGTGCAGCAAAGACCCAATGCAGCCAAAAATAAATAAATTAATTAATTTATTTTTTAAAAAAAGGAACACAGAATCTGGAATCAGATGATATTTATTTTAATAGAGACTCTGACACCAAATAACTGACCTTGTGCTAGGTATTCAAACTCTGCAAATCACAGAATTTTCATAATTAAAACTGGATCATATATACGGAATTAAAAAAAAAAAAATGTCATGAAAAACCTAGGGGTAAAACGGGAATAAAGACACAGACCTACTTGAGAATGGACTTGAGGATATGGGGAGGGGGAAGGGTAAGCTGTGACAAAGCGAAAGAGAGGCATGGACATATATACACTACCAAACGTAAGGTAGATAGATAGTGGGAAGCAGCCACAGAGCACAGGGAGATCAGCTCGGTGCTTTGTGACCGCCTGGAGGGGTGGGATGGGGAGGGTGGGAGGGAGGGAGATGCATGAGGGAAGGGATGTGGGAACAGATGTATATGTATGACTGATTCACTTTGTTATAAAGCAGAAACTAAAAAAAAAAAAAAAAAAAAAAAACTGGATCAACAACAATAATATGCTTCTCATAGGATTGCTGTATGAGACCCAGCTATCTCTCCAAGTGACAGATACATATTATTTCCTTCTTCTTTGTTAATCAGGTCCCAGTTTTGCTTACATGTTCACACTCCCCTTGGCTATATACTCAGAGAAAGGACCCCTCCCCAGGCCTAAGTGGTTAATCTTGACTAGTCTAAGTCAAACATGGCCCTTCCATTGCCCCTGACAAAATCTGGTTTAGGCATAGGCATGTGACAAAATTCTTGCCAAAGAGACATGAAGGGAAGACTCTGGGGAAAGGAGGCCTCCAGAAGATGGATTATTCACTCTTACACAGAGCCCCATAAAGACAACTTCACTTTCCTACCTCAAGATAGTGTTAGCTACATATGAGACCCATAACTGCAGCAACCATAAAACCATGAGAACAAAGCCAAGAGAATTTTAAAGAACCCAAGCTAGATCCAGGATGCATGTACGAATTAGCAGCCAAAGAACCAGCCTATCTCTGGATTTCTTGTTATGTAAGATGATAAATTTATTCTGTTTAAGCTACTTTCTGTTTTACTTGCAGCATCCCAGGGAATCCTACTTGATATAAGAATCAAATAAATAATGTTTATGGGGGTCTACCGTACAGATATGGGATGGACCAGATGCAAATGGAACCTTACCAAAGTTGCAACCCAGCTTCAATGCATCTCAGTCTCAGACTGTATTTGTGTGACCTGCCCTCTATTGACGATCTTGAGCATATGGCAAACTCACTCTAGAGGCAAATGACATCACCAAGAGCTTCCACAAATTCCCATAAATTATGTCTGTCATTCAATTAAACATAACAGACATATCAACAAACAAGAATAACAGGAAGAACACAGACAATGGAAAAAGAACAGGAGATGACCTGGTTTGGGAACCCATCAGACATGAACTTTAAAATAACTGTCAGTAGAGGCTTCCCTGGTGGCACAGTGGTTGAGGATCCACCTGCTAATGCAGGGGACACAGGTTCGAGCCCTGGTCTGGGAAGATTTCACATGCCAAGGAGCAACTAAGCCTGTGTGCCACAGCTGCTGAGCCTGTGCTCTAGAGCCCACGAGCCACAACTACTGAGCCCACGTGCCACAACTACTGGGACCCACACGCCTAGAGCCCATGCTCTGCAATGGGAGAGGCCACCACACTGAGACGCCCGCGCACCACAAGAGTGGTCCCCACTTGCTGCAACCAGAGAAAGCCTGCATGCAGCAACGAAGACCCAACACAGCCAAAAATTTTAAAAAATAATAAAATTAAATAAATTAAATAAATAAATTTTTTAAAAAGCCTTTGTCCAACTTAATAAAAATAAATAAATGTCAGTAAAATATGGAGATGACAAGATGGAGAATGTAATCAGAGAACTGGCACTTACAAAAATCAAATTAAAAATTTAGAACTAAAAAATATAATAATCAAAATTAAGAATTCTATATGGACATAACAGCAAACCAGGAGTTAGGTCAATAGAAACTATTCAAGCTAACACTGGGAGAGCAAGAAAAGATAAAAATTTTAGAAAGTACCAAGAAAGACACATGAGAGAGGATATAAAGCTTTATCATGTATATAATGGAATTGCGTAAAGGAAGAAGAAAAAGAAAGGATCAAAGGCAATATTTGAAAGTTGACAGTTGAAAATTATCAAAAATTGACAAAAGATATTAAGTCACAGATTAAAGCAGGATATATAAAAAGAAAACCACACCTAGGAATATCATAATAAGACTACTAAAAACCAAAAACAAAATCATTTTAAAAGCAGCCAGAGGAAAAAGCACACTTATCCTCAAAGGAACAATAGTAAAACTTAATGCCTGACTTTTCAATAGAAATTTTAGAGGCTATAAAACTATAAAAATGTTTTTTAAAGTTCTTAAAGGAAATAACTATTATCTCCCAAAACTAAAACCAATGAAAAATGGTACATACCCAACAGAAATAAGTATTTATCTCCTACCAAAAGGAAGCCTGTACAATAATATTCATCACAGCTTTATTATTAATAGCCCAAAATGAAAAACAACCCAAGTGTCCATCAATAATAGAGTGGATAAATAAATTGTAATATAGTCAGTGGGATACTACATGGCAATAAAAAACAAACCCAATATTACACATAAAAGATGATTCCACAGACCTAATGTTGAGTCAAAGAAGCCAGAAACAAAAGTACATGTTGTATGGTACCACTTGTATGAAGTTCAAGAACAGGCAAAACTAACGTATTGTTGGAGAACACAGAATTGCAGTTACTTCTATAGCAAAAGTGTTGTCTGTAGGGAAGGATGGGAAAACTTCTTGGAGCGCTCTACATGCTCAAAACCTTGATTTGGATGGTATACATAAAACTTCATCAAGCTGAATGCTGAGATTTTGTGCTTTGAATGTATGTAAGTTGTTCCTAAATAAAAATAATGTCACATATAAAGAAGAAAAAAGCAAAGAGTAAATAAAAATGTTTCTATACAAGCAAACAAAAAACCCGGAGAAAATTCATTGTCAACAGAATCCCACTAAAGTAGTTAGCTCTTCAGACAGTAGGAAAATGATTCTAAGCAATAAAATCAAAATGCAGGAAAGAATTAAGGACAATTGGTAGAGGTACATCAAGTATATAAACCTAAATGAATATTATCTATACAAACAATGATAATAATGTCTTGCAAACTCTAAAATGTATGTGTTACTTTGCTTGACATTAATAACCAAAAATCTGGAAAAGAATAAAAGGAGTATAAATGTTCTCAATCAGCAATATCTGGGAAGTGGTAAAAGATCTAATTTATATTAGACTGTAATTAGTTACATGTGCTTGTAATTTCTAGGATACTCACTAAAAGTATGGTAAAAGAATATATAACTAACAGGTTAATAGAGGAGAAATGAAGCTAGACATGAGAGAAAACACACATTAAGTGTAAGTGGATTAATATTTTGATTAAAAACAAAAACTAACAGACTGAATAAAACAAAACACAACAATATGCTCCATCTTTAAATATAAAGATATTAGACAAACTGTAAGTAAAAGATAGCTTCCTAGGCTGGATTTCTTCAGAAGCAGACCCTGACACAAGTATTTGAGTGCAAATAGTTTACTATTAAGTGATGACAGGATCATATGTAAGGGAATAGGAAAATAAGACAGGGAAAGGAAGGATACTGGATGCATTAATGAACAGTTTAATTCTTGGGGCAATTATAACTGAATTCTGCTATGGACTGATGCGGGATGGTATAAAATATATATCACAGTTGTCTCAACTGAGGGGTTAGAAAACTGAGATACTTATCCCTAAACTCCCACACCTTATTGGCAGAGGGCTCTGCCTGGAGAACTACTAACTCCCCCTACTTCCTGCCTGCCACAGGAGTCAATTAAAAATGTCAGGCAGAGAGTTGAAGGTGCTTATGGGACTCAGGAGGATGATTTAGCACTTCCTGAAAGACTGAGTGCTGAGGAGATACCAGCAGGGCATCCATAGCTTCAGCCACAAATGAAAATATATATACCATGCAAACACTAATTTTAAAAAAAGAAAAACAACTATATCAGACAATGTAGGTAAGACACATTTAAAAAAAAATTTTGGGCGGCACTGCACAGCATGTGTTATCTTACTTCCCTGACCAGGGATTGAACCCGTGCCCCCTGCATTGGAAGAGCAGAGTCCTAACCACTGGACCACCAGGGGAGTCCCAAGACATATTTTTAGAAATTAAAAAAAATTTTTCATAGGAGAAAAGGATGATTTAACACTTATTATTATGAACTCAATTGCATAGATTCACAATACATGAAATATAAACTGACATAAGAAAAAAGAAAGAATAAATATATAATCATAGAAATATTAGCATGCCTCTCTCAATAAACAGTATATACACTGACAAAAATATCAGTAAAAACAAACAAGAAAAGATCTGAATAGCACAAATAATACACCGGAACTAATTGATAGCTATAGAGCACTGCAACTGAGAGCAACAGTAGCAGTACACACAGTATTTTCAAGTGTACATAGAACATTTATCAAAATTGACACCTGACTATAAAGCAAGTCTCAACGATAATTTAAGTCACACATAACATGTCCTCTGAACATGGTGGTTTAGAGCTAGAAAACAATAACAAAAATCTAAACAGAAAATCCCTAAAACTAATGATTATGCAAAATAATTCCAAATGAACCTTGGGTTAAAGAATAAACCACAATGAAAATTAGAAAATATTTTGTACTAAATTATTAAAAAACATATCAAAACTTGCAGATGCTGCTGAAATACAGACTTAAAGGAAAATGTGTAGCATTAAAAGCATATGTTAGAAAAGAAATTTTAAAAGGCCCAAAGCCAATGTTTTAAGTGATTAATTGAAATAGTAGAAGGAGGGAAATCAAAAAGAGCAGAAATAATAAAATGGAAAAAAATACAGTAGAGGAAATAAACAAAGAAAAGTGCCTATTAGAATAACAAAAAGAATAAATGCTTAGCAAGATTGATCAAGAAGAGAGGGACAGAGACAGAGAAAGGAGGACAGGGGAGTGGGGAGAGAGATTTGATAACCAGGTATGAAAAAGAACATATCACAACATATCCTACAAACACTTTTTTCAAAAAAAGGAAGAATAAGGAGAGGATATTATAAATAATTTTATGCCAGTAAATTTTAAGAGTTAAGTGAAATTGCCAAATTCCTAAAAGAAGGAAATTTGCCTAAACTGACACAAGAATAGAAAACTTGATCTATAGCTATTTAAAAAGTTAAATTTCCAATTAAAACATTCCACCGAATGGAGAAGTCTCTAGGCTCAGACAGCCTCATTAGTTAATTCTTCCAGATATTTAAGGAGAAAATATCATCAATCTTGCACAAGTTTTTCCAGATAATAAAAAAGAATAGCTAACTTTATGAGATCAACATAACCTTGATGCAACAACCTGACAAGGATATTGAAAAAAAGGAAAATGTCAGAGAAATTTCTCTCAAGAACATGTAAAAATCCTAAATAAGACATCAACAAGTCCAATCCAGCAGTATACAAAAATGATAGTACCCAAGGCCAACTAGGGTTTACTCCAGAAATAAAAATTCCTGGTTGGTTTAGCACTCAAAGTGCAATCCATGTAATTTAGCACATTAATGGGATAAAGAATAAAACAATATGATAATCTAAATACATAAAAGCATTTGATAAAATCCAATACCCTTCTTCTAAAAATTCCTAGCAAACTTGGAATGGAATGAACTTTCTTAATTGGATAAATACTATTCTTTAAAACCTTATATCAAATATCATACTTAATAGTGAAATATTGAAAACTTTTTCCCTGAAATGGAGAATGTGACAAGAATGCTTGATACTACCATTTCTCTTCAACATTGTACTGAGGACTGGGCTAGCACAATAAGGGAAGAAAAAATAAATAAAACCATAGAACTGGTATGGAAGAAATTAAAAGGTCCTTACAGATGACATGATTGCATGCAATAGACAATCTGAAAGAATACACAATTAGAACTAATAAGTGAAAATAGCAAGGTTGATATTTAAAAAGTATTTTTATATAGCACTAACAAATAGAAAATATTTTAAATCACACCATTTACAGTAGCATCATAGACATGAAATACTTCAAAAAATTTAACAAAAGATGTGCAAGATTTCTGAACTCACAACTATGAGACATTACTGAGAGAAATTAACACCAATATAAATGGAGGGATATACCATCCTTATTTACTGGAAAACTCATACTGTTGATTCAATACTATTCAATACTATCCCATTCCACATCTGTAGCAGGACTAGTTATTATTGTAAAAAGTGACCAGCTGATTCTAAATTTTATGTGGAAATGCAAAAAGCTAATAGCAAGACAATCTTGAAAAAGGCAATACTGCAAGATTTACCTACCAAATATCAAAACTTGTTTAAATGTACATTGATTAAGACATTGTAGTACTGGTACACAGATAGACAAATATATCAATAGGAGACAAGAGAGTGTTCAAAATTAAACCTATTCATATACGGTCACTTGGTTCGGACAAATATTCTCTGCAGTGCAGTCAGGAAATAATGGACTTTGCAATAAATGGAAAGTGAATTGGAAATTATTATGGGAAAAGTGAACCCTGATTCCTTCCTAACAACAAACAAAAACTAATTCCCGATTAAAAGTAGATCTAAATCTGGAAAGTAAAGCATTAAATCTTCTAGAAAAAAAAAGAAAAAGAAAATACCTTTATGGAAAATAAGTGAAAGTTTATTAAACAGGACACAAAAATCAACATTATAAATCAGACTATATAAAAATTAAGAAATTTTATATGCCAAAAGACAACACTTCAAGAGTGAAAAGTTAGAGGGGAGGGATAAATTAGGAGTTTGGGATTAAAGTATACACACTACTATATATAAAATAGATAATCAACAAGGGCCTACTATATAGCACAGGGAACTGTACAAAATATCTTGTAATAACCTATAATGAAAGAGGATGTAAAGTGTGTGTGTATGTATATATACATATATATATATATAAAACTGAGTCACTTTGCTGTAGACCTGAAACTAAGACAACATTGTAAATCAACTATATTTCAATAAAAACTAAAAATATAAATATATAAATACATATATAAACAGAGTGAAAAGGTAAACCACAAATTGGGAGAATATATTTGCCATATATATACAGCAAAGAACCCATATCCAGAATTTTAGAAAAGAAAAGAAAAGCCTACAAATCAAGAAGAAAAAAGACAGAAAACCTGAATAGGCACTTCCCAAAAGGAGATATTCAAATAGCCAATAAACATATGCAAAGGCAATCGACTTCATTAGGTGTTAGAGAAATGCAAATTGAAATAAAAATAATACCACTACACACCCAACAGAAAGGGTATAAATAAAAATTCTGACAATACCAATTGTTGGTAAGTATATGGAGCTACCAGAACTCTCATTCTCCGCTGGTGAGGGAATAAACTGAATTACTCTGAGTAACCTTTAAGCAGTACCTAATCAAGCTGAAGATTTACACTCTACAACCCAGCAATTTATCTCTTAGGTATACAACCAGCAGAAATGTGTTTCTGATTTACCTGTATATCAAAAGACAAACACAAGAATTCATAACAACCCAAATGTCCATTAATAGTAGAATGAATTTTAAAAAATACTATACAGCAGCAAGAAAGAATTATTGCTACAAGTAACAACATGGATGAATCTCACACACTAATTGAAAGGAATAAACCACACATAAGAGTATATAATTCCATTTACTAAAGTTCAAAAACAGGCAAAATTAATCTAAGTTGTTGGAAAGCAGAACAGTGGTTACCTTTGGTTAGGAAGAGGCACAGGGGAGATTTTGGGGGGGGGGGGTGTATAGGAAATCTTCACTTTTTTATCTCAGTACTGGTTACATAGGTACACGTACTTTGTAAAAATTACTTGACCACTTGTGATTCGTGCATTTTTCTGAATATATATTATAGGTAAATAAAATGTATTGAAATTAAACAACACACATTATATAAATGTACTTTGTAAAATGAAAAACATGTAAAAGCAAAATGAATGTCCACAAAAGTACTTTGTAAAGAAGTTTGATTGCTCCGTTGTAGGAACAAAGTAAACGATCAAGACATGTTTGACTTTAAAAATATGTGTATCACTGAGTCACTTCGCTGTATAGCAGAGATTGGCACAGCACTGCAAATCAACTATACTGCAAAAAAACTTCTTTTTAAAGAGATGTTTGACAAAGACAGGAAGAAAGAAATATACAAAGGACTGAAAAAAAACAGTAGAAAGGAAAGGAGAGAGGGAGGGAAAGTCCAACAATGGAGTACAGCCAGGGATGTTCCACCTTGAGCAAACTCTGTCCTGCTAGCTCTCGGATTCACTGATATAACTTGTACAAAAATCCAAGCAACTGCGACAGTCAGTTAACTGCTAAGTACCAAGCTCTGGGCTCTTCTTCAATCATTCCAAGGACGTACTTTATACCTATTTTATGGGTGAGTGTAATGAGGCTTGGAGAGGTTAGATACCTGTGCAAAGTCACAAAACCGGTAAAGACAAAAGCAAGGATGTGAATCCCTGTCGATGTGACTTCCAGACCATATTCTCAACAGCCACCCTCTCCTGCTAACACAGGAATCAATAGTTATCTATTTAGATATGTTTTGAAAGGTTAAGTAAATAGCAAGGTCTAAGGATCTCCTGCATCCCAAACTGCTTTCCTAATACTTACCTTCCTTTATCTTTTTTAAAAATGTTCCTTTATCTTTGATGAACAGAGATGATGTTCCTCAGGAAAGAAAAAAGTGATGACATAGCAACAGCTTGATGTCCCACAAAGCTGTCTGGAGTTGGTCGCTGGAAGTGTTTGTGGTTTGCACACGCAGGGGACGGCAATGGGGATCTAAAGCAATGGGACTCATGTACACTGACTTCATCACTTACTAAAGAAAAGAGTCCTTTGCTCTGAAAATAAATGTGTTCCTTCCATTGCTCAGAAAGACCTCTTTATTCATAACCTGATCTTGGCCTCAGGCTGATCTGGCACTTGCAGTATCAAAACCACACTGGAAACCCTCTGAGTGATACCTTCATTCCCCTGTGCACTTCCTCCATCCAGGCAGCACTGTCCCTCGCCTCATTTTAATACTTTGGCATTCAGTGTCCTACTCTTCTGGAACTCTCATTAAAACATGTTTGTGGTTCACCTACTGGGTGACTTCAGAGCCTTATCACAGTTTATCCTTATCACACATCTTTGGGGTAGCTCATTGGATTCCCATTTTGCATTGGAGGAGAGTGAAGGTCAGAGATGTTAAGGGGTGTGTTCAAGGACACACAAATATTGAAGGACAGAGCCAGGACCTTTCAGATACTAGAGACTGGTCATTCCTTTCTACACACACCTATATAACACCCACGGTTGTAGACCCATATGAACAGCAAAACATCCTGGAAAAGAGGGAGGAATGTGAAAAAAAAGCAGACAAAACCTTAGTGATCTGGGGCTAAATGAAGAACCAATCTTGCATATTTCAGTAGCCTCTTAAACATTTGTAATTGAATTGCATTAGAACTATTCAGCTTCATTTTACAATTATGCCTGTGGTGCATGCATTCATGACTCAGGCCTTTAGTTAACAGTAGATACCAGGACTGGGCTAAGAACTGGGTTGATGATGATGGCGATGATGATGATAGTGACAATGACAGCATACTGTCTACCCACGTGGACCTTACCATCTAATTGGAAAGTTAAACAATCACATTAACAACAAAGAGTGTTGTCTGTTATGACAGGGGAAATTATGACCCTGATCATCAAGTAAAAAGTACAATCATGATTACAGTTCTGTTGTCAAAAAGGCACCAAAGTGTCAAATGTATTTAAAACAAGATATTATTAAAAGAAGTCTGGGGCATTTACTTGCCTTAATAACTAGAAAAACGTTTGTTAACTTCTTGGGGATAATCAGAAAAAATAAGAGATTATTGGGCTTCCCTGGTGGCGCAGTGGTTAAGAATATGCCTGCCAATACAAGGGACACGAGTTCGAGCCCTGGTCCGGGAAGATCCCACATGCCGCGGAACAACTAAGACTGTGCGCCACAACTACTGAGCCTGAATTCTAGAGCCCGCAAGCCACAACTACTGAGCCCACGTGCCACAACTACTGAAGTCTGCGGGCGCCTAACGCCTGTGCTCCACAACAAGAGAAGCCACCGCAAAGAGAAGCCCGTGCACCGCAACGAAGAGTAGCCCCCGCTCACTGCAACTAGAGAAAGCCCACGTACAGCAACGAAGACCCAACACAGCCAAAAATAAATAAATTAATTAATTATTTTTAAAAAGAGACTGTTCTAATATGACAGATTATCTGCCTTTGTTTTACTAAAATCAAAGCTCATTAGCATGTCTGGTTCTACCTTCTGTGTCTAACAGGGCAGTATGGAAAGAGCAAGGTCTTTGGAGGCACAAACACTGAGTATAAATATCAAGTGTGTCATTAGTTTTTTTCTGATTCTTCTTATTTCTATTAGAAAAAGCCGCTCATAAGAATACAGGGAACAGAGCTGTTGGAAGAACCAAGGAAGACAATGTGTATAAACAAACGTTGTTACCTATTATATTACTCAGAAATTTTTTTGGTTGCAAATGCCAAAAATCTAATTCAATTAGTTTTAAAATTGTATTTGTTAAAACCTTTTGTCCACACAAAAACCTTCACACAGATGTTTATAGAAACTTTATTCATAATTGCCAAAACCTGGGAGCAACCAAGATGTTCTTCAGTAGGTGAATGGATCAATAAACTGTGGTACCTCCAGACAATGGAGTATTATTCAGCTTTAAAAAGAAATGAACTATCCAGCCATGAAAAGACATGGAAGAAACGTAAATGCATATTACTAGGTGAGAGAAGCCAATCTGGAAAAGTATGATTCAAACTATATGACATCTGAAAAAGGCAAAACTATGGAGACAGTGAAAGAGTCAGTGGTTGCCAGGGATGGAGGAGAGGGAGGTCAGGGTAAATAGGCAGAGCACAGAGGAGTTTTAGGGCTTCCCTGATGGCACAGTGGTTAAGAATCCGCCTGCCAATGCAGGCGACACGGGTTTGAGCCCTGCTCCGTGAGCACCTAAGCCCGTGCACCACAACTACTGAGCCTGCGTGCCACAACTACTGAGCCCGTGTGCCACAACTACTGAAGCCTGTGAGCCTAGAGCCTGTACTCCACAACAAGAGAAGCCACTGCAATGAGAAGCCTGCGCACCACAGTGAAGAGTAGCCCCCGCTCGCTGCAACTAGAGAAAGCCCACGAGCAGCACCAAAGACCCAACGCAGCCAAAATTAAATAAATAAAAAGAAATTTTATTTAGTATCATACAGAAACTACTCTGTATGATACTACAGTGGTGGAAACATGTCATCATAAATTTGTCTAAACCCATAGAATGTACAACGCCAAGAGTGAACCTTAATGTGAACTATGGACTTTGGGTGATTATGATGGGTCAGTGTAAGTTTGTCAATTGTCACAAATGTACAGCTCTGGTGGGTGACGATGGGGGAGCCTAAGCATGTGTGGAGGCAGGAGGATATGGGAAATCTCTGTACCTTCCTCTCAACCTTGCTGTGAACCTAAAACAGCTCTAAAAAATGTGTCTTTTTTTTTTTTTAATGGTATTTACTGACTCCCATGACTGAAAAGCGTGGGGTGGATCTCACCTCAAGCACTGCTGGGCCCAGGGGCTTAAAGGATGTAGCCAGAACGCTCTCCATCTCTTGCCTCAGTTATTCTGTTGGCTTCGTTCTTTCCTATTGTAAACAGTCTTCATGAGTCTTCTTACCTCATCCTGGCTGGCAATCCTACAGGAGAGACAGTCTCTCTCCCCACTTTTATATATATAAATCCTAGGGATCCTGGTTGGCCAGGCCTTCATCCTGTACCCAGCCCTTGAGTCAGTTAATGGGGCTAGAGTGAGAGTATTATTATGACCAGCTAGGCCTGGTCACACTATTACCCTGTGGTGACATGGACAGGCACGGAATACTATGGACTATGGCCTGGAGGAGGGGTGACTGCCCAAAGAAGAAGAGGGGATAGAGAAAAGCGTGTTGGAGTGTCAGATCTGCACAATCCACCACACACACTGACTAAGTTAAGATCTGTGGATTTCTACACACTTCACGATACTCCAGCTGTGCGATCTAGGCCTATATATTTCACTGCCCTATGCTTCATTTTCCTCATCTATAAAATAAGGCATTTCCTTTGTAAGCATTAAATGAAATAATAAACCCCAGATGCTTGGTACCTGGCACACAGAATTGCTCTGTAGAAGGCAGCCATTACTAATAAAATTAATCCCCATCTCACAGACCTGGGAAGAAAGGCTCAGAGAGGTTCTAATTTGCCCTGGGCCACATCCATGGAACACCCTATGGAGAGATCATAACAACAAGTATAAGAGCCTGGAGCCCTGCAGACATCCTTTGCACTTAGGGAATTATACAAATGATTTCTCATTGATGACATCTGGTCCTGAGGGAGATGAGGCTCACTTTTAGCTGTGCTTAAGGACAATCGTATAGTCATCATAATGTCTTGTGCTGCATGCTGCTTTTATTTTTCAAAGTGTTTCCCATCAATTACATCATTTTACTCTTAAATATCCCTATGAGTCAGGGAAGACATTATCACCATTAGTTGTTGTTCTTATTATTGATTTTTTTTAATGCTCTGCTTGTTATAGAGCAAATACAGCCATTCCCATTTTTAAACTGTTCCTAATATATTTTTTCATGAATTCTGGTGCTTAGTTTTCTCTGACTTGAATTATCCTCTCCAAATTGAAAATGGCAAATGTCCTTGACAAATGCACAGCAAGATGGCTTAGGACGAGACTAAGGAGTGGGAGAGCTGGAAAATTGATTTTTACATACAAGCAAATGAATGACAAAATCTTTATTTCCCAATCCTAAACTTCTGCAGAAGCTGGAGTCAGGAAGACCAGGGAATCTGTGAACTAGCTAACACCACAAGTTAGCAGCTGTTCACATGGGGCCCAGACAATTGCCAAATGAATGCATTTCTCAGTGTAAACAGAGCTGATGGAAAGTCTGGGCCTTGTGAAATCTTGTAAAGGTCGGGAGTCCCAGATTCTACTACTCAGCTCTGTCACTGACTAGCTGTCTGACAGTAGGAAAGGGACACCTGCTCTCTGAGCCCCATTCACTTCTGGAGAGTGGAATACCAGGAACTTCTGAGGAAGGTAGGTCTGGGTGTGAACCCAGCTTCCTTATATTCTGAGTGCGTGGCAAGCCATATAATTATCTGAGCTTTAATTTAGTCACTCAAACTGCTTATATTTGAAAATTAAATAGCATCAATATGTACAGGACCTAATACAGTGCCTGCTGCATAGCAAGGATCAATAATTATTAGTCTCTCTTTCCCTAGAGCAAAACAAACAAGTCTATATATATCTGATAGATAAATTGATATATATATATATATAGGAGCATAGTATAATTATATGTATATATAATTACTGTGATAAAATTAAAACTTTCAGTAATTTTAAATGATTACAATACATTTAATATGCAATATACATTAAACATTTCATACTCTGTATTATTTCAAATTCTCAAATAAATATTCCATCTTCAAAAAGAGTATCATTGTGTAAAAGCCAGGATTAGGATCACTCTATTCTCTCATAGAGTAATTATTCAAGGACCTCCTATGTGTCAAGCACTTCCATGCATATAATGACAAGCAAAACAGATAAGGTCTCCACCTTGCATCTAATGGAAGTTCAGGCAATGATGACAAAGAACTGTTCCTCCCTGGAGAAAGTACCTAGGAAGGATATCTGGGGAACACATCAAAGGGCCACCAAGTTCATTTTCAACAGAATTTATCCAGGTGAAAACAGAAGCAGAGGATTCTAGATAGAGCAAAGTGAACATAAGCATTAGCTCTGAGAAGGAAGCCAAAGAGATGTTCCCTAAGGCAGAATCTATCACAAATGATTGGCCAGAGACAAGATCCTTATCTAAGTATATAAAATAAGCAGTGACCATATGATGAAGGTCTACCTTTTCAAGGAATTTCACCATTTTCTCTAAAACAATCCATGTGCATATCTGCAAAAAACAGAAAGAAGCTTAGCTACTCAACTTGCTTTGGTATCCAAAAATTCTTGAACAGGTCTCTAAAGGTAATCAGTTTCACAGCCCTCCCATTGCCTTAAGGGAAATCTAGTTTCACAGTATGGTTAGATCACTCATCAGTCACATGTCACTTAACAGCTAGGCCTCAGTTTCCCCATTATCAAATGCTGATAGTCATAAACCAATTCACTTTTCTTTTCAACCACCCACAAGACCAACACTTTAATGAAAAAGGATATTTTGATGTCACCCCGTTCGCTATGATTCTATCAATTTATCTTAAAGCCTGACTTTATCATCAGCTGGTTACCATTTATTTAAAAAAAAGAGGAAACATCTCTGCATAATAAGACTCTAGTGGGAATGATAAGGGAATTGGACTCACTTATAAAAATCAAGTAGCAAAACGATTTAGCTGTTGGTTCACTCCAGCCTGGGCTGTGCTTTGCATGAAAAATGAGCTCATCTTTGAATGTAGCAAATTGTGCTTGTTTGGGTAGTGCTTCTAATCGAGGCATATATATTTTCCCTCAATCAGAGGAAAACAAATTGTCAGTGGCATATTGCTTTGATATTTCAACCATTTGCGGGATTCCCAGCCTCCAAAATGTCTTAAACAGAAGCATGAAGCATGAATAGGCCAAACTAGAGAAACCAGTATTTATGAGCCTATTCGAACCTTGTAAAGATTTGATCAGCAAATATGCCAATTGATACACCATAATGTTTTACAACTGCAGTTGTCTTGGTCTATAAAACTTATTATAATTCTGAAGGGATTTCTGCTTTCTTTGCAGACATTTCTGTTTTACTGCCACCTAGTGGTGAATATTAGAACTGGCAGTATTGCTGCTGGAATTTTAGGAGGCAGAAAGTGAAAGAAAAAAATAATAATAAAATAAAAAGACACAAACAAATGATCCTAAAAGGCATCTTTCTCTCTGTCTCACGCGTCTCACCTTCCCTATCCAAGTAATCCCCTCCGCTTACATACATAAACACAATATTCCAGGCAGATTCTATAAGGCTCTTGTATAGCTTATGGACTATGCGGTAGAAAAAGTCCCAAAACCACTTTTGACAAAGAGCCCCGATCTTCCTGATCTTTAATATCTACCAGACTATAAATAAAGCTGATGTTTTTACTCTCATTTGACTCCTCTTTCAAAAATCTCCACCAGTTGGAATGCAGTACTTAGAAGCTTCTAGACCTCTGACGACAGAGACCAAGACGGTGGTGGTGTTGAGGGGGCCAGGATTGGCTCCTCAGGATGATACTGGGATGGCCTTGGCAGATTCACTGCTCAGGAAAAGCACATGGGGATGTCAAGCGGAGCTCCTTTCTAGGACATTCCTAGGGCACCAACCAAAGGAAGCAGGAGAAAATCCCAGTCACCAATGTCCTGAGCATACAGAGAAAAAGGTCCCACTCTAGAGAAGCTCTATGGCTTCCCACAGAAATATTGGTTCTAAGCCTGCATAGCAGTCTTGGGTCCCATTAGATCAATGATTTTCAACCTGAGGGAGTAGCATCCCCACAATAAGCGTGGGGTGGTGGATATTTTGATTGCTACCATGAATGGAAAATGCTCTTGGAAACTAGTGCTAAATGTTCTTCCCAGTCCTGCACAATGAAGAATGTTCCATCCAGAATGCCACTACTGTCCCCACAGAGAAACACAGCATTCACTTGAGGATGGGGATGATTCTTCATTCCTTCTTTTATTCTTTGATAAAGCATTTTCTGAGTTCCTTTGTGTCAGACCTTGAGTTAGAATCTATGGATCGGCTATTAAAGACACAGCCTCCCTAAAATTTCAAAGGATCCCAGTGGGTATTCCATTCATTCTCAACAACATGGTACTTTTGTTGATTTTCTTTTTCTCCCTTGAGGATATGGTAACTGATCAGGAAGCCACTTGAGAATAGCGCAGCCTTGTCACAGTCACAGATGAGGATGCCCACCAGGTGGATATTGATTACCTCCCAAGGGTGCTGTGGTCCAGTGCACTCAAAGTATCACACTCTCAGGAGACTCTAGCAGAGCCACATTCTGATTCTTATGGTGTTCATGCCAAGGTGGAGGGAAATAGCCTTCCTTTCTCTTGTGTGTTACACTTTGTCACCTACTTACCAAACAAGTGCTGCTTCTGTCTCTGTGTCTCAGAGTCTCTCCACATCATCTCCTTTACCATCTACTTCTAGCTATGTACAGTCTTGGGTATGTGGTGGGATACCTAAATCTCAACAAACAGCATATGTCCATCCTATTTCAAGCTAATTCCTAGATACCCACATGAAACCACTTTATCATATTCCTTCAGTAGCTCCTCTCTATCCCTGGAAAAATCCCTCATGCAAACCCACTACCTGAGGCCTTATTCACCAGGTCAGTACATCAGATACATTAAATCCCAGTTTAGACTCAAGCTGGAACACTCCCTCCCATTGCATAAGAGCTGAATCAATGTCCTTACATATGTTAATGAGAAAGATAGAGAGAGATGGATAGAGGATAGATGATAGATATGATGTGATAAAACATCACATGTAAAAAGTTTGACACATACCAGGCTCTTAATTAAATTTAGCTGTTATTCTTAATACATTTTTGGAGAATTCTGTTGTTATCAATGCCATTTTAAAGATGAGAAACTGAGGCTCGAAGTCACAGAGCAATTAGTTCATAAAGTTAGGATTCTAGCTTATTGATCTCTGACTCCAAAGCTCAGACACTTTGGACTAGGCCATACTAGCTCTACATTCCATTCTCAAAATATCTTCCTTTTATGTAGATCGTGTAACATGTTCACACCACATACAGGCGACTGTGTGTATACACATTTCATCAGTGTTCTTCTTTCCTTAAGCATGGCTTTCTCTCTCATCACATTCTGATGAGGAGGCATCCTTTGGAAGATGTGGTCTATAATGGCTAGACTGCAGCTTGCAGCTGAAGCCAAGTAAGGTGTCAGCTGTGTGTCGGCAGAGCTTATGCCCCATACAACATACACCAATTTATGCTGCCCTAGAGATAATCACAGGCAGACTACAGAAATAAGTAGCTATCTTCTTCTCATTATGTGTTGTGGGTAGATAAACCGTAAACAATATTTCCTTCATTTGAAAGTTGTAAATGCAACAGATGGGGAAATTTCTGTTAATAGAGTATTAGAAACCTTACATATCTCTATTTTGTTTGTAAATACAATCTTGTTCTGAATCACAGTGATTTTCTGCAAGTCTGGGTGTGGTGGACATTACTAGGGCTCCTCAGTATCCATGTCCTCCCCATTTCCAGACACACAGAGACCATACTTCCCAGGCCCCACTTGCATTAGGAAGGGCCACGGTACTCGTCTGGCCAATGAGCTGTAAGCAGAAGCAGTGCGTGTGTGGCTTCTAGAACAAAGTAACTTAGTTCCAGATGGGTAACCTTTCAGAACTTTATTCTTGCAACAGCCACTGTGGAAGCCTGTGTTAACATGGAGGTGCCACAGGGTCCACAGAGACCAGACTGCGGAGCCAACCAACACACAGAGGATAATTGTCCTGGAGAATTGCCCAAATCCACGGCAGAATTTGCATAAATAAAAATAAACTTTTGAGTTTTGTTTTCTTAAGCCACTGAAATTTAAATGTCATCTCTTAACAACGTAAGAGACATAATTTGGACCCTCCTGACTAACGCTGTGGGTGAGGTCATTTCACTCATACCATAAAATAGCATACACATCCTTCCGTCCTAATCCAAGGTAATATATGCATTTTAATCTCATACTCAACGTCTTCTACAAACTGGCCCAAACCTACCTTCCGAAATTACCTTCTACCATCCTCCAAGTGAAACTAACCACCATTCTTTGACCACATCTCACAATTCTTTGCTCTTTTTTTAAATCTATGTTGTTCCCTTGCCTAGCATACTGTCTCTTCCCTTCACACATATCAAACTGCTATCTTTAAAAGGCCCAACTCATATGCTACCTCTTCCAATGAAACCTTCCCTAATCCCACTATTCTGAAGTAATTTCTCCTTCCTTCAGATTTTCATATTTCTTGCTGTTCCTTCTAACTGTATATTTTGTATTATGCTTATTTTACATGTAACATTATATTAGTTTCAGGTGCACAGCATAAAGATTTGAAATATGTATGTATAGTAAAATGATTACCCCAGGCTACTTAATTTCTATCACTGCACATAGTTACATTTTTTTCTTCTGATGAGAACTTTTAAGATCTACTCTCTTAGCAACTTTCAAACATACAACACAGTATTATTAACTATAGTCACCATTCTGTACATTATATCCTCATGACTTATTTTATAACTGGAAGTTTGTACTTTTTGACCCCCTTCACCCATTTCACCCACCCCCGCCCACCTCCCACCTCTGGCAACCACCAATCTGTTCTCTGTATCTATGAGTTCAGGGTTTGGTTTTTTTTTTAATTTTTTATTTCTATTTTTAGATTCCACAAATAAGTGAGATCCTATAGGACTTGTCTTTCTTTGTCTGATTTTTTTCACTGAACGTAATGCCGTCAAGGTCCAGCCATGTTGTAGCAAATGGCAAGATTCCCTTCTTTTTTATGATTGAGTAATACTCATACATATGTCAAATCCTTTGCCTGTTTTTTCCTTGAATTAATTATATTTTTATTGTTTAATTATATACTGTAAGGTTTTAATGTGTCTTGCCGGAACTCTTTTTCTATTACTAGAGTATGTTATTTTTACTATATGTTTTTAAATGGCATTTATGACACATACAATTTTGTAATTTGGTTTTAAAATTTAATATATTGTGATCATCTTTACATGTCTATGTCTAATTACGTCACTTCCAATGACTGCTCTGTGGTTCATTATATGAATGTTCCATAATCTAAAATCTAATGCTTTTTTTTAACATCTTTATTGGAGTATAAAATCTAATACTTTAAATTAGATTTAAAGTCCATGGGACTTTCCTGGTGGTCCAGTGGCTAAGATTCTGCACTCCCAATGCAGGGGGCCTGGATTCTATCCCTAGTCAGGGAACTAGATCCCACATGCCTCAACTAAGAGTTAGCATGCCACAACTAAAGTTCCCACATGCCACAACGAAGGTTGCACACATAGCAACGAAGATCCCACATGCCACAACTAAGACCCAGCGCAGCCAAATAAGTAAATAAATAAATATATTTTTAAAAAAGTTTAGGGCTTCCTTGGTGGCACAGTGGTTAAGAATCCGCCTGCCAATGCAGGGGACAGGAGTTCGAGCCCTAGTCTGGGGAGATTCCACATGCCGCAGAGCAACAAAGCCCATGTGCCACAACTACTGAGCCTGTGCTCTACAGCCCGCAAGCCACAACTACTGAGACTGCGAGCCACAACTACTGAGCCCATGCACCACAACTACTGAAGCCCACATGCCTAGAGCCCATGCTCTGCAACGAGAGAAGCCACCGCAATGAGAAGCCCACTCATTGCAATGAAGAGCAGCCCCGCTCACCGCAACTAGGGAAAGCCCGCACAGCAACACACCCAGCACAGCCAAAAAAAAGATTTAGATTTAAATACAGGATTTATTTTAAAGGAAAAGAAAAAAATGCCACACTGCATCTATATCTTTGAACACTTATACAATCATTTCTTTTTTTAATTGAGGTATAATTGACATATAACATATTAGTCTCAGGTGTACAACATAATGATTCCATGTTTGTATACATTGAGAAATGATCATCGGGAGTCTAGTTAACATCCATCACCACACAGAGTTACAAAATTTTTTTTCTTGGGATGAGAACTTTTAAGATCTACTTACTCAGTAACTGTCAAATCTACAGTATGGTATTATAAACTATAGTCACCATGTTGTATATTATATTCCCATGACTTGTTTATTTTATAACAGGAAGTTTGTACCTTTTGACCCCCTTAACCTGTTTCACCCACCCCACCCCGCCTCTGGTAGGCACCAATCTGTTCTCTGTACCTATGAGTTTGCTTTGCTTTGGTTTTTTGTTTGTTTGCTTATTTGTTGTTTATATTCCACATATAATACAGTATTTTTCTCTTTTTTCACTTAGCATAATATCCTCAAAGTACATCCATTTTGTTACAAATGACAAGATTTCCTTCTTTTATATGGCTGAATAATATTCCTATATCTATATAGAGAGATACAGCAATCACGTTTTCTTTTTCTATCCATCCATCAGTGGATACAGGTTGTTTCCCTGTCTTGGCTATTGCAACTAATGCTGCAGTGAACATGGAGTGCATACATCTTTTTAAATTAGGATTTTCATTTTCTTCAGATAAATATCCAGAAATGGAATTGCTGGAAACATATGTTAGTTCCATTTTTAAGTTTTTGAGGAATCTCCATACTGCTTTCCATAGTGGCTGCACCAATTTATATTCCCATTAACAGTGCATAAGGGTTCCCTTTTCTCCACATCGTCACCAATACTTGTTATTTCTTGTCTTTTTGAAAATAGCCATTCTAACACATATGATGTGATATCTCAATGAGGTTTTGACTTGCATTTTCCTGATGATCAGTGATGCTGAGCATCATTTCATGTACCTGGCCATGTATATCTTCTTGGAAAAATGTCTAATCAGATCCTCTGCCCATTTATAATTAGATTGTTTGTTTTAGTTGCTATTGAGTTGTATGAATTATTTATATATTTTGGCTATTAACCCCTTATCAAATATATGATTTGCACATGTTTTTTCTCATTTAGTAGGTATTCTTTTCATTTTGTTGTTGGTTTCCTTTGCTGTACAGAGCTTTTTAATTCAATGTAGTCCCACTTGTTTATCTTTGCTTTTGTTGCCTTTACTTTCAGGGTCGAATTCAAAAAATTACTACCAAGACCAACATTAAGGAGCTTACTGCCTATATTTTATTCTAGGAGTCTTATGGTTTCAGGAGGTATGCTAAAGTCTAAACCATTCTGAGTTGATTTTTGTGTATGATGTAAGATAATACTCCAGCTTCATTCTTTTGCATGTGGCTGTCCAGTTTTCCCAACACCATTTACTGAAGATTCTGGTTTTTACCATTGTATATCTTGGCTCCTTTGCTGTAAATTAACTGACCATCTATGCATGAGTTTACTTCTGGGTTCTGTATTCTATTCCATTGATCTAGACATTCATGTGCCTGTTCTTATGCTAAGACCATGCTGTTTTGATTACAACAGCTTCATAACAGTTTGAAATCAGGAAACATGAGGCTTTCAGTTTTGTTCTTCTATCTCAAGATTGCTTTGGCTATTGAGATTTCTTTGTGATTCCATACAAATTTTAGAATCGTTTGTTCTATTTCTGTGGAAAATGCCGTTGGGATTTTGAAAGGGATTGCACTGAATCTCTGATTGCTTCGTGTAGTATGGACATTTCAAGAATATTAATCATTCCAGTCCTGTATTATGAATATTTATGAGCATATTTTACCTCTCCAATTGGTAATCTTGAGAGGGGCATTCAAATCTGATTCATCATCGTAACTTCAACAACTCAGTGTGGTACCTTAAAATTATGCCCAATAAATATTTAATAGATATAGATACCAGTGATACTAATATAGTAATCTTTATCATAAAATCAACTTAGACCATTTGGGGGCTCTATCGAGAAGTGTTCCTTCTCTCAACCACTCTCTTACTTCCCACCAAAAAGAGGGAGCATTATCCCAATCAGGCCATTTTAGAAGTGGGTGGGGATACTGGGCATTGAAAAGTCCTACATCTACACAAGGTCCCTCTTCTAGGCCATGAAGCAGTATTAGGAAGTGAAGCAGGCTTCCTTCTTTCCCCACAAGCATTCAGGAATAGAGTTTATGGCACTTGGGTTTCATAGCTGGCAGTAAGAAGATTAGAACTGGGAGGAGAGTCATGGCTGCAGCACTGACATTTATTGAGAATGTAGGGTGTGTCAGGACCTGTGCTAAGCTCTTTATGTATACTCTGTCACTTGTTCTTCCCAAGAGCAGCAGGGAGCTGTAGAACATGGTGGTGGTGCATAAGCACTGAAGCTGGACTGCATGTGTTTGAATCCCAGCCCTACCACTAAGTAACTGTATAATCTAGGACAAGGTATTGAATTTCCCTCTGTCTCGGTTTCCTGAATTGAAAATAATATTCCCTACTTCACAGAATTATTATGATAATAAATGTGTTGGCAAATAGAAAACACTTAGAAGAGGGTCTGCACATAAGTGCGTAACAAATATTGCTTTGAAAAAAAAGAATAATGTAGTTATTGTTATGATCTTCCTTTTACAGATTAGGATACCAAGGCATAAATGTTAAACCCATTGCCCAAGGACATGCAACAGTAAGTGGTGGAATTGATATTTGAACCCAACTTTCTGGTCTCAGAGTCAGTGTTCTTAATTCTACCATACAGCCTCTTTGAGACCTTCAGAATCATTGGGCATAACTTATGAGATTCCTTTCAACCTTGAAATTCTGTGATTTACAGCTGTTAATGCTTAAAATCAGGTAATGTTCTTAACAATCCAGGGCAGAGGTGACCAGAATGGTCTTTCTGTGATTTAGAACTTCTAGTCTGCAGTCATTCTCTAGGACCTTTTGTTAAGACCACATTTTTCTAGGACTCTTTTTGTACTCTAGAGATGAAAAATGTATCCTCTAAGGAGAAGATGCAATACTTTAGAGTCAGACAGATGTGAATTTGAATCACTGTTCTACCACTAATTTTCTGTAAGACCTTGGGCAAATTATTCAACCTCCTATCAGACTAACCTCTACCAGGTTCCTATACCTTGTAACTTACTGGATACTCTCTCTTCCTCAAGGCTAAGGGCTCCTCCAACAATTTTGTTTATCTTTCTGCTTTTATCTCCTTTCTCTCAGTGCAACAATTCATTGGTTCAGATGAATTGGCCTAACCCAAACTAGGCCAACCCTAGTAAATGGAACTAAGAAATTCTAGGTTTACTGGTCTCTTGAATGGAAATAATATAAACTCATGAATTGTGGGGATAACTTTTTCCCATGGTCTGGGATCAGAAAACACCAACTTATAGCAGAAAAGAGAATAAATGAAGCCGATGTACACAGAGAAGCAGAGACAAAGGTTAAGAAAAAAAAAAATTTCCATGTCCCTGACTGTGCCAGAGACCTGAGTTCATTTCTGTACTCGAGTTTCATGAGAAATGCCCCTTTTGCTATCATTGGCTTTAGTGGAATTTCTCCTATTTACCATCAAAAGTCCTGTCTGATCCGGCATTCTGAGACCAGATTCCTCAACAGAACAAAAAAATAAATAATATATCCCTTATAGGAACATTACTGAAATTAAATGAGATACCACACCTAAGTGACTCACTCAGTGACTGACATATTGTAAATCTTAAATAGAAGATGCTATCCTTTGTTAAATGGTCTTTACTTATCATAATTCATATTATGCTATTACAAATTATTCAACATATGTTTTTTTCCTTTCATATATTTAAAATATACTTATGATCACATACTATGTGCCAGCACTGTGCTTAGAACTGGCCATACGATGAATAAGACATAATATTTACCATCAACAAGAGAAACCGGGTAGGGAAAAAAGATAATAAATCAGTAATTACAATTGAGAGCAATAAGTGTTAATATTACAAACCAGGTTCATTTTGCGGGATGAACAGCAAGTCAAAATGCTGAGACTCTGAAGTTTGCAGCAAAGAGGGTTTGTTCACAAGGCAGCCAAGCAAGGAGACAGAAAAACAAATCTCAAATCTACCTCCTTCCCAGAAGGCAAGGGGCTTGGGGTATTTATGGGATAACGAATAATGAAGTGGTAGGCCTGAGGCATGGGAGCGGAGAAAGGTGATTGGGAAAAGGTGCAACAATGGTTGTTCTGCGCAGGCGTAACTAAGAGCTATAGGCCTATGCACGTTCAAAAGATCATTGAGTGGACATTCGCGCATGCCCAGTTAAAGGGTCAGTGGTCTTATCAAGTCTTAACTGGCTCAGCTCAAACTAGACACAGCTGACTCCAAGTCCTAGAAAACAGCTCAGGCAAACATCTTATTGTTCAGGCTACATGCTGCTTGGAGGACATGCTGCTTGGAGAGCAAGCAAATCTTAAAATAACCTTGATTAGTGAAGGCAGGTGAATTGGATTTAACCCATGGGTTCATTTAGACTGCTAGTTTACTGAAGAGAGCAGACCTACCTGCCTAGGGACACTGAGAATAGATAACTTCACAGAATTGGTAACATTCGATCTTATCTTGAAAGAAACAGGGTCATGAGGAAAACATTTCAAGCAAAAACAACAACTTCTGCAAAGGCATGAGGGATAAAACTCCATGGGAGGTTTTTAAGGAACTGCAGGTAACTTGGTGAAGCTTCAGCTGGGGAGAAAGAGAGGGAGATGGGGTTGGAGAAGTGAGTAACAGCCAAACCAAGGAGGCCATAATAAAGAACATGTGGGACTTCCCTGTTGGTGCAGTGGTTAAGAATCCACCTGCCAATGCAGGGGGCTCGGGTTCAAGCCCTGATCCGGGAAGATCCCTCATGCCAGGGAGCAACTAAGCCCGTGTGCCACAACTACTGAGCTTGTGCTCCAGAGCCCGCAAGCCACAACTACTGAGCCCTTGTGCCACAACTACTGAAGCTTGTGGGCGCCTAGAGCCTATGCTCCACAACAAGAGAAGCCGCCACAATGAGAAGCCCACACATGGCAATGAAGAGTAGCCCCTGCTCTCCACAACTAGAGAAAGCCCACGTGCAGCAATGAAGACCCAACACAGTCAAAAATAAATAATAAGTAAATACATTTATAAAGAAAGAAAGAAAGAACATGTATATCATCCTAAGGAGGAAGGCTAAAGACAAACCCTTACCATATACCAAATACTATCCTAAATGTTTGTTAATTCCTTTCAACCTTACATGATTGTAGGCATTGGTACTACTCATGAAGATATAAAGTTACGGAAAGGCAAAGTACCTTGCCTGAAGTAACACCATACTAAGTGAAGAGCCAGATTTTGTATCCAAGCAGTTAGGCCTTCTTATGGATTGAATTATGCCTTAGTTAGTTGAAGTTACTATAACAAAAATACCATAGATTGACTGGTTTAAACAACAACCATTTACTTCTCAAGTTCTGAAGTCTGGGAAGTCCAAAATCAAGGTGCCAGCCATTTCAGTTCCCGGAAAGAACCCTCTTCCTGGTTTGCAGAGGTACACTTGCCTGCTGTATCCTCACGGGATGAAGAGAAAGAGCTCTGGTCCCTGCTTTCCTCATAAGTGCACCAATCCCATGACCTCATCTGAACCTAATTACCTCCCAAAGGCCTCTCCTCAAATACCATCATATTGGGGGTTAGGGATTCAACATATAGATGGGGGAGGAGCGTGAATATTCAGTCAATAGTGAATTGTATGCCCCCCAAATTCACACATTGAAATCCTAACCCCCAATACCTCAGAATATGACCTTATATGGAAATAGAATGACTGCAGAGGTAAGATGAGGTTATACTGGAGTAGAGTGAGCACAAATGTGCACACAGGGAAATGCCATGTGAACAAGAAGGCAGAAATTACAAGCCAAGGGAACACCAAATATTGTCCATAAACCACTAGGAACAAGGACGCAGGCATGGAAGAGATTCTGCCTCACCACCCTCAGAAGCCACCAATTCTCCTGACACCTTCTTGGACTTCTAGCCTCCAGAACTGTGAAACAATAAATTTCTGTTTTTAATCCACCCACTGTGTAGTACTTGTTATGGCAACACTGGTAAACTAATATAGGGCCCAAAGTCAACCCATCTACCCAAACTAATATAGGGCCCAAAGTCAACCCATGTAGTATGCTACATGACCTTGTTTTTCCAGAGCCATGAGAGCATTTTAAAGAGGAAAGAAACTTGGCCATATTTGCATTCTGTTCCAAAATCCGCCTGCCCTCATTCATCTTTTTACTTGACATCCTCCATTAGTCATAAAGATCATTGGCTTGGGTCCTGTATGTTTCTTTGGCCAAAAAAAAAAAAAGTATAATACCCCATATTCTTTGCAACACAGCTCAGCTTACATTTGTATTTGTCCCTTCTCTTTTTGGACAGGGACTTCAATGTAAAATGCCTCAGTTTTATAGATCTTTGAATAAACTGTTCAAAAGAGTAGTGTTTTATCGCTTCCTATTTATAAACTCATTCTGTTCTGACTTATATGGGCAAAAACAAAACACTGGAGACAATTTTTTCCTCTTCCTTAGTCTGTTTGATGGTAAATGTAAAATCATGAAGTTTTAGGTGGGGGCATTCTTTGGTCCCCTTATTACAGCTATTCATCTTTATGGGGGGTGAAGGGGAGAGAGCTGACTCTATTGGATGGAGATGTTTCTCTGGAATCTTTCTCTGGTGACTCGTAATCTAAAGCTGTTGAATTCAAGGAAGGCAGTTTTAACTGCAGTATTTAATCTTATGGAGACGTTTATTGCATAGCTTTTTGTTTTGTCTTGTTTAATATAAACCACCGGAGAGATGTTTCCTGGTTATGTCATTTCATAAAGCAGAGTGTGAAGTAAAAAAAAAAAAAATCCCAGATAAGAAAAGGCCATTCCTTCTTAAGAATTCTGTCACAGAAGCTGCTTCGCTAAGGGACTTAGAGCCTTAAAGCAATGCCAATAAAAACATTAACATTAATAGTAACAATAATAACAACAACAATGGCTAACTAACATCCACAGAGGAGGTGTGGAGTTGTGGTTATAAAGGCTACTTCTAGAGTCAAACACACCTAGATTTTCTTTGCAGCTCTGACTGTAGTTATTGCTTGTCTCTACCTTAAAGATAAAAGAGTTAAATTGTTTGTTCAAGGTCGCTTGGCTAGGAAATGACAAATCAAAGGCTCCCTGGGGTCTGAAAAAATATATCAAATTTCATTTAAATACCTCCAAACTGATAGAACAGCTGCATTATGGAAAGCCTCCCTCCAATGCCATTATGTTTCTAGTTAGCATTTATAAAACCTCTAAGTCAAGATAAGGTCAAAGGATAGTCTTTAGTAGAATATCAGATATGATCAAGATCAATTTACTCCGTCAAGCTTTATCACAGAATTTATAGTGAAACTTAAAATGTCATTCAATCTTTTAACTGTGCCCCACATATAAACCTTAGCAACATGAAGTTTAAGAGTCTCTGTATTAGTCAGAACTCTCTGGGTAAAGATTAATGAGGCCCATCTCAAAATATCCTAAGTAAAAGGGAAATTTATCTCTCCTCTGTTTGGGAATTCTAGACTCTAGCTTCAGGTATAGCTTGATCTAGGCTCTTTGTCTTGTCACTTTTAACACACTGGCTCTATTTTCAGTTCTGATCTGGCTTCCTCCTCTTCTACTGAAAAAAAGGTAGTATGTATTGATATAGATCTCTGCCAGCAGCCTCAACACCTTATCCTCACAGGTTACTAAACTGTGGGCAGATAGAAGACTTCTTTATCTTCTGACATCTGTGTACTAGCCATTGATAAGAACTGTTCAGCCTACTCAAGCCATAGAGTATGATCAGTTCTATAAAGAAGAAGATCCTTCAGTGGCATTGCATTAATTTCTTATGGCTGTTATAATAAATACATTATCACAAACTTGGTGGTTTATAACAACACAAATTGGAGGCCAGATGCCCAAAAGCAGTCTCACTAAAGTGAGACTAAAGTCAAGGGATCAGCAGCCTGTGGTCCCTTCTGGAGGCCCTAGAGGAGAATCTGTTTCCTTGCCTTTCCTAGCTTCTGGAGACCACCTGCATTCTTTGGCTCAGGACCTCTTCTTGAAATCACTCTAACCCTTTTCTTTCAAGGTCATATCTCCTACTTCCTCTTCTGTAGTCAAATCTCCTACTGCCTGCCTCTTTTAAGGACATTTGTGATTATATTTGGATCCACTTGGATAATCCAGTATAATCTCCTCTTCTCAAGATCCTTAACTTAATCACATCCGCAGTCCCTTTTGCCACAGGAGGTAACATTAATAGCTCCCATGGATTAGGATGTGAACATCTTGGGGGCCATTATTCAGCCTACCACAAGCATAGTCCTGGAAGGTATGATAACTGATGCAAACAGGCAAAGAAAGACACGTTTTATAAAAGAGAAACCAAATTATACAGAGAATGGAGAAATCCTTTTCAGCTTCTGGGATCTGGTTTGGCTTCTTGACAGATAATTATAATAATGATGAAAGCCAACATTTATATTGCTCCTTATGTGTCAGGCATTGTTCTAAATGCCTTATTTATATAACTCAATTAATCTTTACAAAACATCACCCTCATTTTATAGAAGATGAAACTAAGGTATAAAGACATTAAGTGACTTGAGTAAGATCACATTGCAACAGTAGAGCCAGGACTTGAACCCAAGGTATCTGATTCCCAGGCACATACTTTTGGCCATTTGAGATGGAACTTAAAGAATGGAGAGCAGGCTGACACAATGAGGAAACAGAAGGGTATTGTAGACAGAGGGAAGAGAATGAACCACAGGGGCAGAGAAATGAAAGGTAGATTCAGGCCAGTGAGTGGACCAGGTTGAATGGAGTTTAGCAAGTCTGGGAGAAGTAGTGGGATAGCGAGTTAGGTCTAGCTTGAGGCCAGGGCACAGAAGACTTTGAAACCATGGACATTCTCCATGGCTGATGGGAGGCCTTTGAGACATTGGACTAGAGGAGGGGGCTTATCAGAGTTGTACCTTGGGAGGACTGATCTGGTGACAACGTGAAAGCTGGACTCGGGGAGGGAGAAGGGAGCTGCCCCCTCTTCTCTACTCCCCTGGTACTTTGTATATCATAGAATATGCCCGTATGTCTTGCCCACTAGAGAGTGAGCCCTAGAGGGGAGCCCAGTATATTATCCATCTCTGGCAGCATGTGCCAGTAGATGATACAGTAAAGCACAAAACACAATACAGTTAGAGGGCAGGAGTCAGGGGTTGTGGATGCTGGGACTGCTGCTGCTGCTTATGGAAATAACACCATTCTGGAGTCAGTTTAAAGTGCCTTTACCCACATTTGCTGAAGACTTTTAGCATAATAAAGAATGCCTAGAAATTTTGGATATATGTAGGTTTATATTCAAATCTTGCCTCTGTCAATTACCTCTGTAATTGACACGCACCCCTGAGCCGCCCGAGTGGTAAGGTTGCCCCCACTGAGCTCTCCAGGGAAAGGATTGACACGCAGCTGTTGGGTAGAGAGGACCCCCATAATCACAAATTCTGGTCCTTGAAGTTTCCAGATAGCTTCAAAGAAGTTGTAGGGATGAGGCTACCCTCGCAGAGCAGGTCCTATTGCTCACCACACACTAAGTGAAGCTAGGGTTTTGGGAAGAACCCTGGTCTACTTATCAGACCAGAGTACTGGAAACAAGTATGCTCTCACTCGCTGTGTGACCTTGGTCAAATAACACCCTCTCTGGGCCTTGGTTTCCCAATCTGTAGAGGGAGCATTTGGATTAGAATGATTTCTAAAAGCCTTTCAATCTCTGAGAGCCTCTGATAGGGAATGGTTAGCCTGGGACCAGGTTTATAGAACTTCTAAGTTTCCCCTGGCATCACACCTATTTAAACATGCAATGAATATCTAGTGCTGGATCTTAACTTTAGATCCACTGCATTGTTGCAGAAACAGATCAGTGATAATGAGAAAAATCCCCTTTTCTATGCACAGTGTTCCTTCAGGTGCATGATCTCATTGGCTTTTCCCTAAATCCAGAGAGCAGAACTGGAATTATTCTGGTTTCATAAATGGGGAAACTGAGCTTCAAAACTGAATTTGAGTTCTTCACATGTCCCTCTAGAGCTCTGGTTTCCTCTCTGACCTCACAAGAATCCTGTCACCTGACTTATAGTACAGGAAGGCAGAGTCACTGAATGGCTGTCAACCAGTTTTGCAGACCTCTTAGGTGGAATTCCCAACTCTGCTAATTTCTGTTATGTGATATTGGATAAGTTACTTAGCTACATTATGCCTGTTCCCTCAACTGTAAGACAAGAATGATAGTAGTAATTAAGAGTATCTTTCTCATGATTTTATTAGAAATACTGAAATAATAAAATAGGTAAAGCACTTGGTCTCGCTATTATTATTGTTGCTGTTATTATTGACAAGGATGCTACATTTGCCTAGTGGAAAATCCAGAGAAAGAGTTTTACTTATTTTCCACCCCCAAGGATTTGAAGAGGTTTTGAGAATTATGTCTTCAGTTTGGAAGACTGCCCGTGGATCAAATGCAATGCCTGAGATGATGGTGAAAATCATTGGAAGTAAACATTTTCGATACCTTGTGGAGAAGCCAAAGATGTAAGTTTACTATTTGAAAAATACCTGTTTTGCTTGGATGATAATGAAGTTTTTTCTTTAATCCAGAAATTTACATTTTAAAAATGCTGTCCGTGGAAAATTAAGTCATTAAGATGAAACAGTAAAAGTAAAATAGTGTTGATAATTTCTATGCACAGTGTTTTCATAAAGCTTTTATCTTTGTAATTCCCCACACTCCTTAATTACTTGGGCTGATTTTCCAAATAGATGGGAAATATAAGCATTGAGACATTTATAAATATTAATGGAGTATTGCTGCTTCTTCTCATCAGGTTTGTAATCTACCACATTAGTAATTTTTGGGGGGTGGGGAGGGAGAGGGGAAGGTTGTTAATCAAACTGTTATGAATTAAAGGAGTGGGCTTGGTAATGAGTCATAAATTGTAAGAGTTTCACTTACTTTTCTTCATAATCCATATTCCTCCAATAGGGGCTTCTCAGAACATAACTAAGAGGGCTTTCTTCCTCTAAACTCATCACAGTCACACTTGAAGGGGGACACTCATGTATCGCTAAAATTCTCTAGATGTTTGGCACAGACAAGTATGACCAGTTCTTCCTTCAAGAGTTTTGGTGGTTTGCATAAGAAAAAGAAGATACTATCCCTGCCTTTCATCTAGTAGACATTCCATAAATAGCAGTTAATAATTACTTTCCCTCCTAAAATGATTTCGTTAGTTCTTTCCTCTATTTCAGAAACCCACAGACCAAAAAAATAGAGAAACACAAAGATCTAACCTCATTGAACATAGGTTCAGAAAGCAGTGGACACCAAACCTGGCTATCATCAGAATCACCTGGAGAGTCCTTAAAAATAAAGATGTAGGGTTCAACCCAAGACCCATTAAATCAGAATCCCTGAAGATGAGGCCATGAGGACTACTGTTATGTAGTATAGGCTTTAGAAGGGCAAATGGGCTTTACCTCCCCACCAATCAGTATGGTTGCCCCAAGGGATTCCAAAATGAGTACTGTAATCAATTAGTAATGTCTGTCATGGTACAGGAAGTGAGCTTTGCAACACGTGAGTCATACATTTGAGATCCCTACAGACCTGAGAGATGTGAGTTTGAATCCTGGCTCTGTGCCTTCCTAGACTTTTGACATTGAGAAAGTGAATGAACATCTCTGGCCTCAGATTCTATCAAGTGGGGATAAAATCCATCTATCTAGTAGGGTTGTTGTGAGGATCAAATGAGAAAAAGTATGCAAAACATCTTTCCAGTGCCTAGAAGTATATTCAATGTGCTTAATAAATGGTTCTGCTATTATTATTGAGGCAAATCTTTCCATGGATACAAGACATTAAGTAAAAAATCAAATCTCTTTCTATGAAACACTTGGCATCCCTTTTATATTCTATGCCAGGTTATCTCTGTTTTGTAGATGAAGAAACTAAGATACTGTGATAAGTGATTATTTCAAGATCTGCTGATCTTGACAAATCCCAGTTATTGTCCAGAAAAGTAAATAAGATCAGTTGGAATGCCTTGCTCAATTCTCCTTCTACCTGGAAGACTGCTATTCTACTAATTTCCATTCCTCTTTGAGGTTGTTTGTTTAACCCCTTCATCCTCAACCCCTTCCTTTTTCCAGGGGTATCAGAGTCTAATACGTTCCTAATGGGGGTGGGAGGTAGGGGAAGCATCCTTGTCCTTTTAAAGTAGAGAAAAATTCCATCTGTCTTATAAGAAGGTACCTGTATTTATTTCTCTTTATTCTTTAAACTTTAGATTCAGGAAATAAGAGTACATTACATCAACTACATTAATTGGAAATAAAAGACACAGTTCTCTTTCTTCTATGACACAGACAATAAAACAATTGGTTTTTTTAATATTAAGATAAGTTTTCTGTTTCTGTTTCTGTTTCTATGGACTTGATATTACTGTTGCTGGAATGACATAGGACAGTTAACAAGCTTTCCTAAAATATTCTTGTATGGTTCAAAAATAAATAACTCTCAAGAGGCTGAGTTAAAGACAGACCCACCACTACCATGCCTTCGCATGTTCCAAAGTCTGACTCTAAAAAACATTTTAGTCATGCTACATCTACACCTTTCAGCCAGGGCCTCAAGAAGGTGTTTTCTTTGGGGTAAATCAGTTGAGCCCATAAGTAAAAAATGTACATAAGAAACATAAGTAAAAGCCAAAAGAGGAAGAAGTCTCTATAAGGAAAATCTGGATTAAAAAAACATTACAAATTAATAATGGATGGAAAAATAGAACTATTCTCATGTAACCACATTTAGTTCAGATTTCTTATAGGATGTGTGGAAAAGATGGATAGTATATCAGTCAGAGAAGTGACCTTCAAGGTACAAGTCAGTCTATTAGTTTGCTAGGGCTGCTGAATGAAAATGCCATAAACTGGGTAGTTTAGACCAACAGAAATGTATTGTCTCACAGTTCTGGAGATGTGTCAGCCAAAACCAAGGTGTCGGCAGAGCCCTGCTCCTTCTGAGGTTCCCAGGAAGGATCCTTCTGTTCCAGGTCTCTCTCCTTGTCTCTCCCTATATATGTGTCTGTGTACAGATTTCCTCTTTTCATAAGGGCACCAGTCAGTTGGCTTATAACTCTACTACTCTAGCATGGCCTCATCTTAACTAATTACATCTGCAGTCACCCTATTTCCAAATAAGGTCACATTCTGAGATACTGGGGTTAGGACTTCAACATATGAATTGGGGGGGAGGCACATAACCCATAACAACCAGTCTCCCATTTTACAGATGAGGTGAGACAACTGAGGCCTCAGTGAACTTAAAGTCAGGCCACTTATTAAGAATTAAGACTGGAATAGCACTCCCTCCATCTGTTTTTAGTTTAGCCTGGACAGTTACTAACAGGAGATGAACGGAAAATACTCAATGCCTACTTAGAATATATATTTTTCACAAAAAAGATCAAGGTACAGGCTTAAAGAGTAAAACAGGTGTCCCTCAGTTTGTGCCACCATCGTTTTCCTCATATATCCCTACACCAGCCTTCCAACCCTGCTTCCCGCCTCTAATCTCATTCTCTCATTCACTCTCTGAATCCTTGTTCCTCAAAGGGTAGTCTATGGACCATCAATGTCAACCTCACCCGGGATTCTGTTAGAAATGCAGACTCTGAGGCCCCTCTCCAGCCATACTGAGTCAGAATCTGCACTGTTGTCAATTCCCAGGTGAGGCCTATGCAACATTCGTGTTTGAGAAGCCCAGTTCTCAAGTATAGCCAGCACCATCTTTTTAAAACGCAAATCTAATGAAGTGCCACCATCACCAGCCTCAGATTTGCCTGCCTCCCTCCCCCTGTGGGCTCCCATAGCATTCGTAGGGATTATTGCACTCTGACAATTTCCTATGCATTTCTGTGTTCCCCTCATTTACCTGTAAATTCTATGTGTACAACTGTACCCTCAGCACTGAGTGCAAAGTCTTGTACGTATTGAAAGCCTAATAAATGAATTAGAGTACAATAGATGCCAAGAAAAGGAAAGATCTAGAAAGACAATTCTTAGCGCTTTAAATATAAGTCTAAAGGCCCATGATGCTAAAATAACACGAAGATATTACTATGGAACCCTGATGAGTTATCTGATAGCTGATCCAGAAGAACATATGCCAGTTGACTTGAGACAAATATCTTATTTTCTAAAAAGAGATAAAAGTTGGTAATGAAATCACAGAACTTGAGGCTTGTGGACAATCCCTGGCAAAATTACAGACCAAAGAATTAAGTATATTAGATGTGAGAACAAAACACAAAGGTGATGGTCACTAAGGGTTGGTGTATGTTGACTAAAAAACAGAGCATGTTAAACTGACCGCATTCTCTTTATTGATGAGGTTACTGCAGTGCAGATGAAGGGAATCATAAAGCACAGTTAATTGGTTAATTTCAGTGAGTCATTAGGCACATTTTTCTCACAAAGACTTGAAATAAGGCAGAGAATTCTGGACTGAATAATATTAAGACAGGCGACATACCAACTTGGTAGTGACTGAACAATGGATGTAAACACAATGTGTTGGAGGTGGAGAGGTTGAGAGGATTTATGTGTGACCCTGTTCTTAGTCAACATTTTTTGAAATCCTCAACTGAAGGAAGATAGACAAATCACTTTAGTAAACAGGTAGGTAGTAGAATGCTGGGAAGACTTGGCAGGAAAATGAGTGAAAACCAGCAAGGTAAAATCAAGAGAAATATATGTAAAGTATGTTTTTAGATAAGGGTACATGTAAGAGATTATATAGAATAAATGTTTGGTTTTACTTGCTGTGAAGTAGTAGAATACATACTGGTCTCTGAGAATTCCCTGGCGGTCCACTGGTTAGGACTCTGTGCCTTCACTGCCAAGGGCCCGGGTTCGATTCCTGGTTGGGGAACTAAGATCCCAAAAGCTGTGCGGTGCAGCCAAAAAAATTAAAAATGAAAAAAAAATTTAAATTAAAAAAAAGAATACATACTGGTCTCTGCTCCCACCCAGCTCCTGGTATGGAGCCCCTAAAACTCTCACAATTTCCTAAGAGATAAGAGCACTAGGAGTATCATTTGTTCTACTATTTAATCTTTGACCCTAGTTCCTGACACAAAGCTCCTAAAGCCCTAAGAATTTCCTGAGTGATAAGGTGTCTTTTGTTCTAATGAGGATACTCTTGGTGGGATCCTGGGTGGCTCCAGGATGGAGGTTGGTCACAAGAAAGACCAAGCCATGATTAAAAGCTTGGAACTTTCAGCCCCTGACACCACCCTATCCTCCTAGAGGGAAGTGAAGCTGGAAACAGAGTGAATGATTGATCATAACTACATGAGCAAGCCTCCTAAAAATCCCAAAAGTATGGGGTTCAGAGAGCATCTAGGCTGCTGAACACATCTATGTGCTGGGAGGGTGTTATGTCTGTAGAATGCATGGAAGTCCCATGCCCTTCCTCACATACTTTGCCCTCTGCATCTCTTCCATCTGGCTCTCCCTGAGTTGTATCCTTTTACAGTAAACCAGTCATCTAGCGAGTAAATGGTTTTCCTGAGCTCTGTGAGACACACTAGCAAATTCATCAAACCTGAGGAGGGAATTATGGGAACCCTAATTTATAGCCACCCTGTCAGAAATATAGGTAACAACCTGGACTTGTGACTGACACCTGAAGGGGGCAGGGCAGTCTTGTGTGACTGAGCCCTTAACCTGTGGCATCAGTGCTAATTCCAGGTAGATAGTGTCAGAACGGAATTGAAATGTAGGACCCTCAGCTGATGTCAAAGAACTGCTTGGAGTGGGGAAAACCCACACATATTTGATGACCAGTAGTGTGTGGTAGTAGTAGAGAGTAGAGTGGAGGACAAAATGGAGGGTTTTCCCCTGTACACTTGGGTTTGAGCTCAGCATGAGCCAAAGGTGTCCAGATAGAGGAATGGTGGGTGGGGCAGGAGGCAGGCATCATACTCAGAACTAGACCTGTCACCTGGGAGTACTATGCTTCATCCTGGATGCAACATTTTAGGAGGGATCCTGGCACACTAAAGGTGCAAGCACTAAAGGGATGGCATTATGGAAGCTCCAGGGTGTGACATGTGGCCTAGGGGAACATTTAAAGAATCTGGGAATTGAGTTGTTAAATAAAAGAGGAATTGGGTCCCTTTCAAGAAACTCCTGTGAGTAGAGATGCTTCTGGTGAATAAAGTTGGACTCTATAGTTCCTTCCCATGCCAAGAATCAATGACCCAAAGCATTTTATTCCATAGTTACATTGCTGTTGGTATAGAACTTCTAAGCACAGGGGAAGTTGACTCTGAGATTTTATGGGAAAGAATAGCAAATATTTGTAATAATGTACATTGATGTTTAGAGCCAATAAATATAAAATTCTTTATTTTTCCACATGACTCTCATGGAGCCCATATTCTGTCACTTTTTAATCCCTCAAAGCCCTTCACATTAATACAATATTTTTGAGTTTCTTGAACTCTTTTAAAGTGTTAATGTTAACAGTTTTAGAAATTAATACATATATGGAATTGACATCTTTTCAGTTAACAAACAGTAATTTAGTACTTGCTGAGTGTCAAGCCTTAGGGACACAACAGGTTACCTAAAATTCTAGTGATGGGAGACATACAACAAACAGGTAAACAATGACCATTCGAGTGAGGATAGTGCAATGAGGAAAAATAGAGGAGGGTCATAAGGGTATATGGAATCACAAGGAATGTTCCCAGAAGGTGTCTCTAAGCAAATGGCATTTAACTGAGACTATGTAGAGATGAGTCAGAACCACCCAATGAGACTTATCCATGGTTAGCTGTCAGTGGGCTGGCTAAGACTAGCCCAACTCTATCCCAGTGGGTGTGGCTCACCAGATTCCAACTTTCCATAAAACTAGTAGTTTCTTCTTCCCTCTCCTGCCCCAGAAGAAGAGGCTGCAACTTCCCACAGACCCCAAGTTCTCCAGATATTGGACATTTGGCTTTCCCCAACAACTGCTACAAATAGCACCTAAGTTGTGCATCTGGAGTCTAAGCAGATTTTTTTGGTACTAGGTCGCCTTACGCCTGCTTCATACAAAAGTGCCAAAGTGTCACTTCCCAGGAGCACAACACCCAGAGATCAGGGCAGCTGCGTAGCTGCTGATTTTCCACCCATGAGAGTCAGTCTGTACCAAGTGACACCACAGGTGTTCATCACCATCCTCGTGCCTTCACAGTTCTACACAGAGTGTAAACTATGCATATAGCTGAGAAAAGAGCATTCTGGGCAGAGGGAACAGCCAATAGGAATCCTCTTGGTGTGTTTAAGGAGGAGCAAGGAAGCTAGAGTTGGTGGAGCTAGTGAACAAGGGGAGGGGCGTAGGAAATGAGATCAGGGAGGCCCTAGGGGCTCAGATCATGGGCCATGTGGTCCCTGGTAGGAACTCTGGATTTGTTCTATGTAGAATGGGAAGACATTGGAAAATTGAGAGCAGTGGAGGACACAATCGAATTTATGCTTTCTAAAGGATGGTTCTGGCTGCTGAGTGGAGTATAAACTGGAAGAAGCATGAGTAAAATGAGAGAGACCATTTAGGGAGTCATTATGGTAATCCAGGCAGGAGATGGTAGCAATAATCAATTATAGTCCCTACATAAAGCCTGGATAAACTTTGTGATTTAAAAATTCAAATACCTACTTATTCTTTTTTTTAAAGAAATAACTAATTGT
Organism: Mesoplodon mirus; assembly: GCF_964341445.2. Classification (NCBI taxonomy): domain Eukaryota; kingdom Metazoa; phylum Chordata; class Mammalia; order Artiodactyla; family Ziphiidae; genus Mesoplodon; species Mesoplodon mirus. The sequence goes on along the minus strand of NC_138978.1, from coordinate 54,414,340 downwards.
AATACTTTATCTTTGTTTATTGTATTTCTTGCTATATAATCTACATATTACCTTACTATCCATGAACTCAATCTGTCCCTAAAACAGAACGATATCAGGGCACAAACAATTGTCTATGTTTTCACAAGTTCAAAGAAAGGAATATGCTAAAATCATACTCCTCCTATGCCCTTTCCACTGTTTTTTTTTTCTTTTTTATTAACCTCCTACAATAGGTTTTAAGTTATTATTATTATTCTAGACACTGTGAGAAGTAAAAAGGATCATGAGATACTGTTTGGGACATATGCCTCCAGCCCAAGACATAGACATAGAGCTTTAAATTAGAGTATAGCGCTTTATGTGAGTAAATGTCAAATCAATGGTATAAAAAACAGGTGGCCATTGATCTTAAATCTTGAGACTGTGAGGTAAAAGTTGTTACTTTACCATTTGAAATCCTACACTTCCAAAAATATAATAGATAGTAAAAGGCAAAAACAAAACACTATTTACAACATATATGACAGGAAAAAATTAATCCTCTTAATGTATAAAGAGCCCTTTCAAATCAATAGGGAAAAGATGATCACCCCTGTTTCAAAAACTCGCAAAAGATCTAGACAGGCAATTCACAAAAGAAGAAATAAAAATGAACACTAGATATATATGTATGGTTGGGGCAGTGGGGGGGGGAATTAACCTGAGTGGTAATGAAAGAAGTTTAAACAACAGTGAGATATTATTTTCTACCAATCAAATTGGAAATATTTTTATAATGGAAATACCCAGGTTGACAAGAGTTTAGGGAAAAGAGTACTCATATGCTATTGTTTTTTAGGTATACTTATAAAAAGCCTTAAAAGTGTATGTATTTTGGCATCAAATCACCACCTGTGGATCGATTCTGAGGAAATAATTATGGGTGGATATAATGGTTTGGTTTCAAAAATGTACACAAGCATATACAAGTCTGGGTCCAGTAGGAAACAGATTGCATAACTCAAATTAGGATGATTCAAGGAGGATTTGTTTACAAGAGTAAAAGAATTCCAAGATATAGTACAGGAATCATGAGCTAGCAGCTGCAAGGTCTGCAGAGATAGGAAAAGGGGAATGTTATTGAGATGGAAGCATTCTGTAACTCAGGCCACCTGGAGAAAAGTAGTGACCTTTGGGCAGAAGACACAAGTAGCTTGAGACACTCTTGCAGGGAGAACGAATTTCCTGCCAGGGCCAGAATCAGAAGACATGGGAGCTGACCAGCTGATCGGTCCACAAAGGTCAGCTTCTCAGAGTGGATGAGGATGCAAGGAAGTCGGAGAAAAGGAAAATGTCCAGGAGAGAAGCAAGATTTAAACGAGTAAAAATTTGAGAACAGTAAATGTTCCCAAATAATAGAGGACTAGTTAAATAAACTCTTGTATATCTATACAATGAAATACTATCTAGACACTTTAAATGTTCTTGTGGATACATAAACATTGATGCGTAAGGTATCCACATTATATTGTCAACTGGAAAAATTTTAAAAGATCACAAAACTGTATAATCCTAGTTTGGTTTAAGAGCAAAACAAAACATAAGTTCTTGTATACGTACAGGGAAACTTTCTATAAAGAGATAACATAATACCTTGCCACATATAGTTTAACCACTTATAATTTTGAGAAAGCACAGATTTATTTTTATGCAGTACACTTTTTTTAGGACTTTATTTTTTACAGCAGTTTTAAGTTCACAGCAAAATTGAAAGGAAGGTATAGAGACATCCCATATACCTCCTGCCTCCACACATGCATAGTTTTCCCCATTATCAACATCCCTCACCACAGTGGTGCATTGGTTATAATTGATGAACCTACACTGACACATAATAATCATCGAAAGTCCATGGTTTACCTTAAAGTTCACTCTTGGTGTTGTACATTCTATGGGTTTGGATAAATGTATAATGGCATGCATTCACCATTATAGTATCAGACAGAGTATTATTGCCCTAAAAATCCTGTGCTCTGCCTATTCATTCCTCCCCTCCTTTCCTATAATACACTTTTCAAATCCATGGTCTCTTTACATACCACTGATTTAGTTCAATCTAATTAAACAAAACCCCTATAGCAATCATTATTGCTCCTTGTTCCCATAGACCCTGCGGATGTATCCAGAACATGTTACAGAGAGAGAAGAACTGTAGGAGCCGTTCGAGGATCTCAGAGCACGGATGGAAAACCTGGCTCAGAGCTGTACCTTAAAGCACGGAGATAATTGATGAAGAGGCCAGGCAGTTGCACAATTATCTTGCTTAGAAACAGGGGAGAATGCAAGTACAAAGAACATTCAATTTCAAGCCTATAGTTGAAATTGTTGGCTCAAAGATTTAAAAACAGCACAGTCTGCACAGCTCCTGGGTATAATTCACCTGAGGACACTTTGATACAACAATGTTTGGGGGTTTTTTTTCTGTTAAATTAAGGAATGTGATTCCAAAGAATTGTGCTTTATCAGAGCAGATTTTAAATATGAATTAATCTTTTTTTTTAAGTGGGTGATTTCTATAACTTATATTTACTATTATTAGTAAATAACAAGGTGGTGGGAGAGATTACATGAACTCTGTCTTTTTATCTGTTTAAATAGATTTTCCTCAGTTCCTATGAACTGTGAAATGTTGATCCTTCAAACTTTAGTTTTACCTATCAAAAAAAGAAAGTTTGGGGACCCAAAGGAAAGAGCACCCCTTCTGTACCTGGGTGATGAGAAAGGTGTTGATAAAGGAGATAGCACTTTAACTTAGGACTAAAATAAAATTACCATTTGTCATGGGCTGACTGGGAACCCAGGTTCGGTGCTAAATATTTTATACATCTTATCTTGATAAGTATTATTTTTCTAATCTCACAGATGAGAAACTGAAAATTAGAGATGTGAAATAACATCAAAATCACACAAGTTATATTTGGGGTTAGGACTCAAAACCAGGTTTCTTGGACATATAGCTCACGTCCTTAGCCACTGCCTGAAATTATTTGTACATTTTGCACAACTATGGAAAAGACCTTCCTTTTTCATTGTCTATGCCATTGTTTCTCAAACTTCAGTGTACATCTGAGGTGTTTGATAAGAATATAAGTTTTCTTGTACCGCTTTCAGAAATTCTGATTTAATAAGTTCAGAGTGACCCAAGCTTCTATCTTATTATCCAGCACCCTACACAATTCTTACCCGCCTCAGGTGGTCTGAAGTTCAATCACTGTCTTTTTCTCCAAGAACAAGCCCTTCATTCTATCTGGAATATTCTCCCACCTCTTACTTTCTCTTTCACCTGCTATGTCATAAATCAATTCCTTCATGGAGTCATTTCCACTCCTCTTAAGCAGATTTGGTTTGACAACCCTCTGTGATTCTATATCTCTTTTTTACTTACTCTATTTTTTCAATTATCACATTGTATTATAATTTTCTGTTTAAATGTCTGCTTTTCTCGCTTAACTGTGAGATCTTTGAAGACAACACAGCCTGAAGACAGTGAGTGGATTGGATGCTCACTGCAACCCTGACTAAGAAGGTAATAATGCATAGCTAAAAAACAAGTAAAATAGAAGAAAACACCCATGGTGTAAATGTGCCTAATGCTGTAGAATTGGATTTACATGTAAAAAGAAGGTTTCAGAAGAGTAGGTATGTTGGGATATCATCTTCTGTGAGTTAATTTATCTGAAGAAAATGAAAACACTAATTTGAAAAGATATGTGCATACCAATGTTCATAGCAGCATTATTTATAGTAACCAAGATATGGAAGCAACCTAAGTGTTCATCAACAGATGAATGGATAAAGAACATTATATATGCAATGGAATATTACTTAGCTGTAAAAAAGAATGAAATTTTGCCATTTATGACAACATGGATGGGCCTGGATGCTTAGTGAAATAAGTCAGACAGAGAAAAACAAATACTGTATGTTTTCACTTATATGAGGAAGCTAAAGAATAAAACAAATGAATATAACAAGACAGAAAGGGACTCGCAGTTACAGAGAATAGACCCGGTGGTTGCCAGAGGGGAGGGGGGTTGGGGGAGGAGCAAATGGGTGAAGGGGACTAAGAGGTACAAACAACTAGGTATAAAACATGTATAAGATGTACAGCACAGGGAATATAGCCAACATTTTATAATAATTTTATATGGAGTAAAATCTATAATGATAGTGAATTATTGCACTGTACACCAGAAACTCATATAACATTGTGAGTCAACTATACCTCAATTAAAAAAGAAAAGAAAACATTGGGGGGGGGAGTAAATCATACCAAAGAACAATTGGTGATTGAGCTGGTTACTAATTTTGCAGCCAAAATGACCCCAATTTGAGAAACTATTCTCATTCTGTAAAGTAGTATAGTGCAAAATGCCATGAAAAATACACTTTGGTTATTTTCATTGTTGTCAGAATGTGGTTCAATGCTATGAAGAGAGATGTGGGATACTTTGGAAATAACTTTGGGGATGTTATGAATCCCTTGTCCCTGGAAAGGTACAAACCAAAGCTGAAGGATGGCCACTTGGGTGTTCTGAGAGGGACTTTATAAACCTAGGTTGGAAGATGGACTAGGTACTTCTATATACATTATTTTTTATTAACATTTTAAAAGAGAATCAAAATCCTCTTGTTTAACAGTAGCCAGTTTGTTTATTATGGGTATGAAGTTGAGGAGAAATGTGGAGGAAGGAGTACACACTTTGGAGCCATACAGACCTGGGTCTGAGCCCTAGATCTCTACTTATTATCAGTTTATCAATGAGCAATTTACTTAATCTCTCTGATGATTTTTTTTCTCATCTGTACAATGATGATCATAATGCCTACTTTTCAGGATTATTAGAATAACATGAAATAATTTATGTGAACTTATACACAGTGGCTGACACATAGAAATAAGCATTTAGGACATGTTAGCTAGCATAATTACAATGACAAAGAAATAATTTGGGCATGGGCTTGGGAATTAATATACTTTAAAAATATTTCTGAAGACTAAACATCAATGATAATAGTATATGGATGGCTCCAGGGAGTAAACAAAAAAAAAAAAAAAAGAAGAGGAAAAAACCCTCACACTTCATCACAACATCATTTGCTACATTAGCACAGGCTTTACGTTTCAGCTTCCCCATGGAGTTTGGTGAGATTTTCAGCTGCAGTCCCCTCCGAGTCCCACTTTATTTTTTATTTTGTTGTTGTCTTTTTAAAAGAGAAAAGTCTGGTTGTGCCGATTATCTGTTATTACTTCCAAACAAGAACATGCTTTCATTTACTGAAATTAGATCCCCATTCACTGTGTTGGCACACTCCGGGCTGTCTTCTCCAGAGGGTTTGAGGCCTGTTAGATGGTACGCAGTTGGAAATTGGCAGCACTGAGCCTCTGCCAAGGCTGGCAGACCTTTAAGATGGCATCTGGTGACCTTTCTGCTGAGCCCCCTGGGTCCTCCATTTGCAAGTTGATGTTCTCACGAGGGGTGTAATCCAAATCAAATGTGAGATCTGGTGAGATGGAGTTTCATGGGAGGTGGGGCCAGTGTGGGATCTGTACATTGCTTTGGGCAGACGATGCTACTAGACACCCTTGCAATGTTTCTTTCTAATCCTGAGACTCTGAGTTCTACAAAAGGGTGGCACTAAAGGGCTGATTTGCAGGAAGAGCCTAGTGTGAGAAAGGGAACAATTGGACAGTTTTCTCCTCATTTATTTATCATCCAGCATTACTGTCATCCTTCCTAATTGCCATAGTTCCCAGATGACACTAAACCCTTCACAGCATCCCTGAGAGCAGCAGCTGAGGTTAGCAGTACATATGAGGAAGCTAGCTGTGTCTTGCTTCCTAGACAGTATTGATGACATTTTTTTCCTTCCTTTGAAATGGCAAATTTCTATTTTCAATACTGCAGGTAGATAGCACACAACCCTAGAAGAAAGAAATGTGGGTTTGTGAACAACATAACTGCAAACGCCTGTTGACGAATTGTGCTAATAGAAGACACATGCCATTTCTCAGCTAGGGAGTCTTTCTCATAATTTTAAAGTGCTATGTATATTGTTTGATTAAAAAAAAGAAAAACAGCTTTTACTTCAAACAGAGTTAACAGGTCATTTTTGATTTTACATCTACTGTGGCTGTTTTAACAGGCAGTTACACTTCACATTTCTCAGACAATTCTGTCCTGAGACTGCCCACAAAATGATTTTGAAGGTGATTAAAGCAAAGATGATTCATCCCCCTTGCCTTCATCCAGAAGAGTTAACTGTCTGCCCCATGACCATTTTGCTTTTTAATCCTGCACTTCCTGCATGCCTCATCCTCTAATTTCTGTTCCTCACATATTCCCTAACTTCCATGGATCCTTTCCTGACTCGGAACAATCAAGGTGCAATCAAGAAGACTTAGACCCGAGTTTACAGGCTCTTTGGTGGAGCTAATACCAGACTCCAGGAGGGCTCATGCCAAGGAGTACTTCCCAGAACTTCTGCTGCCAGTGTCCTTGTCCCAGCAGTAAGCCACAGTCACATCCACCTCTACAGGAGACCCTCCAACACTAGCAGGAGAGGGGATTAAGAGAGCTGCTTAAAGGAGCTCCAGAGGTGGGCGCGAGCCGTGGCTAACAGCGCGGACCTCAGAGACGGGCATGAGATGCTAAGACTGCTGCTGCCGCCACCAAGAAGGCTGTGTGCGAGCACAGGTCACTATCCACACCTCCCTTCTGGGGAGTCTGTGCAGCCCACCATTGCAAGGGTCCCGGGATCCAGGGACAACTTCCTCAGGAGAACGCACGGTGTGCCTCTGGCTAGTGCAACATAACATGGCCTCTGCCACCGCAGGCTCGCCCCGCATCATGCGCCTCCCTGCCACGGGTCTGAGTGAGCCAGAGCCCCCGAATCAGTGGCTCCTTTAACCCCATCCTGTCTGAGAGAAGAACAGATGCCCTCAGGCGACCTACACGCAGAGGCGGGGCCAAATCCAAAGCTGAGCCCCGGGAGCTGTGCGAAAAAAGAAGAGAAAGTAAAATCTCTCCCAGCAGCCTCAGGAGCAGCAAATTAAATCTCCACAATCAACTTGATGAACCCTGCATCTGGGGAATACCTGAATACACAACGAATCATCCCAAATTGAGGAGGTGGATTTTGAGAGCAAGATTTATTATTTTTTCCTCTTTTCCTCTTTTTGTGAGTGTGTATGTGTATGCTTCTGTGTGAGATTTTGTCTATATAGCTTTGCTTTCACCATTTGTCCTAGGGTTCTACCCATCCGTTTTGTTTTTTTTTTTACGCTTTAAAAATTTTTTTTCTTAAGAATTATTTTTATTATAATAACTTTATTTTATCTTACTTTACTTTATTTTATCCTCCTTCTTTCTTTCTACTTTTTCCCCCTTTTATTCTGAGCCGTGTGGATGAAAGGCTCTTGGTGCTGCAGCCAGGAGCCAGTGCAGTACCTCTCAGGTGGGAGAGCCAACTTCAGGACACTGGTCCACAAGAGACATCCCAGCTCCACATAATATCGAACGGTGAAAATCTCCCAGAGATCTCCATCTCAACACCTACTCCCAGCTTCACTCAACAACGAGCAAGCTACAGTGCTGGACACCCTATGCCAAACAACTAGCATGACAGGAACACAACCCCACCCATTAGCAGAGAGGCTGCCTAAAATCATAATAACTCCACAGACAACCCAAAACACACCACCAGACGTGGGCCCACCAGAAAGACAAGACCCAGCCTCATCCACCAGAACACAGGCACTAGTCCCCTCCACCAGGAAGCCTAAACAACCCACTGAACCAACTTTAGCTACTGGGGACAGACACCAAAAACAACAGGAACTACGAATCTGTAGCCTGCAAAAAGGGGACCCCAAACACAGTAAGATAAGCAAAATGAGAAGACAGAAAAACACACAGCAGGAGAAGGAGCAAGATAAAAACCCACCAGATGTAACAAATGAAGAGGAAATAGGCACTCTCCCTGAAAAAGAATTCAGAATAATGAGAGTAAAGATGATCCACAATCTTGGAAATAGAATAGAGAAAATGCAAGAAACTTTTAACAAGGTCCTAAAAGAACTAAAGAGGAAACAAGCAATGATGAACACCACAATAAATGAAATTAAAAATACTCTAGAAGGGATCAATAGCAGAATAACTGAGGCAGAAGAACGGATAAGTGACCTGGAAGATAAAATAGTGGAAATAACTACTGCAGAGCAGAATAAAGAAAAAAGAATGAAAAGAACTGAGGACAGTCTCAGAGACCTCTGGGACAACATTAAATGCACCAACATTCAAACCATAGTGGTTCCAGAAGAAGAAGAGAAAAAGAAAAGGAATGAGAAAATATTTGAAGAGATTATAGTTGCAAACTCCCCTAATATGGGAAAGGAAATAGTTAATCAAGTCCAGGAAGCACAGAGAGTCCCATGCAGGGTAAATCCAAGGAGAAACATGCCAAGACATATATGAATCAGACTATCAAAAATTAAATACAAAGAAAACATATTAAAAGCAGCAAGGGAAAAACAACAAATAACACACAAGAGAATCCCCATAAGGTGAACAGCTGATCTATCAGCAGAAACTCTGCAAGCCAGAAGGGACTGACAGGACATATTTAAATTGATGAAGGAGAAAAACCTACAACCAAGATTACTCTATCCAGAAAGGATCTTATTCAGATTTGATGGAGAAATTAAAACCTTTACAGACAAGCAAAAGCTGAGAGAGTTCAGCACCACCAAACCAGCTTTACAACAGCTGCTAAAGGACCTTCTCTAGGCAAAAAAACACATGAGAAGGAAAAGACCTACAATAACAAACCCAAAACAATTAAGAAAATGGGAATAGGAACATACATATTGATAATTACCTGAAATGTAAATGGATTAAATACTCTGACCAAAAGACACAGACTGCTGAAGGATACAAAAACAAGACCCATATATATGCTGTCTACAAGAGACCCACTTCAGACCTAGGGAAACATACAGACTGAAAGTGAGGGCATGGAAAAAGATATTCCATGCAAATGGAAACCAAAAGAAAGCTGGAGTAGTAATTCTCATATCAGAAAAAATAGACTTTAAAATAAAGACTATTAGAAGAGACAAAGAAGGACACTACATAATGATCAAGGGATCGATCCAAAAAGAATATATAAAAATTGTAAATATTTATGAACCCAACATAGGAACACCTCAATACATAAGGCAAATATTAATAGCTGTAAAATGGGAAATCGACAGTAACACATTCATAGTAGGGGACTTTAACACCCCACTTTCACCAATGGACAGATCATCCAAAATGAAAATAAATAAGGAAACACAAGCTTTAAATGATACATTAAACAAGATGGACTTAATTGATATTTATAGGACATTCCATCCAAAAACAACAGAATACACATTTTTCTCAAGTGCTCATGGAATATTCTCCAGGATAGATTATATCTTGGGTCACAAATCAAGCCTTGGTAAATTTAAGAAAATTGAAATTGTATCAAGTATCTTTTCCGACCACAACGCTATGAGACTAGATACCAATTACAGGAAAAGATATGTAAAAAATACAAACACATGGAGGCTAAACAATACACTACTTAATAACAAAATGATCACTGAAGAAATCAAAGAGGAAATCAAAAAACACCTAGAAACACATAAGAATGGAGACATGATGACCAAAACCTATGAGATGCAGCAAAAGCAGTTCTAAGAGGGAAGTTTATAGCAATACAATCCTACTTTAAGAAACAGGAAATATCTCGAATAAACAATCTAACCTTGCACCTAAAGCAATTAGAGAAAGAAGAACAACAAAAAAAAAACCCAAAGATAGCAGAGGGAAAGAAATCATAAAGATCACATCAGAAATAAATGAAAAGGAAATGAAGGAAATGATAGCAAAGATCAGTAAAACTAAAAACTGGTTCTTTGAGAAGATAAACAAAATTGATAAAACATTATCCAGACTCATCAAGAAAAAAAGGGAGAAGACTCAAATCAATACAATTAGAAATGAAAAAGTAGAAGTAACAAGTGACACTGCAGAAATACAAAAGATCATGAGAGATAACTACAAGCAACTCTATGCCAATGAAATGAACAACCTGGAAGAAACGGACAAATTCTTAGAAATGCACAACCTGCCAAGACTGAATCAGGAAGAAATAGAAAATATGAACAGACCAATCACAAGCACTGAAATTGAAACTGTGATTAAAAATCTTCCAACAAACAAAAGCCCAGGACCAGATGGCTTCACAGGCGAATTCTATCAAACATTTAGAGAAGAGCTAAGACCTATCCTTCTCAAACTCTTCCAAAATATAGCAGAGGGAGGAACACTCCCAAACTCATTCTACGAGGCCACCATCACCTTGATACCAAAACCAGACAAGGATGTCACAAAGAAAGAAAACTACAGGCCAATATCACTGATGGACATAGATGCAAAAATCCTCACCAAAATACTAGCAAACAGAATCCAACAGCACATTAAGAGGATCATACACCATGATCAGGTGGGGTTTATTCCAGGAATGCAAGGATTCTTCAATATATGCAAATCAATCAACGTGATACACCATATTAACAAATTGAAGGAGAAAAACCATATGATCATCTCAATAGATGCAGAGAAAGCTTTCGACAAAATTCAACACCCATTTATGGTAAAAACCCTCCAGAGAGTACGCATAGACGGAACATTCCTCAACATAATAAAGGCCATATATGACAAACCCATAGCCAACATTGTCCTCAATGGTGAAAAACTGAAAGCATGTCCACTGAGTTCAGGAACAAGACAAGGTTGCCCACTCTCACCACTTTTATTCAACATAGTTTTGGAAGTTTTAGCCACAGAAATCAGAGAAGAAAAGGAAATAAAAGGAATCCAAACCAGAAAAGAAAAAGTAAAGCTGTCACTGTTTACAGATGACATGGTACTATACAAAGAGAATCCTAAAGATGCTACCAGAAAACTACTAGAGCTAATCAATGAATTTGGTAAAGTAGCAGGATACAAAATTAATGCACAGAAATCTCTGGCATTCTTGTACACTAATGATGAAAAATCTGAACGTGAAATCAAGAAAACACTCCCATTTACCATTGCAACAAAAAGAATAAAATATCTAGGAATAAACCTACCTAAGGAGACAAAAGACCTGTATGTAGAAAATTATAAGACACTGATGAAAGAAATTAAGATGATACAAATAGATGGAGAGATATACCATGTTCTTGGATTTGAAGAAACAACATTGTGAAAATGACTATACTACCCAAAGCAATCTACAGATTCAATGCAATCCCTATCAAACTACCACTGGCATTTTTCACAGAACTAGAACAAAGAATTTCACAATTTGTATGGAAACACAAAAGACCCTGAATAGCCAAAGCAATCTTGAGAAGCAAAAACGGAGCTGGAAGAATCAGGCTCCCTGACTTCAGACTATACTACAAAGCTACAGTAATCAAGACAGTATGGTACTGGCACAAAAACAGAAATATAGTTAAATGGAACAGGATAGAAAGCCCAGAGATAAACCCATGCACATATGGTCACCTTATCTTTGATAAAGGAGGCAGGAATGTACAATGGAGGAGGACAGCCTCTTCAATAAGTGGTGCTAGGAAAACTAGACAGATACATGTAAAACTATGAGATTAGAACACAAAAATAAGCTCAAAATGGATTAAAGACCTAAATGTAAGGCCAGAAACTATCAAACTCTTAGAGAAAAATATAGGCAGAACACTCTATGACATAACTCACAGCAAGATCCTTTTTGACCCACCTCCTAGAGAAATGGAAATAAAAACAAAAATAAACAAATGGATCTAATGAAACTTCAAAGTTTTTGCACAGCAAAGGAAACCATAAACAAGATGAAAAGACAACCCTCAGAATGGGAGAAAATATTTGCACATGAAGCAACTGACAAAGGATTAATTTCCAAAATATACAAGAAGCTCATGCAGCTCAATAATAAAAAAACAAACAACCCAATCCAAAAATGGGCAGAAGACCTAAATAGACATTTCTCCACAGAAGATATACAGACTGCCAACAAACACATGAAAGAATGCTCAACGTCATTAATTATTAGAGAAATGCAAATCAAAACTACAATGAGATATCATCTCACACCAGTCAGAATGGCCATCATCAAAAAATCTAGAAACAAATGCTGGAGAGGGTGTGGAGAAAAGGGAACACTCTTGCACTGCTGGTGGGAATGTGAATTGGTACAGCCACTTTGGAGAACAGTATGGAAGTTCCTTAAAAAACTATAAATAGAACTACCATATGACCCAGCAATCCCACTACTGGGTATATACCCTGAGAAAACCATAATTCAAAAAGGTTCATGTACCAAAATGTTCATTGCAGCTCTATTTACAGTAGCCAGAAGATGGAAACAACCTAAGTGTCCATAATCAGATGAATGGATAAAGAAGATGTGGCACATATATACGGTGGAATATTACTCAACCATAAAAAGAAAAGAAATTGAGTTATTTGTAGTGAGGTGAATGGACCTAGAGTCTGTCATACAGAGTGAAGTATGTCAGAAAGCGAAAGACAAATATTGTACACTAACACATATGTGTGGAATCTATGAAAAAAAAATGTCATGAAGAACCTAGGGGTAAGACGGCAATAAAGACACAGACCTGGGCCTCCCTGGTGGCGCAGTGGTTGAGAGTCCGCCTGCCGATGCAGGGGATACGGGTTCGTGCCCCGGTCTGGGAGGATCCCATATGCCGCGGAGCGGCTGGGCCCGTGAGCCATGGCCACTGAGCCTGTGCGTCCGGAGCCTGTGCTCCGCAACGGGAGAGGCCACAACAGTGAGAGGCCCGCGTACAGCAAAAAAAAAAAAAAAAAAAAAAAAAAAAGACACAGACCTACTAGAGAATGGACTTGAGGATATGGGGAGGGGGAAGGGTAAGTTGTGACGAAGTGAGAGTGTGGCATGGACATATATACACTAGCAAACGTAAAATAGATAGCTAGTGGGAAGCAGCCGCATAGCACAGGGAGATCCACTCGGTGCTTTGTGACCACCTAGAGGGGTGGGATAGGGAGGGTGGGAGGGAGGGAGACGCAAGAGGGAAGAGATATGGGGACATATGTATATGTATAACTGATTCACTTTGTTATAAAGCAGAAACTAACACACCATTGTTAAGCAATTATACTCCAATAAAGATGTAAAAAAAAAAAAAAAAAACTTAGTCCCTTGGGATGTATCTATGTAGAATTGGACAAATCGCGTGAACTGTCGGAACCTTCATTTCTTCATCCTAAAATGAAAGTAATACGAGCACCTACCCATAGGGTTGATCTAAAGATTAAACAAAAGAATGTTTGTAAATTGCTATAATGTGGCTGTCATGTAGCTAAATAGTCAGTGATACTATTATTTTTGCAACCATTGCAAACCATAGCTACTTATCTTTCTTAGGAACTTCAAATAGCACTGATTCTTTGTAACATTCACTTGACATTTATTTATATACCAATTAGGTAGATTTCATATTATTTATGTAAATTTTATGCCAACTTCTTTTAACACTTTATAGAAATATACTTATGTAATACATAAAAGTGCACGTTATAAGTATACCACTCACTGAATTTTCACAAACCTGATTTACCCTTGCGGCAGACATTCAGATTCAGAAACAGAAGGTACCAACATCCTAGAAGGCCCCTTGATGTTCCCTTCTCGACTTTATACCTCCCCCCAAAGATAACCACTATCCTGACTTCTAGAAGCAAGTTTATACCAGTTGTTAACCTTATTATTTCTGTTATTTTTGGACAGCAAAATGAAATGAAATTTCTTGAGGTCAGGGACCATATGTTATACGTCTTCTCTCATTACAAGAACTATGTGTTATATATACACTCTTCTTCTATCAATCCCATCTTGCTGTATTGCCATTTGATTGCACCTGTCTGGCAAAGCCCCAGCCCTGGACGAGCCCCGCTGTCTGTCTTCCTTGCATCTCCACGAGGATTACTGGGCATGTGCCCTCTCCAACTGGTGCTGCAAAATCCGTGGTCACCAACCTTCAGTGGCTGCTCAGTTGTGCCCAGCCAACCTTCCTTATTTTTCTGATCAGCTACCTTCCACTCTTTATAGAAGCTATGTCAGGCCGTGTGTCCTTAATTCAGACTTCCTATCCCAGCATTTCCTTTCTTGAGACCCAACAGGTAACCATACCTTGTATGTCAAAGAGAAAATTCAAGCTGTCAGCAATTTGGTCAGTCTCCTATCGCCAAATGTTAAAATTTGCCTACATCCTCAGCCATCTTCCTATTTCCCCACTCTGAAGTTTCATTTCTATCTCTGTTCTCTCAGAGATCTTACTTTGTCAGGGTTCACCTTATTTAATCAATGATATCCTCTCCTTTGGTCAGTTGGCTCTTCATTTATTTTTTGCTTGTTTATTTATTTATTTATTTTTATTTATGGCTGTGTTGGGTCTTCGTTGCTGCACGTGGGCTTTCTCTAGTTGTGGTGGGGGGGAACTGGTCTTCATTGCTATGAGCAGGCTTCTCATTGCCCTGGCTTCTCTTGTTGTGGAGCACAGGCTCCAGGCATGCGGGCTTCAGAGGTTTTGGCTCACGGGCTCTAGAGCACAGGCTCAGTAGTTGTGGCGCACAGGCTTAGTTGCTCTGCAGCATGTGGGGTCTTCCCAGACTAGGGATCGAACCCATGTCCCCTGCATTGGCAGGCGGGTTCCTAACTACTGTGCCACCAGGGAAGTCCTGGCTCTTCATTTAAATATGTTAAAGTCCCTACTGTCTTTAGTTTCTTTTTTATAATTTTGTTTTTTTAATTGAAGTATAGTTGATTTATAGTGTTGAGCCAATCTCTGCTGTGCAGCAAAGTGACTCAATGATACACATAGAGACATGTTGTTTTTTATATTCCTTTCCCTTATGGTTTAGCACAGGATACTGAATATAGTTCCCTGTGCTATACAGTAGTAGGATCTTGTTGTTTATTCATTCTATATACAATAGCTTACATCTGCTAATCCCAAACTCCGGTCCTTCCCTCCTTCATGCCTCTCCCCCTTGGCAACCACAAGTCTCTTCTCTATGTCTGTGAGTCTGTTTCTGTTTTGTAGATATGTTCACTGGTGCCATATTTTAGATTCCAAATATAAGTGATATCATATGCTATTTGTCTTTCTGTTTCTGACTTACTTCACTTAGTATGATAATCTCTATTTGCATTCATGTTGCTGCAAATGGCATTATTTCATTCTTTTTTAAGAATGAGTAGTATTCCATTGTATATATTTACCACATCTTCTTTATCCATTCTTCTATTGATGGACATTTAGGTTGTTTCCATGTTTTGGCTGTTGTGAATAGTGCTTCTATGAACATAGGGGTGCATGTATCAACGTTTTCTGAAGAACTTCCACATTTTTTTCCATAGTTGTTGCACCAACTTACATTCCCACCAACAGTGTAGAAGGCTTCCCTTTTCTCCACACCCTCTCCAGCATTTGTTATTTGTAGACTTTTTAATGATAGCCATTCTGACCAGTGTGAGGTGGTATCTCATTGTAGTTTTGATTTGCATTTCTCTAATAATTAGCAATGTTGAGCATCTTTTCAAGTGCTACTGGCCATCTATATGTCTTCTTTGGAGAAATGTCTATTAAGGTCTTCTGCCCGTTTTTTGATTGAGTTGTTTTCTTGTTGTTGAGTTGTACAAGCTGTTTGTATATTTTGGAGATAAACATAATAATAACAAAGCCTTATCTGAAATAAACATTGCACTCCAGTCACCACCCCATCGCTCTCTTCTCTTGCAGCCAAAATTCTTCACAGAAGTCTTTATACTTCCTACCTTTAGCTTTTTGTCTCCCCTCTTACCTCAACCCACTTCACTCTAGCGTCCACCTCTGTTACCTCAGGAAACTCCCCTTATCAAGATTCCTGATGACGTACTTATGGCTTAACTCAATGGACACTTTTCAGGACCCATCTTTCTCAGCAGCACATGACACTGTTGACTATGACCGCTTTCTGGAAACATTCTCTTCACTTTCCTGCCAGACCACACTCTCCTGGTTTCCCTTCCACCTTACTTAGATTTCTTCTAAATCTCCTTTTAGAGCTCTTCCCTCTGTAAAAGTAGGTGTTCCTCAGAGTTCTTTCTTAAGCCTTCTTTGCTTCTCATGCTGCCATGACTAAGAGAATTAATTTAAAAATATACATACACAAAATCTTGGCCTTATTCAAATAAACAAGTATTGTAGCAATTGTTTTATGCTCACATAACATGACATGCTTTAAAATGGGTCCTTTCCACTATGTCAATAACAATAGCTAAAATTTATACAACTTTCTAGGCATAAGGCATAGCTATTTTTTTAACAACTTTATTGGAATACAGTTGCTTTACAATGGTGTGTTAGTTTCTGCTATGTAACAAAGCGAAACAGCTGTACATATACATATACCCCCATATCCCCTCCCTCTTGTGTCTCCCTCCCATCCTCCATATCCTATCCCTCTAGGTGGACAAAAAGCACCGAGCTGATCTCCCTGTGCTATGCAGCTGCTTCCCACTAGGTATCTATTTTACATTTGGTAGTGTATATATGTCCATGCCACTCTCTCACTTCATCCCAGCTTACCCTTCCCCCTCCCCATGTCCTCAAGTCCATTCTCTATGTCTGCATCTTTATTCCTGTCCTGCCCTTAGGTTCTTCAGAACCTTTCTTTTCTTTTTTTTAGATTCCATATATATGTGTCAGCATAAGGTATTTGTTTTTCTCTTTCTGACTTAACTTCACTCTGTATGACAGACTCTAGATCCACCTACCTCACTACAAATAACTCAATTTCGTTTCTTTTTATGGCTGAGTAATATTTCATTGTATATATGTGCCACATCTTCTTTATCCATTCATCTGTTGATGGACACTTAGGTTGCTTCCATGTCCTGGCTATTGTAAATAGAGCTGCAATGAACATTGTGGTATGTGCCTCTTTTTGAATTATAGTTTTCTCCGGGTAAATGCCCAGTAGTGGGATTGCTGGGTCGTATGGTAGTTCTATTTTTAGTTTTTTAAGGAACCTCCATTCTGTTCTCCATAGTGGCTGTATCAATTTACATTCCCACCAACAGTGCAAGAGGTTTCCCTTTTCTCCACACCCTCTCCAGCATTTATTGTTTCTAGATTTTTTTTATTATTATTATTTTATTAGTTTCTGCTTTATAACAAAGTGAATCAGTCATACATATACATCTGTTCCCACATCCCTTCCCTCATGCATCTCCCTCCCTCCCACCCTCCCCATCCCACCCCTCCAGGCAGTCACAAAGCACCGAGCTCATCTCCCTGTGCTCCGCGGCTGCTTCCCACTATCTATCTACCTTACGTTTGGTAGTGTATATATGTCCATGCCTCTCTTTCGCTTTGTCACAGCTTACCCTTCCCCCTCCCCATATCCTCAAGTCCATTCTCAAATAGGTCTGTGTCTTTATTCCCGTTTTACCCCTAGGTTCTTCATGACATTTTTTTAAATTCCATATATATGTGTTAGCATATGGTATTTGTCTTTCTCCTTCTGACTTATTTCACTCTGTATGACAGACTCTAGGTCTATCCACCTCATTACAAATAGCTCAGTTTTGTTTCTTTTTATGGCTGAGTAATATTCCATTGTATATATGTGCCACATCTTCTTTATCCATTCATCCGATGATGGACACTTAGGTTGTTTCCAGCTCTGGGCTATTGTGAATAGAGTTGCAATGAACATTTTGGTACATGTCTCTTTTTGAATTATGGTTTTCTCAGGGTATATGCCTAGTAGTGGGATTGCTGGGTCATATGGTAGTTCTATTTTTAGTTTTTTTAAGGAACCTCCATACTGTTCTCCATAGTGGCTGTACCAATTCACATTCCCACCAGCAGTGCAAGAGTGTTCCCTTTTCTCCACACCATCTCCAGCATTTATTGTTTCTAGATTTTTTGATGATTACCATTCTGACTGGTGTGAGGTGATACCTCACTGTAGTTTTGATTTGCATTTCTCTAATGATTAGTGATGTTGAGCATCCTATCATGTGTTTGTTGGCAGTCTGTATATCTTCTGTGGAGAAATGTCTATTTAGGTCTTCTGCCCATTTTTGGATCGGGTTGTTTGGTTTTTTGATATTGAGCTGCATGAGCTGCTTTTAAATTTTGGAGATTAATCCTTTGTCAGTTGCTTCATTTGCAAATATTTTCTCCCATTCTGAGGGTTGTCTTTTCATCTTGTTTATGGTTTCCTTTGCTGTGCAAAAGCTTCTAAGTTTCATTAGGTCCCATTTGTTTATTTTTGTTTTTATTTCCATTACTCTAGGAGGTGGGTCAAAAAGGATCTTGCTGTGATTTATGTCATAGAGTGTTCTGCCTAAGGCATAGCTATTTTAAAATTTATTTTTCCTGATAATAAAATAACATTTCCTCATGTAGGAAATTTAGAATACTAGTTTTATAAGATATAATATGATATAATATAGCATAATGCAATATCCTAACTTCTATTAGGAGATACTTACTGTTTACTTCTGACATTTCCTTCTAGATATATTATGTACTCTAACACATGAACACATATATATCTATACATGAATTTATAGTTAAGATAATTATATGTTTTCATTTATTTGTATAACTAGACATTTTCTTTTGTCATTAAAATTATTCATAACTATTTTATTGGCTCCATACATTCTCTCATATGAAAATAGAATGAAATCCTCAATACATCCATCTATTAAAAAATACTTAGAGTTTTAAATTGTCCTTTTTCTGCATTTTTTTCCTTAATATACATTCTTAAAAATTGATTTACTAGGTTAAAAATTTCAAGTTCCTGACTCTTAACATGTTTAGTCTGGTCATCCACTATAAGAATTATATCTATTTAAGTGACCATGAGCATTTGTTTTTCTTATTTCCAAAGAAGTTGTCTATATTTAAAACAATGCCTTGGGCTTCCCTGGTGGTGCAGTGGTTAAGAATCCACCCGCCAATGCAAGGGACAGGGGACACAGGTTCAAGCCCTGGTCTGGGAAGATCCCACATGCCGCAGAGCAACTAAGCCCATGTGCCACAACTACTGAGACCGCATGTCACAACTCCTGAAGCCTGCACACCTAGAGCCCGTGCTCCACAACAAGAGAAGCCACCACAATGAGAAGCCCATGCACAACAATGAAAAGTAGCCCCCACTCACCGCAACCAGAAAAAAGCCCACTCAAGGCAACAAAGACCAAATGCAGCCAAATTTTTAAAAAATAAATAATAATAAAAAATAAAATAAATTTAAAAAATAAAACAATACCTTGTAATTGTTTTGACTTATGTCTTTAGTTATTTAAAAAAGTTGAATAATTTTTAGATTTTTGTTTTTTATTTAAATTTCTTTGAATCATTCCTACAGGTTTTTTTCTTTTTTTCCCCTCTTTATTTAATATTAAAATTAAATGGAAGACTACTGAGAGAAAAAGAAGCCTCATGGTGAGGCAATTAAGGAGAGACATAGAGCAGAACTGGAGCTGACAAACTGCCTTGACTTTCTTCCTTTTCTAGTTGCAAACACTGAAAATATCTGTTAGACTTGTAAGTACAAAAGATATGTGATAACCTTTACAGTTCATCTTTGACACTGCCATTTCTTACAGTAAGGGTTTGGAGCAGATGGACAGATTATGAGTATATGGAAGATAAAGCCTGAGAAGAGAATAACATGGTCTCTCTATGGTAAATGATCCCTAGACAAATAACCAACATTTACTTCTTCATTACGCCATGGTAATTTACCAATGTTCCCAACACCATGCTAATACCTTCCCTTTCTTATGCCAGCCTAGTGCAGATGGAGTCTGCTCTGAGTAACAAAGTGCAAAACTGTTTCTTCTCAGCAAGGAGAATGAGAACTTGAAGGCAGAAACTCAAACAGTACTCCAGAAATCAGTGACTGGTACTGCAAAGCAGATTAGCAGAGACCCCCCAGCTTCTACTAATCCCACAGATCATCAAATCAATCATGACCCAGATGATGTGGAAAAGAGCAAGCACCCAGAGAAAAACCAGAAACCAGAGGACAACCAGTAACTCCTAACAGGAGCACTAATTGCAGATTTCTAGATGGCAAAGTGAGTAACAAATACCTGAACTTTTCTTGGTAATTGGATAGGAAAATTCAGAGTTAGGTCGGAAACATAGACTCACACCAACACACATTTCTACTAATGGTAATTAACACATCTTGCATCAGATAGAATTAGAATCATTTTTTTATCTGAAAATGAATTTTAAGGCCATTTTGTGTATTGCATCTTTGTTGACCACTAACTGAATTGGTTAGCCTATTCTATCTATGACTAACTCAGCGATAGTTATACAGTGATGTCACCATACATGCAAATTTGGGGTGTGCTAGAGGGGGAGGGTTCGTTTGCTTTAACATTACAGGAAAAGATCATTTATGTTCAAAATCCAATGAAATATGTCTAGGTATCAAAAAATTATCAGCCTTAAACTATCTTGATATAAATATATTATCACTGCACTCTGTTAAGAATCAACCAAACAATCCACAACAAACTAACTTGGTAATGATGAATCTAAATGATTATTACTTTGTAATTAAAAAGCAAGAGTAGCAGCAATTGAAAACTGGACCCAAATCAAGACAAACTAATGATTCATTGGTAACAAAGTACCATTTCCAAAAATTTCTGAAGTTGCAATTAAACAGACATATAGAGGAGTTTTGCAGTGCTGCCAAGCATGAAGTAACAGCCAGATATTTTAGTAGAATACTGAATTAGAGTCTTCAGTAAACACTAACATAACTATTTTTAGTTTATAATTTTAATAGCCCTTACTAAATCACTCAGATGCTTGCTAGTTTCCAGTCATGAGAATATAAAAGCCTGTGGATTTGGGATCTTTTGCTCATGAGAACTCTGCAAAGATTAAACTTTGGAGTGGTTACCAGTCCACCAATGGACCTCAGACCATGTTCTGCAAGGTCTCAAACACTGTGGACTTCTCTTTTTCCTTCCTAAAATTTTTATTGATCCTTCTAATTGTAAAATATTATATATTCATGTAGAAATTTTGTAAAATGGAAGAATATAAATAAGAAGAAATTAAAATTCAATCAAATAGTGGTATATTTCTTTCTCTTCTTTCTTCCATACATGGACACTGAATATGAACCATTATGTATATACTCTTTATTATCCTGGTCTATTCACTCCATATCAAGAATTCTCCCCTGGCTTCAAAAAATTCATCCTAAGTATCATGTTTAATGTCTCTATGAGAGTCATAATCAGAACTAACACTTATATAACATTTACTATGTGACAGGCACTATTCTAAGCTCTTTACATATATTAACTAACTTACTACTCCCCAAGCACCCAATGAGGTAGGAACTCTTATTATCTTCAGATCATAGACGAAGGAACTGAAGAACAAAGAGGTCAAGTGTGTTGCCTAGGTCATAAGGCTGAGAAGTGGCAGAGCCACAGTTGAGGCCCAGGTTCTAGATTCTTAATCCCCAAACTGTATTCATTCTTTTATGTGGATATAATATAGCTCATTTAACTAATCCCTTATTGATGGGCATTTAAGTCACTTCCAGTTTTTCTCTTATAAATGAAATTTTGTTTCTTGGCACTCCCCCTATCACATCAAGTTACCCATTTGGGGTACAGTTTCTGGATTAGCCATTGTAAAAGGCAGAATGTTCATTGGGTATGCTGTTCTTGGACCCCCACAATCTGATTCTTTGCTAGCTCTGTAGTGCCAGAGGGAGATGATTTGTCCCTCCTCTCCCAGTATTCAAGGAAGTTTCTGATGGGAGGCTCAGCAGGGCTAACACCCAGCCACCAAACACAGCAATACCTCATAGGAAGTGGGGGCCTAATGGGTTCTGTCTGCCGAGTGTATGGTCCTTGATGGCCAGGTGGCAGCCACAGTTGCCTGGTACAGAGACCCTCATTACCACCTTGACTAAGTGGTAAAGGGAATCCTGCCACAGTGAAAGAAGTAAACCAATCAGAACTCCTTCTAGATCCTTATTCCTCATACACAGATGAAAATAAGCCTTCCTCCCTGGGATGTAACAGGCAATCTGGACCAGCTGAATTTGCTTTAAAAGAAAAGTAGCTGATAGAGACTTGAGCCAACATGGGTGAGGACAGGCAAGTATGAAACTCTATTGTAAATTACAGATAAATTTGAAGACTATCGTTAGTAGGAGGTAAGTAAAGCTGAAAATGTTAAGAGAATCAATAGTTTCATGTATCCAAGAACAGTAAGGTAGCTTAGAAATCAACAAATACAAACTTTCATTTCACAAATGAAGAATAAGAGGCCAAGAGAGCTTAAATGATGGTTCAAGGTCTCACAGTTAGAGCCTGGCTCTTCTCACTGCCAGCCCTAGGACCTTTTGTCTCTAAATTCTCTCCTTCCATGTCTTTGAAAATACATATATGTTGTTTACACTGTTTCTCAGAAGCATCAGCTCTGCCTTCTCTCAAAAAAAAAATGTATGACTAGAAACAGACTCAGTACCACAGTTTCAAAAATAAAATTAAAGTGTGCTTTTTGCATCTGGCAGCATGAAAATGAAAGTGTTCATGTTTTAATTTTAATAATTATCACAGTTGATTGGTAGTATGTTCTTTTCAGAGTCCTTTTGCATGTTTTATCTTGTTTGTTCTCCACAACAGCCGTTGAGGTAGGTAGAGACACATGATGTTATCCTCATTTTATAGATGAATAGACAGATGTCAGGGACATTTCCACTTGACTGTGCATTGGCAGCTGAGATTCAACAAGTTCAAAGCCAAACCTTTGATCCTGCTCTTCTTCCGTTGGTCTGTGTCTCACAGAAAGTTCCCACAACTCTCCCAGTTGCATAAGCAAGAAATCCGGACATGCTTTCCTCTTCTCCATCCCTAACTCTGATATCCAACTAATCACTGAGCCCTTTAAATTCCATCCTTTTTATGTCTCTCAAAGTGTCCTCTTACTTATGTTTCTTCTGCCATCATCCTAGTCAGACCACTATTACACATCAGTAGGAAGATTTTAATTATCTTAAAACAGGACTTATTTTTCTATGTTTTCTTCTCTTTATTGGTCAGCTGTGATAACAACAATGCTGTGGGACAAGCAAGCCCAATACTCAGTGGTTTATAACAATAGTCGTTTTTGTTCACACCACATATCTGAGTAAGACAGCTTTTACTTATTACAGTAGGACTTTCGAGGCTTGGCTCCAGACTGCAGATTTGGTTCAGGTCTGCGCTGTTTTTCTTATTGTTCTGAATCCAATGGGCTCCTCAAGGCAAGCTCTTCCCATGGTAATGGAAACATTTCAAGAGGACAAACACAACTGCATTACTCAACCACAAGTACATTTTAAGTCTTTGCTTATGTCATATCCACTAACATCCCACTGGCCAAAGCAAGCCACATGGCAAAACACAACACCAATGGGGCAGGGATATATATATGCTACCTCTTTTAGGAGGAATTTCAAAACCACTGATCAAGTGTATCCCCTACTTAAAACACCTGAACACCACTGTTTAATCATCACTGCCCTAGTAGAAAATTCAAACTCCTTGACTTACTGTACCAACTCAATTCTGTTCACTGTCTACTTCCCTTCAATCCCCACCTTTCACTAAACTGAACTTCTATGTCCCAAATAGAGTTCTGCTTCTTTTTATCTCCTATCCTTTGACCATGCAATTACTTTTATGTGAAATTTTCTTCCCTCCTTCTCTATTTAACTCCTAATTACATCGGGGTCTCAACACAGATATCAAGTCTATCAAGAAACATCATTGTGGGCTTCCCTGGTGGCACAGTGGTTGAGAGTCCACCTGCCGATGCAGGGGACATGGGTTAGTGCCCCGGACCGGGAAGATTCCACATGCCACAGAGCGGCTGGGCCTGTGAGCCATGGCTGCTGAGCCTGTGCGTCTGGATCCTGTGCTCCGTAATGGGAGAGGCCACAACAGTGAGAGGCCAATGTACCGCAAAAAAAAAAAAAAAAAGAGAGAGAGAGAGAAACATCATTGTCTCACCACCAAAACTTCCTTTTCTAAGGTACATCTACATCAATCTGTGCATATGGTAGATGTTATTATACTATTAAAATAGTTTGTTTCCTTGTCAATGTCCTTCCATGAGTCTGTAAATTCCTTGAGAATATTCATTTTTGTTTCCAAAGTGCGTCTCTCTATATATTAACCCAAAGCCAACATATTATTTAATGGAGAAACACTAGAGTCTTTCACATCAGAGTCAGGAGAAGTCAAAGTACCCAATATCTCTGCTGGGTTTTAATATTATGTTGGAGGTATTAGCTAATATAATTAAACAAGCGAAAGCAATCCAGGCATAATAATTAAAAAGGAGGAAAATCTCTTTTCAGATGGTAAGATTATATATATAAACTGTCACAATTTCTAATGAAGAAACTATTAAAACAGTAAGAGGGACTTCCCTGATGGCCCAATAGTTAAGAATCTGCCTGCCAATGCAGGAGACATGGGTTTGATCCCCAGTCCGGGAAGATCCCACATGCCACGGAGCAACTCAACCTGTGCACCACAACTACTGAGCCTGTGCTCTAGAGCCCGTGAGCCACAACTACTGAAGCCCACGTGCCTAGAGCTCATGCTCTGCAACAAGAGAAGCCACCATGATGAGAAGCCCTTGCACTGCAACGAAGAGTATCCCCTGCTCACTGCAACTAGAGAAAGCCCACGTGCAGCAACAAAGACCCAATGCAGCCATAAATAAATAAATAAATAAATAAATTTATTATAAAAAATAACAGTAAGAGAATTTGGCAAAATAGAGTTATAGCATCAATATCCACAAATCAATGGTTTTCATATATATACACACACACACACACACACACACGTACGTACAAAACCTAGTTAGAAAATAAAATGGAAAACACCATTTACAATAGCAAATAGATACTTAACTAAATTAACTAAATAAATAAATCAGATACATAGGTATAAACTGAACAAGAAATAATGTCCAAACATTTATGAGGAAAAATATAAAATACTCTTGAAAAACATGAGTATATTTGAATGATGGAAAGGTATGCTATTATATTCTTGTACAGAAAAAATTAACATCATCAATTTCTATCCAAATCCCAATGACCTTTTTTGTATAAATGTAAAAACTCATCCTAAAATTCATATGGAATCTCAAGGGACCTTGAATATCCAAAACAATCCTGAAAAAGACCAAAGCTGGAGGACTTATACTTTCTGATTTCAAAACTAACTGTAAAGATACAATAATCAAAGTGGTATAGTACTGGCATAAAGAGAGACATATGGACCAATGGAATAGAATAGGGAGTCCAAAACTACACCTTCACATATATGCTGAAATGATTTTTTTTTAGATTTATTTATTTATTTTTGGCTGTGTTGGGTCTTCATTGCTGTGCGTGGGCTTTTTCTAGCTGCGGGGAGCAGGGGCTACTCTTCGTTGTGGTGCATGGGCTTCTCATTGCGGTGGCTTCTCTTGTTGCAGAGCATGAGCTCTAGGGCGTGCAGGCTTTAGTAGTTGCGGTGTGTGGGTTCAGTAGTTGTGGATCACAGGCTCTAGAGCGCAGGCTCAGTAGTTGTGGCTCATGGGCTTAGTTGCTCCATGGCATGTGGGATCTTCCCGGACCAGGGCTCAAACCCATGTCTCCTGCATTGGCAGGCGGATTCGTAACCACTGTGCCACCAGGGAAGCCTGAAATGATTTTTTGACAAGGATGCCAAGATGATTCAATTGGAAAAAGACTTTTTTTTCAACAAATGGTACTGGGAAAACTGGATATCTGTATACAAAAGTATGATCAAAACGAATCTATGACTTAAATTTAAGATCTAAACCTATAAAACTCTTGAAAGGAAAAATAGGGAAAAACCTTCACATTAGATCTGGCAATGATTTCTTGGATCTGACCCCAAAGGCACAGGCACCAGAATAAAAAATTGACAAACTGGATTTCATGAAAATTTTAAAATGCTGTGCATCAAAAGACACTATCAAGAGAGTAGAAAGGCAGCCCACAGAATGGGAGAAACTATGTGCAAAACATAAATCTGATAAGGGAATTAATGTCCAGGATATATAGACAACTCCTAAAGCACAACAACAACAAAACAACCTGATTCAAAAATGGGCAAAGGACTTGCATAGACATTTCTCCAAAGAAGATACACAATGACCAATAAGCACATGAAAAGATATTCAACATCACTATCACATTAGTGAAATGCAAATCAAAACTATAATGAGGTACCACCTCACACGCATTAGGACAGCTACTAAAAAAAAAAATGAAAGAAAGGAAAAAAAAACAGAAAATAACAAATGTTGGCAAGGATGTAGAGAAATTGGAACCCTTGTGCACTGTTGGTGAGAATGTAATATGGTACAGCCGCTGTGCAGCAGTTTCTCAAAAAGTTAAAAATAGAATTACCATTAGGTCCAGCTAGTCTACTTCTGGTAATACACAAAAGAGTTGAAAGGAAGGTCTCAAGGAGATATTTGTACAGCCATGTTCATAGCAGCATTATTCACAATAGCTAAAATGGAGAAGAAACCCAAATGTCCATCAACAGATGAATGGATAAGCAAAATGTGGTGTATGCCTACAATGGAATATTATTCAGCCTTAAAAATGTAGGAAAGTCCAGGGGCTTCCCTGGTGGCGCGGTGGTTGAGAGTCCGCCTGCCGATGCGGGGGACGCGGGTTCGTGCCCCGATCCCGGAGGATCCCACGTGCCACGGAGCGGCTGGGCCCGCGAGCCATGGCCGCGGAGCCTGTGTGTCCGGAGCCTGTGCTCCGCAACGGGAGAGGCCACAGCAGTGAGAGGCCCGCGTACAGCAAAAAAAAAAAAAAAAAAAAAAAAAAAAAAAAAAAAAAAAATGTAGGAAAGTCTGATACAGGCTACAACACGGATAATTTTCACATTTGTTAAGTAAAATAAGCCTGTTACAAAAAGGCAAATACTGTATGGTTCCACTTATACAAGATACTCAGAGTAGTCAAAACATAGGGACAGAAAGTAGAATGGTGGTGCCAGGGCCTGAGGGGAGGAGGGAATAGGCAGTTGTTTAATAGGTATAGAGTTTCAGTTTTGTATGATAAAAAGAGTTCTGTGGATGCATGGTGGTGATGGTTACACAATAACATGAGTAGACTTAATACCACTGAACTGTGCACTTAAAAATGGTGAAGATAATGAATTTTATGTCATGTGTATTTTACCACAATTCCAAAGAATGGGAAAAAACATGAACAAAATCAAGATGTCAATCCTCCCTGAGGTAATTTATAAACTTAATGTGATTCCAGTAAAAATAGTATAAGATTTTTGTTTTGTAAATCATCAAATTGGTTATAAAGTTAATTTGAAATAATAAACAAGCAAGAATAGTCAGTAAAACCCTGAATAGAAAAGCAGTGGGTACATGGCTAGCGTTACCAGATATAAAATGTAAAAGCTCTGTCTCTAAAATAGTGTTACTTTGGCACATAAATAGATGAGACTAATAGACTTGAAAAAAAAAGTGAAGAAATAAACCCAATGGCATATTGCAATTTTGTGTATAATAAAGATGACATCACAAATTAGTAGGGAAAACATAGACTTTTTAATAAGCAATATAGGATTATCTAGCCATAGAGAAAATTTTAAATCGTGTATATTCCTCACATATTATACATGTAACAATGTATACCAGGATGTATTCCAAATGGATCAGGGATTTAATATAAAAAATAACTGCATGGTAGTACAAGAAAATGGGCAATTTCCTCTATAATCTGAGATAAGGGAAAATTTTCTCAACTGTGACTCAACATGCAGATACAATAAGAAAAAATGTGATAATTTTGATTACACATATGTGGCCAGAACCACCATCAGCAAAGCACATAGATACTTAACAAACTGGGGAAAATATCTGCAACCTATATCATAAATATATCCCTAACAGATAGAATCTTCTATCTAAAAATTAAGAAGAAAAAAGACAGTAAACTATTAGAAAAAATGAGCAAAATATAGGAACAGGCAGGTCACAGAATGATAAATATAAATGACCCTTAAACATATCAAAAGATATAGCCTTGCTCTTAATAAAAGGAATGAGAGTTAAAACCACCTTGAGATATAATTTCTCACCTATTACACTGGCAAAAGTCCAGAAAATTGACAACATACTTTGTTAGAAGGTAGAGGAAATTTTAAATGGAACAACCACTTTGGAAGGAAATTAGGCAATAATCAGCAAAACTACTTATGTATGAATTTTTTGACATGAAAATCTCACTTTCAGAAATCTATCCCAAAGGTATACTGGAAATATGTTTAACAATTTATGTAGAAGGTATTCGCTGCAGCATTACTTATTATATCAAAAACTGTAAACAACCTAAATTTCTTTTTTTTTTTTACATCTTTATTGGAGTAAAATTGCTTAACAATGGTGTGTTAGTTTCTGCTTTATAACAAAGTGAATCAGTTATACATATACATACATTCCCATATCTCTTCCCTCTTGTGTCTCCCTCCCTCCCACCCTCCCTATCCCACCCCTCTAGGTGGTCACAAAGCACCGAGTGGATCTCCCTGTGCTATGCGGCTGCTTCCCACTAGCTATCTATTTTACGTTTGCTAGTGTATATATGTCCATGCCACACTCTCACTTCGTCACAACTTACCCTTCCCCCTCCCCATATCCTCAAGTCCATTCTCTAGTAGGTCTGTGTCTTTATTCCCATCTTACCCCTAGGTTCTTCATGACATTTTTTTTCATAGATTCCACATATATGTGTTAGCGTACAGTATTTGTCTTTTGCTTTCTGACTTACTTCACTCTGTATGACATACTCTAGGTCCATTCACCTCACTACAAATAACTCAATTTCTTTTCTTTTTATGGCTGAGTAATATTCCACCGTATATATGTGCCACATCTTTATCCATGCATCCAATGATGGACACTTAGGTTGTTTCCATCTTCTGGCTACTGTAAATAGAGCTGCAATGAACATTTTGGTACATGAACCTTTTTGAATTATGGTTTTCTCAGGGTATATACCCAGTAGTGGGATTGCTGGGTCATATGGTAGTTCTATTTGTAGTTTTTTAAGGAACTTCCATACTGTTCTCCAAAGTGGCTGTACCAATTCACATTCCCACCAGCAGTGCAAGAGTGTTCCCTTTTCTCCACACCCTCTCCAGCATTTGTTTCTAGATTTTTTGATGATGGCCATTCTGACTGGTGTGAGATGATATCTCATTGTAGTTTTGATTTGCATTTCTCTAATGATTAATGATGTTGAGCATTCTTTCATGTGTTCGTTGGCAATCTGTATATCTTCTTTGGAGAAATGTCTACTTAGGTCTTCTGCCCATTTTTGGATTGAGTTGTTTGTTTTTCTGTTATTGAGCTGCATGAGCTGCTTGTAAATTTTGGAGATTAATCCTTTGTCAGTTGCTTCATTTGCAAATATTTTCTCCCATTCTGAAGGTAAACAACCTAAATTTCCATCAATAAGGGACAGGTTGAAAAAACTAAGGTACATCCATACAAGGAGTATTATAAAAACTTTAATAAAACTGTAGAAAGTAATGAAGAATATCACTATATATATGAATCATATATATACACATATATATACACACACAGACATACATATAATTGTATGGTTATATCCATACTTTATATCACTGTATGGAATAATATAGCTAGATGTACTATTAATTAAACAAAAGCAAAGTGAAGAAAAGTATGTAGATTATGCTTCCAAATATCTATTATTGCTTATGTTTTTAAAAATGAAGGAATTAATAAAAAGTTTTTTTAAAAAAAACATGGTTACCTATTGGGACTAGAGGGACTATAATGGAGGGATCAAGAATAGAAACCACAAATCTCTGACTAAATCTTGTTCTGTAGATTTGGCTTTGGAACTATTTAAATATTTTACATAAATATAAAACTAAATTAAATGTTTAAAAAAATCAAGCCCTAAAAATTGAAAACAAAATAAAGTAAGTCTGTTTTAGTTATCTATTGCTGCATAACAAATTGTCTGAAAAGGTGGCCACTTAAACCAATAACCATATATTATCTCTCACTGTTTCTGAGGGACAAGAATCCAGGAATGGCTTAGATGAGTAGTTCTTGCTCAAGGTCTCCCATGAAATTTCATGCCAAATGTCAGCAGGAATGCAGTCACCTGAAGGCTTACCCAGGGCTAGAAGATCCACTTCTAGGCCCCTTTGAGTGGCTATTGACAGAGATCTCAGTTACTTGCTGGCTGTGGCCAGAGATATTGTCTCTTTTCAATTTGGGCCTCTCCATAGGGCTGCTTGTGACATGGTATCTGGCTTTCCCAAGATAAGTTATCCCAGAAAGAGAGAGAGAGAGTGAGTGTGTGTGCACAACCAAAACTGAAGCCCCAATGTCTTAATAACCTAATCTCAGAAGTGGCATACCATCACTTGTACAGTGTTCTTCTATTGGTTATCCAGACTAATTCTAATTAAGTGTGGAGGGGAAGGCCTGCACAAGAACCTGAGTACTAGGAGGCAGGGATCACTGGGGCCGCCTTGGAGACTAGCTACCACATGAACCTATGTATTAATTGACAGCAAAACCAAAGAGCGTGGAACTATTGTAAATAACTTTAAAACAGAATAACTTCACTGTATGTCTCTAGTGGGGTATATATTCTAAGGAAAAATTTTTTGAAAAAATACCTTTAAAGGTTTTCAGTAACCATTATGTTGATATTGTTCTTCTGTCCACCCCTCATAGATCTTTTGGAAGGAGACACACAGAAAATAGCAAACATATTCATAATATAGTTGTACAATATACAAAATATTTAAAATACATATGGCATTCATTCTTCACAGCATTCCTGGGAGCACAATATATTTTCCCCTTTCCATAGGCAAGGCCATAAAATTTAGTCTGTAATGTCTAGGCCAAAAGATCTATGAGGGGCTGTCAGCAATCATACCTGTCTTGTTCACCTGTATCTCTAGTGCCAAAGATAAAGGCACTGAATAAATTTTCTGTATAAATGGGAATAAAAGGACTAAAGAACACCTTGACTCCATGAGAATGATAAGTGTTGATAAATGTGTCTTTAGAATACTGTAATATAGAAGTGTATCAATTCTCAGAGGCAGAAAATATTTATATGTGCTTGAAAATATAAATATTTTATATTACAAGGAATTTATAAAGAAACGTATTGTTCTGAGAACACTATGTCTGAAATACCTAACTAAATACCTTGCAGAATGAAACTGTTCTGTGGACAGACTGTGGAATAGTTCTTATCCCAGAGGAAAGGTGAAAAGCAGGGTCCAAATCTTATCTGCACAATTTACTAGGAAGTAAATTTTGGGCAAGTCTAGCCTAGTGCTAGATCTACGAAAAACATTACCATGACTCCCCACTGCCCTCAGGATAAAGCACAAATACTAACAAGAGTTAAGGCTATTCATCTCCTTTCTCCTGCCTCCCTCTCCAGCCTTGCCTTTTGTCTTTCCAAAAACTTAAGTGATGCTCTGAGAGCATCCATTACTCTCTTTTAGGCACATGCACCTTTGAGGTTTTCTACATCCAGTTTCCTTTTCCTGTACTCTTCCTTCTTCTCTTCTCCTCTTTATTCCCCTTTATTCCCATTCCGTCTATTATGGAAGTCTCCACTCCTTAGCCTATCCAAATCTACCTCATCTTTCAAGCCTAGACTTATATGTCATTGCTTCCAGACCTGGACCACCAAGTCCAGGTTAGATGGACCTATGGGCTGTTCTAATAGTGTCCCTTACCATCCCATGGTGTACTGTCACAGTCGCTTGTCATACCTCTCATCATCTGCAAGCTCTGTGAGAGCAGAGGCCATATCTGTTTTATTCACTGTAGGGCCTATCACAGTGCCTGGCCTAGCCTAGGCAAGCCATAAGTATTTCTTAAATGAAGGAATACAGTTACTTAACTTCTGTAAGCCTCAGCATTCCAAATATAAAATGGTACAAATACTACCTACCTTATAGGGTTGTTGTACGGATTAAATTGAATGATATAAACAAAGTACTCATAATGGTACCTTGTAGAGAGTATGTGCCCAATATATGTCGTGTTATTATTATGCTTATTTTAGAATGCTCTGCCATTGCTGCTCACTCTGCCCACTCTAGAGACCCTCTTGATTTTTCTTTAAAATGTTTTATGACTATACAGCATCTGTAGGTTGCTATTCATACTGATAGGTTATTCAATATAACTATCAATTGAGTACAGACACTCAGTTTTCAGTGAATCCTTCTGATAATGTCTCCTTTCAATTACTTGACATTAAAAATAGCCATGTGATTCAATTTGTACCCAGGATTTTAATTTAATCAAGTATGGCAAGGTGACACATATAGAGGCAACTGCCTTTGAAAGAATGTATTATTTACATTTCCCAGTGAAAAGGGGGCATGCCACACCATGCAGGGCCACATGTGGAAGCACCAAAGTCAGTCAGGAGGCAGAGGAGTGAGGGGAGAGCACAGGCCACAGCCTTTACTGGGGTTTCCATGGGAAAGGTAATGCAGATCAGAACTGGCTGGTTTGAACAATTCCAGTGGGCTTTGGGCCCACTGGAGGCCCAAAGAGGGGCTGTCCCCAGTCTTATATCTGGACCTGGGTAGATTTAGGGCAAGGGAAATATTGGCTTGGTGTGTGAGAGTTAGATAAAGGAGGTGGTTAGAGATATGGACTTAGGATTGGTTGGTTCACATATTAAAGATGTATTAGCAGGCAAGCTGCTTACTATCTCTAGGAATTACTTAGCACTTGAAGGGGCAGTCTCCTCCAGCCAGCAAGGCCCCCAAGATGTCAAACCATCATAAAATACAGAAAATAAAAAACATTATTACTACATCATGCACCATGGCATGAGGGAATGGGATTTTATCATTGACCCTTGTTCCATCGTTTATTCTGTTGTAACCTTTAATAACATTGCTCTTGGGGTGTAATATTCTAGGTGTTTTAATCTCTTCTATTCCATTCTTGACAAAGCTCACAATTGCCTTTGCTGCTCTTCTTGAATCTGCTAATTGAAACAGCCCAAGGTTAGCCCTATCTCTAATAATAGCCCTCCATTTGCCTATAAACATCTTATGGTCTACCTATTTTTTCTTTGTCACCGAGACCTTCTTTATTGCACAAAAGAAAAAGTGTCTAATTGTCCATTTATTTATCAAACTTGTGTTAACTGCATAATGATGAAGTTAATGTTGAGGTAACCTTTCTCTTCTGTGGGGATTCAATGACTCAATGACCACATGGGCTGAAGTCATTTGGAACTGTGAATGTGTTTTAAGTATTTGTTGACTCGGACTTCCCTGGTGGTGCAGTGGTTAAGAATCCACCTGCCAGTGCAGGGGACATGGGTTCGAGCCCTGGTCCAGGGAGATTCCACATGCTGCAGAGCAACTAAGCTTGTGTGCCACAACTACTGAGCCTGCGCTCTAGAGCCCATGAGCCACAACTACTGAGCCCACGTACCACAACTACTGAAACCTGCACGCCTAGAGCCTGTGATCCACAACAAGAGGAGCCACCACAATGAGAAGCCCAAGCACTGCAACGAAGAGTAACCCCCACTCGACACAACTAGAGAAAAGCCCAGGCGCAGCAACAAAGACCCAGTGCAGCCATAAATAAATAAATAAATAAATTTATTTTTAAAAAAAGAATTTGTTGACTCACTCATATTCTCCCTTTTTTCTTTCTCTTCACCCATCCCTTCTGATCCTTACTACTATTTGTCTTTGTTTCTTTAAGATTCCCAACCAGGAAAATGTCTACTGCAGCTCTATACCAACTGGAGACCAGTCCCTGTCCTATATCCATGGCCTCCCCAGGAGAAACCTTAGAGACTGGTCCTTAGAACAGATGGCAAGGGGCAGCGCTGACTAACCCAATGTGTGTATCCTAAGAGTTGTTGGGCTGTTTTCTATTGTGGTTGAAGGGGTATTATTTGTTAACTGTACATTTTGATGTGAAACAGATAATAAGAAGGTCTGAGCATGGACTGGTGGACACCACACTCCATATGTCCCATCAGCTTTCAAGGAAGCTTCCCTGAGGAGTTCACTGGCAAACCTCAAATGATTCCCCTGAACATTGCATCTTACTTCCCCCTTACTCCTCCCAGATCCAATGAGTCTCTAAGATTTGTTATTCTAAATTCCCATATAATCAAAAATTGTTTTGTAAAAGACAGATGATACATGTTAAGGAGGCTTCTAACAGAGCATGTACTCTGAAATGATTTCCTTCTTTTCTTCTCCTAAAGAAAAAGGTCCTGAGACATTGTAAACTAATGAATATACCCAGACTGAATACTTACTCTGAAGTGTAAGTGTTCTTCCCTGTTCCTTTTAGGACAAGGCTTAAAAGTGGATGCTTTGATACCAGCCAAACTAGGCTTCTTCTTCCTTGCATTAGTGTTTAGTCATTTTGTTTTAGAGCCCTGTTAATTTGTTATTACTGTTGTTGTTTCAGGATATTGGCCAGAGGCCAAGTGGAACAACAAAAGAAGACACTTCTTGCTGGTCAGAAGAGAACTCAAGTCATGCCTTTTGAGTTCTGGCTTATTAGACAAGCTTCAGAAAGAGCTGAAGATCCTGTCTCTTCAAGATTTCTTCTCCAATCTCGGCTGAGCTGCCTCTTCTTGAGGCTTGAGGTCCCTCTGCAGTTACCAACAGTCAAGATCCTTTGCCAGCGATTTTCTGGGAGGGGATCTCCTGAAATGGTATGACCATCTTTTTATTTTAAGTGTGGGTTCCTTTTGTTTACTTCACTTGTACCCACCAGAGTAATAGAATTAAAAGATAAGTTTCTTTCTTGAAAATAACCTTTACTATTGACCCATAAGATACAAAGCATATTTATATTCATATGTGGAAACCTCTAGTCAGATAAGACCCAAATAGAAAACAGATTTAGGTCTCAGCCTTGTTTAATTTCTCTTTAAAGGGTGTCCTGTCCAAACTTTCATTCTCTGCTCTTAACAGCATTGGGATACTTACAGAAGCAAGATAATGGGTCCACCTGAGTCTATTTACAAGCTGATCAGTCTATAGGCTCTGAGGTTAGAATGGAGAACTTATTGAAGATGTATCATGACAGTTCCTAGAGAGTTAAGAGGTGGGAGGTATCTTTGAAATATAATTCACCACCATCATTTCACTGAGTAGGAAACTGAAACCCAGAGGGGTTAAGGAACTTGCTCAGGGCACCCAGAGAATTAATAGTAGACCCAGGACAGAGATAAAGGCTCCCCAAAGATGAGACCAGGGTTCTTGCTCTGAGCACTGCACTTCCCAAGCTCACATTGTGAGTGAATACAAAGCATAATCCAAGTGTAACCAAATTCTGGGAGCTAAAGGAAAATATCCTAAAATAGGAAGAAATAATACCAATGGATAAATCACTTGTGAGCATGTGTTGATGGAAAATCAGGCCAAAACCAATCTCATAGGGCTAATCTGAGGATTTAGTAGTATAATAAATGCAAATTACCTGGCCTCATGTTTAGCATTTAGTAGGTACTCAAATAAATGTTAGTTCTATCTCTTGCCCATCCCTTATCTGTGAAAATAGAATCAGTTGTATATTTATGAGACATATTTAGCAATACAATATCAACCTATTAGTACAAACTCTCTGAATCTTCACTTCAAGCCAATTCACCAGCCTGAGATCTAGTTTCTATCAGGACCTTATCTGGCTCCCCATCCCCACTGCTATGCCCTCTACTGCCCTGGAGTTGTCTGCCCACCAGACCAAAGTCCCTAGCATATCATCCAGCCCAGCAATGGAAATGATGACATTCTTTTAGTCCTTTACTATGTAAAAAAAAAAGTCTTGAGTTTTTCACCTAGGTAAATAAGGCCTTGCCCCTAAGTAATCTGACTATCTATATCTGTTGAATATATCTATGTAAGAGATGTGTGTGAGAGAGAGAAGCTAGACGCTAGGTTATGCTATTGTAACAAATTGCCCCAAAGTTTCAGTGGTTCAAAACAATAAAAGTTTATTTTTCATAATGAGTCCACCCCAGGCTCTTCTCAGTACCATCATCATCTTAGCTCCAAACCCATGCTGATGAAGCATCCACTCTGTAGGACTTTTGGATGTGATGGCAGAGGGGAAAAAGAGAGACCTG
This sequence comes from Mesoplodon mirus, assembly GCF_964341445.2. Lineage (NCBI taxonomy): Eukaryota > Metazoa > Chordata > Mammalia > Artiodactyla > Ziphiidae > Mesoplodon > Mesoplodon mirus. The sequence goes on along the minus strand of NC_138978.1, from coordinate 54,377,933 downwards.
GAGGGTGTCATGTCAGCAGTTTAATCATCAGCCCAGAAGTAGCACGTGTCACTTCTGCTCACTGGCCAGAACTGGTCATCACCCTACTCAACCACAAGACAACCAGGAAGTATTATTTTACCATATGTCCAGAGGGGAAAATAAAAGGAATCGTTGACAAAAAGCACTAATCATTATTATATTTTAAAACCTGTTTTTAACAGTTTTAATGCTAAAACTTTTCCAAATACATTTTATCTCAGCAGGCATCTTCTTTCCCCTACATGTAAATTAAATGAGGCTGTTCTGTTTGATATTTAATTTTCAGGTGAATTATGAAAAGCTACTCTGGTTTTTTAAAGTTGCAGCTTCAGGGTTTCCCTGGTGGCGCAGTGGTTCAGAGTCCACCTGCCGATGCAGGGGACACGGGTTCGTGCCCCGGTCTGGGAAGATCCCACATGCCACGGAGCGGCTAAGCCTGTGAGCCAGGGCCACTGAGCCTGCGCGTCCGGAACCTGTGCTCCGCAACGGGAGAGGCCACAACAGTGAGAGACCTGCGTTCCGCAAAAAAAAAAAATAAATAAAATAAAATAAAAAATAAAGTTGCAGCTTCAGATGATCCACAGCAAAACAAAAGAGTTGAGGACAGCAAGGTGAAAGAAACTCAGGGTGATAGGCATCAAACGTACTTTTCTCCCTTTTTGTGGGCATAGTATTTGTAGACTTCAAGAACTGGCAGGGATTGTGGAGGTCGTACACTCAAAAACTTCACCTAATGCAGAATCACTTTGCTCTTCACCAACAGTTGGCTTCTGCTTATAGATATTTTTTTTTCTCTCTTGTACACAGGCCAGCATAGAAAGTTATTTGCAGCAATTACCAGCTTCTTAACGTCAAGCATGTGGCTTTTTTATGAAGTTGCCATGTGAAAATGAAAAACCTCATTATGAAATAAGAAATGAGTGTATACCTGGGCAGAGCTCCAGTTCATACAGTATGATTCCAGAAATACGTTCTGTCAGTGAACTCCTGGGTTACAGGCACTAGCAGAGAAAGGTTTGGGGTACAGAAATCAAAAATTCCTTCACATAATCTCAAAGGAAAGAAATGACTCAACGTAAAAGTAAGATGTGAGGAATAGCATTAGAAATGAGGCACAGTAAAACATGACAGTCTCTGTGTTCTCCACAAAAAATGACAAAGTGCAGTGGTTAGGAGCATAACTTCCATTGACAGAAGCCTGGACTCAATTCCTGTTTCTGCCCATTAGTGGCTCTGAAACATTTGGCTGGTCATTTACCCTCTCTGTGCTTCCATTCTCCAACTGTAAAATGGGAACAATGATAGATTTCCCTTCACTTCATAGATTTGTAAGAGGAACTGAGTTAGTCAATGCAAAGTTCTTAAAAATAGTACCTGATAGATAGTAAGTGCTATATAAGTGTTTTTTACTATTTTAAACTATCCTACCAGAAGACACTCTTTCCTCTTACAAATAATGTGACATAGTGGTTAAGAGCCATGGCATTGAAGTGTATCACTTCACTCTAGGAAAAAGGCACCGTGTCCTATAAAAATATCCCTGGGCCAAGTAATAGACTTGATTCCTTTCTATGATGTGCCCTTTTTGACTGCAGTACTTCATTCAACACACATTCATTGAATGCCAGCTGCTTGCCAGGCACACTTTGCTGAGCACAGTGAATTCAGAGGTTGGCAAGGCCCAGTATCTCCCTCAGGGGCTCACAGTCCAAAGAAAATGATGCTGCCATGTGGGTACACCAGTCAACTATCACTTGGCGCAACTGCCCTGCTGAGAGCTGTAAAGCCCTGGCAATATTTAATAATCAGCAACCACACTTCACATAGAACAAATAGTGAGATTTGAGCCCTGAAGGGTAGTAGACGATGAACCAGAACATATTGCCACTTATTGGCAGATATGGGTCTTACAAATCCTAGACAGAAAACTTTTCTTGAGCCCTAGACTAGGTTATATCTCTTTGCTATATGATCCCATAGCCCTTTCCCTTTATAACAGTCATTGTACTTGTAATTACTTCTTTGACATTTGAGGTGAGGAATGGTATCTTTCCTGGCCAACTCAGTGTCCAGCATACTTCTAGCATAGTTCCTGGCACATGGGAGATGCTCAATAAATATCTGTGGAATGTCATTAGCACTCCAGTTATCCAGAGAGCTTGCATCACTTCACTCGCAGGGACATTCGGAAATCTACTGTATAGAAAAGGTGCATAAAGACATCATTTTGAATTCATCAGAGAAGGTGCTGCTCTATATAAACCAGACAGTGTGTTTATGGAAGAGCAGGACTGATGACCTGTAATTAATCCAGGCTCTTTGTTAATTAATGTACAGCTCAGAAAAAGGCCCTCCCCGGTTCCATCAGGTAGAGCCTTATATGGGGCACTCTGTGATGTTTAAAAAGCCTCCAGCATCACCAGTGGCAGCAGGAGTGGCAACGGCTCTCATCACCTAAGTTGGACCAGATGAAGTAAACTCCTGCAGCATGTTTTTCTATGAAATCCACCAGCTGCAGTAAATGGGTTCCATATAACACCTGCCCATTCAGTACTCTGTGTGCTGAGCCGAAGGCCAAAACCTTACGAATTCCTACCCACAGGAACTGGTTTTGCAAGAAAAGGAAAGAGGAAGGAAAACTTCTGATTCAAATCTGGGACACATACATCAGATTGGTAAGGCCAATCTGTACAAGATCCACATGATATAGGAGCAAAACAGACTCAGCCCACATCTTATGGAGCAGTCTACTAGGGAGGAGGTCAGGCAGGAAACAACAGCTAAAAGAATAAGGAAGCAGTTGCAACTTGAGGGAGACTTATTAAGGAAAAGAACAAAGAACTATGAAAGAGTCTCTCAAGCAGGGGGTTATGGAGCAACAGGAGGGCTGCTGGTGAGCCTCAATTTCCAGTTCCTCATTCAGGGACATCACATTGGCAGCTTGAAATCAGCCATGGTGGGAGTACTGGCACCATGAAAATTAGTAATGCTACAGGTTAGGGCTTTATCTTGGAGAGCTAGTCGTTAAAGATTTACTGGCACACCACTGAAAGGAAACTGATTTACATGAGTGGAGGTTGGGGGATGTCATGGAATGGCCCTCTAGGGAAGTGGCACTTAAGTGGGAGTGGAAATAAGGAAAAGCTTCACTGTGGAGAAGATAGTGCAGCTTGGATCTGGGAGGACACATACATTTGAATGTTAAATGAGTAAACCTCTCAAACTAGTTTCACAAAATAAATGACTATAACATTTCATCACCCTGTTGTTTTTTGCCAATTATTTAAAGTAACAATAGTCAGTTAGATACACTATTTTAATAACTACTTACATTTGCATGCCAGACGGTAAGTAAATAATTGTACCCAAACGTTTTCTGGGTTTTCCAGATACAAAGAGCAGAGTCGAGGATAATGCAGGAAGTTCACCTGCTTCAAGATTTCCTTCTATATAGATCCCTGGTTACAGGGATCTGGTAGGATCTGCTGTGGCAATGGACAGTTTGGAAATTTGATTTGCTATCAGTAATTATCTGGGCTTAAGAAAAGTAAGATAAAGCAGGAAAAGTAAACTACTATGGTCACTTCTAAGTTTTTCTAACCTGGAAAAAAAGAGTTAGTGGATTACAAGTTTTGGTCTATGTTCTAGTTCAGCTGGTTGGTACCTCTGGGAGAACAGACTGTGGGACTCACTAGAGTGGAACAGACTTTAGTTAATCTATGCAATCTCCACATGTAGTCCCATGACGAGGTTACCCAGATTTAGAAGGCCTTACTAGGTAGGTGCTCTCATTCTACAGTATATATTGGGGTGAGAGGTGTGGTGTGAAAACACACAGCAGCTTTTTTGTTGTTGTTGTTAACATCTTTATTGGGGTATAATTGCTTTACAATGGTGTGTTAGTTGCTGCTGTAGAACAAAGTGAATCAGCTATACATATACGTATATCCCCATATCCCCTCCCTCTTGTATCTCCCTCCCACCCTCCCTATCCCATCCCTCTAGGTGGTCACAAAGCACGGAGCTGATCTCCCTGTGCTATGTGGCTGCTTCCCACTAGTATCTATTTTACATTTGGGAGTGTATATATGTCCAAGCCACTCTGTCACTTCATCCCAGCTTACCCTTCCCCCTCCCCATGTCCTCAAGTCCATTCTCTATGTCTGCGTCTTTATTCCTGTCCTGCCCCTAGGTTCTTCAGAACCATTTTTTTTTCCACATCTTCATTGGAGTATAATTGCTTAACAGTGTTGTGTTAGTTGCTGCTGTAGAGCAAAGTGAATCAGCTTTGAGTGGATCATCTTTTCACAGCCTTTCTCCTGCTTCTCCAAGCAGTACTGCCCCTCAAGACTCCAACTGCCAGTCAGAAGTGAACCACCACCTGTTGGAGATCTTGAAGATGGCACTAAGGGCAGCCAAGGGCAAACTCAACATGGAGAATCTCAACCTGAGTTTTCGAAAAGAAGATCGTTCGTTCTCTGGCTACCTGCCCCAACCCAAGGTAACCAAAATTAGATTTCAGATTCAGTCATCTCTAGAAGGCTACCTTGGGGCACTAGGTTTATAGTAAGAAGGCACAGTTATATTATTCACTAAGAATAACACATACTGAGATACATAACTGGCTAGCTTTGAAAGTAGGAATGCATATATACTATGTAGGTTCTAGGAGCATTTATATAATGTAAGTTCAATATTTATAGTGTAAGTCTAATAATCATTTCCCAAATTTCAATCAACCGGGAGGAAAGTGATGTGCTAAAGAAAACAGAATGTTTACAGTAAAAGATTTCCTCTTCCTGTTTTTACAACTAATCCCTTATATGATAAATCGGCCATCCCTTTGGAAATCAAGCAATATCTTGTTTAATAGAAATTTAAAAGTGATTAGAAGACACTAAAATAAAAATTCAAATTAAAAATATAGAAGGCACAGTTATGATCTGTGTTCTGCCTGTGGATTACATTTTATAACTGTTTTTTTTCTGTGCCCAAGAGGAGAAAAACAAGAGAGAAAAGGAATTGTGAAATGTGCAGAATTGGTCCAGGAATTACTTACACTGGGCTATGTTTTATGCTAACAATAGACAATATGACAATACCAAATAATCTTTCACAATGGAAAAGAAATATTTTTCTAAGGCCAAGTGTTCATTTCTCACACCCTCTACCAGCTTCCAGTGAGGTCAGCAGGTGGTACTCTGTTCCTTAGGGACACCAGATTGTAGGGACTGATGGGATTTATTGCTGACAGAGATTGGCATGCTGTTTGGGAGCATTAATTAACATTGCAGATATGTTTCCTGAAAGAGGATCCAGACCCATATAACTCATGTGCTGTCTTTAGCCAGACAAACTCCAGTCATGAGGTTACCTTGGATAATGACCACTGTTACTGCAATTCCATTCACAACAACTTTCACCGCCAAGCTTTACTGAGTTCTTCCTACAGTGCCAAACACTGCACTAAATGCTCTACTTACATTAACTCATTTAACGCTTACAAATAAGTACAAGATCTAGGTAGATGTTATAATACCCATTTAATAAATGAAAAACAACAACAATGGAGTCTCAGAGAAGCCAACTGAATCTCTCAAGGACCACAGCCAACAAGAGGCAGAGCCAGGATTCAAAATACAGATGAATACTGGAAATTGAGACACAATTGGAACTCCAATAGGCAGAATATATCTGGAAGGATATATTTGGAAGGAGTCCAGGATACAGGAGTTAGAATTCCAGAGGAATAGAAGGAATTGGAATTTACAGACCCCCAAAACAAAAAATTCCTATAGGAAAGATTGAAAAATGCCTTTCATCCAGGTAAACAGGAATTAAGAATTGAGAGAGTCAGAGAATTCAGAAGAACAAGTGATGTTTACTAAGGAAGCAAGGACACAACATACTGAAAGTGGATTCTTATTCTAGGACAGAAGTAGCTTTCTCTGTGCTTACATTTATACAGTCAACTAACCATGCAAAGGCAAAGCACATGATACTGTGTACATGTGTGTGTGCATGTAGATTGTATACATGAATATTAAACATGCAAGCCTGTTTCACTAGAAGAGGGAGACAACACTACAGGAGATTGCACACACCATAAATGGCCTTCATTATGTTATTGAGAAGACCAGTGGAAATTGACTAAGAAGGAACCATTTCTTGTTAGATTGGAAAATACATAACAGCATCAGTGAAGCTTGAATGTTCTCAGATGCCCTGGTGGAATGGTACATAAATGACTTGAAAATCAAAATAAATTTACTGAAACTCTTTTTAGCCTCAGATTTTCCATCTGGAAAAACTGGGTTCCAAATATCTTACCTCCCGTGTCTATTGTGAGGATTAAGCAAGATAAGTATGTAAAGGTACTTAGTATACTGTCTGATATATGAGGCACTCAGTAAATAGGTTTCCCTTATATTAAAAAAAAAAATCTGTGGTGAAATTATCACTGCAAAATAGCCTAAGGAAGGAGGACCTTTCCCAGGGTCAAGCGATAGCCACATTGAATGCTGGTTATCAGAGCGGGCCCTGAATGTCCTCCACCCTGAGCTGGCCCTGAAAGTTTAAATTTGTGGTTCATATCCAAGGAAATAGGGCACATTTTCCTTGAAGCTGGTCTGCCTCTCATGAGCCATCTGGCATCTCTTAAGACATCTGGAACTCATTCAAAGTATATTACAGTCTGGGAGGCATGGCAAATAGAATTCTGTTTCCCCAGAACGTGAGACAAATTGAGGCCCAACAGACACTGGACATGGCAAGCAGCAGTGATTGCACCCCAACATACTTGTTCCTGGACGCAGGACTTCCGAGGAGACTGGGAAAGGCCATCTGAGTTGGAAGGGTTTCACAGACCTCCTTAAGTTTCTCACGAAATTTATGCACCCCGTGCTGAGGGGAAAAAGAGCACATCCTCACAGCCAATATTTCAGATGGCTCAGAGGTCATCTGCCTCTACTCAGATAAATAAATGCAGTTTTGAAGGGTGATCTATGGGTCTTGTCACTTGAATCAATGGCACTGTCGCCATTCTCAAAGAAGAGTATAAAAACGTATCTAATAACTGTCGTCCTCATTCTGTGGACTCACTCATTCTGTTCCTCTATCACATTTTTGACTCAATGATGGCTCAGGAAGAATTCCTGAGGCAACATGGATCCACATACATTTATTTATTAACTTCCCTGACCATTATTCAAATCAAGTGTAGAGTGAATAGTCTGTAGAACCTAAGAAGTTTCCAAGCATGCAGGCTCAGTTTAACACTTTTATACATAATCCATATTCTTTCATCTTCTTTCTGCTCTACATCACAAAGACCTCCCGAACTACTTGCAGACCTTCCTGCCAGGAGGAGCTGCTAGAACACAGGTTGCTCTACCTCTAGTTACTCTTGCTTCATTTTCATGCAACTCCCTCATTATCATCAAGAGGGAGTCCCTTTACTTAGGGAACTGGGACTTGTGAATGTGAGGTTCACGCCTATGGCAAGACTACAGCTATGACACTAGTTTACCAAGTGACCAGAACTGTAAGACTTTCTTCTGCAATTTGCCAGACTCCTTTTTTGTACTTAGTTGTTTCTATATCAGTACACTCTGCCCTAAAATGATAAATGGTTTCTACTAGCTTCAAATCATTCCCTTCTTCCAAAGCAATAGCCAGATTTCTGAACAATATGGCATGTTTATTCTTACATTCAACATATTAATCACTCAATGTGTTCTGTGTGATAAGACACTAAGGACAGCAAACTATTAAGATTTCAGTTCCAGAGTTCTCCAGGAGCTCAGGGAAAAGGTAGTGTTTTAAACATGATACAATTCTATATGTAAAAGGCAGTGATGGCAGTAAATTTGAACAAAGAGAAGGAACACCAACCTAGCCTCACCCAAAAACTCAAGAGGAGATGATGCAAATACTGAATCTTAGAGGACGTGTGAATTTGGCAAAGAACTGGGGGAGAGCAGAGGAAGGGACAGGAAAGGTATTCTAGGTAAAAGGTGCAATGTGAAATGTCACTGAAGTAATAGAGAACATGGCTAATTCAGGGAACTGTAAGCCATTTCATATAGGCAGAGCACAGTAAATATATGGTGGCTGGGGATGGTGGGAGATGCTGCTCAAGTTGATGTTAAAATGGAAAGGAGGAACTTGTTTTTGAAGGGTCTTTCTAAGAAGTGTGAACTTTATCCTAAAGCCCCAGTGGAATCATTGAAGGATATTAAACAAATGAGTGATATGGTCAAATTTGAAATTTGAAAAGAGCGCTCTAATAGAATGTGGAGAGTTAGAGGCAGAGAGAACCTTTAAAAGACTGTTCCAGTCATTCAAGCAAGAAATTATGAGGGTTTAGACCAGGGTAGTAGCAAGAGGGATGGCAATATTAAGGAGATAGAAAAGTAGGTCTTGGTGATTTAATTAGACGTAGGTCCTGAATTCAGAGGAATCAAAAATGACTCCCAAGATTCTGGCTTTGGCAGCTTGGCAGGTGGTGATACCGTTCTCTGAGATAGGAAACAAAAAATCAGTAGTTGGGGAGGTAAAGGAAAGGATGATGAGTTCAGTTTTGAATGTGTTGATGTAGGTTGAGAGCTTAAAGCTAAATGATTTAAGGGTCTTCAGTATGGAGTTGAACCCTTGGGAGTAATTAGGATTACTCAAGGACATAATGGAAAGTGAGAAGGGAAGGTTGAGGAGGACGCCCATTGTTAAGGAGTAGGTAGAGGAAGACAAGCCAAGAAAGGAGACTAAAAATAATCAAAAGAAATATAGCAGTGGTCAAGAAAGCTTAGAGAATAGATTTATGGAAGTATGGCATGATCAGCCATGTCACATGCTGCAAAGCGATCATCTGTAATCAGGACTCAAAAGTATTCATTAAATTTGAAACTGTGGAGGTTACTAATGACTTGGTAAACACAATTTAAGTAGAGTGATGGGGTAAAATGCAAATGGAACCATAAATGGGAAGGGAGGAAGTTGAGAGAGCATCTGTGCATCACTCTCTCGAGGAGCATTTTGAGGAAATGAATATTTATTTTACATGTCATTTCCTAAATAACATAAATATTTTATTTACATTTGATTTTTAAAATGTCGTTATTGAACAGAAGAAACTATACATAGCCAAATATTTTCTTATTGAACAAGGGACATCCTAATGAATATGGATTTTTAAAATAATCCTAGATAACATTAAATTGCCAGGATTTTCTGGTAGATGTTTCTATTGCTCTTCCACAACTGTCAGCAGTCAGTTCCTAGCTATCAATCAATCTGCTTCTAGGAACCCTGATGTACTATTTCTAATCTGCTGTTCATTTAGCCTGGAGCAAAATTCAACGTTGCCAGAAGTAAATAAACTGTTTTTAGAATAACCTCTTAATATTGATGCTTAAAAATACACTAATATGGGCTTCCCTGGTAGCGCAGTGGTTGAGAGTCTGCCTGGCGATGCAGGGGAAACGGGTTCGTGCCCCAGTCTAGGAAGATTCCACATGCCGCAGAGCGGCTGGGCCCATGAGCCATGGCTGCGAGTCCAGAGCCTGCACTCCGGCCACAACAGTGAGAGGGCCACGTACCGAAAAAACAAACAAACAAAAACAAACAAACAAAAAAACCGCTAATATGCTCTAATCATGAGGATAAGTCTGTTTTTATTTATTGAGTAAAATGGCATAATGTGACTAATTTCTACCTCTCTCAATTTATTTATTTATTTATTTATTTTTTTTTTTTTTTTTTTTTTTTTTTTGCGGTATGCGGGCCTCTCACTGTTGTGGCCTCCCCCGTTGCGGAGCACAGGCTCCGGATGCACAGGCCCAGCGGCCATGGCTCCGGATGCACAGGCCCAGCGGCCATGGCTCACGGGCCCAGCCGCTCCGCGGCATATGGGATCCTCCCAGACCGGGGCACGAACCCGTATCCCCTGCATCGGCAGGCGGACTCTCAACCACTGCGCCACCAGGGAGGCCCTCTCAATTTATTTTTTTCCAACCTATGCCCATACACATTCCACTCTTCAGGACCTTCAACTCATTCATTCATTCCTAATTCATCCATGTATTCATTTATTCAATAACTATTTTTCAACACTGTGCTAGGAATGGTGATAGGAAAATGAAGGAGACACAATTCCAGCCCTCAGTAAACCACTGTCTTTTAGAGAAGCTCTCATGAACAGATATTTACTGCCCAATGAAAAGGGGTATAAAACTATAGTAGGGTGAATTATGCCAAAATACATGCAGTTTATAAAAAGCACCATGCTCTTTCTCACCCATCATTTATACATGCTTTTCTTCTGCCTGGAATTATACTCAACCCCTTTTTCTTCTGACAAACTATTATTCATTTTCTTCATGTTTTAAATAGATCTTTTTTTTTTTTTTTTTTTTTTTTTGCGGTACGCGGGCCTCTCACTGTTGTGGCCTCTCCCGTTGCAGAGTACAGACTCCGGATGCGCAGGCTCAGCGACCATGGCTCATGGGCCCAGCCGCTCCGCGGCATGTGGGATCTTCCCAGACCGGGGCACGAACCCGTGTCCCCTGTATCGGCAGGCGGACTCTCAACCATTGAGCCACCAGGGAAGCCCTAAATAGATCTTTTTCCTTCCTTGACATACTCTTCTACAGCTAGTAAGTAACATGTGCAAGTTTCTAACCCAGATTGGCTGTTTCCTTGCATAAAGACAAATGAAAATTAGCTTTTTGTCACTGTATTAAAATCTAGGTTATATTATTCAAGTACGGTCAGACCAACAAATCAGGAGGTGATTGCCATTGAAAAGACAGTTTGTTACTCAGCTCCCAAAAGGAGAGGAATGGAACACTGCACAGGCCACATGCGGAAGCACCAGGAGGTTAGGAGGCAGAGAGGATGAGGGAAAATGTGGGCAAGAGCCTTTATTGTGGGATGGGTGAGACAAGAGTAAGAAGGCTTAGGATTGGCTAGTTTGAATAATTTCAGTGGGCTCTGGGACATAAGGGCCATTCCTAGTTGCCTAGCACTTGGCCCTTGAGTAATTAGGACATGGAAATAGTGGCCCAAGTGTGAGAGCCTCAATAAAAGAAGTAGTTTGTTTGCAGATGAAAGACACACTTGCAAGCCATTCCTTCACTATCTCTAGGAATTGGCTAGCCCTGTGAGAGAGGCAGTCTCTCCAGGATCAGCAAGGCCCCATGATGTCAAAGCATCAGAATAAAAAGACATGCTTAATACAGTCAGTGTATGGAAACTCCTCTAAAAATAATAATAGTAGCTACAATTTTTCCAAACACTGAATTAGACATTTCTTTTCTTTCCTTTGCCCCTTTCTTCCTTCCTTTACTCCTTCCTTCCTTCTTTTTTCTCTCTTCCTCTCTCTCTTTCTAGTTCTCTTGCTCCCCTTTCTCTCCTTTCCTTCCCTCTCTTCTCTTCTCTCTTTCTTCTATATCCCTTCTTCTTCCTTTTCCCTGCCTTCCTTTTCTTCATTTCTACAAATATTAATCAAATTCCTACTAAAATCCAAGCATTATTCTAACTGCTTATTTTCTCTTGAGGAGTAGAAAATACTGGTCTTACTTAGTAGATGAAGTAGTTGGGAATAAAAAGGTTCAGTAACTTACTGAGGTCACACAAATCACAGGCAGCATATCCAGTATTCAAAATTAGTCATGTTTTATTCTTAAGTCTCTATGTTTAAACATTATGCTAAACACAGAACACATACTATGACAACCCTAAAAGTTTGATGTGTTTGAATCTAAGTATCACACACCCACCAACTTCAGAGATGAACTGGTTTGTCAGCTGGACTCAGAAAATATTAAATACTTGGGAAACTGCAATGACCCTTCATTCATCCATCCCACAAATATTAATTGAGCACCTGGTTTCTAGACTAAGTTTCATCATTTATTAACTATGTGACATTGAGAAGGTCACTTAATCTCTCTAAGCCTTGGTTTCCTCATATATAAAATGCAGATAGTGATAGTAACCTTACTAATACAACAAGCTCCTTTGGTAAATCAAAGTAGTTGTACAAAAATAGTTTGTAATTTACTTATATAATAAGTGTGTATAATTTCTAGGTCTGGACCGCCCATTCCATGGCTGACAAAAATGTAAGATCAGCATTTCAAAGTTCAGTGGCTTCTGAGTAATGAACTATACCTTTGTGTCAAGCCACTAAAAATTTGCTGGTGATGCACATTCAGGTGGACATTCTTGTCCTAAATGGTATCTTAATGGTATAATGCACTCCTGGTTATTAAATCTTTGTCCAAATTATATAAGTTCTAATTATAGGAGGGAAATTCAAATCTTAATTTTATTATATTGAAATTTCAAATCTTTTCTTATTTGCAGATCAGGGCTATATGTAGGAAACATGGATTATATTTGACTTTGAGCCTTCTGGAAACATTACTTAACCATCAAGATTTGGGTTACCAGGACAAAATAAAGTAAGTTGATTTTTTATTCACACGGTCTTTTATTAGAATACCAAACACATAGATCTGTCTTTAGGCTAGAAGTTTTATGTATAAAGCAATCAATTTTATCACCTAAAGACAAAGTTAAGGAATGTTTGCTTATATTAAGAACAGAGGATCTTCTTGGTCATAGAAAAACAAAAGCAGTAAACTTCCACTTCCAGTTTACTGGTAAATGGTAAATCAGATGTACCATTTCACCCTAAATAACTAAAAAATAGGACAAAATATATGAAGCAATATTTTTCAGACTTTGGACATCAGGCAGCATAGAACAGTGATTCCTGAGAGAAGGAAATGAGGTAAGCTCAGTTTACTGAACAAGAAGAGGGATTCCAAACTGAGCCCAGCATTCTCCTTGAGCTAAAGGGACAGAGTATGAAGTTCAGGAAGGCCAAGAAGGCTAGAATGTCCAGTACAAAGTAGCAGCAAGGAGAGATCTCCTAGGGGTACTTTCTGGAGATTTCCAAAGAGTTGCCCTCATGTCTTCATGTGAAGACTTGGCTAATGTATGCATTTGAGGAAACCCAAGGCCAGAGAAAGAAACACCAAAAGAAAAAGGTGGGGAAATTTTTAGATCTCACACAGATTTGGGAATAGTTCATATTTCCACCAATCAGAGAGAAACACATGTGGCATTGATTAGCATCCCCAGAAGGGTATTGTGCTGTAGTGAAGCCTAATACATGAGAAATTTGAGTCTCAGAAGGAGAGAAGACAAATAGGGGGAAAGAAAAGAATGTTGAAAAAACAATGGCTGTAAGTTTTCCGAGTTTGAAGAAAACTATAAAGACATGGACCTAAGAAGTGTAATGAAATTCAAATATTAGAAATTTGAAGTAAGCCATACCAAGGCTCAACATAATCAGATTGCTTAAACTAGCAGTAAATAAAAAACCTTAAATGCACAAGAGAAAATGACAAATTACATATAGAGCAGCAAAGATAAGAATTACAACAGATTTATCATTAGAAAAGATGTAAGCAATAAGACAGTGGAAAAACAACCTTAAAGTATTGAAGGAAGAAACTATCAATCTGCAATTCTACATCCAGCAAAACTATCTTTCAAAAACTAATGGAAATTAAGACTTTTTTCACGCATACAAAGTTGAGAGAAGTCATAACTGTCAGAGCAGCACTACAAGAAATATTAAAAGAAGCCCTCAGGCAGAAGGAAAATAATCATTTTTAATCTACACAAAGAAATGAATAGTACAGGAAAAAATAAATGCCAATGAATAAAAATACATTTTCCTTAATTAAAAAAACCTCTTTAAATAATAATTGACTATTTAAGGCAAAAACAATAACAATGTACTGTGGAGTTTATAACATAATAAAGTGCAACATTTGACAATGGCATACAAGACTGGGAGGGGGAAATAAAATTTTACTGTAAAAAGCTCCTTATACTATTAGCTAAGTAGTAAAATTTTGGTTGAAGGAAGAATGTATTGAGTTAAAAATACTAATAGAGAAGATTAAATGGAATAATCACACGTAAATACTAAGAATAGATCAAAAAAAAGAGGGAAAGAAAACTAACAGGACAAATAGAAAATAAATACAAATAAAACTAACAGATTTAAATCCAGCCATATCAATAATTACAATAAGTATTAATGATTCAAATGCATCAATTAAAAGGAGGCAATTTTCAGGGACTTCCCTGGTGGTGCAGTGGTTAAGACTCTGTGCTCCCAATGCAGGGGGCCCGGGTTCGATCCCTGGCCAGGGACCTAGATCCCATATGTATGCCACAACTAAGAGTGTGCATGCCACAACTAAGGAGCCGGTGAGCTGCAACTAAGAAGCCACCCTGCCACAACTCAGGAACCCACCTGCTGCAACTAAGACCTGGTGTAAACAAATAAATAAATTAAATTAAATTAAAAGGCAGCAATTTTCAGATTTCATTTAAAAATCAAGACCCAACTAAATGCTATCTGAAATGAACCCCTTTAGAATATAAAGCAGACACACAGAAAGTAAAAGGATGGAAAGTGATATACCTTATTAATTCTAATGAAAAGAAAGCTGGGATGGTTACACTAAAGTCAGACAAAGTGGTTTCTAAATCAAGAGGTATTGCCAGAAATTCAATTCATCAAGAGGACATACAAACCTAAATGATCATGCCCTTAATAATATAGCTTCAATTTACATGAAGTAAAAACAAAACTGGAAGAAGGAATAGGTTCACAATTATAGTTGGAGAACTGAACATCTTTCTGTCAGTAATTGATAAAACAATTAGACATAAAATCAGTAAGAATATAGAAGACTTGGACCATATTATCAACTAAATTGATGTAACTGGCAATTACTCCACACAACAGCAGAATACAGATTCCTTTTAAGTGTTCATGAAATATTTAAGGGATAAACCCTATCTACCCTGATCCATAAAACAAGTCTCAGTAAATTTAGAAGGATTAAATCATATAAAATATGTTTTCTGACCCCCAAAATTTAAATTAGAAATCAAAAAACAAAAACAAAATAAAATCTTGGAATTCTCCAAACATTATGAAACTAAACAATACACTTATAAATAACCACTGATCAAAGAAGAAATCACAAGGGAAATTAGACAATATTTTGAACTGAATTAAAATGAAAACACAATACACCAATAATCTTTGTCTTTTTTTCCTTTTCTTTTTCTTTTTTTTCCCAAACCCACTATATAATACTTTAAGGGAAGGGTTAGAAAGTGGTATACTTAACAAGAGCCTCAGGTCATTCTTTTTTTTTTAATTTTTAAATTTTATTTTATTTATCTATTTATATCTTTTTTTTTTTTTTTTTTTTTTTTTTTTTTGCGGTACGCGGGCCTTTCACTGTTGTGGCCTCTCCCATTGCAGGGCACAGTCTCCAGACGTGCAGGCTCAGTGGCCATGGCCCACAAGCCCAGCTGCTCCATGGGTTTATTTCTATTTATTTTTATTTATTTCTTTATACAGCAGGTCCTTATTAGTCATCAATTTTATACACATCGGTGTATATATGTCAATCCCAATTGCGCAATTCAACACGCCCCCACCCCCACAACCCCGCCGCTTTCCCCCTTGGTGTCCATATGTTTGTTCTCTACATCTGTGTCTCAATTTCTCCCCTGCAAACCAGTTCATCTGTACCATTTTTCTAGGTTCCACATATATGCATTAATATATGATATTTTTCTCTTTCTGACTTACTTCACTCTGTATGACAGTCTCTACATCCATCCAGGTCTCAACAAATGACCCAATTTCATTCTTTTTTATGTCTGAGTAATATTCCATTGTATATATGTACCACATCTTCTTTATCCATTCGTCTGTCCATGGGTATTTAGGTTGCTTCCATGACCTGGCTATTGTAAATAGTGCTACAATGAACATTGGGTGCATGTGTCTTTTTGAATTATGGTTTCCTCTGGGTATATGCCCAGTAGTGGGATTGCTGGGTCATATGGTAATTCTATTTTTAGTTTTTTAAGGAACCTCCATACCGTTCTCCACATTGGCTGTATCAAGTTACATTCCGAGCAACAGTGCAAGAGGGTTCCCTTTTCTCCACACCCTCTCCAGCATTTGTTCTTTGTAGATTTTCTGATGATGCCCATTCTAACTGGTGTGAGGTGTTACCTCATTGTACTTTTGATTTGCATTTCTCTAATAATTAGTGATGTTGAGCAGCTTTTCATGTGCTTCTTGTCCATCTATATGTCTTCTTTGGAGAAATGTCTATTTAGGTCTTCTGCCTATTTTTGGATTGGGTTGTTTGTTTTTTTAATATTGAACTGCATGAGCTGTTTATATATTTTGGAGATTAATCCTTTGTCCATTGATTCATTTGCAAATATTTTCTCCCATGCTGAGGGTTGTCTTTTCATCTTGTTTATGGTTTCCTTTGCTGTGCAAAAGGTTTTAAATTTCATTAGGTCCCATTTGTTTATTTTTTATTTATTTCCATTACTCTAGGAGGTGGATCAAAAAAGATCTTGTTGTGATTTATGTCAAAGAGTGTTCTTCCTATGTTTTCCTCTAAGAGTTTTGTAGTGTCCATCTTACATTTAGGTCTCTAATCCATTTTGAGTTTATTTTTCTGTATGGTGTTAGGGAGTGTTCTAATTTCATTCTTTTACATGTAGCTGTCCAGTTTTCCCAGCACCACTTATTGAAGAGAGTGTCTTTTCTCCATTGTATATCCTTGCCTCCTTTGTCATATATTAGTTGACCAGAGGTGTGTAGGTGTGTCTCTGGGCTTTCTATCCTGTTCCATTGATCTATGTTTCTGGTTTTGTGCCAGCACCATATTATCTTGATTACTGTAGCTTTGTAGTACACTCTGAAGTCAGGGAGTCTATTCCTCTGCCTTCGTTTTTTTTCCATCAAGACTGCTTTGGCTATTCGGGGTCTTTAGTGTCTCCATACAAATATTAAGATTTTTTGTTCTAGTTCTGTATAAAATGCCATTGGTAATTTGATAGGGATTGCATTGAATCTGTAGATTGCTTTGGGAAGTATAGTCATTTTCACAATATTGATTATTCAAGTCCAAGAACATGGTATATCTCTCCAACTGTTTGTGTCATCTTTAATTTCTTTCATCAGTGGCTTATAGTTTTCTGCATACAGGTCTTTGTCTCCCTAGGTAGGTTTTTCCTAGGTATTTTATTCTTTTTGTTGCAATGGTAAATGGGAGTGTTTCCTTAATTTCTCTTTCACATTTTTCATCATTAATTTATAGGCATGCAAGAGATTTTTGTGCATTAATTTTGTGTCCTGCCACTTTACCAAATTCATTGATTAGCTCTAGTAGTTTTCTGGTGGGATCTTTAGGATTCTCTATGTATAGTATCATGTCATCTGCAGACAGTGAGAGTTTTACTTCTTCTTTTCCAATTTGTATTCTTTGTATTTCTTTTTCTTCTCTGATTGCCATGGCTAGGACTTCCAAAACTATGTTGAATAATAGTGGTGAGAGTGGACATCCTTATCTTGTTCCTGATCTTAGAGGAAATGCTTTCAGTTTTTCACCATTGAGAATGATGTTTACTGTGGGTTTGTTGTATATGGGCTTTATTATGTTGAGGTAGGTTCCATCTTTGCCCACTTTCTGGAGAGTTTTTATCATAAATAGGTGTTGAATTTTGTCAAAAGCTTTTTCTGCATCTATTGAGATGATCATATGGTTTTTATTCTTCAATTTGTTAATATGGTATATCATATTGTTTGATTTGTGTATATTGAAGAATCCTTGCATCCCTGGGATAAATCCCACTTGATCATGGTGTATGATCCTTTTAATGTGTTGTTGAATTCTCTTTGCTAGTATTTGTTGAGGGTTTTTGCATCTATATTCATCAGTGATATTGGTCTGTAGTTTTCTTTTTTTGTAATATCTTTGTCTGGTTTTGGTATCAGTGTGATGGTGGCCTCGTAGAATGAGTTTGGGAGTGTTCTTCCCTCTGCAATTTTTTGGAAGACTTTGAGAAGGATGTGTGTTAGCTCTTCTCTAAATATTTGATAGAATTCACCTGTGAAGCCATATGGTCCTGGACTTTTGTTTGTTGGAAGATTTTTAATCACAGTTTCAATTTCATTACTTGTGATTGGTCTGTTCATATTTTCTATTTCTTCCTGGTTCAGTCTTGGAAGGTTATACCTTTCTAAGAATTTTTCCATTTCTTCCAGGTTGTCCATTTTATTGGCATAGAGTTGCTTGTACTAGTCACGTAGGATGCTTTGTATTTCTGTGGTGTCTGTTGTAACTTCTCCTTTTTCATTTCTAATTTTATTGATTTCATTCCTCTCCCTCTTTTTCTTGATTAGTCTGCCTAATGGTTTATCAATTTTCTTTATCTTCTCAAAGAACCAGCTTTTAGGTTTTTTTATGTTTGCTATTGTTTTCATTGTTTCTATTTCATTTATTTCTGCTCTGATTTTATGATTTCTTTCCTTCTGCTAACTTTGGGTTTTGTTTGTTTTTCTTTCATTAGTTCCTTTAGGTATATGGTTAGATTGTTTATTTGGGATTTTTCTTGTTTCTTGCGGTAGGCTTGTGTAGCTATAAACTTCCCTCTGAGAACTGCTTTTGCTGCATCCCATAAGTTTTGGATTGTCGTGTTTTCATTGTCATTAGTCTCCAGGTATATTTTGATTTCCCCTTTGATTTCTTCAGCGATTTCTTGGTTATTTAGTAACGTATTGTTTAGCCTCCGTGTTTTTGTGTTTTTTACACTTTTTCCCCTGTAATTCACTTCTAATCTCATAGCATTGTATTCGGAAAAGATGCTTGATATGATTTCAATTGTCTTAAATTTATTGTGTGTAAATTTACTGCAGGTGGTGGAAGGGGGAAGCATAGGAGCCACGGAGGAGAGCACAGCCACAGGGGTGCAGAGGGCAAAGTGGAGAGATTCCCGCACACAGGATCAGTGCCGACTGGCACTCACCAACCCAAGAGGCTTGTCTGCTCACCCGCTGGGGCAGGCGTGGCTGGGAGCTGAGGCTCGGGCTTCGGTCGGAATGCAGGGAGAGGACTGGCGGCGTGAACACAACCTGCAGAGGGTTACTGCACCATGGCTAGCCTGGAGGGAGTACAGGGAAAAGTCTGGACCTGGTGAAGAGACAAGAGACTTTTTCTTGCCTCTTTGTTTCCTGGTGCATGAGGAGAGGGGATTAAGAGCGCTGCTTAAAGGAGCTGCAGAGACAGGTGTGAGCCACGGCTATCAGCGTGGACCCCAGAGATGGGCACTAGATGCTAAGGCTGCTGCTGCTGCCACCAAGAATCCTGTGAGCAAGCACAGGTCACTATCCACACTGGCCCTCTCGGGACTCTGTGCAGCCTGCCACTGCCAGGGTCCCGTGATCGAGGGACAACTTCCCCGGAAGAAGGAACAGCACGCCTCAGGCTGATGCAATGTCACACTGGCCTCTGCCACCGCAGGCTCACCCCGTATCCGCACCCCTCCCTCCCCCTGGCCTGAGTGTGCCAAAACCCCTGAATCAACGGCTTCTTTAACCCCGTCCTGTCTGATCAAACAACAGACGCCCTCAGGTGACCTACATGTAGAGGCGAGGCCAAATGCAAAGCTGAACCCCCGGAGCTGTCCGAACAAAGAAGAGAAAGGGAAATTTCTCCCAGCAGCCTCAGAAGCAGCAGATTAAAGCTCGACAATCAAATCCATGTACCCTGCTTGTGTGGAATACAGGAATAGACAACAAATAATCCCAAATTGAGAAAGTGGACTTTGGGAGCAAGATAGATCATTTTTTCCCCTTTTCATCTTTTTGTGAGTATGTATGTGTATGCTTCTGTGTGAGAGTTTGTCTGTATACCTTTGCTTTCACAATTTGTCCAAGGGTTCTGTCCATCTGGTTTTTTTTTTTTTACTTTAAAAATTTTTTTCTTAAAATTATTTTTTATTTTAATAACTTTATTTTATTTTATCTTACCTTATTTTATTCTATCCCCTTTCTTTCTTTCTTTTTTCTTTCTTTCTTTCATTTTTTCTGCCTTTTATTCTGAGCCGTGTGGAGGACACAGTCTGGGTGCTCCAGCCAGGCATCAGGGCTGTGTCACTGAGGTGAAGAGCCAACTTCAGGACACTGGTCCATAAGAGACCCTCCAGCTCCACGTAATATCAAATGGTGAATATCTCCCAGAGATCTCCATCCCCATGCCAAGACCAAGTTTCACTCAACAACCAGCAAGCTACAGTGCTGAACACCCTATGCCAAACAACTAGCAAGACAGGAACACATCCCCATCCATTAGCAGAGAGGCTGCCTAAAATAATAATAAGGCCACAGACACCCCAAAACACACCACCAGACGTGGACCTGCCCACCAGAAAGACAAGATCTAGCCTCATCCACCAGAACACAGGCACTAGTCCCCTCCACCAGGAAACCTATACAGCCCACTGAACCAACCTTAGCCACTGGGGACAGACACCAAAAACAATGGGAACTACGAAGCTGCAGCCTGCGAAAAGGATACCCCAAACACAGTATGATAAGCAAAATGAAAAGACAGAAAAACACAGAGCAGATGAAGGAGCAAGGTAAAAACCCACCAGAACTAACAAATGAAGAGGAAATAGGCAGTGTACCTGAAAAAGAATTCCGAATAATGAAAGTAAAGGTGATCCAAAATCTTGGAAATAGAATAGAGAAAATGCAAGAAACATTTTAAAAAGACCTAGAAGAACTAAAGAGGAAACAAGCAATGATGAACAACACAATAAATTAAATTAAAAATACTCCAGAAGGGATCAATAGCAGAATAACTGAGGCAGAAGAACGGATAAGTGACCTGGAAGATAAAATAGTGGAAATAACTACTGCAGAGCAGAATACAGAAAAAAGAATGAAAAGAACTGAGGACAGTCTCAGAGACCTCTGGGACAACATTAAAGGCACCAATATTCAAATTATAGGGGTCCCAGAAGAAGAAGAGAAAAAGAAAGGGACTGAGAAAATATTTGAAGAGATTATAGTTGAAAACTTCCCTAATATGGGAAAGGAAATAGTTAATCAAGTCCAGGAAAAACAGAGAGTCCCATACATGATAAATCCAAGGAGAAATATGCCAAGACACATATTACTCAAACTATCAAAAATTAAATACAAAGAAAACATATTAAAAGAGCCAAGGGAAAAACAACAAATAACACACAAGGGAATCCCCATAAGGTGAACAGCTGATCTTTCAGCAGAAACTCTGCAAGCGAGAAGGGAGTGGCAGGACATATTTAAAGTGATGAAGGAGAAAAACCTACAACCAAGATTACTCTATGCAGCAAGGATCTCATTCAGATTTGATGGAGAAATTAAAACCTTTACAGACAAGCAAAAGCTGAGAGAGATCAGCACCACCAAACCAGATTTACAACAAATGCTAAAGGAACTTCTATAGGAAAGAAACACAAGAGAAGGAAAAGACCTACAATAACAACCCAAAACACTTAAGAAAATGGGAATAGGAACATACATATCGATAATTACCTGAAATGTAAATGGATTAAATTCTCCCACCAAAGACACAGACTGGCTGAATGGATACAAAAACAAGACCCGTATATATGTTGTCTACAAAAGACCCACTTCAGACCTAGAGACACATACAGACTGAGGTGAGGGGATGGAAAAAGATATTCCATGCAAATGGAAATCAGAAGAAAGCTGGAGTAGCAATTCCCATATCAGAAAAAATGGACTTTAAAATAAAGACTATTACAAGGGACAAAGAAGGACACTACATAATGATCAAGGGAGCAATCCAAGAAGAAGATATAACAATTGTAAATATTTATGCACCCAACATAGAAGCACCTCAATACATAAGGCAAATACTAACAGCCATAAAAGGAGAAATTGACAGTAACACAATCATAGTAGGGGCTTTAACACCCCACTTCCACCAATGGACGGATCATCAAAAATGAAAATAAATAAGGAAACACAAGCTTTAAATGATACATTAAACAACATGGACTTAATGGATATTTACAGTACATTCCATCCAAAAACAACAGAATACACATTTTTCTCAAGTGCTCATGGAACATTCTCAAGGATAGGTCATACCTTGGCTCACAAATCTAGCCTTGGTAAATTTAATAAAATTGAAATCATATCAAGTATCTTTTCTGACCACAACGCTATGAGACTAGATATCAATTACAGGAAAAGATCTGTAAAAAATACAAACACATGGAGGATAAACAATATACTACTTAATAAAGAAGTGATCACTGAAGAAATCAAAGAGGAAATTAAAAAATACCTAGAAACAAATGACAATGGAGACACAATGACCCAAAACTGATGGGATGTAGCAAAAGCAGTTCTAAGAGGGAAGGTTATAGCAATACAACCCTACATTAAGAAACATGAAACATCCCGAATAAACAACCTAACCTTGCACCTAAAGCAATTAGAGAAAGAAGAACAAAAAAAAAAAACCCAAAGTTAGCAGAAGGAAAGGAATCATAAAGATCAGATCAGAAATCAATGAAAAAGAAATGAAGGAAATGATAGCAAAGATCAATAAAACGAAAAGTTGGTTCTTTGAGAAGATAAATAAAATTGGTAAACAATTAGCCAGACTCATCAAGAAAAAAAGGGAGAAGACTCAAATCAATAGAATTAGAAATGAAAAAGGAGAAGTAACAACTGACACTGCAGAAACACAAAAGATCATGAGAGATTACTACAAGCAACTCTATGGCAATAAAATGGACAACCTGGAAGAAATGGAAAAATTCTTAGAAATGCACAACCTTCCAAGACTGAACCAGGAAGAAATAGAAAATATGAACAGACCAATCACAAGCACTGGAATTGAAAATGTGATTAAAAATCTTCCAACAAACAAAAGCCCAGGACCAGATGGCTTCACAGGCGAATTCTGTCAAACATTTAGCGAAGAGCTAACACCTATCCTTCTCAAACTCTTCCAAAATATAGCAGAGGGAGGAACACTCCCAAACTCATTCTACGAGGCCACCATCACCCTGATACCAAAACCAGACAAAGATGTCACAAAGAAAGAAAACTACAGGCCAATATCACTGATGAACATAGATGCAAAAATCCTCAACAAAATACTAACAAACAGAATCCAACAGCACATTAAAAGGATCATACACCATGATCGAGTGAGGTTTATTCCAGGAATTCAAGGATTATTCAATATATGCAAATCAATCAACGTGATATACCATATTAACAAACTGAAGGAAAAAAAACATATGATCATCTCAATAGATGCAGAGAAATCTTTCGACAAAATTCAACACCCATTTATGGTAAAAACCCTGTAGAAAGTAGGCATAGAGAGAACTTTCCTCAACATAATAAAGGCCATATATGACAAACCCACAGCCAACATCATCCTCAATGGTGAAAAACTGAAACCATTTCCACTAAGATCAGGAAAAAGACAAGGTTGCCCACTCTCACCACTATTATTCAACATAGTTTTGGAAGTTTTAGCCACAGCAATCAGAGAAGAAAAAGAAATAAAAGGAATCCAAATCGGAAAAGAAGAAGTAAAGCTGTCACTGTTTGCAGATGACATGATACTATCCATAGAAAACCCTAAAGATGCTACCAGAAAACTACTAGAGCTAATCAATGAATTTGGTAAAGTAACAGGATACAAAATTAATGCACAGAAATCTCTTGCATTCCTATACACGAATGATGAAATATCTCAAAGAGAAATTAAGGAAACACTCCCATTTACCATTACAACAAAAAAGAATAAAATACCTAGGAATAAACCTACCTACAGAGACAAAAGACCTATATGTTGAAAACTATAAGCCACTGATGAAAGAAATTAAAGATGACACAAACAGATGGACAGATATACCATATTCTTGGATTGGAAGAATCAACATTGTGAAAACGACTATACTACCCAAAGCAATCTACAGATTTAGTGCAATCCCTATCACACTACCAATGGAGTTTTTCACAGAACTAGAAAAAATTTTTTTCACAATTTGTATGGAAACACAAAAGACCCTGAATAGCCAAAGCAATCTTGTGAAAGAAAAATGGAGCTGGAGGAATCAGGCTCCCTGACTTCAGACTATACTACAAAGCTTAAGTAATCAAGACAGTATGGTACTGGCACACAAACAGAAATATAGATCAATGGAACAGGATAGAAAGCCCAGAGATAAACCCACACACATATGGTCACCTTATCTTTGATAAGGGAGGCAAGAATATACAGTGGAGAAAAGACATCCTTTTCAATAAGTGGTGCTGGGGAAACTGGACAGATACATGTAAAAGAATGAAATTAGAACACTCCCTAACACCATACACAAAAATAAGCTCAAAATGCATTAAAGACCTAAATGTAATGCCAGACACTATCAAACTATTAGAGGAAAACATAGGCAGAACATTCTATGATGACCTAAATCATGGCAAGATCATTTTTGACCCACCTCCTAGAGAAATGGAAATAAACCCAAAAATAAACAAATGGAACCTAATGAAACTTAAAAGCTTTTGCACAGTAAAGGAAACCATAAACAGGATGAAAAGACAACCCCCAGAATGTGAGAATATATTTGCAAATGAAGCAACTGACAAAGGATTAATCTCCAAAATTTACAAGCAGCTCATGTAGCTCAATATCAAAAAAACAAAAAAACCCAATCCAAAAATGGACAGAAAACCTAAATACACATTTCTCCAAAGAAGATACACAGATTGCCAACAAACACATGATAGGATGCTCAACATCACTAATCATTAGAGAAATGCAAAGCAAAACTACAATGAGATATCATCTCACACTGCTCAGAATGGCCAGCATCAAAAATGTACAAACAATAAATGCTGGAGAGGGTGTGGAGAAATGGGAACCCTCTTGCACTGTCGGTGGGAATGTAAATTGATACAGCCACTATGGAGAACAGTATGGAGGTTCCTTAAAAAACTACAAATAGAACTACCATATGACCCAGCAATCCCACTACTGGGCATATACCCTGAGAAAACCATAATTCAAAAACCGTCATGTACCATCATGTTCATTGCAGGTCTATTTACAATAGCCAGGACATGGAAACATCCTAAGTGTCCATTGACAGGTGAATGAATAAAGAAGATGTGACACATATATACAATGGAATATTACTCAGCCATAAAAATAAAAGAAATTGAGTTATTTGTAGTGAGGTGGATGGACCTAGAGTCTGTCATAGAGAGTGAAGTAAGTCAGAAGGAGAAAAAAATACAGTATGCTAACACATATATATGGAATCTAAAAAAAAAAATGGTCATGAAGAACCTGGGTGCAAGACAGGAATAAAGACACAGACCTTCTAGATAATGGACTTGAGGACACGGGTGGGGGAAGGGTAAGCTGGGACAAAGTGAGAGAGTGGCATGGACATATATACACTACCAAATGTAAAATAGATAGCTTGTGGGAAGTAGCTGCATAGCACAGGGAGATTGGCTCGGTGCTTGGTGACCACCTAGAGGAGTGGGATAGAGAGGATTGGAGGGAGGGAAATGCAAGACGAAGAGGTATGGGGATATATGTATATGTGTAACTGATTCATTTTGTTATAAAGCAGAAACTAACACACCATTCTAAAGCAATTATGCTCCAATAAAGATGTTATAATAAATAAATATATATATATAAATAAATAAAATAAAAAATCTCAAAATTAATTAAAGACCTAAATATAAGGCCAGACAGTATAAAACTTTTAGAGGAAAGCAGAGGCAGAACACTCTTTGACATAAATTGCAGCAAGATCTTTTTTGACTCACCTCCTAGAGTCATGAAAATAAAAACAAAAATAAGCAAATGGGATCTAAGTAAACTTAAAAGCTTTTGCACAGCAAGGAAACCATAAACAGCATGAAAAGACAACCCTCATAATGGGAGAAAATATTTGCAAACGAAGCAACAAACAAGGGATCCATGTCCAAAATATACAAACAGCTCATGCAGTTCAATATCAAAATAAATAAATAAAATAACAATCAAATAATGGAAGAACCTCTATATTGACATTTCTCCAAAGAAGATGTATGGGTGGCCAAAAAGCACATGAAAAGATGCTCAGCGTCACTAATTATTGAGAAATGCAAATCAAAACTACAGTGAGGTATCATCTCACACCAGTCAGAATGGCCATCATCAAAAAATCTACAAAAAATAAATGCTGGAGAGGGTGTGGAGAAAAGGGAATGCTCTTACAGTGTTGGTGGGAACGTAAACTGATACAGCCACTATGGAGAACAGTACGGAGGTTCCTTAAGAAACTGAAAAGAGAATTAACATATGACCCAGCAATCCCACTACTGGATATACCCCCAGAAAACCATAATTCAAAAGGATACATGTGGGAGTTCCCTGGTGCAGAGTGGTTAAGAATCTGCCTGCCAGTGCAGGGGACACAGGTTCAAGCCCTGGTCTGAGAAGATCCCACATGCTATGGAGCAACTAAGCCCATGCGCCACAACTATTGAGCCTGCACTCTAGAGCCCACAAGCCACAACTACTGAGCACGCGTGCCACAACTACTGAAGCCCGCACACCTAGAGCCCATGCTCCACAACAAGAGAAGTCACCACAATGAGAAACCCACACACCGCAACAAAGAGTAGCCCCCTCTCAATGCAACAAGAACAAGCCTGCATGCAGCAATGAAGACCCAATGCAGCCAAAAATAAATAAATAAATAGATACATTTCAAAAGAGATACATGCACCCCAATGTTCATTGCAACACTATTTACAATAGCCAGGACATGGAAGCAACCTAAATGTCTATCAACAGAGGAATGGATAAAGAAGATGTGGTACATATACACAATGGAATATTACTCAGCCATAAAAAAGAGCAAACTAATGCCATTTGCAACAACATGGATGGACCTAGAGATTATCATACTGAGTGAAGTAAGTCAGACATAGAAGGACAAATATCATATGATACTGCTTATATGTGGGATCTAAAAAAGGGGTACAAATGGGGCTTCCCTGGTGGTGTAGTGGTTGAGAGTCCGCCTGCCGATGCAGGGGACACGGGTTTGTGCCCTGGTCCAGGAAGATCCCACATGTCACAGAGCAGCTAGGCCTGTGAGCCATGGCTGCTGAGCCTATGCATCTGGAGCCTGTGCTCTGCAATGGGAGAGGCCAGAACAGTAAGAGGCCCACGTACCGCAAAAAAAAAAAAAAAGAAAGAAAAAAAAAGAAAGGGGTACAAATGAATTTATTTACAAAACAGAAGTAGAGTCATAAATGTGGAAAACAAACTTATGGGGACTTCCCTGGTGGCGCAGCAGTTAAGAATCTGCCTGCCAATGGAGGGGACATGGGTTCAATCCCTGGTCCAGGATGATCTCACATGCCGCAGAGCAACTAAGCCCATGTGCCTCAACTACTGAGCCTGTGCTCTAGAGCCTGTGAGCCAGAACTACTGAGCCTGTACATCACAACTACTGAAGCCTGCATGCCCTAGAGCCCACATGCCACAACTACTGAGCCCATGCACTGCAAGTACTGAAGCCTGTGCACCTAGAGCCCTGTGCTCCACAACAAGAGAAGCCATCACAATGAGAAACTCACACACCACAATGAAGAGTAGCCCCCGCTTACCCCAACTAGAGAAAGCCAATGTGCAGCAACGAAGACCCAAGGCAGCCAAAAAAAAAAATTGAAAGAAAACAAACTTATGGTCATCAGGGGATAAGTGGGGTGAAGGATAAATTGGGAGATTGGGATTGACTTATACACACTACTATATATAAAATAGATAACTAATAAGAACCTGCTGTATAGCATAGGGAAGTCTACTCAATACTCTGCAATGGCCTATGTGGGAAAAGAATCTAAAAAAAAAAAAGTGGATATATCTATATGTGTAACTGATTCACTTTGCTGTACACCTGAAACTAACACAACATTGTAAATCAACTATACTCCAATAAAAATTTTTAAAAATACAAAACAATATTTCTTTGAAAGCTATTGTTTGAAATTCCAATTGAACAACCAACAGAAAGAAGGAAAAACCCCTCCGTGGAAGACATTAACATCTCATAAAATCTCTAGAATTATCCATACAAAATGTTCAGTTAGAAATGGTCATGAATGATACAAAACAGAACATGGATTTTCAAATAACTCTAATTAATACGTTTAAGAAAATGAATAAGATGAAGAATTTTCAGCCATTAATTTGAATCTATAAAAGGAATCAAATGGAATATCTAGAACTAAAAAATACAAAAACTAAATTTAAAAACTCAACAGATGGGTTTAATAGAAGATAGCTGAAGAGAGGATTAGTGAACTGGAATATCATTCAATAGGAAATATCCAGGTTGAAGCATAAATGAGAAAAGATGATGGGATATACAAAACAGAATGTATAAGAGACATATAGGAAATGGTGACACTATCCAAGATATGTGTAATTAAGTCGCAGAAGGAGAGGAGGAAGAGAGTATAGATGAAGCAATATCTGAAGAAATTATGACTGAAAAATTTCCAAAACTGATAAAAATATCTCAAACCACAGATCCAAGAAATGATACAAACTCCCATGAAGACAAGCACAAAAGAGCTTAGACTCCTCCAAACATGGTTTGTTCTAAGATTTAAAGTAGTATTTTACAAAAATGAAATATGACCCCAACTTTGAATCTCTTCACAGTGGAGCCTGTGAAGTGAGGGAAAGAAAGAAGGAGAGCAGGAAGCATGGAGCAGGGCTGTAGCATGACTACTGATGGGAGAAAATTAGGAGGGAATGATGGTAGCCTCAGAGGTTCATTGATCCCCTCAAACATTTTCTGATGGCCCGTCACTCAAGATAGCACAGAAAAATGGCTAAGAGCTTAACCTCCCTTTTATTAAGAAAAAAAATCCATAGTAATTCCTAGTTAGAACTACTTATACTGAAGGGACAGAAAATCCAACTCAGTTTGTTTAGACATTAAAGAGATTTCGTTTATGTAACTTAAAAGTCTTGCAGCAGCAAGAGCTATAGACATGGTTTGATCTAGCCATTCAAGTGTCAGATCAAAGATCTGCTCTCTTTCTGGCTCCCTGATTGCTTTACCTGGTGTTGGCATCATCTTCAGCCTCTAAATGTTGGTGTCCCAACTGCTCTGGGCACTCCTGCAATAGCAAAATAGCTCTGGCAGCTATGTTCATCATATATTCACAGCACTCTCTTTTGGGAGGTCCTGCCAAGAAGGAGAGAACTTTACTAGCTAAGAAACTATAACAGATATCTCCTCTCATCTCAGAGACTCAGACTGAGTTTCATGTCCGTCTTTGAAACAAGACTGTGTTTGGGATGCCAAAATAGTCTTCAACGAATCAGAAACCAAGATTGGAGTTGGAACTAAGGATATTCCCACCAAACCACAGCACTGGGATGAGGGAGGGGTGGCCCCTACAAAGCAAGATATCACTAGATGGGCATAATGAAGGGTCTCATGCATGGCCCATAAGGCCCTTTAGTTCTGCAAATATCTAACCCACTTCTCTTCTCTTTTCATCCCGTGTCAGCTAGGCTCTTCTCTCAGCTATTGCTTGAATGCACCAAATACTCCCTTCCTTGAGGCCTTTGCCTTTGTTATAGCTTCTTCCTGGAATGATCTTTCCCCAGACATTTGCATGGCTTTCTCCCTTGTTTCTCCACTCAGGACTCTATTTAAGTGTCACTTCATAGAGGCCTTTGTTGAATTATCTATCTAAAAATAGCAACTGCAATTACTTTCTACCCCCATCATTGGCTTTAGTTGTGTTTCTAGCACTTATCACTACTTGACGTTATTTTTTGTACCTACTTGTTTGCCCTCACCACTGGAATGTACACTCCATGAGAAGATTCTGCCTTGTTCATTGTTGTATCATAATAAGCATTTAGCAAATGTTTGTTGAGTGAATGAATGGGTTAGAATCCCAACCTAACCCTACCTCTGTCATCTCAAGCAGATAACTGAAACTTTCATTGCTCAGTCTCCTCACCTGTCAAATGGAGATATTTCTACCTCACAGAGTTATTCTTCAGATTAAGAAAACACGTGGGAAATGTCTGACATATATAGATATTCAAGATATATACGTCTTCTTCTCACAAAAGCTTCATCCAGTAGATCCAATGAGGCCATATTCTTTCTTTCCTTCTTTCTTTCTTTCTTTCTTCCTTTTTCTTCATTTCTTTCTCTTTCTTTCTTCTTTCTTTCTTCCTTTTTCTTCATTTCTTTCTTTCTTTCTTTCTTCCTTTTTCTTCATTTCTTTCTTTCTTTCTTCTTTCTTTCTTCCTTCCTTTCTTTCTTTCTTAGAAAGTATAGTTGATTTACAATGTTTCAGGTATACAGAAAAGTGATTCAGTTATTCATATATATATATATATAATGTTTTTCAGATTCCTTTACACTATAGGTTGTTACAAGATATTGAATATAGTTCCCGTGCTATATAGTAGATCTTTGTTTATCTATTTTATATATAGTAGTGTATATCTGTTAATCCCAAATTACCAATTTATTCCTCCCTTTCCCATTGCCCCTTCCCCCCCCCTTTTTTTGTGGTACATGGGCCTCTCACTGTCGTGGCCTCTCCCGTTGTGGAGCACAGGCTCTGGACGTGCAGGCCCAGCGGCCATGGCTCACAGGCCCAGCCGCTCCGTGGCATGTGGGATCCTCCCGGACCAGGGCATGAACCCGTGTCCCCTGCATCGGCAGGTGGACTCCCAACCATTGCACCACCAGGAAAGCCCCAACCCCTTTCCCCTTTGGTAACCATAAGTTTGTTTTCTATGTCTGTGAGTCTATTTCTGTTTTATAAAGAAATTCATTTGTATCATTTTTTTAGATTCCACATATAAGTGATATCATATTATATTTGTCTTTTTCTACCTGACTTACTTCGCTTAGTATGATAATCTCTGGGTCCATCCATGTTGCTGCAAATGACATTATTTCATTTTTTAAGTCAGTTGTTATCTATTATGGCTTTACTTTAGTATAACCTGGGAATTTTTTAGAATTCCCAAAGGGTTCTCACCCCTAGAGATTCTGATATAATTGGTCTGCGTGACACTTAGGCATTGGTAATTTTTAAAGCTCCCCAGGTGGGAGCATTTTAGCAGCCAGTGTTGAAGACCATTGATTTCAAGTCATTAGTTGGGGTGGGGGAGAGAGGGTAGGGCTGGCTGTGTAACTCAGAAACCATTGGAAGCCCTGTAAAACCTGGTTCTTCCAATACCTGGAAATCTCTAGAAGCCAGCTTGGCCTATTTCTTCCAGCACAAATCTTCAACTGGCAGTCTAGACAGATGGTTATTATTTATCCTTCCTGCTGTGTTAGAAAGAAAAAAAAATCAGCTCTGCCTCAGGTTTCTCAATTTTCACATGTGCAAACCATTACCTTTTAAAATATGCTTATAGGCATTAGGAGGGAGAAAGGGAAGCTTAAAAGAGACCAGGGAGACAAGCATCCATCTTCTTCTAATAGAACTTTTAGAAGTGCAGACAGTAGAGAAACTGGACCAGGACAAACTCTAGGTTCTAGATCTTATACTAAAAGGGATAATGCATGTGAACAGTGCCCACAAAAATGCCTGGCACATCATAATTAATGTAAAGTCCTCTTTTCTGGAGAAACTAGATTGCTTAAGATCACATAAAATAACACAGTAACAAATAATACTACCTGGTATTGGGCATCTTTCCTGTGTTACGCATTTTATTAGGTAAGTTTTTTTAATCTTCACAATATTACTGCAGAAAGCTATTATCATTCCCTTTTCACAACTGACAAAATTAGGATCTGAAAGCTTGTGGCTGGTAAAGGGAAGCAGCCAGATTATAGCATTCAGATCTGACACCAAAGTTCATCTATAGCATCTGGGTTACGTATAGAAGGATAAAGAGAGAAATCCTTCCTCCCATAGGGCCTGAAAAAGAATGGGAGACACAGAATTATATATTCAGTGACTGTATTTTCCAAACTTCAGATTAGGGCACATGATCATCCATTTAGTCAACCAACATGCAATGAGTATTTATTCTAATGCTGGGTGCTGGGACTTCAGAGAAGATTATGAAATCGCATTGCCTTCTCCATCAAGAAACTGTGGGAGAAGATTCATAATGAGTTGTAGGTGCAATGTTAAAAGCCTAACAAAAGGCTTTTTAATCCAATTGTGAATTTATTTATATAAACATCCTTACATAGATAACACTATTAGTTAACATTTATTGAGTACTTGCTATGCTCCAAGTATTTGCTTTACATTTTCTAGTTCATTTAATCCTCACAATAACCTATAGATGGCATTATCCCCATTTTACATAAATGGAAACTGAGACACAAAGAGGACAAGTCCCTTGCCCTAGGTCATGCAGCTAATAGAGAAAAGAGCCAAGACTCAAACCCAAGTCATCTGACTTCAGAGCCTCTATTCTCCACCACTGTGTTATACTGTCACCCTCTACCTTTTGTTTAAAATTCATTGATTGAACCATTTTATTGAAAATAGCAACACCCAACTCAGAAACAATATGTATTTGTTAATGGAATATTTGAATTACACATTAAATATTGAAGCTGAAGCTCCCAGAAGTCTATGCTGTGTAGTTGTCATACTGATTTATACAGTAAATGAATGTTGCCAAGTCTGATGGCAGGTGCTGAGTGATGAGTGAATGATGCCCACAATAAGCCTTAGAGGATTTAAACTGAAGGTCTTTATGTCTCTTTCCTGCATCCTAAGGAAATTTCTTCTATTCATGAAGGCAGCAGCCTGAGCAGCTAGCACCTGGACAGGAAAATCTCCTGGGTTAGGGATGCCATTCAAACCTCTTCCCATAGAGGACTTCTGACCATTGAAAGGAACAAGGAAGGGAGAATACAAAGGTTTTACATGATCCTTCAAGTGCAAACTTGGGTGGAAAGGGAGGCAGAAGTGCTTGCTTCTCTAAGAGGCAGGACCACAGGAAGAGGTCCCTTGCCACTTCCCAAACTGTAAAAGCCCTCCTTATACAGGACATTTCTACAGGCTGATGTCTCTGCTTATCTGGAACTCTCTGCTCTATGCACATGCCCACCATCACCTTTGCCTGGAAACTCCTATTCATCCTTCAGGTCCCCACTTTAAGTGTCACTTCCTCCAAGAAGCCTTCTCTGATCCTTCGCCACTCCTACCCCTAGCCCAAAAGGAATTTATTTTCACATATTCCTGTGTTGTCTTTATGGTAGTTTGTAATTAAATAATAATCTTGAGTGATTATTTAACATTTACCTCCCCTTTGTGAGCTTCATCAGGGCAGGAACTAGATCTTTCTTATCCACCAGTGTATCCCATCACCATTTACAATGCCAATCGTATAGCAGAGCCTCAACATTTTCTTTGCCTGGATGTATATGTGTATGTGTTAAAATGAAGAGACCAAACTAAAACCATTTTTTTCTTTCTCATCCAGGAAAGAAATGAAAAGAAACCTCTGCTACTCCAGTGCATCCTGAAGTTAATGAGATATCTCAAGGAAAAACTGAACATATGGTATGCAGCTGGGTATACAGACCTCGACGAAGGGCTTCATCAATCCTTCGCCTTCTATTCACTGATGCTGGGTGAGACCCTCCTTTCTGAGGTTTTGATTTCCACCCAGTGCATTGATATCAGACTATCTTTGACTTCAAGATTCTACTCCAGCAGAGAAGGAATAGAGACAAACTCCTAAAGTGTGGTTGGTTTCTCTCCTAGCTGGTATGCATGCAGAAACCACTATCACCACTCAGTGATGGGTTTGCCATTGGCCCCTGAAAGTTGAACTTGTAGCATGTGGACAGGTGTCCTTCTAGAGCCTGTGACCAGTCCACTAACTGCCAAAAGGATGGTTGTGAGACTTATTTTAACATCTTAAGTCCAGCTTCCAGAAATTTAGGGTGACCTTTTCCCCAGACATCACATTTTAAAATGTAATGGGCTCTTTGATTTAAAAAAAAGAAAATCTGGCAAGCAGTTGAAATTCATTTTAATATTCCCAGCACTTAACCAGGAGAAGATGCAGACAGAATTGATAAACAGCCTGAGTTTCTCTGTTGTTCTTGTTTTTAAATGCCCGGATTAGAACACAATTCATCTTCAGATGATGGGAGGCCTCTTCATGCACTTCACACTTCGAAATATTTTAGAAAATAGTATCCATTTTGGCAAGCCTCTTGCCATGCAAGAAACAACAGCAAATGCTTTTCTCCTTGAGTGTTAAGTGTGCTGTGAATAAGATTATAAAAAATATATACTTTGCTCTTTTATTTTGCCTCTTGTTTGAGGATTTTACTGCCTCTCTGCAATAATCGATTCTTCTCATATTCCTGTATAAGCAGCATTCGTTGTCCCACTTTTTAGAAAGGGGATTTGAAGCAGAAGTTTGGTAAAGCAACTTTCCTATTGTTCCAGGAAAATCATTCATTTATTCATTCACTTATTCATTCCATAAACATATCTTGAGAACCAACTATGTGACAGTCACTAACCAGAACTTGAAGATACATAAATGATTATCTCACAGGCCCAGGCTCAAGATCTTTAGGGGATGGGAGAGATACTCTAACAGGCAATTACACTATCCCATAATAAGTGCTATGATGGATAAAGGGGCTACAAAGAATTGCCCCTCACCTAGGCTGGGGCTATCAGGGAAGGCTTCCCCCAAGAAGTGAAATATGAGTTGGGCCTTGGAGGATGAGTAGGAGCCCAACACATCAAGGCATAGGAAGCAAGAAGGACTTTTACAACAGAGGAAACAGCGTATATAAGGCATAAGGGCATCAAACAACTGTATTTTTTTTCTGGTTTTATGTGGCTGGAGAAAAAGATGTATACATTGAAAGAAGAGAAGGAAGAACAGGAACTTGAATGGTCTTATGGGCCAAGCAAGGAATTTAGACTTCATCCTGACACAGTGGGACCAAAACAGTATAGGGTGTGTTAGTTAGTTAGTTAGTTATCTACTTACGTACTTACTTCCTAGGTTTAGCTTAATTCAGGCCCATACAAATTCCCCCATTCCCTGTCTTTAGTGGTCAAAGAGAGTGTTGAACTATCTGAAGAAATATATAATTATTTAAAGTCAGTTTCTCAGCTCTAAGGACCTCTTTGAATTTTCTAAAATCATCCACCAAACTGTATGTAAATGTGCATTTATCTGGGTAGATTATCTAAAGTTTTCATTGGATTTCTAAAGTGGTCCAAAGCTCTAAAAAGTATAAGAATCACTATTTTATTTACTTTATAAAAACTTTCAGCTTCTCCCAAAATAGACTTTATCAAAGTAGAATTCTTATATATTAATCTCTCAAAATGTACTGATCACTAGTCATCCGTATGGGTACAGTTTTGTATAGCATTATATTATTTTAAACAAGACAATTCTTCACGTTCCCCAGTAGCAGCTGAATCCATGTTTGTTAACTTGGCCTCTTATTGAAATTACTATTCTTTAGAGAAAGGGGATCTCCACAGCTTATATGTGAGAGGTTTGAGACAAGGTACAAAATTGGAGAAATTCAGGTATTTGAAATTTGGGAGAAGCACAGATGGTATACAAATTGGAAAGCCTAATTCTATGACAAATTAGTTAAGAATATTTGAAATACAATTAATATAACCAACTCTACCAACTTAATTTATTAGAAGGATAAGGAAGGAGCATACTATTTATATATATATATATATCTGTATACATATATCTCCCCAAGGATAGAAACATAACAATAAAATCAAAGACTTGAACCTTGAACATCATCATGACTTCTTATATCTTTTCTCTTCTCTGCTGTTTCATATCCTCTCTGTCTCTCTCTTCTTACCTCTCATCCAGAATGATCTCTGTTTTCCTATCTCTGGCTTTAACTCTCACAAATGGTTCCAAAATCACTGGAAAATGTGTTTATTGAACATTTTGCATTAGGTGCCCAGTCCTGCACTATGTGCTTAGACACATGATGGTTCTCTCTACAGCCATATGGATTGAAAGGAGGGGCAATTCCTGGAAAACTGGGGTTGGGCAGATCAAACAATAGATGCTCACTCTCTCTACATGACAGGTGACAGAATGTCTGACATGGCTCTACTGACCTCATTTGTCTATTTGTTCTAAAATGATCTCTATTTTGTACTGGACATGGGGTTAGGATACAAAGATGAGCTAGATATAACCTCTATACCCTCGATCTAGTTTTGTGTCTATCATTCACTATATGATCTTAGTAAGTCACTTCCCCACTCTGGACTTCAGCTTCCTTTGTTAAATGAATAGGACAGACAGAACTAGTGGTGCCTTATGCTTCGTTATAGTGAGTCCACAAGCCAAAGATAACACCACTATTGTTTCAATCACTTTTTGTCAAGAATCTCACACTCACGATCCAGAGGTTTTTCCACCAAGAAATTATAAGCATTGCCTATGGATCCCACTAGTATAAAACAGAGTAGAACATCATGAAAATCTTAGTCAGTTACAAAAACCTCTGTTTGTGTAAATCAGAAATGCAAACTGAATAAAAGTCACAATTTTATCCTTCTCTTAAAGAAAAAAGAAAATATTCAACATAGTAGTCTATATCCAGAAAGACTTAGCAGATATGGTCCTATGGTACAGAGGACTTGAAACTCATCCTCCAGCTTTACAAAGCCAGGCCTACAATAAATCTTGCTAGTTGTGTAGCCTCATGTTGGCCAAGATACTGGGGGAGCTCTGGGTTATGAATATGTTGCCAGTGAAATGTTTGTTGTTTTGGTAGAAAACTCCAGAAAAGGATTTGCAGCCAGAAAACCCGCCTGCTGAGACTTCAGCCCCCAAAGATCTCCTGAGCGCTTTGAAGATCAGGCCACTCTCACAGCCTTTTGTCAATCCAGTGATGAAGAACACATCTGAAGAATGTGAGACATGGATCGACAGGCTCAGGCAGCTAGAAAATACCCTCTACCTCTGTGATCTGAGTAATACAGGTGACGTGTGCAGCTTACAGCTCATATGTCTTTTTCTTTTTTTCATTTTGTACTGGGCTCCACAAATGTTTTTAATTAATTTTTATTGGAGTATAGTTGCTTTACAATGTTGTATTAGTTTCTGCTGTACAGCAAAGTGAATCAGCCATATATATATATATATATATATATATATATATATATATATATATTCTTTTTTAGATTCCCTTCCCATTTAGGTCACCACAGAGCACCAAGTAGAATTCCCTGTGCTATACAGTAGGTTCTCATTAGTTATCTATTTTATATATAGTACTGTATACATGTCAATCCCAATCTCCCAATTCATCCCACCTCCTCTTCCCCCCTTGGTAACCATAAGTTTGTTTTCTACATCTGTTACTCTATTTCTGCCTTGCAAGTAAGTTCATCTGTGCCATTTTTCTAGATTCCATATATAAGCAATATTATATATTTGTCTTTCTCTTTCTGATGTACTTCACTCTGTATGACAATCTCTAGACCCATCCATGTCACTGCAAATGGCATTATTTCATCCCTTTTTATGGTTGAGTAATATTCCATTGTATATATGTACCACATCTTCTCTGTCCATTCAGGACGACCCTCAGAATGGGAGAAAATATTTGCAAACAAGCAATTGACTAGGGATTAATCTCCAAAATATACAAACAGCTCATGCAGCTCAATATCAAAAAACCCAAACAACTCAATCGAAAAATGGGCAGAAGATCTAAATAGACATTTCTCCAAAGAAGACATACAGATGGCCAAAAAACACATGAAAAGATGCTCGACATCACTAATTATTAGAGAAATGCAAACCAAAACTACAATGAGGTTCCACCTCACAGCAGTCAGAATGGCCATCATCAAAAAATCTACAAACAAAAAATGCTGGAGAGGGTATGGAGAAAAGGGAACCCTCTTACACTGTTGGTGGGAATGTAAATTGGTACAGCCGCTATGGAAAACAGTATGGAGGTTCCTTAAAAAATTAAAAATAGAGCTACTACTATATGATCCTGCAATCCCACTCCTGGACATATATCCAAAGAAAACCATAGTTTGAGAGGATGCATACACTCCGATGTTCATTGCAGCACTATTTACAATAAGGACATGTCCATTTGTGTTGCAGTCTAAGAGTGGACACCTCCCTTTCTTTCACTTCTTAACAAATACAATTTGTACATAAACCATGTGCCTGGCACTATGCTGAGCACAATCAGGAAACACAAAGATAAATCAGACATGAATCCCCCACCAGGTTGCTTACAGTTTCTCTTAGTCTCTAACCCACAATCCAACCTTGTAATTCTCCTGATTGAAATCATCAGCATGCCTGCTAACAGGCTGAACTCTAAACTGTTTGGCAAGGCAAAAGCTGGTCCCTATCCACCTGACCAGTATCTTCTCCTTCTATTGTAATTCTCTCAGCATATCCTACCCTATCATAATGAATAACTTGCCTTCCTCAAATGTGCCTTGCTTTCTCCTGTGGCTGTGCCTTTTCTTTTTTAAAAAAATAAATAAATTTGGGCTTCCCTGGTGGCGCAGTGGTTGAGAGTCTGCCTGCCGATGCAGGGGACGTGGGTTCGTGCCCCGGTCCGGGAGGATCCCACATGCCACAGAGCGGCTGGGCCCGTGAGCCATGGCTGCTGAGCCTGCGCGTCCGGAGCCTGTGCTCCGCAACGGGAGAGGCCACAACAGTGAGAGGCCCGCGTACCGCAAAAAATAAATAAATTTATTTATTTATTTATTTATTGGTTGCATTGGGTCTTTTTTTTTTTTTTTTTTTTTTGCGGTACGCGGGCCTCTCACTGTTGTGGCCTCTCCCGTTGCGGAGCACAGGCTCCGGATGCGCAGGCCCAGCGGCCATGGCTCACGGGCCCAGCCGCTCCGCGGCATATGGGATCCTCCCAGACCGGGGCACGAACCCGTATCCCCTGCATCGGCAGGCGGACTCTCAACCACTGCGCCACCAGGGAGGCCCCCTGCATTGGGTCTTTGTTGCTGCCATGGGCTTTCTCTAGTTGTGGCGAGCAGGGGATACTCTTCGTTGAGGTGTGCAGGCTTCTCATTACGGTGGCTTCTCTTGTTGTGGAGCACGGGCTCTAGGTGTGTAGGCTTCAGTAGTTGTAACACACAGGCTCAGTAGCTGTGGCGCACGGGCTTAGTTGCTCTACGGCATGTGGGATCTTCACAGGCCAGGGCTTGAACCTGTGTCCCCTGCATTGGCAGGTGGATTTTTAACCACTGCGCCACCAGAGAAGCCAATGGCTGTGCCTTTTCTAACCC
Source organism: Mesoplodon mirus (assembly GCF_964341445.2). Lineage (NCBI taxonomy): Eukaryota > Metazoa > Chordata > Mammalia > Artiodactyla > Ziphiidae > Mesoplodon > Mesoplodon mirus. Next base: position 54,338,593 of record NC_138978.1, on the reverse strand, counting down.
TACGCCCTCTACCTGAGCTGTCTGCCTCTGCTCTATCCCTGCCAACTCCCCACACTCTCCACCTGGCTAAAAAATACCTAAACACATTTATGTCAGAACTCAAGCTCTACTCCTCTGAGACTCCCATGATTTCCCCAGACAGATTTAGGCCAACATTTATCTGGCCTCTTAAGAGTTCTTTAACACCCATTATCATGTTTGATATATTGTATTTTTCTATTTGGGACTTAGTACTATCTAAGTACTAAGATACTTTTTTATCCTGAGTACCTTGCACAATTCTGTTCAACCTTTTTTTTAGGAAACAACTAAATGAATGTACATAAATAACTAAACCCAAAATAGAAGGTGACAAATACCATTAGAGGGTGCTGTGTGGGCATTCAGACAAAGGAGAATTCATTCCTAGTGAGGTGATAAGGTTATGTTAGTGTGAAATTGATCATTAAGGGAAAGTGCAGTTTGTATACAAAGGACTGAAATAGAGGGTCCTTCCTGGCAAACATGCAAGTTAGCCAAGCAAAGCATTATGTATGAAGCTCAATACAAGGAATTTGGTTTGAATAGAATACAAGGGCTATTAAGAAGAATATTAAATGAAAAAGGTGAAAATATAGGATGGGATCAGATCTAGATGATGGACCAAGCAACTTGGATTTAATTCAAACTAGTGAGCACATTGTGTTTCTAAGCAGGAGAGTGGTATGATGAAGTTGTATTTCAGAAAGGTCCTTGATGGCTATGTGCAGAATGAAGGAGAAATTTAAAGCATAAAAAGGATAAAGGATGTTATTGCAATGCTTAAGTGAGATAATGAAATTCAGAACTAGGTCAGAGACCTGTGAAATGGATAAGAGGCAGCACATACAAAAACACATGCACTGAAATTGTTGTCCTTAACTACATACTGTTATTCATGAAGACTTAGCATTATATGTGGAGTCTAAAAATATGGAACACATAGAAATGGTGGTTGCCAGGAAATATGTGGAAATGTTGGTCAAAGGGTAGAAACTTTCAGTTATAAGATAAATTCCAAGGATTTAACATACAGAGTGGTGACTCTCATTAACAATATTGTGTTGTGTACTTGAAAGTTATTATGAGTAGAGCTTTAATGTATGCACCATAACAACGACAACAAAATGGTAATTATGGGAGGTAAAGGATTTGTTAACTAACCTTATTACAGTAAACATTTCATAATATATATGTGTATAAAATCATCACATTGTATATCTTAAACTTACACAATGTGATATATCAATTACATCTCAATAAAAAAAGTTAGTGTACACATTAGTACTTTCTAGAAGTAATCATATAACAGCACTAATGCCTTTCCATTCTCTGTATGTTTTTGTTTCATTTTGCTTTGAATTTCCAATGCAAGTTAATTCTAGACCACATGAAGTATGAATACCATATAATACCCAATGACTTCTAATAACTATACCAAAGAGAGGGGGGAATGAAAATTTTAGATAAAAAATGCATCTAGATGAATTAGAAACTCATTTATTAAACATTTGTTATGAGCCCAGCCCTGTGCTAGAGGCTGGACCAGGAGGGAAACCAGAAAGGATGAGACATGGTCTCTGGCCTCAGGGAACTTTTAGGTAAGACACAGAGGTTGCCAATAGTTCAAAGCCAGTAAAAGAAAAATTTTAAAGACAGAATAAAGTATTATAATTAAAGACACAAACTAGACTTAAAGAGTCCAAAGACAGAGGAGATGAAAAAAGCTCAGTGAGTACTCAGAGAGGGCTTCTTGGAAGAGAGAACTTGAGCTGAACCCAGAGGAGAGGTAGACTTTGAATAGCTGGGTAGGGCATTCTGAGTGTGAAACCATCTTCTGCAAAGGTTAGAAGGTGAGAATGAGTATGATGGGGAAGAGAGTGAGAAAGACAGGACTGACGGTCATGTTGGATTGCATAGTGAAGTTGAGACCCTATTGTGAATCCTGAAAGCTGGAATGAGGCTTAATTCTCTACCCAGTGTCCACCAAAGGTTCAACCAGAGAACACAGGGAAAGCTGAAATGGATCATTTAAGGAAGATACTGGGAAAAAGGGAGATCAAAAGTTTACTGAAATAACCTTTATTTCATGAGTCTGTGTATACATATCAAGACTGTGAGAGTGTTGATGGGGTTACAAACAAAAACAAAACAAAACAAAAAATCAGGTAGAGAGAAAAGACGTTTCCAAAGAAACAAATGCTGAGTTTTGATGGTGGATGATGGATCATAAATTTAGTTGCTAAGAGACTCCCAAAGACTGGGACCTTTCTCATACTTCTGAATGCTCTGGGGAAAAACGGAGTTTTGTTGACTTTGGGGCAGATTCTGGTAGATTTGAAATGACTTTCTCATGGCCTTTGCACTATTTATGCCTGTTTTCTCTGTTTCTATGAAATTCATTAGTTCCTCAATAGCCAAGGAATGTGTCAGCCAAATCTGGAAACATCTATAACTATCTTTAATGAGGAAAGAGGATTAACTGAGGTCATCTTGTTGGTTTATTAGCCACAGTATTTAGCAGACCACCATGGCCCTCCTCTAGACGCTGAGCAGATCATCCCTACTCTGCCCAATGATGAATCAGTGCTCTTTATTATGTGCAAGGAAATATGTAGGCCAGGGTGTTCCTCATCCAGGGTGAAGGCAGAACATCCATCATCAAATTAGCATTTCTGGGAACCTACTCTGAGCTTATTCTTTAATGGGTGTTGTCAAGAAAATATCCTTGAGGAGAAAGAATAAGGAATGACTATGAATAACTGGTCATGCTTTCTAAAGAAAGATGGGGGGTTGGGATAAATATTTGAGTGACTGGTAGATTAGGAATTTTCCCAGTGAACTGAAGGCTAGACAGAAAATATTTTAGAGTTCAAGGAGGCATAGTGCAATGAGAGCCCTCAAGGACATGGGTCTGGACTTAACATACGCTGCATCACTAACTCCTCACATCAACCACATGCTGAAGGGATTAATGTCCTTATTTACAGAGGAGAAAGCCAAACTCAAAGTGATAAAATATCAGCAGGTGGGAAGTTGAGGCATAATTCTAACCCAGTTCTATTGGACTTCCCGCTATACCAATCCCCCTGAAAGATCATGAGATTTTGTTTGTTACTTTGTTGGTTTGTTTCTTTGTGTGTTTTTAACCAGATTCAAGTCCAGACTTCACCAATTGCTGAGTCACTTATATTCGCCAAGCCTGTTTCCTCGTCTATAAAATAGGACTGATAATAATAAAACATACCTCCCAGATTTGAGAAAGGATCCACTGAAATTTAAAAATTCTTTGTAAACTGAACATGAAGTGGATAATAAAGAGGTTCTTATTTCATTCTGGTTCTGGTGGGACAAGGACAAGCTTCCCAACACTAAGATGGATTGTAAGGTTATTTTATGCAGCTGTCTTGGGCATCCCCTAATGACAGCAAATTAGACAGAGATAAATTTCAGTCAATGGACTTTTGTCTGAGGCGTGAATCCTCTACCAATGGTAAAACTTAGAAGATAGAAGAAAAGTCCCCCCACACACACCAGTGGTAATTCTTATATGCATTTTTTAACATTAATTCTAATTTTTAATTAAAATATAAACTAAATTATATATATAAATAATTTCTTCTAATTAAAATATTTTCTTATGTATTTTAAGTAATATTGATATAACTATTATAACTATCGATAAAAATACCTACATTAATGAGTGCTTAATAGTTCTGGGCACTGTGCTAAGCACTTACTATTTTATTAATTTTCAAACAAGTTAATTATCCCTATTTTAGAGTCAAGGAAACTGAGGCTCAAAAATTAAAGTAACTTACTCCAAAGTCCATGACTTATAGTTCCAGAGGTAGAATATGAGGAAATGTCTTGAGGGATCCAACCTAGACCAGGTCAAGAGCCTTCACCCAATCCAGAAAATTGCAAAGATGCAATTGGCCAACTCAAAGAAAGATATTTCTGCAGAGGAAAGGGCCAACATTCTAATAGGAGAAAGAGACAGTAAATAAACCTGAAGAGAATAGACAATTAAAAAACAGTGGATTGGATAGGACAGGATGGGGTGAGATGGGATAAGATGGTATGGAATGAGATGAGATGGGATGGGATGGGATGGGCTGGGCTGGGATGGGATGGGATGGGATGCGAAGGGACGGGACAGGACTGAACTGAATAGAACTGAATGGAATAAATCACATTAGGACCCCAGCTGTCTGTAGTCCACTGTTAAAAACACTCATTACAGAGCAGTTCAGAGAGGAGCATCATGCTCAGCTGTCCCTTGCACGTTTAAATCCAAACAGAGCTCAAACAGAGATGACAGGTATCCACTATAGCCCAAATCTAATAGACTGGTCGTGGCTTTCTGCAAAATGACCAGGGGACCACTCCTTCTGGATTCTTTGAGAAAGAATTTCACAATCATTATTATAGTCTGCACAAGTACAGGAGACTAGTAGAGCCACATGCAAGGGATGTATCTCACCCCTATAAAAGATATTTAAAAGCTTGACACCTGTAGCGTAGATCTTCACAATTCATGGAAAATATTTAGAAAACAATCTGAGCCCTGCTTGAAACAATCTCTTTCCCCTCATTCTATAATACAGTATGGTGGTTAAATGCATGGACCAGAACAACCTTGGGCAAGTGACTGCTCATCCCTATACCTCAGTTTTTCTCTCTGTAAAATGGGCTGTTGTGTTAAGTGAGTTAATATTGGTAAATTGTTTGGAGGGGTGCCTGAAACATGGTAAATGTTATATATGAGTATCAGTCGTTATTGTTGTTGCACTCTAGTTAATTTTCTGCGTCTCTTATCACCCCAACTGGTTGGTGATCTTCCTAAGGTAACAGACCACTTCTCAAAATCCTCTCTATTCCCAAGCACAGTATCTGACATATATAAGCTCACAATTAAGAGCTTATGAATGAGTCATTGACCTTTGCTGTTGTTGTGTTCTACACTTAAACTCCTCTCTGCAACTATCAAAATCTACTTACCCTTAGCATGGACAACACATTGGCATTGGTACAAATAACACGTGGGTACCAGAGTATGTCCTGTGATAAGCACCACCATCTCTATTATACAGATCTAGACTCTAAGCCACAAGAAGTTAGGTGATTTACCTGTGATCACACAGCAAGCTGGAGGGAGTCACAGTAAATATATTTCCAGAAATGCATAAAAATGAGCTGTTTAAATCCTGCATGTCTAGGAACATGTTTGGATATTTCAGTAAGATAAACATAAACTAGAGCAATTAGGAATTGTTTTTAGCCAGCACCCCACCATTTTCAAAACTTGGTCTTCTAAAATTTTATGGCTATGAAGAACAAGCTAAAATTGCTTTAGAGTCTACCTATGGATTATATTGGACCCCATCTCCTCCCCAAAATCACCCTCAGATTCCTCTCAACATCTATTATGCATAGCCAGGATTGTAAATATATTTTTAGGGTGTCACTTGGTTTTTAAGAAGCTTAAAATTTCAAAATATTAGCATTTAATTCTTGCTCAGAAGTCATTCAAGCTAATGCATTTTCCTCTTTCTTGGTTTTTCTTTTAAAAATACTCTAAAAAAATACTCTTTAAAAATCTCCCACCCACCCAACCCAATGGCAGGAATTCTGGAGAAGGAACGAGCCAGATGCCTCATTCACAACTACAATCTTATTTACAACCTGTCCCTGAGCCCTCGGAAAATTGACCAAGCCTTGCGGAGATTCCATGCTGGAGAAAATATGCTCTTGGAGCCAGCGCTTCAGTACTTAAAGGAGCTATGATAACAAGCCCATATTGTGAGAACAGATGTTCCTTTTGTCTCCCTTTTTACCCGGACACATGTTTCTCCTCAGCCCGAGTGCAGTGGTGGAGGCGCTGTCAGAGCTGAGGCCGATGCAGCTATTGTCGACACTTTGAACTTCGACTTGGTTTCTGGCTATGATGCTCGTTCATAAGCAGCTCAAAGTGATACAAGGAAACCAGGTTTTCTCTTCAGAGGTGGCCAAAACCCAATTTCTTAAAATCCCCTTCTATTCTTAAAAAGCTGATGATGAATATTCAATGATTTTTTTTTCTGTATTGCTGATCAAACTGTTTTTTTGCAAACCCTGCAATTCCATATAGTAAAAAACATGCTAGATATTGTCAACTCCCAAAATGCCTGTGAAATAATAGACCTAAATATATCTTTTTTGGATGAGTAAGTCAGCCTTTCCTCTAGTCACTATTCTAGGATTTCCACATTGTAAGAAAAATAAAAGTATTAACAATATATTATCTTAATACTAAGCAGCAGAAGCAGAATTTCAAGTGAAGTTTTCTGAACAAGTCCAATATTTTCTCTAGTACAAAACTAGATGATGTTACGCTGTCTCCAAGGATATTTTCCCAGAGTATTGAATACATGTTTTGAGGAGGGACTCCTGGAACAAAGGTTTGTGGAAATAGGTAACATCTTCTTTGCTTCCTCTGGCAGGAAAACCAAGTAAAACTTTCCACCAGCTCCCACAGTTCTTCTAGTCTTAACATCCACCCCCCTGCAATTTGCACCACCCTGGCCACAACATACACACTTACATTCACATCACACCACTCAGGCAGTATGAGCTCATTGAAGGAAGCCCAGGACTTCAGAGACAGAAGTATTCCCGGTACCATCATTAATGCTGAATGACCTGGATCCTGATTTTCCAATCTCTGTGCGTGGAAGACAGGATGAAGGAGTTAGGTCAAGGGAAAAAGCAAACAGAAAGGTCTCTGAGCATCCCCTTTAATACATTTTACATAGTGGGGTATCTCCTAAAATCTTATAAATTAAACCTTAAGAACAAAATAATCTGGATCCACTAACATAAATGATCTCTGAGGGCCTCCTAGTCTCTCCTGCTCTAGTTTTTATAATCCTTGAGTTGCCCAGAAAAATGCCCCTCTAACACTCTAGAGCCCTTGGGCTTCCTAGCTGCCTTTTAGAACAGAGAACTAAGCAGAAAAACATGGCTTTCTCATGCTACCAAAGTACCAAATGAGGGAAATTAGAATATTAGATCAGACAATGTAATATGCATTGGGCAACTACTGTGTGTCAGGAACTTGACGTATTCTGTTTCATCCAAATCTGACAACTCAATGTGGCAGCTTTCACAGCTCCTTACAGATGAGGAAACAGAGGCTCAGAGAAGTGAAGCAGAAGAAAGCTGCTGGGTTGTGCCTATGGATAATTGGCTGGAGGGATACACTGCAGCTCTATTTACAATAGCCAGGACATGGAAGCAACCTAAGTGTCCATCAACAGATGAATGGATAACGAAGATGTGGCACATATATACAATGGAATATTACTCAGCCATAAAAAGAAATGAAATTGAGTTATTAGTACTGAGGTGGATGGACCTAGAGACTGTCATACAGAGTGAAGTAAGTCAGAAAGAGAAAAACATATACCATATGCTAACACATATATATGGAATCTAAAAAAAAAAAAAAGATTCTGAAGAACTTAGGAGCAGGATAGGAATAAAGACGCAGACCTAGAGAATGGATTTGAGGACACGAGGAGGGGGAAGGGCAAGCTAGGATGAAGTGAGAGAGCGGCATGGACATATATACATTACCAAATGTAAAATAGATAGCTAGTGGGAAGCAGCCTCATAGCACAGGGAGATCAGCTTGGTGCTTTGTGTCCACCTAGAGGAGTGGGATAGGGAGGGTGAGAGGGAGACGCAAGAGGCAAGAGATATGGGAACATAGGTATATGTATAACTGATTCACTTTGTTATAAAGCAGAAACTAACACACCATTGTAAAGCAATTATACTCCAATAGAGATGTTAAAAAAATAAAATAAAATAGATTAATTAATTAATTTTAAAAACCAGCCAAAATCCAGTTCAGGCACTTATTAGGTGGCAGCCTTGGCAAATGTTAAATCTCCCTGAGCTTCAGTTCCTTCATCTGTAAAATGGGAGTAATTGTACTCTTCAGGGGAGTTTTATAAACACTGAAAGCCATGTCATGCAGACACATAGTAGAGATGGGCCTTTCTTATGTCCCTTCTCTTAGCTGCTGAGCCTCAGGAAGTTTGAACAATGGTCTGTGTGAAATGGCAGAGAGCAATAACACTACTGCTACAGCACAAACAAATTTTGAGATACATCTGCTTTCTAGAACCAAGTGCCAGTTGCTCTTAGATCATCTCCAGTCTGGAAGTCTCCACTGCTTTACCCCAGGATGTGTGTGGTATGTATGTGTAAGGGTGTGTATGTGTAAGACTTGTCCTTGTAAAAGTAAATACTCATTAGATTTTCTCAGAGTAAGTATTAAAAAAAAAAACACAAAAATTCGGGCTTCCCTGGTGGCGCAGTGGTTGAGAGTCCGCCTGCCGATGCAGGGGACACGGGTTCGTGCCCCAGTCCGGGAAGATCCTACATGCCGCGGAGTGGCTGGGCCCGTGAGCCATGGCCGTTGAGCCTGCGCATCTGGAGCCTGTGCTCCACAACGGGAGAGGCCACAAGAGTGAGAGGCCTGTGTGCCGCAAAAAAAAAAAAAAAAAATTCAACTTAAGTCATAGAGAACAGCTTAGATATCTAGGTGACAAAGTGACAGCAGAAGTTAAAAGAGGCCGGGCTGTGAAGCAAACCACTGGACACAAACAGCAAAATGCTATGAGGTCATTATGCTTCCGAATATTTTTTAGTGACCACTATGCTAAAACTTTTGCATGGTTTGCTTATGGAAAATCCATTACCCTTCTCTCTTTTTTTTTCTCAGATCAGAGTTGTTTCATATACTCCCTGTGACTGTGTCATTGTGAACTTCTAATAAACACTGGGTAGAGGGAGTCTGGTGTCTGTGATCTTGACCATCTTTCTCTAGCAGAATCTTTCTAAATGGGTGTCTGTGTGCAGTGGCTTGGTTAAGCTCCAGAATGCCCTGGAGAGACTTGGTGTCGACTGCATCTGCCCCAACTCTCTAAAAACCTCAGCCTCTAAAGATGGAAAGAGCACCGAAGACACAGCAGAGGCTGGATCTCACCACCTGGGCAGACTCTTTCCCAGATGTGTGACCCTGAGCAATCCACTACCTCCCCATAGAGTCATTCACATTGAAGGGGATAATGTATACAAATCGCCTGACACTGGCACAGAGATGTGCTCCACAAGGGGGAACTGGCTTTCTATTTTATTCTTATACAGTGTTTCTTTTTACACCATTCAACGGGCCAAATCATTATGCGCCCTTTCCAGATACAGACACCTTATAAGCCAATGGTTGGCTCACTGATCGTGTGGTCCTAGAGTGCAGAGACCATGTCCTCCACATTTCTATTCTTCATTCTCTCTCCTGTCCTTACTCCTCACCATAACCCAACCAGGTGGGCATTCCTATGCCCATTGTACAGATGAGACACTGAGGCTCGCATGGTAAATGGACTTGCCAAAGGAATAACAGCTAGTGAGTGATGAAGTCAGGACCAGAACCCAGTGCACAACTTCCAGTCCAGCGGTGCCCTGCAGGTCGCAGTTAGAGCAAATAACCCACAGAATTCCCATTAGTGTGTGTGGTCTGACTCCCCAGCAAGTCTAGTGGACATGCCAAGCCAGGACCAAGGTCTTCCTGGTCTTTGTCCCCAGCACAGAGCCCAGATTCACCACCCAATGGAAACACGTTTGTGGAATGACACCTCCACATGAACATTTGGAAAAGCCAGCAACGTTTGCCCTCTTCCAGTACCCCCAGCTCATCACCACCTTCTGGAGACAGGAATACAGGGTGTTTTCAAGACTCTGGACGTGATCGGTTCACACAAGCAGAAGCACAACTGTACAGATCGCGCCGTCCAAACAGTTTGCTAAGTGCCCACTAACTCTTCAGAGGAATTTTCCGAGATCATTAAGAGAAACAATAACGCGATTTTATATTCTAATTGGGATCAGAAACTGGACAGCTTTGGAGCTAGCTGGAGAACTGTGTGGCTCTGAAAATAAACACTCGCCTTTCTGCTCCCCCCTCCTCGCCCCCGACCCCTTGTGAGAGCCTTTCAGCTCTGCTTCCAAGTCTCCTTAGCAACAAAGGTAGGGGTTCCCAGAGCTGGTGCCTCTGGAATGCCAGCCATTCCCCTCATTAGCATTCAGGGCCACTCATCTGCCTGCACATTTGGCCATGGGGCTGTGCAAAAGGCAAAGTGGCTTGGGGGAGGCCCAGCATTTAGCGTGATTGGTTGGGACATGGGAAGCCTCCACAAAGAGTTTCCAAACAAAAGGCATCAATATTACTTGTGGAGCCATCAGTCTGCCTGGGGCACAATATGGCTCTGGCTCAGCCACATGCTCCCTCCCCAGGTCCTGTGTGAAGGCGTGGTGAGCTCTCTCCAGATATATCTTGGCCTTGAACACCAGTGTGTTGGATGGTCTCCCTCCTCCTCCCTCTCTGTGCTGCCAGGTCTCTCCTCAGACTCAGTTTTTCCAGGTTGGACAATGGGTGGACTCTAACTGGTGGTGGGAGTGCCCACGGGAGGGGGGTTGACAGAGGGTAAACAGTCAGATGGTAGGACAATCACAAGCAGATGGTGCTGCTGGGAATGGATTCCAGACAAATTCACGGGCATATTGAGCTCTGACAAAGACTTATCTGGTGGAGAGCAATTGGCGCCTTATACTAAGCCCTTGCTCAAAACACACATCCTGCTCTCCCACACAATCTTTGACAGTTCTGTGAGGTTCCATGTCACCAGAGTTCCAAAATATTGATCAATAGGCCAATCCCTGGGAGATTCCACCAGCAAAGCTATTTCTCAGCATTCTCATAGAACCAGTCCTTAGCAGAGTTTCCTTCAACCTCCCTGTGTTTGAACACCTTCAGAGATGTGGATCTCACTACTTGTCATCTTTTCCTCTCCACACAGCTCCAGTTTGTTCTTCTAAAATGTGTTATCCTTTTAATCCCTTTTCTACCCTCCCTTGGAGCCAAAGGAGGAGGAGGGGGAAGAGGAAGGGGATGAGGAGGAAAAAGGGGGGAGGGGAGGGGAGGGAAAAGGAGGAGGCGGGAGGGAAGGGGAGGAGAGGAGGAAGAGAGGAAGAGGAAGAAGAAGAAAGAAAGCTTCGTTTCTTTCCTCCAGAATGGACTCAAGTTGGGGAGGGTCTCAAGACTGGGAGGAAATTGGGGGAACAGATGTGTAAGCAAGTATATCAGCTTGCTAGAACTGCTGTGTCCAAGCACTACCAACTGGGTAGCTTCAACAACAGAAATGTGCTGCCTCACAGTTCTGGAGGCTAGAAGTCCAAAATCAAGGTGTCTGCAGGGTTGGTTCCTTGGACTGTGAGGGAGAATCTGTTTTGTGCTTCTTTCCTAGCTTCATGTGGTTTGCTGGCGATCTTTGGTGTCCCTCAGCTTATAGATGTAAATATGACCCAGATCTCTGCCTTTATCTTCACATGGTGTTCTCCTTGTAAGCATGTCAGTCTCTGTGCCCAAATTTCCCCCTTTTATAAGGACACATCATATTAAATTAGAGCCCACCATAATGCGCTTATTTTAAGGTCATTACCTTAAAATTGATTACCTCTGTAAAATCCCTAGTTCCAAGTAAAGTCACATTCTGAGGCACTAGGGGTTAGGACTCCAACCTGTCTTTAAGCAGGCATACAATTCAACCCATAATAACAAGAAAATAAATAATTGTATGTATGTGACAAGCACTTTGTTAGATTTCTCCTGGGAATGAGGAAGGCAAACAGAGGGTATAAATGCTCCACTTAAGCAGATCAGTGAGAGCTTCCTGTGATAAGACACTTGTGCTCACCCTGGGATGTTGAGTGGAAATTTTCCAGGTGAGTAAAGGGAGATTATCTTTCCAGGAAAGGGAAGAGCATACGCAAGCCACATCTAATCTCTTTTCCTCCTATTTTTCAGAATTCGCCATCCTCTCCTCCCCAACACATACACACACACACCAGGCTGTATACCTTCTTCCCTTAACTCCACAAGCCAGGACTTGGGGTCCTTCCCTCATCACGTGTGTTGAGGAGAGAGTATTGAACACAGGACTCCAGGGATGCTGAGAGCAGCCCAAGTGAGGAAGACATTCACAAGACTGGAAATCTAAATCCTCTTTTTAATGCTGAGTGACTGCCAATAACAGAAGGTGTGACTCTCCCCTGAAATTGGTGGACAATTCCACAGGAACTTCCAGTGCCCTAACTCCAAAGGGTGGGAATTCTGGGTCCCCCGTAGGGTGTATTATATTATTTTTCAAAATATCTAATGTTACAAACTTGTATCCTCTCCCTAGGGGGTGATACTTTCCCACCTCATTGATGTTAAGTTTAGCCTGTGACTCGTGACTCCCTTTCCAGCAAGAGAATTGTCAACCCACCCTGTTGATCCCAATCACTTACTTTGGTCAATAAAGATGGGTAGAAGAAACATGTCACTCCTAACAGTAGCTTTAAAAGACACTGTATGATTCTTCCACCTTCTCTTTTTCTTCTACCACAATTCAGAAAGCTCTCTGAGAGCAGCCTGGGACCAGGAGCAAAGGCCAATGTGGAACAGAGTGGAAATCAGTATTATAGACATATACATAAACAAAAGTCAACCTTGGAGCATGAACAAAAATTAAGCCACTAAGAATTTGGGATTGTTTGTTATCATGGCAAACCTTGGCTAAGCTTACTGATACACCTTTGAAAGTCAGAGAAAAGGGGACATAATTCCAGCAATAGCCCTTGGAACTCTGCAGTGTAAAGCTGAACATTCAGACTCTTTTGAGTTTTCTCTCTCTAACTCAGTCATGGAGTGTTTCTTTCAGACACTGTGGCAGAGATAGCTACCTGTCTACCAAAATTTTTACTCCCTCTTCCGTAATGGGGAGTTGAAGATGAAAAAAGTACCTGTCCAGCAGAGATTCCATTTCCCAGCACCCTCTGCATTGAGGCATGGCCTTGTGATTAGTTCTCATCAGTGGAATGTGAACTGAAGTCATATGTGTTCCTTCTCAGTCAGATATTTTAGGAAGTAGCTGGGTCTTCTCCACTTTGTCCTTCTACCATGCTCTTAATGATTAAAACCAGTCTGGGGACTTCCCTGGTGGCGCAGTGGTTGAGGTCCGCCTGCCGATGCAGGGGACACGGGTTCGTGCCCCGGTCTGGGAAGATCCCACATGCCGTGGAGCGGCTGGGCCCATGAGCCATGGCCGCTGAGCCTGCGTGTCCGGAGCCTGTGCTCTGCAACGGGAGAGGCCACAACAGTGAGAGGTCCACGTACCGCAAAAAAAAAAAAAAAAAAAAAAAAAAGTCTGCTTCTTAATCAAAACTACAATGAAGTATCACCTCACTGGTCAGAATGGCCATCATCAGAAAGTCTACAAATAATAAATGCTAGAGAGTGTGTGGATAGAAGGGAACCCTCCTACACTGTTGGTGGGGATGTAAATTGGTGCAGCCACTATGGAAAAACAGTACGGAGGTTCCCTAAAAAAATAAAAATAGAGTTACCATATGATCTAGCAATCCCACTCCTGGGCATATATCCCCAAAAGATGAAAACTCTAATTCAAAAAGATACATGCACCTCAATGATCATAGCAGCTCTATCTACAATAGCCAAGACATGGAAACAACCCAAGTGCCCATCAACAGATGAAACGATAAAGAAGATGTGGTATACACACACACACACACACACATATACACACAATGGAATATTACTCGGCCATAAAAAAGAATGAAATATTGCCAATTACAGCAATAAGGATGGACCTAGAGATTATCACACTAAGTGAAGTAAGTCAGACAGAGAAAGACAAATATTATATAATATCATTTATATGTGGAATCTAAAAAATAATAGAAATTAATCTATGTACAAAACAGAAACAGACTCACAGGCATAGAAAACAAACTTAGGGTTACCAAAGGGGAAAGTGTTGGGGGGAGGGATAAATAAGGAGTACAGGATTAACAGATGCAAACTACTATACATAAAATAGATAAGCAACAAGGATTTACTGTATAGCACAGGGAACTATATTCAGTATCTTATAATAACCTATAATGGAAAATATATATATATGACTGAATCACTTTGCTGTACACCTGAAACTAACACAGTAATGTAAATCAACTATACTTCAATAATAAAAAAATAACATTCTTATTCTTTACTTACTTTCTGATACTTATAGGTCTGTATTTATCAGACTGTGTTTCCTGGAACACTAAGACCGAGTGGTGCTCCTCCAGACAGGTGTTCCATGTTCCAGTAAGTTTGGGAAGCACCCTAGGCTATCTCTCTTCCCCCTTGGTGAGTCTAAATGCCTAATGCACATGCAACTGAGACAAAACAAAACAAGAGGGCTTCCCTGGTGGCGCAGTGGTTGAGAGTCCGCCTGCCAACGCAGGGGACACGGGTTCATGCCCCAGTCCTGGAGGATCCCACATGCTGCAGAGCGGCTGGGCCCATGAGCCATGGCTGCTGAGCCTGCACATCCGGAGCCTGTGCTCCACAACGGAAGAGGCCACAGCAGTGAGAGGTCCGCGTACCGCAAAAAAAAAAAAAAAAAGACAAATTCTCTTACCCTTATTTAATCCAAACTTATTTGACCAAAGTACTTTTTATTTTCAAATAATATTTTAACATTCCTCAGAACTAGTGTTCTATGCAAGATACTAAGAAATTCTGTCCTAAGTAAAGTTCCAGCACCTTACATCTTACAAGCCCACTGCCACGCTTATTTATTCAGAAAATACAGGTAAAGCATATACTATATCCTGGGCCCTGCGCTGCTGAAGTGTCAGGGCCCTGAATAGAGTCTGGCCTATAAGAGGCTATACTTCTGAATAAATAAAAAAGTGTCATAAAACTGCATACTAACTGAACAGCTGTCTATTACCTACCAAATAAGACCAACTACAGCTCAGCTAATATCTTGCTGGAAATAAGCATTGCACTGCGTTCCTGTGTCTCACCACTGCCTCTCTCTCCTGCCTCATTTGCCACTCTGTCCCCATTTTTATTTCAGCCACGTGGACCATCCCCTGCTTCCTAAAGATACTATGCATGTTTGTGATTTCTTACCTCTTGCAATACTCTTTTCACTTATTTTTAATTGTTGGATGCCTTTTTATCCTGCAAGATCAGAATCATATGTCCCTCACTATATAAAACTTTCCATAACTCAAACCCTGACCTACACCCTCCATTTTTAACCTCCATATGCGCACACCTCTGAATAATCAGCGCATCCCAAATAAGCCATCTCAAGCTCAGAATACTCCCACCAGGGCTGATCTTGGTTAATGACACTTCCGACTCCTTACTCAACCATGGCACCACCTGCCCTCATAGTCAGCAAGTGGGAGAGAGAGCAAAGGAACAAAAAGACAGGTGGGAGAGGTGTTCTGTTCCCTTTTGGGTCCAAGAGTGGGATGAGAAATGAGGAAAGTTATTAGGGAGACTAATAACTCTCAGGTTCCACCTGAGAGAAGAGACATACTAGCAATCAGAACTGGTGAACAGTGAAGTGGGCTGTTCTCTAAGGTAGGTAGTGTTCTGTCCTCAGAAGCATTCAAAAAGGATGGAAACCTGTCAGTAATGGGAAAGATGAGTGTGGTCCCTCCCAAGTATAGGACACTATGAATGACAGAATAGTTGGGTTATGAAGCATCTGAGAGGTTGCCAGGTCTTGACCACCTTATCCCAATGCCAGATAAAGAGAACAAAGGTACCACTACCCCTGGGCTTCCCTGGTGGCGCAGTGGTTGAGAGTCCGCCTGCCGATGCAGGGGACACGGGTTCATGCCCCGGTCCGGGAAGATCCCACATGCCACGGAGCGGCTGGGCCCGTGAGCCATGGCCTCTGAGCCTGCGCGTCCGGAGCCTGTGCTCCGCAACGGGAGAGGCCACAAGAGTGAGAGGCCCGCGTACCGCAAAAAAAAAAAAAAAAAAAAAAAGGTACCACTACCCCTAAACTAGATTCATCTTCTCTACTCTTTGTAACTATCACCACACTTGTAATCACATCCACATCTTACTCAGTTGACTTGAGGTCTAGAAGACCCCTGCTATTTCTCAGGCAGACCTAGAACAAAGTCCTGTGCACAGTGGCAGCTTCCAGAGCCTGAGCTCCAATCTACACCTGCCTCTGGAAGGAGCACTGGTGGCTGGTTATTCCCCCACCTCCTGGAGGGAGTGGTTTCTGACCAGGTCCACTGCAATGGCCTATGCATTGTCTAGGGCACATGTATGCCCTCTATCCTCAGAACAAAACACAAGGATGGGCCAGGGATGGAATGGAATGCAAGAAGAATGGCGAGCATTTTACATGAGGATGCTGAGACTCAGAGAAGTTCTGTGACTTTGCTAAAGGCGCAGGAGGAATTGGAGACAGAGATGGTGATCTGCTTTCCCTCAGCACGGTTCTTATTGGCCATTACTTGCCAGACCTGCCAGTCCTCCTCCATCCTGGCTTATTACCCAGCTGCCAGACGCTGGTCTGCCCCATTCCGAGAACCAGGCCTGCCAGGGTGCAAAGAACTGCGCTTCCACACACCAGGGTGGCTTGGAATTTGTCTCCTGCTGCCTCATGCCAAGGTTCCCTGACCCAAGAGAAGGAGAAGGAAACTCTCAGTATTGAATACATGCTGTGGCCAGGTACTATAATCTCACCTAATACCCATGACAACCTTCAGAGGTGGGAACCATTTATACTTTTTTTTTTTTTGCGGTATTTTCATTTTTTTGTTGTTTTTTTTATTTTTTTTATTTTTTGTGGTATATACTTTATGAATAAAGAGAGCTGAGGTTTAGAGGCTCAGCAGGAGAGTGGTAGAGTCATGATATATACACAGAATTTTCCAGCTCCAAGGCCTGTGTCAACCTCCATTCCGCGCTGCCTACGGGGGCCAGTTGCCTGGATGCTGCTTCCTCCTGGGGTTTCTAATTACCCTGGATCTCTTGTATCTAGGGAGGGAAAAGAAGAGCTCAGCCCTGTATAGTTCTCTCTGTTTTACTTAACAAGTATTTACTGAGCACCTACTGTGATCAGACCTCAGTAAACAGTGTGAATGGATTTCCCAACAGACAGAATGTTTTCCAGACATCCTAGGTAAGGCCTATCGCCAAATCCCACTGACTAACTTGGACTTCTTACCTTCCAATATTGACCCTTGCCTGAAATTGGTCTGTCGGTAGCTTCCCTCACTGGCACTTAACAGGTCAGGAAATGCATGTCCACTCCCATCTACCTGTCTCCCAGCTCAATCCTTCCCACTCAGAGAACAGCACTCAGGTGGCACTGTGATTTCCTTCAGTCCTCTCTGGGATCCCTATGAGGCATTAGTGACTTACTCCTATACAGATAACTTATTTATTGGTTGATCTGAGGCCATTATGAATACCACAGACATACTACATGGATGCTTTAGCAGGGAGCTTTCCTCATTCGCATCCATCCATCCATTCATTTATTTACTCATCAGTTCAAGAAACACTCCACTGTGCTTGGAGAGGTGCTGGGTACCAGGCATACAGAGACGAGTAAGGCAGGACTCACCTGTCAGTGAAGGCAGACACTAGAGATGCTAAGTCCCACAGAGTATAAGTGCCAGGTGAGAGGAAAGCCAGGAGTGCTCCACCACAACAGAGGGGCACTCAGCTCAGCCCAATGATAGGGGTGTCATTGTCATCAGGCAAGGCCTCCTAGACTATTTATGAGTGACCTGAGTCCTGGCAGAGGAGAAGTAATTGCCAGAACAGGGACAGAAGTGGGGTACTTGGGTGGCAGGGCTGAGTTTTCCAGGTAGGCCAAACAAAATGAGCAAACCTCTCGAGATATGAACCCTCTGTTCTAGGAACTGGGAACTGGGAACTGGAGCATGATGCTCCAGGTGAAAGTGAAGGAGGCAAAGCTGGAGAAGGTAGGATCAGATCTTGAAGACCCTTAGTGCCCAACTAAGACTCCATACAGAGGGCAAAGGGCTGTGTGTGTGAAGACTCCATACAGAGGGCAAAGGGCTGTGATGAGATGAGGTGAATGTTTTGATTGCTCAGGGGCCACTTAGGGGAGAGCTCTGACACACAAGAATAGAAGCAGGAAAAACTCTTCCAGTACTACTGTGTGACTTGGGTACATCACTTCATATCAGTGAATTTCAGTTTCTTCATCTGTAAAGTAGGCTTTAAAGTACCTACTTTGCAGGACCATCATAAGGGCTGGATATAAGGTATGGAAAAACCACATACAGTGCTTAACCTGACACAGGTCTCATAAAATGACAGCTATGTATTTATAATGTTCATGTTCTATAATAACCTGATCGCAAAGACAAAGGACCTTGCAGTGAGAACGGCCTTTCTTAGGAAGGGCGTGAGGGATAATGCCATCAGCAGAAGAGCTTCAGGGAGTCATTGACACTGATGCACACACAAGTAAATAATTTATGTGTTTGGACCATTTTTTAAAAGCCGCATTATTTTTCCTTCTCCCTGCCTCACAGTGATGCTGGGAGTTGCAGTGCATTAGTTAATTTCATGGCCCTGTTTTGAATCTTACAATATTTCATCCTCCTGATTCAAAATATTCATTCCAAGTGGTTCCAACTTCACAAATAAATAATTCCTGTTGGAAAATGGAGTTTTCCCATCTGCACAGCCCATTTTCCATCTGTTCCTACAAGCTCATGGTAGGATGGATCTGGGTCTTGAGGCCCTGTTGATTAGTCCTGATTTAAGAAGGAATGGCTTTCTCCCAGATGAACTGTGCATTAGTGATAAAGATTAGTTTCCACTGTTATTAGTTACTATGTTAGGAGACAGTTTTAGAGATCTGGAAGTGGATCAAAAAGTACATGCTAGACAGGAGGAAGGAGAGAAAAGTCACATTGACTTAGCTTCCACCATGCACTTAACATTCTTCTAGGCACTACACACACCGTACACAGGTAATTTGACCATTGCAGCAACCCAACAGGTAGATGTGATTATGTCCATCTGACAGATGAGGGAACAGAGGATCAAAGGGCCTTAAAAACTTGCCTAAAATAACATAATGTGTAATTAAGGGAGCTAGGATTGATTCCAAAGCTCAGGCTTTCTGTGTAACACCAGAGGTTCAAAAGAGCACTGTGCTTTTTGAATGGAAAGTATGTTGACCAAAGAATTGTGATTTTGTTTCTTTCAGTAACCATGTCATATTGTAATAAAAGAGCATCCCGTGAAGTAGAGGTAATTCAAGTCCTTAAAACGACATGGAACTTACGAGAAGAAGAGAGCCACTTATTGGTATGATCAGAATATAGTCCTGTCTTAGAAAGAACAGTAGACTCTGAGTTAGAAAACTTAGACTTATATTTTGGATCCCCAACTTATCATCTTAAGGACAAATCACTTAATTGCCTGAGTCTTGTTCTCTTCAACTGGAGAGTGACAGTCTATCTTTTTTTTTTTTTTTGGCTGCATTGGGTCTTCGTTGC
Organism: Mesoplodon mirus; assembly: GCF_964341445.2. NCBI lineage: Eukaryota > Metazoa > Chordata > Mammalia > Artiodactyla > Ziphiidae > Mesoplodon > Mesoplodon mirus. Next base: position 54,319,099 of record NC_138978.1, on the reverse strand, counting down.
TGTACGCGGGCTTTCTCTAGCTGCGGCAAGCGGAGGCTACTCTTCATTGCAGCGCGTGGGCTTCTCATGGCGGTGGATTCTCTTGTTGCGGAGCACGGGCTCTAGGCACGCGAATTTCAGTAGTTGTGGCACGAGGGCTCAGTAGTTGTGGCTCACGGGCTCTAGAGCGCAGGCTTAGTAGTTGCGGTGCACAGGCTTAGTTGCCCCATGGCATGTGGGATCTTCCCGGACCAGGGCTCGAACCCATGTCCCCTGCATTGGCAGGCGGATTCTTAACCACGGTGCCACCAGGGAAGTCCTGGAACTGGAGCATTATAACAAATTGTTCCCATCCAGCAATTACTTTGTAACATGACTGTTTTCAAGGTAAACTCATTTGTCTTGTTGAACAGATGGAAAAAAAAATAGCTCTCTGTCTTTGCATTTCTGACTCCCTTCAAAAGACTCTATCCCAGATTCAGAGGTGAGCAAACAGGCTTTATACCCAGATGGGTCCCACAGCCTGAGTAAAATAGGACGGGGTGTTCCTATTTCCTAGGAAGGAGGCTAGCGCTCATTGAAAACCTATCTTCGTACCAGTCTTGCGAGCTAAACTTTACCTTGCCCAGTTATAGATGCAGGTACCGAGGCTCTGAGAGGTTTAGGAATGTGGGTGGAAGGCTACATGACCGGTAAGTGCTAGAGCCAAGGATTTGAGCTTTTTCCACTATCCATGCTGTCTCCCAGAGGCTCCAAATCATTCTGGGAAAATTGGCCTACAAGTCGGTGACATAACACCAAAAATAACCATGGAAGAGGAACCCTCCATGTGTGGTTCGGAGAAAGTGTTTCCCCTATTCCTCTAACAGGCCTGAGGTGGGACACCCCTTCAAACCTTCCCCAGGAAAGACCCTCAGTTATCTGGGAGCTGCCTAGAATATGAAAAACCTTCAAAATGATGGAGTCTACTGGAAAACTTTACCAAACATTTAAGGGAGAAATAATATTTACACAAACTCTCCCAGAATATGGAAGAGGAGGGAACATCATCCAATTCAGTTGGGATACTCAGATACCAAAACCAAAGACATTACAAGCAAAGATATCAGCAGATCAATCTCCCTCTTGAGCATGGACTCAAAACTCCTTAACAAAATACTGGCCAATCAAATCCAACAATACATGAAAAGTTAAGCACTAAGTGAGGTTTATCCTGGGAATGCAAGTTTGAACAATCAAAAACTGATCAATACAATTCACTTTATCAACAGACTAAAGAAGAAAAACCATATGATCTCCTGAATAGACACAGAAAATGATGGAGTCCGACCCTGGTGTTTTCCAGGTGAGAAGCTTGAGGCCCAGAATGGAGAAAATACATTCTCAGTGTTACAAATTACTGACAAATCAAGATTTAGAATCCAGCTCTTCAGACCTGAAGGCTGTGTGGGGATGTCACCCAATGCCGGGGGCCAGCGCAATCTTTGAAGTATAGAGAGGCAATAACCCAGAGACTTCCTTCACAGCTCTCACATGGCAGCTGAAGTGAAGGAGTGGGAACAAGCTAACTTCAGCCCGTGCCATGCTAGAAAATACCTGAGCTCCAGTTCATAAGCATAGAATCAAGGGAGCACTGGGTTGGAGGGGAGGGATTATGTGTTTCCTGTAACTTTCCCAAGGAGGTGGAAATTGCAACTGTTGAAAACGTGATATAAAAAAATCCACTTCATAATTTGAAAACAATGAGCCACAGCTATAGTTCTTTTGAAATAGAGTTTTTGAAAATCACAGAATTTTCATTAAGATGGGGAAAAAAAGCTATGAACACTTTGGTGTAACTGAAATGACAGGGACCTCTCAATCCTACCACCCAGCTGGGGATCAGCTCAGTGACATTCACTAACATTCACTTTTGTCAATGCCCTACATCAAACCACTAGGTAAAAGATTTCTTATTCTTCTTTACTAATTTAAGGCCTTGGTCACAATCACAGAGCTGGTAGTTTCTTTACTCTTAGTTGTGATGATTGGAAAATAAAGTTAAACGAAAGTATCTCTTTCTTCTCCAGACAAATACTCAGTGGTTCTGTCTCTGGAAAACCCTCTCTCTGTCCTCCGTTTCCCTCCCCAAAACACACACACACACACACACACCACTCCCTTCTCTGACTCTTCGTTTACCTGGTTCAGAACTCGTGGGTGAGTTGAATACAAACCTCGTGTGTCACCAAGGCAATAATTGACTATAAACTAGCCCCAGCATCTTCAAAGTGAAGCAGAAGTTGGATGTGCCTTTGCTCCCTGTGTTTCCTCTCATCTGGTTCTTTTAAGTTGACTCAGGTTGTTTTTGAGCTTACAGTTTAAAAGGAACTCAAATAGTTATCTCTCCAGATTGTCTTGTAACCACAATTTACAGACAAGGAAAGCGGAGCTCAGCAAGGCGGGCAAGTTTCCTCCACTCACCGAGTTGTAGGTGGCAGATTTCATGGCACCAGACTTCAACGAGGGCACAGTCTCCTTGGGAGTGTCAGGCAAATATGTAATCAGTGACTTAATAATAGCAACCACTTAATGAGCTCTTACTGTTTCCACGTACTGAGCTACGTATTTTCTCTGCAGTATCTCATTCAATCCACATGGCTCCCCAGTGGAGTGGGTGTGATTATACCCATTCCAATAAATGGGCAAATGCAGCTGGGAGGTCATTTAATATGTCCAAAATTATACATAACAAGTAAATGGCAGACTTGGGACATGAACTTTGGCCTGAGGCCAAAGTCTGGGCTCTCCACTGCATTTGGCTGCTTCTTGGAAAGTCGAGGGTATCAAAAGAAATGCAAACAGTATGTTCTGGTGTTAAGTATGCAGTGGAAGTAGGGTGATGGGGAAGGGGTCCGTGGTTGAGAAGCAATCATATTTGCTTAGAAAAGGGGTATGTCAGGGAAGATTACATGGCTGTTGAAAGCTGTCTTGATTGATGGACAGGATTTGAAAAGGTAGACATGAATAAGGGAAACACTAGATTCCTAGATGGAGGCAATGCTGCAAACATAGGCTCAGAGGTACTTCATATGCAGATAATAATAATCCTGTTTAGAAAGAGGACATGGGCACTTGCTGTCATGACCAATTGTGAGGTGTTTTTGCAAGGAATGCAATACTAATGGTAAAGGATGGAAGTTTTATTTCATGTGATTTTTATATAAATTAGAGTGAAAATTATTCCTGTAAGCATCATGGTACCTGCACTCAAAAACCTTGCCTTCTACTGGGAAGATAAACAATTAAACAAGCAATTACTGCCCAGCAGTAAGTTCTATGAAAGGGTAGGCACAGGGTGACCCTGCCAACTCAGCCTTCAGGAGGGCATGTTTGAGAACCAAGTCCAGAACTGAGGGACAAATGGGCACGTGGGATGGGATTCTGGATGGAAGCAACAGCTTGTGAGACCCAGACAGGAGACAGACCATAGCTTATTTGGGAGGCTACAGGTGTTGAGCAGAAGAGAGGCGAGCAGGTGGGAATTGGTAACACGTGAGGCCAGAGGGGCCCACGAGAGGTCAGCTTATGATGAGGCTGCATGCTGTGTAAGAGAGAGGATGTGGGAAGGTGCCTGGGCCCAGCACGGCACGGGCTGGCTTCCCATCGCAGTCAGCAAATCAATTACTCCCTCCACCGCCTTTTGCCTTGTGTATTTAGAATGCATGGAGTTAGCCTGCCAAACATCTGCTCTCGCTATTAAGCATGCCATGGTAACCATTGCACTCCCGTGCGTCAACGCCACCAGGATTGGTAATAATCACAAGTGTCAAAAATGGGAAAGAATGGAGAAGGAAAGCTGTGCAAAACCCAGGGGCGGGATGATGGGGCTCCGCCAGCTGCACCTTCTGCTGCCCCTGTTAGAGTCAGGGGAGTTGATGTGATTCTGGCCTCCTCTTGCCCCTTCTGTGGGTCCCTCTCCCTGTATTATTCATCCGTTGCTTCAACCGACACTAGAAAAGGCGCCTTGCCTTTGCCAGAACAACATATGTGCCCCTGCATCATTGTGTATGATACATAAACCCGCCAACAGCTCCCAGACCCAGGGGCCCTCGGGGTGAAGACACCACATTGACACAGGCAGGCAGCATGGTGTCCTGGCAGGAGCACAGTTCTGCAGACAGACAGACCCGGCTTAGGATGTCAGCGTCGCAAAAGTTCACAGGCTTGAGACCTTGGGCAAATCTCTTACACCCTCTGAACCCACCTGCCTCTTTTGTAAAATACAAGTAGGAACGTTTACCTCATAGGGTTGTTTGGAGGCTTAGAGACAACGGATGGGAGATGGCACAGCGATTTCCACAGAATAAGGAATCAAGCTTAGCTACTATGATCTTTTTAATTGAGCTCCCCCCAAAAATGCTAGGCACGGTGCTGTGCACTTTATTCAAATTATTGACTCCCCACAACCAGCCTATAAAGTAGACAACATGATCCCCATTTTACAGGTAAGAGGACTGAGGTTAAGGGAGGTCAGGTGATGAGTCATAGAGCTGGTCAGGGCAGGTCAGAAGGTGAACTCTGGCTTCCTCCACAGCCCACGCCCTTCCTGCTTAAACCATGCTACCTTCCACACGTTCAAAATTCTTCATATGCTGAGCTGAAATCTCTTTCTTGATAAAGATTACTCATAGGTCCCCGTTCTGCAACTAGAGCCACATAAAATAAGCCTAGTCTCTCTTCCAAACAAAAGCTTTTTAGGACTAAAAATAGAACTACCCTATGACCCAGCAATCCCACTACTGGGCATATACCCTGAGAAAATCATAATTCAGAAAGAGTCATGTACCACAGAGTTCATGGCAGCTGTATTTACAATAGCCAGGACATGGAAGCAACCTAAGTGTCCATCAACAGATGAATGGATAAAGAAGATGTGGCACATATATACAATGGACTATTACTCAGCCATAAAAAGAAATGAAATTGAGTTATTTGTAGTGAGGTGGATGGACCTAGAGTCTGTCATACAGAGTGAAGTAAGTCACAAAGAGAAAAACAAATACCACATGCTAACACATGTATATGAAATCTAAAAATATGGTTCTGAAGAACCTAGGGGCAGAACAGGAATAAAGACACAAATGTAGAGAATGGACTTGAGGACACGGGGAGGGGGAAGGGTAAGCTGGGACGAAGTGAGAGAGTGGCATAGACTTATATACACTACCAAATGTAAAATAGATAGCTAGTGGGAAGCAGCCGCATAGCACAGGGAGATCAGCTCGGTGCTTTGTGACCACCTAGAGGGGTGGGATAGGGAGGGTGGGAAGGAGACACAAGAGGGAGAGGATATGGGGATATACATATGCATATAGCTGATTCACTTTGTTATACAGCAGAAACTAACAACATTGTAAAGCAATTACACTCCAATAAAGATGTTTAAAAAAAAGTTTTTTAGGACTGCAGAGGCAGCTCCCATACCCCGACCCCCACCTAACCATCAATCTTCTTTTCTCTGAACTAAAATGTCCCAAGCCTGGTTCACATGGTCACTTCCTGCAGGATACCCTCCAAGCTAGGCAACGCCTGTCTCAGAGGTGTGCCCAGAACCCCTTGCTCCCGGATGCCGGGCTGAGGTTTACATCCTCCCTCCCAGCGCTACGAGTCACTGCATCTCGGGGTACACACACAGTACCTGAACCTCCAGCTGGCAGAGCTAGTGCCATCACCTGGAACGCAGCCAGACGGCTTTTCCGCCTTTCCCTGGATCCTCTTCTTCAAGCCAAGAGTGCAGGACCGTGGGCTCCAGCGCCCTCTTGTGTAAAGGGAGAGAAATCTGCAGGAAATGGACACAGCATCAGGATGGAAGATCCACCTGAGGAGGAGAAATCTGATTGTCTCTGTTTAAAAAAAAAAAAAAAAAAAAAAAAGCCCAGCCAGCCTATCCTCGCAGCTGCTGTAAGTTTATGTCTCTGTCTTGAATGTCCCACCAAGTTGTTGTGAGCTGGTGGATTAGCCTGCAGCCAGTCATTAAGCCTAACTCCTCTGATGATGTCAGTCTATCAGGAAAGAGGCAGTTGTGTCCCCACATGTCCACCTTTAGTAAAATCTCATTCAAGCCGCCACCCCCAGAATTCTCTCAGCTTTGCTAAGGACACAAGGAGAAGGACATGTGGCCATACCTGAGCCCAAGCATCTGAAGTGGAGAGACCCTCCTACCTCTGCCCCATAGAGCCAGAGAGGTGACACCAGTAAGGGATATGGGAACAAGAAAGGACACAACCCGAGGCAGTCATTGGGGGATAATTAAGAGGAAACTGAGGTCAGATGGCTCCTTGCATTGGCTCTCAGGGTTGCTGAAACTCTCAGTGCTGCTCCCACTCTCCAGCTTTATGCAAATGTTATCTGGGAGGGTTTGCCCAGTAAAGCAAGCAACCCATTCCTTTCTCTACCAAAGATTCACTGGGGGTCGTTGGGCAAGTCACTTCACATCCTCTGGGCAAGGTGGTGTCAGAGGTCCCTTCCACTGTCATAATCAGTGAGCTCTAACACAGAGTCATCCCCAGGTCCATTTCAGCCATCTAGCAGACTCTGGAGGGACTGAGCCCCAGGATTGTTAGGATTTTATAATGAACTAAATAATACAGAACACATTTCCATGGAACACGAACTATCATCAAATCTTTGTTGAGCATCTAAAGTACTCAACAGATACGGTGTTGATGCCATGGTTTTCTTCCTTCATGGTAACAGGTCGGTCTCCAACAAGCCGAGAATGAACAAAAACATGAAGGTTTTTATTGCTTATGTGCAGAAATCAAACTCAGCAATTACAATTTTCTTATCCCTCATACAGAGAGTTATACAACATCAGCTTTTTCTGATTAAAACTCTGCAATAGTTTCAAAACTTTATGAACATAGCATGAGCCACCGAGTTACAACTTTGGACAGAGGAGCTGGGAGAGGCACAAGTCCATCACGAAGATGGCACAGAACTGCTGTTTTAGTCGTCTGCGTGCTCTGGTCCCCCCCCCACCCAGTGCCCACCAGCCCCACAGCTTCATCCTCTGACTGGTGTTGTCCCTGTCCCTGGAACCACACACACTGTTCTTGGCCATGCAGCCAGGGGCGATGAACAGAACTGGGGTGTCCCCTGGCTCTGCTGGACTCACTGTGGAGAAGACCTCTAGGGCAGTGGTCCCCAAACTTTTTGGTACCAGGGACTGGTTTCGTGGAAGACAATTTTTCCACGGATGGGGGTCGTGGGGGGATGGTTCAAGCAGTAAAGCAAGTGATGGGTCAGGCGGTCATGAGAGTGATGGGGAGCATTGGGGAGTGGCAGATGAAGTTTCACTCTCTTGCCCACCACTCACCTCCTGCTGTGCAACCCAGGTCCTAACAGGCAGCAGACAGGTAGCGGTCTGCAGCCTGGAGGTTGGGGACCCCTGCTCCAGAGTGAGCGCCAGCAGCCAGCTGCCCTGCTCCAACTGTGTCTCTCCCCCACCACCTCTCCTCTCTGGGACTTTGGTCTCTCCTAGAACCCCAGCAGCTAGCCTCTGCTAGGAGGGTCCAGTCACTTATTTGTGGGGGACAACTGAAACCAAGAGGGGAAAGGAGTGAAATGTAAGTGTCAAGACAAAAAAAAAAAAAAGACAAGAGAGGGATAAGTAACGAGGGAGAGAAGGAAGAGAATAATGAACCTGTGCTATAAAATAAATTCCAGATATTTTCATCTGACTCCACTCAATCCCATCTCTTGTTTGGTAACTTCGGAGATCTTTTTCAAACAAACATTTTTCGGGGGAAGGAGAGGCAGATACCACAAGGTTTTTATTGAGAGCTATAATATTGCTTTCAAATAAGCCATTTCTGATTCATCTCTGTTTCATTTAATGTTATCATCTACAGATGGAGATCCCAGAGACGGGAGAATTGCCTGCATCGCTTTCAGGTGACATTCCACTCCTTCAGGAGAGCAGAAAAGAATTATTCTAGCAATAGAAGCTCTGTGAACTGGGGGCTTACTGAGAATGTGAGACCCAGAGCCCTGACCAGGCTGGGAGACTACCCAGCAATCTGTCTTTTCACATGTGTTGAAAAGTTGTGTCTTTGATCTTGACCTCAAGAAGTAAATGATTCCGATTTCAGATTCATAAAAATACTAAGAAAACACTACTATACTACCCAAAAAGGCCAGTAGATCAGTCCTTAAAAATAGCACATTACAGCATAATCCTACCATGTCTGCGTCCAATGCAGTTCCATTTTTCTCACGCGATAGGAAGATGAAATGAACTTTGCCCCAAGACTTAGACACAGGAGGCAGTGGCTGTGCTGAGTGTGTTTTCCATCTCATTCAAAATTAAAGCCCAGAAAGCTGAGCCTTGCTCACAAATACACACTCAGAGATGGCACACACAAAGGCGAGTCTAGTCTGCAGGAGGCAGATAACAAGGCAGGTGCAGGCAAGCAGGGGCTGCTGCAGCCTGGAATGGAAATGCCAGCTCAGAGGACGCCTTGATAACAGAATAACAGAATCCCCATGCTTGCTGCTCCTGGTAGGCCATGTTAATGCAGCTTAAGGGTTATTTTCTTCTCTAAAGAATAGGTCGAGTTTTAAAACCGCATCTTCTTCTAGCCAACAGGCTCATGCTTTGCCAAGCTCTGTTAAACACTGACTCATTGGAAAGGAACAGCTCTTTCTAAAGGGGAAATAGGATGTATATTTGTAGAAACCTCCTTTAAGAGGTTTGCATAAACCCCTTGTGATTACATGGCCTGGAGATTTGTTCCTGGCTTTGTGGCTCCTCCAGCAAGAGCTTTCTTTCACAGTTATCTCAGCTCGTTCTTAAAATTTGTGTAAGCTTTTGTATCTGGAGTTTCCAACCTAAACCATAAAACTACATCTGTTCAAAGGCTGGCTGGTTCAGAGACAGAGGCCAAGGTCACATTTCAATGGGAGGAAAAAAAGGGGAAGCTCAGATGTACACTGTAAATGCAAAATGATTGGTTTGTGGCATAGAGTTGCCTGAAGTGCTTAGATTTCTTTGATCTTGTCCCTTTCCACCACCCTCCACCAACACTGAGACATAAATGTCATGACTTCACAATGCATAAACAACCACCCAGAAAGGAAAACATTCAATCAGAGGTGCTAGCTTTGGCGATATGGATGAAAATGTATACTGTTTACCTCTTTCCTCCAAAGTAAATTCAGCCAACCTAGTTAGGATGTGAAGACAGTCACAACTGAAGCCTTTGTCTGCTTTCCTTGCCACTCACCCTTTTGCAAAGATGTTTCTATAAAGAAATCCTGCTGTTTTTGTGTTATTTTTTTATCAGCCCCACCTGCATGTTTTTCCTGGGAAAACCTGCTTAGTCCTCACCAGCAACCATGAGAACTTCTGTTATGTGTTTGTGCTTCATGCATTAGATATGTCATTAGTGTGTAAAGCAGGAAGAACATGGCCTTGGGAGTCCAGCAGGCATGTGTTTGGTTCTCAGTTTTGCCATTTACCATCTGCGTGACCTACCTGAGCCTCAGTTTTCTCTTCTGTAAACTGGGAATGGTAGGAATAAAAAGATCTACATCATAAGGTTGCTGTGATGATTCAATCAAATGAAAATAAATATCTTTAAGGTATCCTGGATAAAGTAGGCCTTTCATAAATGTCTCCATGAAGGACTCTAAGTAAAGACTGCCCTGAAAGTCTCTGGACACAGGTAAAGATGATGAAGGAGAAGAGTGCTGTGGTGAAAGGTTAAGGCACTATCTTAAGAAGACTGGGCTAGGCTTACGTTACTACCTGGCCAAGGGTCAGGCTTAATCAATATTACTTCTATGTGCCACAGTCTTGCTTCTGGGCCAACTAATGACAGGACAGGTAAGGATCGACAATACATGTCAGAAAGTAGCATCAGATCTTGAACACCACAACTCTTCCAAAATACCCTACCACACACCAAAGGCATTGGAGGTTACCCATGAGTTTACAACTTATCCAACCAACACAAAATCTTAATACCTTGTGATCATCAGAGTAATACTGTAATATCATTCACCACAGCTCACTGTTATCATTCCACTGAGATGCTGATCCCAGGACAACCACACAGCAGACACAGGAAAAGGGTGTGTAGGAGTCCATGTGGCCACACAGACAGAAACTGGACCACTCTGACAGTGGGTGAACACTCATAGTATCTCTTACATTCTGTCTTTTCTCAAAAACATAATAAATTGTTTCTCGTGTTAGTGGCACAGTGTTGGACCAGCCCAGGTCTCAACCCTCTGGACTCTGTTCTTCTATATCCATACACACTCTCCAGTTGATTTCATCTAATCCATGGCTTATATATCACCTACATCCAATATTTCTAATTTATATCTCCAGCCTGGCCCTCTTCTCTGAACTACAGGCGTCTAACTCACTACTCATATCTTCACTTGGATATCTAAGTTATCTCAAATTTGACAGTTCCAAAAATGAACTCCTAACTCTCCACCACCATCACAACTCCAAACCTGCTCCAACCTCTTTCAGAAAATGGCAACTCAATTGATCAAACCAAAACCTTAGAATCATTCTTGACTCCTCTATTTTCCATGTACTCCATATTCATGTTATCAGCAAATCCTATAATCTCTCATCTCAAAATACATCCTCAATCTGACCTATTCTTTTGACCTTTCAAATATTATTCTGGCCAAAGCTCCACCATCTCTCACCTAGATTGTTGCAATAGACTCTTATCAGGTCCCATATTTCAATCATGCCCCTTCCCAATATAAATTTTTTTTTTGCATAGCATAAAGAGTTATTTTTTTAACATGTAAGCCAAATCATGTCAACATAGTTTCTGTTTGAGGTAATGAAAACTTTTGGAACAAAATTGTGGTGATGTTTGCACAACACTGTGGTGTTTGCACAATGCATAGTTAATGCCACTGAACTGTATACTTGAAAATAGTTAAAATGGCAAGTTTTCTGTTTTATATATATTTTACCTATGACCTTAAAAATGTGTTAATGTAATAACAAAAACCATTGAATTGTATGCTTTAAATGGTGAATGTATGTGTCAAAGTGAGATTATACATATATAGGTAAGTTAATTATATCTCAACAAAGCTGTTTAAAAACCAAAATGTCCTGGATAAAATAGAACAATTTTTAAATTATCGAAACATTTTAATAAAAAGTTAGTGTCTCGGGGCTTCCCTGGTGGCGCAGTGGTTGGGAGTCCGCCTGCCGATGCAGGGGACGCGGGTTCGTGCCCCGGTCCGGGAGGATCCCTCATGCCGCGGAGCGGCTGGGCCCGTGAGCCATGGCCGCTGAGCCTGTGGGTCCGGAGCCTGCGCTCCGCGACGGGAGGGGCCACAACAGTGAGAGGCCCGCGTACCGCAAAAAAAAAAAAAAAAAAAAGTTAGTGTCTCATCACTTCTCATTCATTGGAGCCACTTTTGTGTTCATTGGGAAAAACAAAGTATTCAAAAGCTGAATATTTGCAAAGAGCTGGAAAGGGCTCTTCTTAGAGATTGATGGGATAATTGGTCTGCTTAAACACCCCAGAGTGAAACCAAATTCACCTTTAAACTTGTGAAATAGAGTGTCAATATGGTGTTCTGGCAGACATTGAACTCAGAGATACCCAAACTCATCCCCAACACTACCATTTTCTTGGTGTGTTGCATTGTTTATTGACAATAGGCAACACCAATTGTATCAATATTCAATTATAACATTATGACCATTTAAGTGTTGTTCACTGCTGAGCCTAGTAGTTCACTCTAATTATATTTCTTATTCAATTTTTTGTCCTTCCAGGATTAATAATTACCTCTTTTTCTGTTTGTTTAGTTGTTTGTATCACCAGCCCTAATTTTTCCCTAACTCTCCAACAGTCAATTCTGAATAATATTTTTCACAAGGTCAAATCCATCACATCACCCACAAGATTTTATTTTTTTACCTGGAGACATCCTTATTGAAGCTCTTCTCCTCCAGCTCCTGTTAGAACGGTTGTTCTTAGACCTGCCTCATGGCTGCCATCCTGGGATTTCTTTTGCCACTGTATTGCTAAAGTCCCAGTATTATGAGATGTGTAGTTTATAGGTTTTCAACTTTCTAGGTTTATCCCATTGACTCAATGCAACATGTCCTTCAGTAACTTGTTACACAGGGATTTGGGGGAGGTAAATTTTTTGAAAACATGCATTTCTAAAAAGTCTACATTTTGTCTTCACTCTTTTTTATAAAACAATTTTACTGAGATATAATTCACATGCCATAAAATGTACCCATTTAAAGTATACAATTCAATGGTTTTTAGTGTATTCACAAAGTTGTATGACCTGTGCTATAACCCATTTTTAGAACATTTCATCACTGCAGAAAGAAACGTCATGCCCATCAGCATCACTCCCTATTCTCCACCTCACCCCACCCCACTCTCTAAGGATTTGCATATTCTGGACATTTCATATAAAAGCAATCATACAATATGTGGTCTGTTGTCTGGCTTCCTTCAGGAAGCATCACATTTTTGAGATTTATCCATCTTGTAGCCTATATCAGTACTTCATTGCCACTTTTTGATTATTATGTATAAAGCCTCTATGCACATTCATGTACTAGTTTTTGTGCAGACATGTGTTTTCATTTCTCGTGGAGATATATATATATATATATATATATATATATATATATGTACCTAGGAGAGGAGCTGCTGGGTTATGTGACAACTTTATGTTTAAGATTTTTAGGAACTTCCAGACTGTTTCCCAAGATTGCTGCATCATTCTTTATTCCCACCAGCAATGTATGAGGATTTCATTTGGTCCACATCCTCAGCAATACTTAAATTGTGTGTCTTTTTTATTACAACTATTCGAGTATGTGTAAAGTAATATTTCACTGTGGTTTTCTTCTATATTTCCCTAATGACTAATGACGTTGAGCATTTTTTCATGTGCTAACGGCCATTCATATATCTTCTTTGGAGAAATAATTATTTAAATCCTTTGGTCATGTTTAATTGGGTTATTTGCCTTTTTATTATTGAACTATAAGAATTCTTTATGAACAGGAATCCCTTATCAGATAAACAGCTAAATATTTTCTCCTATTCTGTAGATTGTCATATCTCTTTCTTGATGGTGTCATTTGAAACACAAAGTTTTTAATTTGGATGAGGTCCAATTCCTATTATTCTATTTAATTCTCTGAATATTACCTAATTCCCATCCTATGAAACATTTTAGGGTCATCTCTTTACCTGGTGCTCTGAAATTTTAAGCTAACATACAATCATATGGGTCTTTTCCATGCATTGTGTTGAATACTGAGTAAGCCTGTTTAGTCTGGAGACTAATGTCCTATAATCTGTGAAAGTGTGTATCTGTGTGTGTGTGTGTGTGTGTGTGTGTGTTGTAATCCCTCTCACAATGGAATTTTCCTTATTTGTTCATCACAGTTAAGAAGGATACATGCGAAAACTGATTGTAAGATCCATGTGCAAGAGGAGAAGGGAACTCAGGATTTCTCCATAGACTTTTACTAAATCTTCCAGGTTTCAGTGTCAAGCCTCTCCTTCATGGTCTGCTATGCCTGGTGTTGCCAAGTTTGGAGCCTTTCTGGTTCAATTTCTCCACAAGCATCCTGCATCCTGCCAGGATAAAGAAGGGGTAAATGCCTGCCTGCAAAGGATAATAGAAGGACCTTATTACAATATAGAAATAGAAATAATACAATATTCTTTCTAGCCTCATGCATCACCCCCACCTTCCTTGGTTCCTGGTTCTTCAGTTTCTAGAGCTTTCCAAGATTCTGCAGTGTAAGTTGAACTTGCTTTTTGCTGTCATTTCCCTGGTGTTCAACTCTCATCTTTCTGCTAATATCTCCATCTTCTTTCCCTTAGTGGATTAAAACTAAAACAATCATTTTAGTTTCTCCCACCATTTCTAAGGGCCAAGAATTCTGGAAGCACCCAAGTTAGGGGCTTCTGGCTTGGGGTGACTCATGCAGTTTGAGTCAGTTTTAAGCAGGAATGATGGGAGTCTGGAACAGCTGTGGGAAGGCCAGCTCTCTCTCCCCATGTAGTCTCAGGGCCTCTCTGTCTGGTCTCTCCACATGGGTCACTTTGGTGGCCTGAACATGACAGGACTTCTTAACCTGGTGGCTCAGGGCTAAAGGACAAATGGTGTGAGAGCAAAGCAGAAGTTGCGTTGCCTCTCAGGACTTGGCTTCAGAAGTCACCAAGTGCTACTTCAGTTTCCTCTGTGGTTCCACCAGTTACCAGATCCAAGAGGGGAGATAGAGACACTCCACCCATCAATGGAGGGAGATCAGAGAATTTGCAGTCACATTTTGAACGTGCTACATTCCTTTGAAAATTATTATCTTTATTTTCTTATTTCTTTTCAAAAAGAGGAGATAAGAAACAGCTGTCATTCAGACCATGCTGACAAGCTGCCAGCCTTTGAAACAGCAGGTAAAGTGAAGTTGGAATTAATTAGCATTTAGAAAACCTGTGCAGTGTGTCACTCCAATGCAGAAGAAATGCATGTTGTTCCTTGCAAATTATACCACCTATTAAAATTAGTTTAAATAAAAAGACAGAAACATAGCTAAAAGTTTGAAACAAAAAAATTCAAAAAACAATAGTTCCCTGCTCTTTCTTTCTCTTAATACTAAACTCATCTGTGTAAATTCAAACACAACATAGGTGAAAAACACGTCTGTGCTATTGCATTCAGGGACACACAATAATTTCATGTGGGGTGTTCTATATAAAATTGCACATGACCATGTCTAGTGGTAACCCACACAATGGCTCTGCAGGAATTTGGGATTTTTTTCTTATTTTTTCCTTTCCTTTTTGCTTTTTATTTGGAAATAATTTCAAACCTACAGAAAAGTTGTAAGAATAAAGATAGTACATACATAGAGCAATCAGTGAAGAGATAGTTTAAGATCATGAAAATATCCTGCTCCTCATTAAAATATCCCCTTTAGCACCATGGATGATTCTTGCCTGAACCATTCTTTATTATGATGATGTTGCAAAAAGATGATTTCCCACTCCCTTATGTCTACCAGTTGGCACTGAACCTTCTATTGTAAGCAAGAGCCCTTCCTTCTCCTCATCTATACATAATGAGTGCATATATACACATCTATATACACACACACTATATATGTATATATATATATATCCATATATATAATGTGTACTATATATATGCCATATTATAGATGTACTATTATATATACTAGAAAGATAAAACATATATTTACACATTATGTGGGTAATATATTTATATGTATATGTATATATACATATTAGAAACCATGAGGCCAAATTGATACATCTAATTCTAATTCATGGGATTTCACATAAGGAATACTGTGAGTGTCAATAATTCTGTTCACAAATATTCTGGCTGTCTTCCTATGGTCACATGGTGGGATTACACTTTCTAGCCCACTTTTAAGTTAGACATGACCAATAGAATGTGAGCAGAAGTGATATACGCCACTTTTGAGTAAAAGCTTTAAGAGAAGATCAGTGCCTGATCACATTATATTACTGCAGCACAACTAAGACTTTTCTGAGAAATATAATTTAATTCACGTTTCAAGATCACTTTGATTCAGTTAATATGGTGGATTAAATCTGCCTATCTACCTATCTCTGCCCCTAAAACTCCACTAAAATATGAGAGCAAAGTAATAAAAAAAGAATATAGTTGGAAAAGGAGACAAAAGCAGACAATAGATGACAAAACAAAAAAAGAATGACGAGCAAACAAAGAAACCCACCTTATTTCAAATGAATAAAATATGCTGAAAGGGGGAAATAACTAAGTAATGAAAGAATGTAATATTCAACTATATAACCTCAGTCTTGGGTGAAGTGGGTAGTAGGAAAATTTAAAAAAAAGAAATCCTAGTAGTAGTTTTGGTTTTTGTAGTGATATGGACTATTTCAATTCTCCAGACTTTTTTTTTTTTTTTTTGGCTGTGATGGGTCTTCGTTGCTGCACGCAGGCTTTCTCTAGTTGCAGCAAGTGGGGGCTACTCTTCACTGCGGTGCATGGGCTTCTCATTGCGATGGCTGCTCTTCTTGCGGACCACAGGCTCTAGGCACGCGGGCTTCAGTAGTTGCAGCCATGGGCTCAGTAGTTGTGGTGCATGGGCTCTAGGGCACACAGACTTCAGGAGTTGTGGCACGCGGGCTTAGTTGCTTCACAGCATGTGAGATCTTCCCGGACCAGGGATCAAACCCGTGTCCCCTGCATTGGCAGGTGGATTCTTAACCACTGTGCCACCAGAGAAGTCCCCAAACATTTTAATTGCATTATAAGATTAAGCCAATGTGTAAATTTATTGATGATTTGGGGAACCAAGAGTCTCACCATGAAAGAAGAGACATACAAATATGAAATGGAGAGAGGACACAAAAGAATTCTGTGGAGGTGGATTATAATTAGCATTCCTTTCCCCCTATCTTAGTATTCATGGAAGTGTGTGTCAGGCTCCTCTAGTTGTGCTTGGCTCTCTGAGTAGCCTCCCCCTCCCAGGAAGGGTTCTTCCTAATACCCCTCTCATCTGTCCTCACTGTCTCCAACACCAATTAAACAACGCCTGATAACTTCACCTGGCATCCTGCATGTTGGCATCTGGATTCCCCCACCCCTAACAAGTCCCATGCCTCCTCTTGAATCTGCCATTGCTAAGCACCAGCTGATGATTGCCCAGACAGAAGACATCTGCTAGTTATTAAGGAAAGTTAAATAAGCAAAGGAGCTCCAGGGAAGTTCAACAAAAAAAGATCAACATATGTGTAGAGAATTGGCAACGGGTTGGCTCCTGTGACACCAGGTTCATTATGGCTATGTTAAGCATGCCTCACTCAAGATTGCTCAGCTTATTGGCTCATGGGAAGCCCTTCTGATGCAGCCTGCCCTCACGCTCCTCCCTAAGGCAAAAGCAGCCCCACAGCACTTCATTATAACACATCTGTCACTCATTCTGTCTGAACCACAATCTCCTTAGGGACTAGGGTGGGTCTGGTTAAGGGCACCAGTTATTTCAATCTACATAATACTTTTTAAACTTTGTATTGAGGGGGTCAGTCAATGATGAGCAAAACATTGTTCCTGTTCTCATGAAGATTATAATGGAGTAAAGGCATGGTCTGGATGACAAAGATGGGAAGCAAGGTATAAGATCCAATCCAATGTTGTTCTCAGAAGTCAATAAGGGTCAAAACCAACACTTAAAAGCTAAGCCAAAGCCATGATGCTAAGCCAAGGGCCAGAAGTTACCTGGACATGGCATGGAAAGAGCAAAGTCAGAAGAGAAGCCAAGAGGGGGTCCTAAGTGATGAACAGTAGGGCTGAGGCTCTTTGAGCTTACTTTTAATGGCTATGCATTTCCTGGTACACAGGGAGGTCAGAATGGTTCCTAAGGAACAGAGTGGGGCTCGTTCACGTGTTCATTTATTCGGTATTTGTTCATTAACTGCTGTGCACTAGTCTTTATGCTATATCATCTAAGAGGTAAGGGAGATATATAGGACCCAAGCCTATTTACAGGATTCTAGCAGGCTTATGTGAAAGATAAAACCCTATACACTAACTGAAATATTAAGACACTGTGGGAAGCTTCTGATTTAGTTATCTGAAATAGAGACATTTTTGTTTTATTTTTTAATGTGAAGGACCTCAAGAAAAAATGCCATAGAACAGTAAGTTGGAGGACTGTTTATTTCAAGCTTGGAAAAATTGGAAAGGTAGAATTTTTTCTGAGCCTTGAAGCCATGTGGAAATTGGACATACAAACATGTAGTCAGGAAAAGCTTTAGAGATAAATTAAAAGGAAGTCTTAAAGCAGTGTAGTGTGGTGGGAAAGAACATGAACATGGCAGTCAAATTAATCAGAGTCAAATTTTGGCCCTGTCACTTAGCCGTTGAGTGACCTTGAGCAAGTTAGTTAACCTCTCCATGCTTCCATTTCCTCAGCTGGTGTGGAAATTGTTTGCAAAAGTGGCTGCAACATTCCTTCTCATACTCCTTGTAAAGTGACTTCACCATTCTTCCCTTCAAAAGGAGGACTCTGGTGCCTCCCTTCAGTTTAGGCTGGTTACCTGTTTTGGCCAATAGAATATCACAAAGTGATGCTGTGCCAATCAAGCCTTGGGCCTGAAGAAGCCTTGAAGTGCCTGCTTTCCCCCTCTTGGAAGCCAGCCACCATAGAAAGAAACTCAAGCCAGACTACTGAGTGGTGGCAGACCACGTGGAGAGAGAGGCCACGTGGTGGAGAATCAAGGTGTCTCAGCAGAGAGCCAGCACAAGGCCTCAGACATTAACACGAAACCACATTGGATCTCCCAGTCTCAATCAAGCCCCTGCAGGCAGGACTGCAAGGAACTGTGATGAACATCCTTGCTGAGCTCTGGAAGTCCAAAGTCCTGACCCATAGAATTGAGAGCAATGCAATGGCTGTTGTTCTAAACCCCTACATTTGAGGATGATTTAGATACCTGCTACAGATGGTCAACAGCCCAACTATCTAACTCATTCTGTATATACCTCACAGAGTTTCGCTAGCAAAACAGAAACAACTCCATGAATTCCAAGGGTAAGGAGTTGGATATAGGAGTTGAGGAACTACACGTCATTGGAATAGCTGGGGGAGCAAATGTCAGGGAAGCCAACACTGAAGACTGAGCCCAAGGAACTGAAATGGGTAGTTCAAAATAGCTTGCCAGAAAGATGATGAAGATCTCTGAAAAGTTTCCACCAATAGTGTCAGTCTATAGCAGAAAAGTAAATGGTCTCAAGAGCTTGTAAGAAAACCTCTGAGAAGCCCTCACCTGCCTTTGCTCATGGCTTCAGCTGACTCTTGCTTTTCCTTCCCTCCCACTTTCCCAATCTCCTACTAGTGACGCTCAGTGGCTAGTTCTAAGCTGAAAACCCAGAGGACGGGGATTCTAGTACATGGAGCCCATGGCTTCTTAGAGTCCTTAGGTGGAATGCTAGTGATGTCAAGTTGACAACAGAACATGCAGCCCAAGGAGCAATTTATTCATGGTTAGAAAGTCTTGATTCTCCCAGTCAGCTTCTTGAATTGGACCATGTCTTCTCCCTACCCCCCAAAATCTAGTCAGGTCAGATGATAGAGAACAAGGTTTTTAAAAAAAACAAACCTGGATATCCAAGAATGTCCAAGGAATATTCTCCTCTTTCTCTGCTGAGCATAGTACACATAATAGCAGCAATCCTAGATAATCTGGAGGATAATCCCAGGTGACTAAGGTCATTATGAAAAGTCCCTGGCAAGAAGTCTCCTGCAAAGGAAAAGTAATAAAGGCTTCTAGCCATAGGAGATCAAGGTGTCTCACTACAGAGGTTAGGACCTGCCATCTAGTAATTGGAGGTGACTGGTGTTTTATTCATGACTGAATTGTCTGGGGGCCATGTGCAGACTTACTGGTAGTTATTGGCATTCACTTATCACTTCACCAACACTTTTTGAACTCCTCCCATGAACTGAGAAGGTTGTCAGAGATAAACGGTTTCTTCCCACAAGTCTTGCAGAAAATTGGGACAAATAAATCAAAAATCTATAATTCACTAAAAACATTATAGTTGGAGAGAATGTAAAGATTTTAGCTAAGCACCAAACAAGGAAACAACTGAGTCTAGGGGTTATGGGTGGAATTTGGAAAATCTCAAAGATAAATGGCTTTTATATGCATACATTTGAAAGATGATTAGAAATTCATAGCAGACAAAGGAAGTCAAGTACATTCCATGCACATGCAAAAGCACAGAAATGTGAAAGTGCATGGTGCAGCCTTGGACTCAAAGTTGTGCAGCTGATCTGAGATCAAGTACGTCAGGGTACAGGAGACAATGCTCAGAGCCAGTGTGGAAGCATAGGTTGGGCCAGGTTTTAAAGACTCCTGAATGCCATTTTGGAGTTGGAATCCTGTTCTTTAAGTCAGTATTTTCCAAATACACTTGCATTTGCACCAAAGGTTGCACAAGTCTCTCCGTTGAGATGCTGAAAAAAATTCTGAACTTCTATTACGCTACAACAGCCATTAAAATGAAGCACCCAAGTAAACTGAAATACAGTAATGCAATGTTGAACAAAGAGTTTCAAAAACAATCAAGTACATCCAATCATACGGCTCTCACCATAAAATATGATTACTAGTGCAATAAGATTTTTATATGTTTACAAAAATATTGTAAGAATTGTTCTTATTTTTATCGTTTAATTTTTATTTTTATGTTTTATAACATACTTGATTCATGACTATAGTAGTACATCTATATGATTTATAAAGACCTAAATAAATCTATGTTGTGCGTACATGCTGAGAAGTATTTTACTAATAAATGTACATAATCAAAATATTTGAAGGCCACTCCAGCAAGTAATGGAAAGCCAGCAGAGGGTTTTTTTTGTAAAATAGTGGCCTATTAATGTAGATTTTTGGACATTTTGCTCTGGCAACTGTTTGGAGAATAAGTGAAGGAGAAAAAGAGTGGAGGCAGGCAGGGAAACCATTTAAGAGGATGTTTCAATAGTCAAGGTGGGAAATAAGGATGTCTGAACTAGTTGTTTTCTATTGTTTAAAACTCGAGATAAAATGCAATTAAGAATATTTGAGGGCTTCCATGGTGGCGCAGTGGTTGAGAGTCCGCCTGCCGATGCCGGGGACACAGGTTCGTGCCCCGGTCTGGGAAGATCCCACATGCCGCGGAGCGGCTGGGCCCGTGAGCCATGGCCGCTGAGCCTGCGCGTCTGGAGCCTGTGCTCCGCAATGGGAGAGGCCACAACAGTGAGAGGCCCGCGTACCGCAAAAAAAAAAAAAAAAAAAAAAAAGGATATTTGAAAGCAAGAGGTACCAGCTTGCTACTGGGTTTCACGGTCCTAGGGTCTGGGGGATGTAGCGTCAAGAAAAGTATGACATTCCTCCCAAAATAACTCAGGCTCTTGGAGGCAGAAATACAGGGATCACACAGAATTTTTTAGTTGGGTCTTATGGGGGTTTCCTGTAGTACAAATGGAGGCAAAGGGTATTCTGGGCCATGGGATTGTGTATGCAGAAGCCCAGAAGGAAGAGAATGCCTGTCATGTGCAGGAAATAAAGAGAAAAACCTTAGATGGAACCAAGGATAGATAGGTTATCTGGCCCCAGATTACCAAGGGCTAGGAGTGCCATGGTCCCAACAGAATTTTATCCTGTGATCAGTTCAAACTATGAATGTTCTCTAGAAAAATGCTGGCATGGCTAGAGTCTCATCAATGGCTTTACATCAGGTGACATAGTGGTTGGAAGAAAACAAGGATATAGCAGAGTTCTGAAAACTAAGAGGGCGGGCTTGCTTCTACAATTTCACGTTGTGACCACATGGGGGCAGTCTCAACCCATCGCATCCAAGGAGCGGCTCAGAACTTCAGATTTCACCTGAACTTTCCAAATAACCCCACTCTCAGGTACTGTTCTGTGTTGCCTGACTTTGGGAGAATGACCTTTTCAGAAATTAATGGTGTTTTATGGGTTTTTACTAAATAGCCTTGGAATTTCCCAGGTCAAATTCTAATCTGTTCTTTTAGTTTTCAAACTTCAGAGGTGACATTCCACAGGACCTGGCAATGCAGCCCCTGACATATCTTGCAAAGACTCTTCGCTTTACAAAATTCAGCACACTATGTAGCCTAACCTCATATCATGCATTTTACAGATAAGAAAAATAAGTCCCAAGGAGGGTCATGGCCAGAGAAACAGTACAATTGGGGAATTAAAGTACCTAGAAAAATTAAAAACAAGAGGAGTGGGTGGGGCACAGACGGCCTCGGTCTGAGTCCTGTCTTCATCACTTAATGGATGAATAACTTCAGGCAAGTTCCTCCTCTTCTATGCTTCGGTTTTCCCATCTCACCTTCCTCAGATTAAATTAGTCTCTAAAATATTTTTAAATGCTTTAAATGTTACCAGTACTTAACAAGTACTACATGCATTGTGTGATCATTATAATTTCAAAGAGTAAATTTTTATATTTAGAAATTCTATTGATGCTAACATAAATATGTCGTTTTGTTATGTGTAAAATAACCCATTTTTACTTTATAAAATCTAATCTCTTCATTATCTTTTTGAATATTTGACCCACTTAACCTTAATATCTCTTTCAGATTGCTTTATTTTCTGTACTTCCTAGAATGTAAATTTTATTATTCTTCTTTCCTTTCCTTTTTTTCATCTGCTGACATAGTCAACAAATATTTATTGAGCATCTATTTATGTGCGAGTCATTGGCGATATCACAGTGAACAAAACAGAGTTTTATAAACTCTGTGCTCCTCATGGATCTTACATTCCACTGGGGGGCAGAGGGAGAGAGAATAAACAAAAATCAGAGCATGTGGTATGCTAAGTGAGAATTCGTGCTATAAAGAAAAATAAAACGGACTTCCCTGATGGCGCAGTGATTAAGAATCCGCCTGCCAATGCAGGGGACACAGGTTCGATCCCTGGTCCGGGAAGATCCCACGTGCCACAGAGCAGCTAAACCTGTGTTCCACAACTACTGAGCCTGCGTGCCACAAATACTGAAACCCACATGCCTAGAGCCCGTGCTCTGCAACAAGAGAAGCCACCGCAATGAAAAGCCCGTGTACTGCAATGAAGAGTAGCCCCCACTTGCCGCAACTAGAGAAAGCCCATGCACAGCAACGGAGACCCAATGCAATCAAAAATACATAAAATTTTAAAAAGAAAGAAAGAAAGAAAAAGAAAACAGGAAGGGGAGGAGTTGCAGTTTTACATAAGGTAGTCAGAAAAATCCTTCTTGAGACCACAATTTCCGAGCAAAGACCAGAAGGAGGGTAGGGAGAGAGCCATGTAGATATCTTGGGGAGGGGCTTTTCAGGCAGAAAAGAGCAGGGGCAAAGGCTCTAAGTCAGGAGTGTGCATGGCACATTCAAAGATGGCGGCATGTGGACTGCAGTAGACTGGACGATCCCCTGGGAGAGTACTAGATAAAGTCAGAGAAACCACAAGAGCCAGACGGTAGGGCCTGCCAGGACATCATGAGGATTGAAGTTGTTGGACAGCTATCTGAGCAGTTGAATGACATGATCTGATTTTGTTTTTTAAAGAACCGCCCTGCCATGAATATACGTGCATGAATGTGTATGAATGTTCCAAAGGCAACCACAGAAGCAGGAAGACCAGGTTTTTGCAATACTCCAGATGAGAGATGAGGATACTTGTGAAAGGGTGTCAGCAGAGGAGGCAGTGAGAAATGCTGGATATATTTTGAAGATAGACAACTCGATTTGCGAATTTACATTTGAAGTGTAAGAAACAGTGGAAATGAGTATGATTCAAAAGTTCTTTGCCTGAGAAACTAGAAGGATGAACTTCTCATTTCTGAGATCTGGAAGACACATCCTGAATCCCAGGCGCTTCTCTCCATCTTCACTCTTGCTGCTGAGTCATTATCCACCAGCCTATTCACTACAATAGTTTCCTAACCATTCTCCCTTCCTCTGTTCTTACACCTGCAAACCATTTTCTTCAAGGAAGGAGGGTCATTTAACAGAAAAAAAAAAAGAAGCAGATCATGTCACTCTTTGATTAAAAATCTCCAGCGGCAGGCTTCTCTGGTGGCACAGTGGTTAAGAATCCGCCTTCCAAGGCAGGGGACACGGGTCTGAGCCCCAGTCCAGGAAGATCCCACATTCCGTGGAGCAACTCAGTCCGTGCACCACAACTACTGAGCCTGTGCTCTAGAGCCCGCGAGCCACAACTACTGAAGCCCACGCACCTAGAGCCCGTGCTCTGCAACAAAGAGAAGCCAACGCAATAGAAGCCTGCACACCACAAAGAAGAGTAGCCCCGCTCGCCACAACTATAGAAAGCCCGCGCAGCAGCAAAGACCCAACACAGACAAAAATAAATAAATAAATTTGACAACAACAACAAAAAAACCTCCAGTGGCTTCTAATCAAAATTAAGATAGCTCCCTCCCGGAAGGCCTACGCCTCGGGACAGAGCAGTCCCAGCCCCTGCTCCCAGAATGGAGCCCACGTTTCCGCAGACCGGGAAGTCCCGGCTCAGGATCTCTTCCCTCCGCCATCACAGAACTGCCCTGGAGCCCAAGGGGAGGGCGGCCTGACTGAGGCTGCCGCCTCTGGAGGGGCCCCGGCGGCCAAAGCCACGACAGTCGTACGGAACGGCGGGCCGGATCACTCATCCTGGGGTAAGCCAGCTACCACGTTATGAAGAAACTCAAGCAGCCCTAAGGAGAGATCCATGTGGCAAGGAACTGAGGCCTCTTACCTACAGCCACGTGAGTGCACCAAAGTCAAGGTTCTTGTAAAGAGGGCAGCCCTAGGAGAGAAGGGGAAGATGGCGGAAGAGTAAGACGCGGAGATCACCTTCCTCCCCACAGATACAACAAAAATACATCTACATGTGGAACAACTCCTACAGAACACCTTCTGAATGCTGGCAGAAGACCTCGGAGCTCCCAAAAGGCAAGAAAGTCCCCACGTACCTGGATAGGGGAAAAGCAAAAAGAAAAAACAGAGACAAAAGGATAGGGACGGGACCTGCACCAGTGGGAGGGAGCTGTGAAGGAGGAAACGTTTCCCACACACTAGGAAGCCCCTTCCCGGGCAGAGACCGCGGGTGGCAGAGGGGGGAAGCTTCGGAGCCGCGGAGGAGAGTGCAGCAACAGGGGTGCGGAGGGCAAAGCGGAGAAATTCCCGCACAGAGGATCGGTGCCGACCAGCACTCACCAGCCCGAGAGGCTTGTCTGCTCACCCGCCGGGGAGGGCGGGGCTGGGAGCTGAGGCTCGGGCTTCGGTCGGAGCGCAGGGAGAGGACTGGCGGCATGAACACAGCCTGCAGGGGGTTAGTGCACCACCGCTAGCCGGGAGGGAGTCCGGGAAAAAGTCTGAACCTGCCCAAGGGGCAAGAGACCTTTCCTTCCCTCTTTGTTTCCTGGTGCGCGAGGAGAGGGGATTAAGAGCGCTGCTTAAAGGAGCTCCAGAGACGGGCGCGAGCCGCAGCTAAAAGCGCGGACCCCAGAGACGGGCATGGGACGCTAAGGCTGCTGCTGCTGCCACCAAGAAGCCTGTGTGCGAGCACAGGTCACTATCCACACCTCCCCTCCTGGGAGCCTGTGCAGCCCTCCACGGCCAGGGTATCAGGATCCAGGGACAACTTCTCTGGGAGAACGCACGGCGTGCCTCAGGCTACTGCAACGTCATGCCGGGCTCTGCCACGCCGGCTCGCCCCACATCCGCACCCTTCCCTCCCCCCGGCCTGAGTGAGCCAGAGCCCCCGAAGAAGCAGCTCCTTTAACCCCGTCCTGTCTGAGCGAAGAACAGACGCCCTCCAGCGACCTACACGCACAGGCGGGGCCAACTCCAAAGCTGAGCCCCAGGAGCTTTGAGAACAAAGAAGAGAAAGGGAAATCTCTCCCAGCAGCCTCAGAAGCAGCAGATTAAAGCTCCACAATCAACTTGATGTACCCTGGATCTGTGGAATACATGAATACACAACGAATCATCCCAAATTGAGGAGGTGGACGTTGAGAGCAAGATTTATTATTTTTTCCACTTTTCCTCGTTTTGTGAGTGTGTATGGGTATGCTTCTGTGTGAGATTTTGCCTGTATAGCTTTGCTTCCACCATTTGTCCTATGGTTCCATCCGTCCATTTTTTTGTTTTGTTTTGTTTTTTTCCTTAAAAATTTTTTTTCTTAATTATTTTTTATCTTAATAACTTTATTTTATTTTATCTTACTTTATTTTATCTTCTTTCTTTCTTTCTTACTTTCCTTCCTTCCCTCCTTCCTTCCGTCCTTCCTCCCTCCCTCCCTTCTTTCTTTCTTTCTTTCTTCTTTTTATCCCGTTTATTCTGAGCCATGTGGATGAAAGGCTCTTGGTGTTCCAGCCAGGAGTCAGAGCTGTGCCTCTGAGGTGGGAGAGCCAACTTCAGGACACTGGTCCACAAGAGACCTCCCAGCTCCACATAATATCAAACAGCGAAAATCTCCCAGAGATCTCCATCTAAATACCAGCACGCAGCTTAACTCAACGACCAGCAAGCTACAGTGCTGGACACCGTATGCCAAACAACTAGCAAGACAGGAACACAACTGCACCCATTAGCAGAGAGGCTGCCTAAAATCATAATAAGTCCACAGACACCCCAAAACACACCACCAGACGTGGACCTGCCCACCAGAAAGACAAGACCCAGCCTCATCCACCAGAACATGGGCACTAGTCCCCTCCACCAGGAAGCCTACTCAACCCACTAAACCAATCTTAGCCACTGGGGACAGACACCAAAAACAACGGGAAATACAAACCTGCAGCCTGCAAAAAGCAGACCCCCAAACACAGTAAGATAAGCAAAATGAGAAGACAGAAAAACACACAGCAGGTGAAGGAGCAAGATAAATATCCACCAGACCTAACAAATGAAGAGGAAATAGGCAGTCTACCTGAAAAAGAATTCAGAATAATGATAGTAGAGATTAACCAAAATCTTGAAAATAGAATAGGCAAAATGCAAGAAACATTTAACAAGGACCTAGAAGAACTAAAGATGAAACAAGCAATGATGAACAACACAATAAATGAAATTAAAAATACTCTAGATGGGCTCAATAGCAGAATAACTGAGGCAGAAGAACGGATAAGTGACGTGGAAGATAAAATAGTGGAAATAACTACTGCAGAGAAGAATAAAGAAAAAAAATGAAAAGAACTGAGGACAGTCTCAGAGGCCTCTGGGACAACATTAAATGCACCAACATTCGAATTATAGGGGTTCCAGAAGAAGAAGAGAAAAAGAAAGGGACTGAGAAAATATTTTAAAAGATTATAGTTGAAAACTTCCCTAATATGGAAAAGGAAATAGTTAATCAAGTCCAGGAGGCACAGAGACTCTCACATAGAATAAATCCAAGGAGAAATATGCCAACACACATATTAATCAAACTGTCAAAAATTAAATACAAAGAAAACATATTAAAAGCAGCAAGGGAAAAACAACAAATAACACACAAGGGAATCCCCATGAGGTTAACAGCTGATCTTTCAGCAGAAACTCTGCAAGCCAGAAGGGAGTGGCAGGACATAGTTAAAGTGATGAAGGAGAAAAATCTGCAACCAAGATTACTCTACCCAGCAAGGATCTCATTCAGATTTGATGGAGAAATTAAAACCTTCACAGACAAGCAAAAGCTGAGAGGGTTGAGCACCACCAAACCAGCTTTACAACAAATGCTAAAGGAACTTCTCTAGGCAAGAAACACAACAGAAGGAAAAGACCTACAATAACGAACCCAAAACAATTAAGAAAATGGGAATAGGAACATACATATTGATAATTACCTTAAATGTAAATGGACTAAATGCTCCCACCAAAAGACACAGATTGGCTGAATGGATACAAAAACAAGACCCATATATATGCTGTCTACAAAAGACCCACTTCAGACCTAGAGACACATACAGATTGAAAGTAAGGGGATGGAAAAAGATATTGCATGCAAATGGAAATCAAAAGAAAGCTGGAGTAGCAATTCTTATATCAGACAAAATAGACTTTAAAATAAAGACTATTAGAAGAGACAAAGAAGGACACTACATAATGATAAAAGGATCGATCCAAGACGAAGATATAACAATTGTAAATATTTATGCACCCAACATAGGAGCACCTCAATACATAAGGCAAATACTAACAGCCATAAAAGGAGAAATGGACAGTAACACACTCATAGTAGGGGACTTTAACACCCCACTTTCACCAATGGACAGATCATCCAAAATGAAAATAAATAAGGAAACACAAGCTTTAAATGATACATTAAACAAGATGGACTTAATTGATATTTATAGGACATTCCCTCCAAAAACAACAGAATACACATTTTTCTCAAGTGCTCATGGAACATTCTCCAGGATAGATCATATCTTGGGTCACAAATCAAGCCTTGGTAAATTTAAGAAAATTGAAATTGTATCAAGTATCTTTTCCGACCACAATGGTATGAGATGAGAAATCAATTACAGGAAAAGATCTGTAAAAAATACAAACACATGGACGCTAAATAATACACTACTTAATAACCAAGTGATCACTGAAGAAATCAAAGAGGAAATTTAAAAATACCTAGAAACAAATGACAATGGAGACACGACAACCCAAAACCTATGGGACACAGCAAAAGCAGTTCTAAGAGGGAAGTTTATAGCCATACAATCCCACCTTAAGAAACAGGAAACATCTCGAATAAACAACCTGACCTTGCACCTAAAACAATTAGAGAAAAAAGAACAAAAAAACCCCAAAGTTAGTAGAAGGAAAGAAATCATAAAAATCAGATCAGAAATCAATGAAAAAGAAATGAAGGAAACGATAGCAGAGATCAATAAAACTAAAAGCTGGTTTTTGAGAAGATAAACAAAATTGATTAACCATTAGCCAGACTCATCAAGATAAACAGGAAGAAGACTCAAATCAATAGAATTAGAAATGAAAGAGAAGTAGCAACTGACACTGCAGAAGTACAAAAGATCATGAGAGATTACTACAAGCAGCTCTATGCCAATAAAATGGACAACCTGGAAGAAATGGACAAATTCTTAGAAATGCACAACCTGCCAAGACTGAATCAGGAAGATAGAGAAAATATGAACAG
Source organism: Mesoplodon mirus (assembly GCF_964341445.2). Classification (NCBI taxonomy): domain Eukaryota; kingdom Metazoa; phylum Chordata; class Mammalia; order Artiodactyla; family Ziphiidae; genus Mesoplodon; species Mesoplodon mirus. The sequence goes on along the minus strand of NC_138978.1, from coordinate 54,290,375 downwards.
ACCAATCACAAGCACTGAAATTGAAACTGTGATTAAAAATCTTCCAACACACAAAAGCCCAGGACCAGATGGCTTCACAGGCAAATTCTATCAAACATTTAGAGAAGAGCTAACACCTATCCTTCTCAAACTCTTCCAAAACATAGCAGAGGGAGGAACACTCCCAAACTCATTCTACGAGGCCACCATCACCTTGATACCAAAACCAGACAAGGATGTCACAAAGAAAGAAAACTACAAGCCAATATCATTGATGAACATAGATGCAAAAATCCTCAACAAAATACTAGCAAACAGAATCCAACAGCACATTAAGAGGATCATACACCCTGATCAAGTGGGGTTTATTCCAGGAATGCAAGGATTCTTCAATAGATGCAAATCAATCAACGTGATACACCATATTAACAAATTGAAGGAGAAAAACCATATGATCATCTCAATAGATGCAGAGAAAGCTTTTGACAAAATTCAACACCCATTTATAGTAAAAACCCTCCAGAAAGTAGGCATAGAGGGAACTTTCCTCAACATAATAAAGGCTATATATGACAAACCCACAGCCAACAGCGTCCTCAATGGTGAAAAACTGAAAGCTTTTCCACTGAGATCAGGAACAGGACAAGGTTGCCCACTCTCACCACTCTTACTCAACACAGTTTTGGAAGTTTTACACACAGCAATCAGAGAAGAAAAGGAAATAAAAGGAATCCAAATCAGAAAAGAAGAAGTAAAGCTGTCACTGTTTGCAGATGACATGATACTATACATAGAGAATCCTAAAGATGCTACCAGAAAACTACTAGAGCTCATCAATGAATTTGGTAAAGTAGCAGGATACAAAATTAATGCACAGAAATCTCTCACACTCCTATACACTAATGATGAAAAATCTGAAAGTGAAATCAAGAAAACACTCCCATTTACCATTGCAACAAAAAGAATAAAATATCTAGGAATAAACCTACCTAAGGAGACAAAAGACCTGTATGCAGAAAATTATAAGACACTGATGAAAGAAATTAAAGATGATACAAATAGATGGAGAGATATACCATTTTCTTCGATATGAAGAATTAGCATTGTGAAAATGACTCTACTACCCAAAGCGATCTACAGATTTAATGCAATCCCTATCAAACTACCACTGGCATTTTTCACAGAACTAGAAGAAAAAATTTCAAAATTTGTACAGAAACACAGAAGACCCCGAATAGCCAAAGCAATATTGAGAATGAAAAACGGAGCTGGAGGAATCAGGCTCCCTGACTTCGGACTATACTACAAATCTACAGTAATCAAGACAATATGGTACTGGCACAAAAACAGAAAGATAGATCAATGGAACAGGATAGAAAGCCCAGAGATAAACCCACGCACATATGGTCACCTAATCTTTGATAAAGGAGGCAGGAATGTACAGTGGAGGAAGGACAGCCTCTTCAATAAGTGGTACTGGGAAAACTGGACAGGGACATGTAAAAGTATGAGATTAGATCATTCCCTAACACCATACACAAAAATAAGCTCAAAATGGATTAAAGACCTAAATGTAAGGCCAGAAACTATCAAACTCTTAGAAGAAAACATAGGCAGAACACTCAGTGACATAAATCACAGCAACATCCTTTTTGACCCACCTCCTAGAGAAATGGAAACAAAAACAAAAATAAACAAATGGGACCTAATGACACTTCAAAGCTTTTGCATAGCAAAGGAAACCATAAATAAGACCAAAAGACAACCCTCAGAATGGGAGAAAATATTTGCAAATGAAGCAACTGACAAAGGATTAATCTCCAAAATTTATAAGCAGCTCATGCAGCTCAATAACAAAAAAACAAACAACCCAATCCCAAAATGGGCAGAAGACCTAAATAGACATTTCTCCAAAGAAGATATACCACCTGCCCACAAACACATGAAAGAATGCTCAACATCATTAATCATTAGAGAAATGCAAATCAAAACACAATGAGATCACCTCACACCAGTCAGAATAGCCATCATCAGAAATTCTAGAAACAATAAATGCTGGAGAGGGTGTGGAGAAAATGGAACACTCTTGCACTGCTGGTGGGAATGTGAATTGGTACAGCCACTATGGGGGACAGTATGGAGGTTCCTTAAAAATCTCCAAGTAGAACTACCATATGACCCAGCAATCTCACTACTGGGTGTATACCTGGGGAAAACCATAATTCATAAAGAGTCATGTACCAAAATGTTCATTGCAGCTCTATTTACAATAGCCTGGAGATGGAAACAACCGAAGTGTCTATCACCGGATGAATGGATAAAGAAGATGTGGCACATATATACAATGGAATATTACTCAGCCATAAATAGAAACGAAACTGAGCTATTTGTAGTGAGGTGGATAGACCTAGAGTCTGTCAGAGTGAAGTAAGTCAGAAAGAGAAAGACAAGTACCATATGCTAACACATATATATGGAATTTAAGAAAAAAAATGTCATGAGGAACCTAGGGGTATAACAGGAATAAAGACACACACCTACTTGAGAATGGACTTGAGGATATGGGGAGGGGGAAGGGTAAGCTGTGACAAAGCGAGCAAGAGGCATGGACATATATACATTACCAAATGTAAGGTAGATAGCTAGTGGGAAGCAGCCGCATAGCACAGGGAGATCAGCTCAGTGCTTTGTGACTGCCTGGAGGGGTGGGATAGGGAGGCTGGGAGGGAGGGAGATGCAAGAGGGAAGGGATATGGGAACAGATGTATATGTATAACTGATTCACTTTGTTATAAAGTAGAAAACTAACACACCATTGTGAAGCAATTATACTCCAATGAAGTTGTTTTAAAAAATTGATGGAAGATCTAAATAGACATTCAGACTTTTCTTCAAAGGAGACATACAGATGGCCAAGAAGCACATGAAAAGATGCTCAACATCACTAATTGTTAGAGAAGTGCAATCAAAACTACAATGAAATACCACCTCACACTTGTCAGAATAGTCATCATCAAAAAAATCTACAAAAAATAAACGCTGGAGAGGGTGTGGAGAAAAGGGAACCCTCTTACAATGTTGGTAGGATGTTAATTGATATAGCCACTATGGAGAACAGTATAGAGGTTCCTTAAAAACTAAAAATAAACTACCATATGATCCAGCAATCCTATTCCTTGGCATGTATCTGGAGAAAACCATAATTCAAAAAGATACATTCACCCCAATGTTCACTGCAGCACCATTTACAATAGCCAGGACATGGAAGCAACCTAACTGTCTTCTCTGGGTTTAACTGAGTCTTTTATATAATTCCATTTTGTCTTCTGTCTTAGCATATTGATTAAATTTTTCTTTTTCTAAATTTGTCCAGCAGTTGCCCTAGAGTTCATAATACACATTTTCTAGTGACGCAAATCCACTTTCAGGTAATATCAAACCGCCTCATCAGTAGTGAAAGTATACTTTATAACAGAGTATTCCTAATTCCTTCCTTCTGTCCCTTACAACATTCATATCACTTATTTATAAGCTATAATCACTGAATACATGGTTAATATTTTTATTTTGAACAAACTTATTTATCAGATCAATTAAGAAAAAGAAAACAAAATATTTATTTTACTTTGTTTTTTCTAATGCTTTTTTTTCCTTTATACAGTTCTGATTTTCTGACCTGTATTTTTTTCCTTCTTTCTGAAGTACTACTTTTTACCTTTCTTGTAAGGCAGATCTACTAGCAACAGATTCCCTCAATGTTTGTTTGAGAAAATCTTTACTTCTCCTTAACTTACAAAAAAAAATTAGATATTTAGGATTTCTTCTACAAAACCATTTTGGCAAATATTAAAATGTTATACAGTTCTGCATCTGTGGATTCAACCATCTGTGGATTCAACCATCTATGGATTCAACCAACCAAGGATTGTGTACTGCTGTAGTATTTACTATTGAAAAAAATCCGTGTATAAGCAGGCCCTTACAGTTCAAACCCATGTTGTTGTTCAAGGGTCAGCTGTACTTGCAATTTGAATATAATAATATAAACACAAAAGACAAAATATCCACTGTTAAACATTGATCCTCCATGACTAACTCTATTTAAATATTGTGTGTTTTATAGAAAAGGTTTTTCAGATTTTTGTCAATACTTGTAGTACGTACTTTTATTCTTCACCAAAATCTTCAACAAATCTAAAAGGCTGATATAAAAAGCAGTTGTTTTTTTTTCTTCTTGGATATTCTAAAACATGTTAGCTTAGATTACCCTTTAGATTTTCAGGGCATTAAAGATATACAAATAAAGTACAGAAGAATATTTGTTAACACATTTAGATTAAGTTTGTTCACAATTATTACAGGAAGCCCTTCAACTCTCAGATAATGAGAAAAAAAAATCCTGATGGGCCAAGTTATTTCTTTCTAAAAATAATATACCACATCAATTTTTAAAATAAATCCTTGGACTTCCCTGGTGGCCCCGTGGTTAAGAATTCGCCTGCCAATGCAGGGGACTCGCATTCAATCCCGGGTCCGGGAAGATCCCACATGCTGCAGAGCAACTAAGCCTGTGTACCACAACTACTGAACCCATGTGCCACAACTACTGAAGCCCGTGCGCCACGACGAAGAGTAGCTCCTGCTTGCAACAACTAGAGAGAAAGCCCACGCACAGCAATGAAGACCCAGTGCACCCAAAAATAAAGTTAAATAAATAAAATAAAATAAATACTTAAAAGCATTCAGAAAACATTTGACTTTTAAATGTCAAACAATGTATTTATGTGGTGGAAGAAGATATAAAAGACAACTATAGAATTTTAAAATTTCAAAATAAGAAATTTTCAAATTAAGAATTTATTATTGTCATTTAGGAAATATGCCTTACTTTTAAACTCAAATTCACTTCAAGTACTTGACATATAATTTAATACCAAAAATAATCTAGCTAAAGTACTTCTTAATATTTATACAGTGTAACCTCTGGATAGACAGGTTTCACATAAGAGTTTTCAATTAATGCTGAAATAAATCACTTTATAGTAGTAATCACAATTAACTCATAATCAATTACCAATTTATCTAGGAATTCATGTGGCATAAGAACAAATGAAGGGACTAATCTGATAATTTCCCAGCATGCAATTAATATTCCACTTAGTTGCTTTACATGCTTTCATGTGTGTGACTTGATCGACAAAAAATATGTACACAATATCAACATTTTTCTTTTTCTTTCTTCCTTTTCTTTCTTTCTTTTTTGTTTTTTTTTTTGTTGTTGTTGTTGTTGTTTTTAAAGAGCAACTCAGTGATTTGGGGGATCAGTTGGTACAAGACAGAGAACATAAAGGGAAAAGTATAAAGTACAAAATAACACTGAACACCAATACCAGTAATCACCTCATTATTGTTATAACTAAGGATATTATTAATTTTGTGTTATTCACTTTTCTTTAGAACATAAAGTCAGTAACTTGAACCTGAGGTATAGACACAATACACACACAACCTTATACAAAATACTTTTTTAAGTCATACTAGATTTTAAAATATTAGGAACCAAATACCTGTGTTGACTTGTATTTTAACTTAATGGAACAAGAAGAGAACAATATTCAACCAGGGAAGGTCATACTGATCATGGTAAAAGCTCTTAAGGTGGAAAACGTCTTTTTTTCCCTTTGTACTTACCACAGGCTATACAATGTCCTAAGAGTATTCATTATATGAAAAAATATTAATCACAGCTTTGAGACCTTACTTCAGAAGGAACCAAGGAGAAAGCAAATTAGGTGAAGCTTCATCTTTGTTTTCAAAGAAGTGTTCTTAATCTTTCTTCTTGTAGAAGAAGTTTAAATCAGTTTATTATAAATATATCGAAACCATTACCTTTTTAGGTAAAGTCCAGCACTTGATTTATACAAAGTCCATGAAAAGAAGTCAATAGAGATCAGCTAATCTTAAATGTTACATCATCCATTCCAGCCCATGGCAGAATCTCTCACTTGCAGCATTGTTTAAATGCAAACAAAACAAAACAAGACAAACAACCCTGCCAAAAAAAAAAACCACAGAAGACAAAAACAAAAAAAAAAGGGAAGGAAGGAGATAACAAACCTAAATGTTCATTGATATGGAAATGGGTAAATAAATTGTGGTGTAAAAATAGAACTAGCATGTGATCCAGGAATTCCACTTCTGGGTATTTATCTGAATAAAATGAAAATACAGAAGATGATGGCATCCCCAAATTGCTTGCCGCACTATTTACAATATCGGAAATACGGAAACAATCTAACACCCATCAATGGATGAATGAATAAGAAAAATGTGGGATCTATATATATTTTTAAAGAAATCTTACCATTTGCAACAATGTGGTTGGACCTCAAGGGTATTATGCTATGTGAAATGTCAGACAGAGAAAGACAAATATTATATGATCTCACTTATATGTAGAACCTGAAAACAGAGACAAAAACAAAAACAGAGCTCATAGATACAGACTGGAGGTTGCCAAAGGCCAGGAGAAGGGGATGGGTGAAATCGATGAAGGGGGTCAAAAGGTACAAACTTCCAGTAATAAAATAATCATCTGTATGTAAAGTATTGCACGGTGACTGTAGTTAATACCGTATTGCAAATTTGAAAGTCGCTAAGAGAGTATATCTCAAAAGCGCTCATCACAAGAAAAAAAAATTGTAACTGTGTATAGTATTGGTTGTTAACTAGACCTTTTGGGTGATCATTTTGCTCAGATGAATCATTGTGCTGTACACCCAAAACTAATACAATGTTATATGTCAATTATACCCCCCCAAAAATTGTGGGGTAGTGATAGAACTACATAGCTGTTAAAGTGAATAAACTAAAGCCACGTGTATCAACCCAGATAGATCTCAAACACAAAGTACTGAGAAAAAAAATCGATTGTAGAATTATTTTAGAAACAGCATTTATATAAATATTAGAAACACTGCATGGATGCATAACAACTATAGTGAAACAGGAAGATGTGGACTGGAAGGATAAAAACTTAAAAACTAAGCTCTGACTAGTATCTCCCTATAGACTTTGGAAGATAGAAAAGAGACTTGAATGCTCTTTTCTTTTCTTTTTAAAGAAATATTTTAAGCAGGTTGTCTATATATATGTTGAGAATCTGAGTGTGTGCTATACTATTCCAGTACTATGCTTCACGTTTTGAGTATCTCACAAATGGTGAGACACAGGTAGGCACACAGGATAGCATAGAAGGTTGGAACCTGGGGTCCTACACCATCTTGAGGCTTCAGAGGAAGAATCTCACTACGCAAACCAAAAAGGACAAGGACTAAGACACCTACCTTCAATGTTCATTAAGCACCTATTAAAGACTAGCCTCAGTGTTAGAGCTTTGATGTAATGCTTCTTAAACTTCGAAACAGTTACAAATACAGGGCCTCCTTTAAATGTGCTGCAGACCGGTGGATTCATTTATTTACCACGTATTTGATATTAACCTCTGTCTCAGTTTCTGCAACTGCAAGATGGAACGAAGCGTATCTGTATAAATTGTCAGAATTAAGCTATTCATCTAAAGAAGTCTGGTATTATAGTAAGCGCCCAGGAAATATCAGGTGCTGCTGTTTTCCTATTTTATTACCAGGTGCGGTTCCAGTCCTTTGGTGAGACGGTGATAGAAAAACACAGAGCTCAAGTGTCCGCGGCCCTCTCTGAGATGCGATGACATAAACCCAGGAGCCCCGATGGTCTCACAGAGAGACAGGCTCTCTAACTAGCTAATAAAAACGCTTGTAGCCAGGCCTTTTCCGAGACCCTTGCTGTTCTCCCAGGAATCCGGCCACAGGCATCTGGTGGGCGGCAGGCGGGCTGGGAGAAGGCAGAGGGGAGTAGAGGACCGGGTGGAGGCGGGTTGCGGGCGCGGCAGGAGGCGCGGCCTGAGGAAGAGCCCAGACGGGTCATGAAGACCAGGTTCCCAGGGTAGGGGCGCGGCGGAGTGAGGGTTGGAGAGGCGGGGCGGGGCAGGGCGGGGCGGGGCCGAGGGCAGGCGGGGAAGGAGGGCAGTGCTGGCAGCTTAGAGGCTGAGAGCTGCCGGGACCTTCGCTGGACCAGACCGCGGAAGAGCGAGCCGAGGTCGCCGCCATGCTCGCGGCGGTGGGCTCCCTGGCGGCTGCCTTCTGGACCGCTCTCCGTCCCCGCACTGTCCTGTTGGGGGCCGTCGCCTTTCTCTTCTTTGCTGATTTCCTCAAAAGGCGGCGCCCGAAGAACTACCCGCCGGGACCCCCGCGCCTGCCCTTCGTAGGCAACTTCTTCCATCTGGACTTTGAGAACGGGCACCTGTCGCTTCAGAGGGTAGGAGTGGGCGAAGGTGCCAGGGCCGCGTCCTGACCCTGATCTGCAGGACAAGGGCCATTCCGGGTACCGAGGGCGGGAGGCTGGGGGGCTCTGAGGCTAAAGAGGGCACCCGGGTAGCTTTGCTCACCAGCCACCGGCATGATTCCACTTCTAGGGATGAAATTTTGTTAACTGTTTACTACTTAAGTGTGCCAGACACGATATGTTCTTTAAGTCATTTAATTGTGTGTCTTGTTACATATTATTGGGACATTATATTTATAATATAATCACTTTGTATTTTTAATATTATTATCTTTGGGGGGAAAAATCCCGTACTTTCCCTCTCGGAGGCTCCGTTTCCCATGTGTGAAATGGTGATACTTCTACCTAAATCCTCACCGCTTTTCAACTGAATTGCTCCCATCCCCACAAGGAATGAGCCCCTCACATTCAGCCTTCTCGCCCTGCAATCCACTCTCACTAAAGTAATCATTTTAAAATGTCACTCCTCTGCTTAGGCTTTCTCAAGGCTTCTTGCTGCTTCCCAGCTTTCAGACTCCTTAGGAAGCCACTTGGAAATCTTGCTGTAGCCTCTTTCCACTTCTTTATAATCATCTTCCATCAGGGCTGCCTAACTGTGGCCACTCTGAATTCCTTAGAATTCCCTCCAACATCCAGCACTTTCTCAAGCATTTTCAGCTGCTTCCCTGACTCTCAGCACAGGTACTTTGCTGACAGACAACACTGTGATAGGTGGGTGTGAACATTAAATAAATAAAACAATGAATGGTCAGTATTAATACAGCTTATTATAGGTGCCCAACAAATAATAGTTCCCCTTTCCCTAGAAATGCCTGGAGCACTTTAAACACAAGCCTATAATATAAACTCAGATCAGATGGAGAAGGTTTTTATCACTTTCTGGGAGAAACACACATTTGGTACAGGATTAGTCTACAGAATTTTAAAGCTAGGCACCTAAACCCATACCCTTCTTTAATAAATGTGTTGTTTAATTTCCAATATTGGGAGATTTTCCTGTTTTCTTTCTGTTAGTGATTTCCAGTTGGAGTCCATTTATGGTCAGAGGACATATTTTGCATAATTTCAATTTTTTAAAAATAAGGTTGGTTTTATGACCCAAGATACAGCACCATGCATACTTGAAAAAAAATGTGAATTCTGCCGTTGTTGGGTGGAGTGTTCTATATTGTATGTCAATTAGATATAATTAAATGACTGCGTTCTTTAGTTCTTCTGAACCCTTGTTGACTTCTTGTCTACTGATTCTATCAGTTACTAGGAGAGGGTTGTCGAAGTCTTCAACTATAATTACTTGTTTTTCTATGTCTCTAGTCAGTTCTGGTAGTTTTCATTTGTGTATTTGGCAGCTCTTTTAGATGGTGTATACACATTAAAATTGTTATGTCATCTTGGTGAATTGGCTCTTTATTATGTAATGTCACTCTTTATCTCTGGTAATTTTCTTTGCCTGAATTTTACTTTATTTGATATAATATAGCCACACCAGTTCTCTTCTGATTAGTATTTGCATAATATATGCTTCTCCATTCTTTTACTTTTAATCTACTTATACCATTTTATTTGAAATGAGTTTCTTGTAGATAACATATAGGTGGGTAATTTTTTTTCATTCTGCCAATATCAGACATTTGATTGGTGAATTTAGATCATTTATATTTAATGTAATTATTGATTTGTTAAAACATAAGTCTGCCAATTTATTATTTGTTTCCTATTTTTCACTTTGTTTTTTACTCCTCTGTTTCTCCTTTCCTGTCTTCCTGTGGGTCACTTGAACATTTTTTGAGAATTTCATTTTAATTTTTCTATAGTGTTTTTTGAGTATATCTCTTTGTATTGTTTTTAAGTGCTTGCTGTACAGATTACATGCTATGCGTACATAACTTATTGCAATAAGTATCAACAGTTTACCACTTCAGGTGGAATACAGACACCTTAAAACTCTTTAGGTCCTTTTACCTTCCCCCACTTTATAATATATAAATTGTCTTAAATATTACCTCTACAGACATTGAGAACCACCTCAGACAGTATTATAATTTTCTTTTAACTGTCAAACATGATTTGTTAAATTCAAGAAGAGAAGATTAGTCTACAGTATTTACCCATTTATTTACCCTTTCTGTTGCTCTTTCTTTCCTAACTGAAGAACTTTCTTTAGCTATTCTTTTAGAACTGGTCTGCTGGCAAAAAAAAATTCCTTAAATTTCCTTCATCTAAGAATGTTTTATTTCACCTTCTTTTCTGAAGTATATTATCACTGGATATAGAATTCTAGGTTGACAGTTTCTTTTATTAATCCCTTGAAAATGTGCTACCTCTTTCTGGCCTCTCTAGTTCCTTATGAGAAATCTGCTGTAATTTGAATTGTTGTTCCCCATGAGTAATGAGTTGTTTTCCTCTGCATGCTTTCAAGAAGTTTTCTTTGTTTTTATTGGTTTCAGAGATTTGATTATATGTCTTGGTGTTGAATTCTTTGGATTTACTGGGTTCACTCACAACTTCTTGAATCTGTAGGTTTTTCTAGTACCAAATTTGAGAATTTTTCAGCCATTATTTCTTCAAATATTTTTTCAAGTCCATGTTTTTTTCCTTTCCTTCTGGTACTCTTTGGCACTGATTGCACAACTGACAGATCTTTTGTTATTCTAATATCAGCCCCTGAAGCTCAGTTGTTTTATCTTTTCTCAATCTATTTTCTCTGTGTTGTTCAGCTTGGACACTTTCTATCGATGTCTTCAATTTCACTGATTATCCTATCATTACCACTCTGCCACTGAGTTGCTCTATTGAGTTTTTTGTTTACATTATTGTATTTTTCAGTTCTAAAATTTCTCTTTGGTTCTTATGTATATTTTCTAGTTCTTTGTTAAGATTTTCTATTTAAACATTTTTTGAGAGTATAATTGTTTATTGAAACATTTTCAATAGCTGGTTTAAAATCTTTATCCTATAATTCCAATATCTTTATCATCTCAGTATTAGTTTCAACTCATTCAATTTGAGTTTTCTCTGGTTCTTGGTAACATGAGTAATTTTGGACTATATTCTGGACATTTGGTGTATTTTGTTATGTGACTCTGGACTCTATGTAAATCTTTTATTTTGGCAGATAGTCAATCTGTTTATGTTCAGAATGTTCACTTTTGTGGATTGTGGTTCAAATGTCAATTTAGGTTATAAAGTCTTTGCAATGCTATACTGGTCTACCACACTTATGTGTTGTCCACCCTGATAGGACTCCAACCCACCTTCTCATCAGTGCAGGCTGGAGAGAATGAGGATGGGGACAAAAGATTGGGGCCCCTCTGAGTAGGGTAACCTCTTCCTTACTGCAGGGGGTGGGGGGAAAGTCAGTAATCTAACCATATCATCTCCATGGGATACAGGTGCCTCCTTATTTCTGTAGAGTGGTAGAAATCAGAATTTTGCCCACTGACTACTTCAAGGAGTCTCTTTACTGTAGTTCAGGGGTGATAGTCACAATTCAGCTCATAGAATCAGCAGGGAAGGGGCACCGACTTATTGCAAAGGTAGGATGAAGGCAAGTTTCCATGCATCTTCTTCACTGCTGTAGCCCCTCATTAGGATGTGGGAGGGTCACGTCTCTTATGGTATTTGTCTCCAGAAAAGGAAGGTAGAAAGGTTGAAATGTTCTGTCCTGGTGGACCACCCTTTATCTGGTCCTTTGACTACAGAGAACAGGGTTTTATTGGTGTTACTTTTGGTATGTGTCAGTATCATGATGAGGAGGAGGAGTAAAATGGGATGCTTTTACTCACTCTTGTCTGGAATTAGAAACTTGGTCTGTGCCCTTGTTTTACCATTAAGACAGATATGACTAAAGAGGTTACATGATTTGCCTCATGTCATAACACTGGCCAGGGATGAAACTGAGGCTAGGGTCTTATCTCTGGCCCAAAGATTTTTCATCAGAAGTGTTAAATTTTATTTTATATAGGTTTGCAATGAAATATTTTTGGCTGTAAAAAAATGGAGTTAAATGGTGTGATTTAGTTGTAATTAAATTTACATTCCAGCAATTTGGAAACATTAAGTACCTATCATTAACTACCTATCATTACCTATCTATCTATCTTTACTTACCTATCTATCATTACCTATCAGATATAACATTAAACAAGGACTTGGACACAGGACTATTTGACTCATATACCTATTCTCTGACTTATGCTACCTGACTTTTCACGATGTAGTTAGAGGATAATTGACTTACCCAGGGGTTCATTTATCCAACAGACATTTATGAAGTGCTTATTATATGACAGGCACAGTACAAGACAGTGTATGATGAAATGTGTGTTATAAACTTTTGGTAACCAAATGAGATATCATGAGGTGCGATCACTGTGAATGGGAAGCCCTGGGGATAACCTCTATAGAATGTTGAAATAAATTTGGCTGAACTGGAAAGAAATGTCAGGCAAGTGGTTATATGGAGTAAAGTGGACAGGAGATTTTTAAATGGGAGGAAGTGACATGAGCTAAAACAAAGTGAGAGGGCCGTGAAGAAACTGGCCTATTTGTATGGTGTGATGGGAACCATGAACCATTCTTGTTTTTCCCCTTTTTTTCTAAACTTCCTCTACCACAGCTATATGTGCATGTATTTAAATAAGAGAAAATCTTATTGGACTAAAGTGGGAGAATGGTAGATAAGGTGGATAAATGTATTATGAGGATATACATCAAGCTGCTTATAATAAAAAGGCCCCAAAATACAGTGGTGTAAAAAAGGAGTGAAATTTATTTCTCTCTCAGAAGTGAGTTCAGATGTAGGCAGGAAGACCAGGGTAGGAAGGCTGCTTTGTACCACAAGGCCATCCAGAAACCCCAGTTCCTTCTATCATGTTGCTCTCATCCTACAACATCTTCATGTATGAGTTCCAGTCCATGGACAGGGGAAAGGAGCAGGTGGTGAGAAGCAACTTTTCTTTAAGGACATGACCCAGAAGATGCACACATCACCACTACTTACGTCCCATTGGCCACACCTGGAGAAGCTGAGAAATGTGGTTTTGATTGGGAAGTCATGTGGCCAGCTAATATTTAGGGAGCTTCATCACTCAGAAGGAGAGAGAGAATATCTTCATGCTTTCAGTTAAGGATGAGACATACAGAGAGAGTTAGGAAGAGCCCAAATGTATGACCACCAGCTAGGCACTAAATCTCTGTGCTTCTTTTTCTGAAAACAAAGAATACATTGTAGGGTTATTATAAGAATCAAACAAGTTCATGAATATCAGTTTACTGACAGGGTGCCTAGCACTTAGTTGATGCTTCTTTCTATATCTACCACCCTCCTCCTTTCTTCAAAAATTTATAGTAACAATCTCAAGGAAAAGCCAGTTGAGGTTGCATACCCTGTCTGGCCTGATTGCTGTGTGGGCTGCATTAATCCACTCTCTGGCCACTTCCCCTCTATTCCTTTGTCCAGATCTAATGAGAGTCCTTTTGCTAAAATATACTCCCAAATATATCAATAACAATAAATAATTTTATAATTTTTTTTAATATTATGGTTACTTATCCCCACCATCCCAATGATGGGAATTAGTAATATCCCCCATTTTATAGATTTGGAAACTGGAACACAGAGAAGTTAAATAACTTGACCGAAAATCACATAGAAAGTGAAAGCAGAAGCTGGATATAAATGGATTTGTATGACTTCAAAAATCCAAGTTCTTAAGCACTCACTGCCCTTACCTCTCCTATTCAGTTTTCTAGTTGCAAACAAAACAAGATCCAAAATATTTCACTTGACATTTGTATATCCTTGGTCTAGCTCACATTACCTTGCCAGGCTTGTTTCCCCTCTCCGTACACAAATGAGAACGTATTTTTTCCCAGAAACCTATCCTAGCCTTTGGTCCCCTTATGTGCTTCCTGCTTTCCCCCATTTAATAATTTATTGTACAGAATGGTAATAATAAGAACTGGTTACTTATCTGTATGCCCCATTAGATTGGGGGCATCTTAATATTAAGGACCTGTACCTCCAGCACCCAGCCTTGACCAACCACAGGGTTAGTGCTCTTTAATGAACCTATATTGCAGTCAGAAAAGAGAGCTCACTTGTTCCTGAAAGCCCCCATTTTCCTGTCTTTGCATTGGTGTATACTATTCCCACAGCCTAAAATCTTTGCCTTCACAACACATATCCTTTTTCAGGTACCCACACCTTCATTTACAATCTGGCCCAAATATCAGCTCCTCTTAGAAGCTTTCTCCCGTACCTGGAGTGGAATTCTTCTCTTCTTTCAATAGCTTCATGCCCCTTGCTTCAGCATTATAACATATATCATGTTCCACTATGCGTTAGTTTTTTTCTGTAGTCAGCCTTCCCCGAGAGGCTTTGACACTTCAGGAAAGCACCATAGCATATTGATCTCTGTATTGCCCTCACATATAACTTAGCAATGTCAGAAGGTGCCTGACAACTCAGAAAGCATTTCATAAAAACCTGTTGGACTGAACTTGAATCTGATTTCCACAGGCTGTTCCCAGAAACCTAGCATAACCCCAAGAACTACCAGTGAGACCAATATTATTAGCAGGAGTTCAGAGACCCCAGGGGACTGGTGAACTGCATTTATGCATAAATGTATTCATGTGTACAGGGTTTTGCTTTACCAGATCCATGACATACTAGATTTTTGAAGGATCTTATGACTTAAAAAGTGTAAGAAGTGTTATGAAGCTTTATTCCCTATGTCCTTAGGTTTCTTTTTTGTGCTTCATTGGATAGAAACTCTTTGTAACTATAAAAGCAATACAAATGCATTGAGTGACACATTTTAAAATACAGTTTAGCCAGTGAGAGAGAATCTTAGCTCCTTGAGCACAGAGCTCAGTGCTGGTGAGTGTTCAGAGGAACAGACACTCTCACCTACTGCTAGTGGGAATAAGAATTGATACACTCCTCCTTTTTTCCTTTTTCTTTTTTCCTGTCTTTGTTCTGTTGGCTTTTGAGTTTAAGAACTTAAATTAAGTAGAATCTTCCTCAACTTTATATCTCGTGGTTCAGTCTCTTGTCTCACTAACTCACCACTTCTAATTTTTTTTATTCTAAACATTTATTTTGCTCTACTTTATTATTTAAATGCTTCATCTTACATTTGGAACATTTATCGTTCATATGAAATTTCCTGTAACCTATTACTTTTATTTGCCTTTTATAGCTACTGTGCTATTCCTTTTCTCTTGATCTTTCTATTTTCATTTCTGATTTTAAGCCTGTTTTAGCCTCCTGAACCACCTTTTTTTAAATTGAAGCATAGTTGATTTACAATGCTATGTTAATTTCTACTGTACAGCAAAGTGATTCAGTTATACATATATACAGATTCTTTGTTATATTATTTTCCATTATGGTTTATCACAGGATATTGAATATTGTTCCCTGTGCTATACAGTAGGACCTTGTTGTTTATCCATCCTATACATAATAGTTTGCATCTGCTAACCCCAAACTCCCATACCATCCCTCTCCCACACCCTGCCTTAGCAACATGTCTGTTCTCTATGTCTGTGAGTCTGTTTCTGTTTCGTAGATAAATTCGTTGTGTCAGTAGTGTCATATTTTAGATTCCACAAGTGATATCATATGGTATTTGTCATTCTCTTTCTGACTTACTTCACTTAGTACGATAATCTCTAGTTCCATCCATGTTGCCACAAATGGCATTATTTCATTCTTTTTATGTCTGAGTAATACTCCATCGTACATATGCACCATATCTTCTTTATCCATTCATCTGTCAGTGGACATTTAGGTTGTTTCCATGCCTTGGCAATTGTGAATAGAGTTGCTATGAACATAGGGGTATGTGTATCTTTCTGAATTAGTTTTGTCCAGGTATATGCCTAGGAGTGGGATTCTTGGGTCATATGGCAACACTATTTTTAGTTTTTTTGAGGAACCTCCATACTGTTTTCCATAGTGGCTGTACCTTCCTACATCCCCACCAATAGTGTAGGAGGCTGAACAACCTTATTTTTAACCTCTTTTTTTTCCCTTACACTGTCTTTTTCTTAAGAACTTGTTTGTTTTTGTACATCGAAATGTATTCTCTACCTTACAAAGTCTTCTCAGATGACACTGGGACTTACATTTACCTCCAAGTAGAGCCATTGGCACAGTGACTGGCATGGTTACTTAAGAATTGGTAGACATCACCACCGTTGGTACCAGGGCTGCAGGAGGTCCTTTGATGTATCCACGTTTACACAGTTAATCATGCCATAAAAATGTTTGATGTAGTTCTGTTGGACTAGAAATATGCGTGGGCAGAGAGTTGGTAAGAGGTGAAACTCTGTAGAAGTTCATTTCAGTAAACACTACTGGAGTGCCAAGTCCCCTCCAAGAACAAGCTGAGATTCCAGGTTGTATACATTGTCAGTTAGGAGTCCTTTAGCTTAACCTGAGATTTTCAGCCATTCCAAAAATATTTTTACTGTATATTCTGAAATAGTCAAGAAATCCTTTCTGTAAAACCTAAGAAGTTCATCCAGGCATTCAGCATGATGAAATAAAAAGTCTTGATTTATGCAGACCCATTCCTGCCATTTGTTAGAACAAGACGTGCACTTTTAGAGGCAGACCAGACTAAGATGGAATCTTGGCTCTGCTCTTTCTAACAAGACAGACTTACTGTGCTAGTGATGAACAAACATGGATGGAAGACTGTAGACCAACAAGACAATGGAAGGATGAAGTTCAGGCTTGGTCTTTAATATGGGAGCAGGGTGGTGGAATGAGACTAAATCCATGGTATTTGCTCTGAAGGGGTGACACAGTCCAGGGAGCTTGAGGTGACATGGGAGAGCATAAGTGCATGGCAGCTAGGGAGGTGGGGCCACAGATACCTGGAGGAAATAAACGCTTCTGTTTGATACCACAGCCTTAGTAAGACACAGCCCTGCAGTCTGCAGGAATGGGCAGGTCTACTTAGATTCCTCTCTTGAGTAAGCATGTCAGGGAAGACTTTGATTTATGATCCTTGACTGCAGTCCAAGCCGTATTTGCACATACCTGAACATTTGTGTACACTCCTGACACACCCACACACTCTTCCATTCTCTCTCACTCTCACTCTTCCTCTCCCAGCTCCCTCACCCTCGTTCTCACATTCATTCTGTCACATCCACTAAACTCTAAGGTCCAAGCACCATCTCGGGTTCATGGCTTTGTTCTTAAATCTTACATAATGCTTGGCAAATTTCACCAACACCCAATAGCTTTGTCACCTTGGCTAAGTTACTTCTGCTAGGACTCATTTTTCTTACTGAAAGACAAGGAAAATCATTACTACCATAGGGTAGTTGTGAGGTTAATGAAATAAAATGTGAAAAGTTCTTATCATGGCACCCAGTGGACGTGGTTGTCTGTGACCACCAGCTCCTATCTCTCGCACATCATCCCTGTGCTCTTGTCCTGTCTGTCACATGAGCAAGTGCTTCCATATCCCGTTGCACACAGAGCCCATTCATTCCCCAGAGGCTCGAGTGGCTGTCTGCCAGGTACCAGGGAACAAAGTGCCTTTCACATCACTGCTCTCATTCTTCTTCACAGAACCCTTTGAGGGAAGAATAATTTTCTCCTTTTATAGCTGAGGCTCCAAACAAGTGAAGCAACTTTCCCTGGAGCTCGCAGCTAGTCAACCATAGAGTTAAGATTTGCACATGGCTTCAGAACTAGTGTGCTCTTCTCCATACCTGGTCCCAGCCCTATAATGAATTTTTTGTCACCTAGAACATGTTGAGGAAGGGGACATTCTCTCCTGGTTAAACAGATATGATTTACTAAGAAGTCCATGTTCACTAAACATATCTCAGCCTTCTCTGGTGAGTCACATGTATGAATTCTCTCCCTTCACTAGATTTTAAGATGCTTGCAGTTAAAGACCTTGTTTATTTTGTTAAATCTTTAGGCCTTATTCTCAGGACTAATGGTGGATACTCACTCAATTCGAGGAAGTTGAACATATGGATGAATGTTTATAAGGAATGTCTGTGTCCTGTAGTGGATTCAGCCCGAGTCTAGTTGAGAGGAGGAGAAATGAAAACAAGTAGAAACATCCCCATCAGACCATCAGACCTAAGTGCACACACAGGTGTGCACACAGACACCCCCTCCCCCCATCCAAGCTCCCACAGCTACACAAATCCTCTATTACTGGACACACAGACATGTGCATATTCTGTGACTATTTTACTATTTTTCAGTTTGTGAAGAAATATGGGAACCTTTTTAGCCTGGAATTCGGTGACTTGCCTTCAGTTATTATAACTGGATTGCCCTTAATCAAAGAAGTCCTTGTCCACCAGGACCAAAACTTTGTGAACCGCCCTATAACCCCTATTCGAGAACGTGTTTTTAAGAAAAATGGTAAGTTTCTTGACTAATATAAGATGTGTACGTTTGATATTCTTGTAGTCTGTGAAAGATGCCTTTGTGACTGTAATTCTCCAACACTCCCAGGGACCAGGCCCATCATAAAATTCCTGCCCCTAAAAGAAGCTGAGTGGCCACCTTTCCCTGTTACAGACACCCCCTCAGGGAACCTGGCAGGGTTAGCCCTAATGTCAGGAATTTGAGAGAAGCTGCATCACCTGCATGAACTCACTCTGGCTGCTTTAATTAGTAAGTATTCACATCACTCAGTGATGTGATGTGTTTTTTAAGAAAGGCAATGCGTTCTTGCTTTCTCTTTCTGCTTTCCCATTCAGATCTCTTCCCTAGAAAAATGGATGTGGATCTGCTTCCTCCTGCTGATTATGTAATCCCTTCTTGCCTCTAGTTCCTTATGCTCTATTATTAAGGCTGTGCCCCACAAGGTATCTTAACCCTTCCACCTATATTAGAAGAGTTTGGCATGAACACTTAAAAATGATCATTAAATAAACGAACACATTTAAAAATCTAAATGAAAAACTCAGATTTATTCTTTTACCAAAGCACCATATTTTTCAGGTGCTTCTCAATTCCTCTTTGAAATATTTCATCCATTAACTCTACATCCATTCACTCTATTTATTATCAGCCATGTGAAGCCCAGTGCTAGGCACCAGTGCCAGAACAGTGAGTAGAATGACAAAATCCTGTTCTTCTGTAACTTACATTCCATTCAGGAAAACAATATCAATTACTCTAATAATTTCAGGCCTTAACTGTTATGAAGATAAGAGCAGGGTGCACTTCTTAGGTGTATCTAATCTGATTCAGAGACTCAGGAGAAGCTAATGTAAGTAGATGACACATGTGAAGAAGCAATCAGTCAGAGGGAATAGAGTATGAAAAGTCTCTGAGGTGGGAAGAATGACAGTGAACTGAGGAATTGAAAGGTGGCCAGTGTGGGAAGCACAGGGATTAAATGGAGATAATTAAATGGAGATGAAGGTGCTGAGTTTGGCCAGGAATAGTTCATGCATCTCCTTGTTAAGGATGTTGCTTTTTATCCTAATAATAATGAAAGCTCTTGAACGGTTTCAGTAGAGAAAAGAATCTTCGTACTTACATGGTACATTTTAAAGACTTCTTTAGGCTGCAATGTCAAGAATGGAATAAAGGCAGCAAGAGACTATTGCAGCATTTTAGGTTAGAGAAGGTGGTGGCTTGGACTAGGGAGATGGCAAGAAATGACACTACAGTAGGTTAGACCAGGAGAGTGGCCGTGAAGATATATGGATTTAAGATATTCAGGAGGCAAATCCAATGAGATGTGATGACCTAGACAGAGAGAGAATGAGGTATTGAGGTAGCTACCCAAATGGGTAGGTAAAGGAAAGGAGGAACATTTGGAGGAGCGCAAGGTGTTGGCTGGTCTGGGTGGGGCGTTGTATATGGAGCAATCATGAATTCAGTCATAGAAATGCTGAGTTTGAAATGCCTTTCAATCAGCAGAGTCAAGCAGACACTTGTATGTATGTCTGGAGCTGAGGGACAGAAAGAGCTAATGAGATTTTCCCCAAAATGGACCATAGATAAGGGGAGAAGAGGCTTGCAGAACCTCTTGAATGGAGAACTAGATCATTTTGAAATATAATAGAAGATGAATTAACAAAAGATATGGTAAGTTCTCTGCAGTCAGAGAATTAGGAGGAAAATTGGAGAGTGTCACGTCCTGGGAAAAGAGAGAAGAAAGAAGTGTCTCATGCTGCTGACACATCAAGATGAGGTTGAAAAGGATCCTGGACTGGACAGCAGGGAAGGCCATGTCCTTGAGGTGGTAGAGGCCAAAGGCAGATATTAGAAGGAGTTGAAGAGTGCTCTGGAAGTGAAGAAATGAAAGAAGTGTGGCCTCACCTGTATTATGAAATAAATGATCATCTACTGAACACACCAAGATGGTTTTTTTTTCCTTTGCCTGTGTTGTTCTTTATGCATAGATTTTTCACTCTTTCATGCTCTTGAATGATTCATTTATTTATTTTTTATTTTTTATTTTTTTGCGGTACACGGGCCTCTCACTCTTGTGGCCTCTCCTGTTGCGGAGCACAGGCTCCAGACGTGCAGGCTCAGCGGCCATGGCTCACGGGCCCAGCCGCTCCACGGCATGCGGGATCTTCCCGGACCGGGGCACGAACCTGCGTCCCCTGCATCGGCAAGCGGACTCTCAACCACTGCGCCACCAGGGAAGCCCCTGATTCATTTATTTTTTAAGGTCCAGCTTAGATAGGATGTCTCCTAAAGGCCTTGCCTCCTTATGAGTATGGATTTTGTCTGATCCCTAAGTGCATTCTTAGTATGTTGCATAACATAATTACTTACAGTTACTTATGTGACAAGTAATCAAAACATGGGCTTTGGAGTTAGGCAGAACTGAATTTGAATGCCTGTTCAGCTGCTTACTAACTCTGAGACCTTGCAGAGTTTCCTTTTATCCCTTGTGCCTCAGTTTCCTTATCAACAAAATTGTTGGGAGGGTTGGCAGTTATGATAGGACCTACCTCAGAGAGGTCCTGTGAGTGCTAAATTACACAATGCATTAAAAATGTTAAAGTGTCGGCATTAGAAGCAGTCAGTAAATGCTAGCCACTATATCTATTGCTTTGGGATTATTTCTCTGAATAGTTTTCAAGCACCTTAATGCCCTTCTCCTTCCATCCGTCTGATGCATTATCCCCCATGGCTCTTGTTGGCTTTCTTTTCATAATGTTGGCTTTCTTTTTCCCAGGCTTGATCATGTCCATAGGCCAGGTGTGGAAGGAACAAAGAAGGTTTGCCCTGACAACGCTGAAGAGTCTTGGTTTAGGAAGGAAGAGCTTAGAGGAGCGCATTCAGGAAGAGACCCACTTCCTCATCCAGGCAATAGAAGAGGAGAACGGTGAGTGTGTCATAGGACAGGTGCAGGGAACTGTGGCTCATTCATTCACTAACCAGGTGATTAATAAGAGTCTACGTGCCTGTCCTGCTCCCAGCACTGCGTAGGGCACTGAGGGGATAACAGTGAACAGCTAACCATGACCTGCCCTCATGGAGCTCAAGAATTAAGAATAAGATGGGCACTAAACTTATTATTGGTTTTAAATCCTGGTCATCAGTTTGACTTCCCAGGCATTGACTGAATACTTGCTGTATGTTAGACCCTGTGTTGGGTGCTGGGGCCACAGTCTCAGAGGTGGTTCTGTAGTCAGTATGTCATATGTCATGTAGAGTAGACTCTCAGGGAAAGAGAAGGAAACCAATCTGAAGGATCCATCGCTTCTTCTGCCTCTAGGACAGCCTTTCGACCCTCACTTCAAAATCAACAATGCAGTTTCCAATATTATTTGCTCCATCACATTTGGGGAGCGCTTTGACTACGAGGATAATCAGTTCCAGGAGCTGCTGAGGCTGCTGGATGAGGTCACATGTCTCGAGACATCAATGTGGTGCCAGGTGAGGCAGTCCTCACTTCCTATCTTGGATAAGGATATTGGGCTGATGTCAGACACAGATGAGCTCTTCCTTTTTTTTTTTAAGCTAACATATAACCTTTTAAAATTTACTTTAACACAAACATGTTTGTAGTCAATCTGTTGAATTTAGTATTTTACATAATATTGTTAAATATTGACTATAGACAAAGAACGTTTCTAACATTTGTGTAAGGTACAAAACTTTACATGAAGTGCGCCTATGGACCTATGTTGTTTTCTTTAAAAAGCACAATATTGCCATCACCTTTGTGTCTCTCCTCTCCATGTCCCTCCCTAGCCCTCCATGTCCATCCCCCCCTCAGAAGTACTCTTCTTTGCCTGACTGTCCTTGGCACATTGTTTTCAGATTCATATATTAGTTGCACTTTTTTAAAAAAAATCTGCTTACTTTTCTATATTATGAATATGCCCCTGTTTGTTATTCTGTTCCCTATTAATAAACACTTGGAGGATTTCCAGTTTGGGGATCTGGAATGAACATTCTTGTCAATCCTTCATGTGGACACATCCACTCATTTCTCTTGCATTTACACCTGTAAAAAATACTTAAAGTTTTCCCAGGTGGTTGCACTACTTACATCTCTATCCATATTTGATATTATCAGTCTTCTAACTTTGTAGGGTATAGATTTAGAGGGGTCAAACTCACCCCATCCTTGGTGGGCCCTGCTCTCCACTTTTGTCCTGCCAGTGCTGTGAGTCTGTCAAAATCTCTACGCAGCTTCTTGGCCTCTCAGCAACATTTCTGGATTTGGAAGACACTTCTAGGGGAAAATCAGCCCCAAGGGTTTTATTTATTCTTAACAAGTATCTTTAGCTGAAGACTTATGGATCCATCACACCAATACTGATAAAGTAGTTAGCATGATTCCTGGCACATTAAAGGGGCATAATGAATGTGAGCTAGTATGATTTATTGTCAGTGTTATTTTTGAATAATGTTCCTTGTTCTCACTTCTAACCGTGGTAGCCCCCCATCCAGTGATTCCAGTTTCTTCCCTCCGGTTAAGACAGAACCTAGGAAGTCATGGGAGTTCAGTGGGTACCCGGCTGACTGTTCCCAGGGAACAGAAATCCTGGGAAGGTAGGATGGGGCAGTAGGGCAGGGGTAAGAAGCATTTCTTAGAGACCCAAAGTAGAGCAGGCACTTTGATGGACAACTCTTCATACTTTATCTCAGATAATTTTTTACAGCAGTCCTTTAAAGATGAAATGGATCATCCTGATGCGTGCAAGCAGATATGGGAATATGTAAGCACATCCCATAGGAATCTACTGGCTCTGTGTCAAGTGCAGTATGGATCTCATGTCATTTAGTCATGAAAGTAAACATCGGGCCCCACTGGCAGCTAAACTAGCCACAAATCACATCATTACTACTATTATTATGACTATTATTACCGAAGTATTATAGCTAGAAAGAAACAGAGCTAATTGTCAAACCCATGCCTGTTTCATTTAAAATCTAGGCAACTTTCTATTACCTTATGCTATCTATTTTCTACTATGTATTATTAGAGGAAATATATTCAAAGACCACTTTATTTCAGTAAAAAATATCTTAGCCACATGGAGATTACATCATAGTGGGGGCAGACAAATAAATACACGTACATATTTAACAGAGATAGATACATAGATAGATAGATACATACATAGGTATGTAGATACATAGATACATATACATAGATAGACATTTTGCACACACACACACACACACACATACACACCCAAATATATATATACATACACATACTAATGATATTTGTCACAGAAAAAAATAAAACAAAATAAAGGAATGGAAAGAGAGTACCAGAAGTGCTACTAACTGTAAGATTATCAGGTAAGACAGGTCCAAGTAGGTGACATTTGAGCAGCACATTAATGAATTAAAGGAACTGAAGTTATACAGATTTCAGAGGAAAACCATTCTAGATGGAAGGAATAGCAAATGCAGTGTCCTAAACAAGAATATTTTTTTATGTTTTCACAGAGGCCAATGGGGCTGGACTTGAAAGACTAAAAGAGAGTAAGATGGCAGGGAGTGATAGCAGAGGAGGTGGCAGGAGGGTGAGAGGCCAGCTCATGTAGAGCTCCAGGCTAGGAGAATGGTGTAGAATTTTGTCTAAATGTCATGGAAAGTCACTGGAGGACTGAGAGCCAAAGAGTGAAATAATCAATTAAACAGCTAAATGATCCCTCTGGCAGCTCAGTGGAAAATAGACTGGGAATGGGGTTAAGGATAGAATCAGGAAACCTGTTGGGGCTTTACAGCATCCAGGTAAGAAATGTTGGTGGTTTGTACAAGGAAGACAAAGCACATGGAGTAGTGAGAAGTGGACCAAGACTGGTTATATTTTAGAGGGAGAGCTGAAATGCTTTGCCCGAGGGGAAAGAAGAGGGTTGAGAGAGAGAAGAAGAGCCAAGGGTGACTCCAAGTGTTAAATTTACGTAAATAAAAGAGATGGAAAGAGAATATGGTTTCATTGTCTTCAAAAGTAGAAAACTGGCACTCCCTTGTCTCCATGACTGTTTTGTTTTCTCCATCAGCTCTACAATGTCTTTCCAAGGATAATGAATTTCCTTCCTGGACCCCACCAAAAGCTCTTCAGGAACTGGGAGAAACTGAAAATGTTTGTTGCCCGTGTGATTGAAAACCACAAGAGAGGTTGGAATCCTGCTGAAGCAAGAGACTTCATTGATGCTTACCTCAAGGAAATAGAAAAGGTGAGGAAACCAGAGCTCTTACCTGAGTTTTACTCTTAAAGAGCAAATGAGGGGATTCTGGTTTCTTATTGCTGCTGTACAAAATCACCACAAATGTGGGGCTTAAAACAACACACATTTGTTCCCTTACAGTTCTAGGGGTCAGAAGGCTGAAACCAGTTTCACTGGGCTGAACTCAAGTTGTGGGTGGGACTGGCTCCTACTTGAGGCTTTAGGACAGAATCCACTGATTGACTTTTCCAGCATCTAGAGGCTGCCTGTAACTCCCTGCTGCAGGGCCCCTTCCTCCGTCTTCAAAGCCATCAACGTAGCATCTTTTCTGCCACCATCCTCACATCTTCTCTTTATGACTTTCTTGCCTCCCTCTTATAAAGACTCTTGTGATTATATTGGGCCCACTGGGATAATCTTCCCATATCAGTATCGTTAATTCACTATATGTACAAAGTCCCTTCTGCCATGTAACATTCACGGGTTCTAGAAATTAAGATATGGACATCTTTGAAGGTCATTATTCAGCCTACCACAGGGGAGGAAAATAGAGGCAATACTTCGTAGAGTGTAGGAATAACATTAACTCAGAATTGATTTATGAGTTAATTGATGAGACAATTAGAAATAAAGATAGAGGTTTAACAGTATTTGGCTTAAGGGCTTTGGAAAGCCCAAATACTGCCTTCTCCTGATCTAGTCTCTGTCCCCTGCGTATATCTGAGGGAGATACACACAAAAGGAAGAATAAGTGCTGTTTCATCATTAGTCGGACCGGTGCCCAGTTACCTACCCCTTCCCCCAGCTCCCAGTGCAGAGCACAGGTGAAACTGTGTCAGTTGCCAGAGATTAGCCTCAAATGGGACGGACCTTTGCCTTCCTCCTTCATCGCCATGTCATCCGCTTTTTAATATTACTATAGGAAAGAAGCAGGAATAAAGCAAAATGGGATGTATATCCTTTACCATAGTAACACCTCTGGTTAACACACATCACTGCGTCTGTGTCATTACCTTTGACTCATCAGATTATTCATTCGTTCTCCTGGAGTTGGCAGAAATGTGGATTTCTTTCCAACTCCACTCTTGTTTCACCTGACTGGCATAACGTTAATAGAAGCATTGATTACTCCTCAGAGGGGGAGATGTCACTTGCTATATGGTGTGCAGGTGTGGGACCACAGAGGGAGGAATGTTGATGCATTGAAGCTTCTGGAGGAACGTGGCAAAGCTGCTGGAGTGCCATGAGGAATGGCTGTTGGAATCAGAGAAGTTTAACCTAAAAAGGAAAAGACTAACAGGGAGATATGAGAATTATTGTACTTTAGAGAAATTCAGTTATTCTTTCTGGTATCAGTACAAACATTTGTTGAGAATTTGCTATGTGTCCTTTCCATCTTGCATAATTCATAATGCCATCTTAAAGGGTGAGTATTGTTATTTCTATTTTGTGAAATAGGATATAAGCACAGAAAGGTTTATTAACTTGTTCAAGTCGTACAGATAGTGAATGGTGTGGCTAATACTGGAACCCAAGGCTGTTTTTCCAGTGTAATACTAGATTCTCCCAAATTATGGGTGTAAAAAAATTTGTTGTGTTGTTTCATCCACCAAAGCTAATAAAAGCTTCCAGCACTTGGGGCAGGAGGACTCTAGTGATGTTGCAGTAATAAGCCTCTGCCTCCTGAGATGACCAAAGGGAAAGTCATTTCTCCTGGGCTCTCTCCTTCCACGTTTTCTCTAGGATGAGGGCCCCTGTGTTGTGGCAACTAAGAACCATCTGAATAAACAAATAATCATTGTGCTTTCTAGCATAAGGGCAGTGCTACTTCAAGTTTCCATGAAGAAAACCTCATCTACAGCACCCTGGACCTCTTCTTTGCTGGAACGGAGACAACTTCGACAACCCTGCGCTGGGGTCTGCTCTACATGGCCCTCTACCCCGAAATCCAAGGTGAGCGTGTCAGTGGATGGGCCTGGGCCAGGTCAGAATGGTGCCCCCTGGAACACAGTCCCAAGGTGGGACCAGAAGATAGCATGGTAAGATGGAGAGATAGGAGAGTTACCGGGCCAGGTGGACTTGAGAACGGGAACCTTCTGCGTTTTTTCTGTGAGGATTGTGATGGGTCCATGTAACACAACTATAACAGAGAGTCCCAGCCCTCAGGAAACTCCCAGTCCAGTGGGGAAAATACTGAAGTCCACTGACATTGTGGTGAGGTCCAGGAAAGAGTTCCATTCCACCCACGTAGGAAATCTGGTCACAGCCTTCCCTTCTTTTAAGTAATGTCTTCCATTGCCCTGTGGACAATGCTTATACTCCTTAATCCGGTATATCATGCCCTCTGCTGTGCCTCTTTCTGCCTGTCCAGCCTCGACTCTACCCATCCTGCATGGGAGCGTCATTAAGTCATATGTCACTTAATTTCACTGTCCTTATTTGTACCTCTGGGCCGTCACACCTGCTCTTCCCTAGAAGAATAATACCAAAATGTATTTCCCTAATTTCTCAGCACGGTAAACTCCTAGCTATGCTTGAAGAGTTTACTCAACCACAGCCCCTCTAAGATGTTTCCTCACACTTCTGGGAAACTACTAGCATTTCCTTCCTTTAGAGATTGCCTAATTGCACCTCCATTATTTTGCTTACCACACATTATTTATATATCTTCCCCACAGACTGTAATCCTTTTGAGGACAGTGACTGTTACAATCACTTTTCATTTTCTAGGCCCCAGAACAGTTTAAGCACATGAAGGATAAAAACTGCTGGGATACAGTTCTGCAAACTGTGGGTGAAAGTTTATTAACAGGACATAAAGTCAATGTAGTGGATCGAGACTAACTTTATTCCCTAAATTAAAAAAAATAAATTAGGGAAATCAGAGTGCTTTCTGTGTATTAAGAATAAGGCATTTTTGTGAAACTTTCTTTCCTTATACATATGAATAAATGTTTGCTTTATATGTGTGTATATTTATGTTTATGTGTCCTGAGTCATGCACTTATAAAATGCACTTGTAACTGCGAATTACAGGGTTTTCTTTAAATTTATTTATTTATTTATTTTTACATTCTCTGTGTTTTTATTTATCAGATACTTTTTTTCATAAATTTTATTTATTTATTTATTTATTTTTGGCTGCATTGGGTCTTCTTTGCTGTGCACGGGCTTTCTCTAGTTGCGGCGAGCGGGGGCTACTCTTCGTTGCGGTGGCTTCTGTTGTTGCGGAGCATGGGCTCTAGGCATGCGGGGTTCAGTAGTTGTGGTGCGTGGGCTCAATAGTTGTGGCTTGCGGGCTCTAGAGCACAGGCTCAGTAGTTGTGGTGCACGGGCTTAGTTGCTCCGTGGCATGTGGGATCTTCCTGGATCAGGGATTGAACCCATGTCCCCTGCATTGGCAGGTGGATTCTTAACCACTGCAGCACCAAGGAAGTTCTTTTTAAATTTAAAAGCCACCTAATTAGCGTATTGATATAGCTTCCCTATTAGAGGCTCCAAAATAACAATGGCTTAAAATGGCATAAAAAGTAGATGCAACACAAGTTTCTATCAATGGATGAATGGATAAGCAAAATGTGGAATGCAATGGAATATTAATCAGCCTTAAAAAGAAAACATTCTGGGCTTCCCTGGTGGCGCAGTGGTTGAGAGTCCGCCTGCCGATGCAGGGGACACGGGTTCGTGCCCCGGTCCAGGAAGATCCCACATGCCGCGGCCCGTGAGCCATGGCCGCTGAGCCTGCATGTCCAGAGCCTGTGCTCCGCAACTGGAGAGGCCACAGCAGTGAGAGGCCTGCGTACCGCAAAAAAAAAAAAAGAAAGAAAGAAAGAAAGAAAAAAACATTCTGACACATGCTACAACATGGATCCACCTTGAAGACATTATGCTAAACTAAGTAATCCAGTCACAAAAGGCATATTCTGTGTGATTCTATTCATATAATGTATCTAAAGTGGTTGAATTCATAGAAAGCAAAAGTAAAATGGTGGTTGTCAGAGCCTGGGGAAAGTGCAAAATGACATCCTCTTCAATGGATGTAGAGTTTCAGTTTTGCAAGATAAAAATTTCTGGAGATTTGTAGCACAACAATGTGAATATACTTAACATTATTAAACTGCACACTTAAAATGATTAAGATGGTAAATTATATATTATGTTTATTTTAACACAATTTTAAAAGTTTTTAAATATTCAGTTTAAAAAAAAGGAGTTTTATTTTTCTTTCAAATGAGAAACTCTAAGCTGGGCTCTGCAGAACCCTTTTGGGGTCCAAGCTCTTTCCATTGTGTTGCTCTGCTGTATCTAGAATGGTGCCCTTGTTGGCACTCTCAAAGATGGCTCACATCTAAGGTTGCCTTTCCACCAGTAGGAAGGGACGAAGGAGGAGGAAGCACACACCCTTCCTTTAAGGTCCTCTTCCAAGTATTAAACATCCCCTCTACTTACATTCTATTGGTCAGAACTTAGTCACAGGGGAATCTGGGAAATGTAGTCTTTAGCTGTACAACCAGGTATCCAGCTAAAATATCTATTTTTGTAGAACAAGAAGAAAACAGATATTGGGGCGTAATTAATGGGATTTTTTTTTCATTTGTTGGTTGCTTCCCTAAATCAGTTCATGTAAATCTCAAAACATCCTAAAGCAGAAGTGGATTTATCCTAAGGAATGAGAAGAGCAAACTGAGGCTCAAAGAATTTCAGTAACGTGCAGCAGGAGTGTTGTAGCACAAGAATTTGCCACCAGATTTGTCTCACACCAGGGCCCACTTTCCATTCACATACCTCCCTGAGGAGCTAGTCTAGAGAGCCTACGATAACTTTAGCCATTTTGATCCTGGTTATTCCATTCCTTAACTTAACGAGGCTCAAGGAAAGTTATGGAATAACAGAATAATAGAACCTCCTCTGCTTTTCCAGAAAAAGTCCAAGCTGAGATCGACAGGGTGCTTGGCCAATCACAGCAGCCAAGCACGGCAGCTCGAGAGTCCATGCCCTACACCAACGCTGTCATCCACGAGGTGCAGAGAATGGGAAACATCATCCCCATGAATGTGCCCAGAGAGGTGACAGTGGACACCACCCTGGGTGGATACCACCTGCCCAAGGTAATTAGGGGCTCATTCACAGCCTCAGATCTCCAAGTTCATATTTGTAAATGGTGGGAATCTCAACTGGAAAAGTAACATGTGTTCTTGTCCTAGAGAATCACTTAAATAGGGAGAGAGATATATTATGCCTGATGAAATACTAGTTTTGTTCCCTGGGTATGATCTTAGAAAATTAGTTCAACTGGATGTTAATAGGTGTTACGGAGGGGAAGGAGGATTCCTAGGTCAACTGTGTTTAGGCAAATCCTGGCTTTTCTTTGCTATGAGATTTCTTACTACGTGACATGCATTGTGAATATTTCTGGGGATACAGCAAGAAGCAATTCTCAGTCAGACTTTGCCATGAGGTCCATTTCTTTGCCTTGGGAGAGCTTCTTACAGGATAGGGACCTGCCAGACTTACTTTAGAAAATTCTGCTTCATAATCCTGGGTTATAGAATGTTGAAATATGAAGGGACATTTGAGACCTCCTGGGCCAACATCACATTGATGCTGGTGTTTCTAACATAATATCCCCACTGGTATTTTTCCAGCTTTGACTTACAGCCCTTTGATGGGACTGTCTCACAGGGAAAGCAATCCAATGGTGTGCAGTATTAAATATCAGAAAAGGAGAGAAAGGAACCAATGCTTTTTAAATAGGATTATGTTCCAGGACTATATGGGTTATTTAAAATGTCTTAGTCCTTGGAATAATTCTGTTATCCTCATTTTATAAATTTGGAAGCCGAGGCTCAGAGAGTAATTAATCTTGCATAGGATCTCTCAGCTACAGTGACAGGAGTTGGGCTCCAGGAACGGAACTGTTCTGATTCCCAGCCTCATCTTTTTTGTACTACACCATGTTCTCTCCACAGGAGTTGCTTTACTTTGACTTTAAAAGAGACTCCCTGAAATATTCCTCAGTGGGTCCCTGTTAAATTCCCGGTCCTCACAAAGGAAATTCTGCTCTCACTCTGCACACCACTCTTAGGATCTCAGCAGACAGCTCTCCTCTGCCCCCTAGTGTCCTCTCTGCACACTGCACATTTACAGTCCTTTCTCCACCTTGGTGGCTTCTGTGGATCCATTAGATCCAGTTTGTCTAAGTTGCTCTGTTTGTTGTACCTGGGGATGATCTCAGGGCAAAGCCAGAGGAGCTTCCGCATTGGACACCCCTTAGTCACCATCCCTGCAGAGCCAGGAAAAGCAGCTATTCCTGCAGCAATTGCATTTACTATTTTCTTGCTGATTGATCATCTTGTGGGTGAAGGCTGAGGTAAATTATCTCACAGGTGATCTTTGCATTTTTATAGCAATTCACTTAGCTCCAGGGAATCATCCCAGCTCAACAGACTTGTTCTAATATTGATTTTTAATATTTACTGGAATTATCATCCTGGGAACTGTGAGATCCCATTGACTATACATTGTAGAGGCTAGGAGCCATAACTCTGATGTCAAACGTCCTAATTCAAATCATTGTTCTACTTCCTCCCACCCTGTGACTTTGGGCATCTTATTCAACCTCTCAGAGCTTCAAATTCTTTATCCATAAAAGTGCATTTAAATCCACCTCACAGGTGAACATGTAATGAGATCATGCATGTATAATATTTAACCTTGTGCTGACTATAGAAAGTGCTCAAAATAGCAGTTATTATTCTTTATTAATTCATCAGATGTTCATTAAGCACCTAAAACGTTTAGGGCTCAGAAAACAACTCAGAGGAAAATAATCATGCAAGTTTATAAGTACAAACCATGGTAACTTCCCAAAGGAAAAAACTCACTGGCTTTTTAGAAAGATGCAAGCTAGCTGCAATGAGGAATGGGAACAAGCACAGGCAAAGAAGAATTCCCAAAGGAAGTGAGGTTTGAGCTGAGGATTAAAGGATGATTAAGAGTCATCTCGATGACAGAGTGGGGAGGAAGGACATTTCAGGCAATGTAAACAGCACGTAAAAAGGCACAGAAAGGGCTTCCCTGGTGGCTCAGTGGTTGAGAGTCTGCCTGCCGATGCAGGGGACACGGGTTCGTGCCCTGGTCTGGGAAGATCCCACTTGCCGCGGAGTGGCTGGGCCCATGAGCCATGGCCGCTGAGCCTGCGCGTCCGGAGCCTGTGCTCCACAACGGGAGAGGCCACAGCAGTGAGAGGCCCGCGTACCGCAAAAAAAAAAAAAAAAAAAAAAAAAAGAAGGCACAGAAATGAGTGGGAACATGTGGCATGTTTGAGAAACTGAAGGAAGCTTGATATAGTGGGAGCGCAGGCAGAAGGAGGGTCACTCAGACAGGGAGCACGTGATGTGTCCTTAACCTAAGAGTGATGGGAGCTATTGAAGAGTATCTATCAGGTTCCAGGTGTGGTGGGTGCACAGGTGTGGAATGATTAAATCATGTTCAAAGCTAACTCTGCTTTCAGTGTGTGGAGCACATTGAAGGGGAAGAGAGGAAATGGACATAGTTAGGGCTATTATAGGAGTTTAACCAAGCAAGGTGATAGCCTGGACCAGAGGGCAGTGGTGGACATAAAATGGAGGTGACAGAATCAAGATAAATTTCAAGTACAGTTGACCAGCCCAGCTTAAGGACTGGATGAAGGCAGAATGAGGGAAAGGGAGACTCTAAGGAGGACTCCTGGGTCTCTTGTTATGTATCTGGAAGGATAGTGGTTCCTTTCACTGGGCGACCTCATTCTATTATTAAACTCTCTGTAGAACGGACTAGACATTGGAGGGAAGAGAGTGGGAGATGTCACATTTTTCTCTTATTGATGCATCCATGTTCCCTCCCAAATTATACGCTGACAAGTCCCTGCAGAGATCCATTCTGCAGTCGAGTAGTCACACTTCCCCAGGTAAAATTCCCAGCAGACAATTCCAGTCCATCATGGTAAGCTGTCCCATGGCAAAGAGCAGGGTCCTAGGGGTTGGGCTCAGAGGGAGCGGATTGGGGAGGCTGAGGGAGTTCAGGGTGCTCTCAGCCTTGGTGTGGGAGCCGGGGGGACTGCCACCCCTCTGCATATGTGTGTTGTGTGGGTCAAGTCTTACCTGAGTCCTTGCTGCCTTCTCCAGGGGACCATGGTCCTGACCAACCTGACTGCACTGCACAGGGACCCCGCAGAGTGGGCCACCCCTGACATGTTCAATCCGGAGCATTTTCTGGAGAATGGACAGTTTAAGAAAAGGGAAGCCTTTCTGCCTTTCTCAGTAGGTGAGTAGCAAGAAATAAGAGTGTGGGAACCCAGACTCTCAGCCCTTCCCTACTCTTCTCCCTGGTGTGCTTTGCTTTAGTTGGAATGTCTCCAGGTCCAACAGGAAGAAATAACTCACAACCTAAAAGTTGAGAATGTTTTATTCGGGGCATTACTGAGGACTCTACCCTGGGAAGGCAGCCTCTCAGATAGCTCTTAGGGACTGTTCCCAAAAGATAAGGAAAGAATGAGGATATATAGGAGTTTTTGCTGGAAAAAAAACATGTAGTCAAACATCAAAAGATTACTGCTAGTCACAAAAAAAAAAAAAAAAAAAAACCAGACATCTCAAGTTTATGATTTTAGTGTCTTTCTTTTTATGGGAAGATGCAAGAGTTTGGGCTCATTGAAATTATTCCTGTATATGTATCCTAACACTCTAGGGCCAGTATCCTCTTTTTCTGCAGCCTGAATTCCACTCAGAGCACATCACTGGGGTCAGCTGCAGTGACTGATGGCTCATGGAGGGCAGCCTTCACTGTTTAACCAGAATGGCAAGCAGCAGTGTTCAGTCCACACCAGACAGTCCACTCCAGCATGACTTACTCTTTTTTTTTTCTTAGAGCATGTTTTTTTTTGTTTGTTTGTTTGTTTATGTATTTATTTTTGGCTGCGTTGGGTCTTCGTCGCTGCATATGGGCTTTCTCTAGTTGTGGCAGGCAGGGGCTACTCTTTGTTGCGGTGCACAGGCTTCTCATTGTGGTGGCTTCTCGCGTTACAGAGCACGGGCTGTTGGCGCTCAGGCTCAGTAGTTGTGGCTCACGGGCTCTAGAACAAGGCTCAGTAGTTGTGGTACACAGGCTTAGTTGCTCCGTGGCATGTGGGATCTTCCCAGACCAGGGCTGGAACCCGTGTCCCCTGCATTGGCAGGAAGATTCTTTTTTTTTTTTTTAATTTATTTATTTAGTTTTGGCTGCATTGGGTCTTTGTTGCTGCACGTGGGCTTTCTCTAGTTGCAGCGAGCCAGGGCTACTCTTCCTTGCGGTGCGCGGGCTTCTCATTGCAGTGGCTTCTCTTGCTGCGGAGCACGGGCTCTAGGCACACGGGCTTCAGTAGTTGTGGCATGTGGGCTCAGTAGTTGCAGCTCTCAGGCTCTAGAGTGCAGGCTCAGTAGTTGTGGCGCACAGGCTTAGTTGCTCCGTGGCATGTGGGATCTTCCCAGGCCAGGGCTCGAACCCGAGTCCCCTGCATTGGCAGGTGGATTCTTAACCACTGTGCCACCAGGTAAGTCCCAGCATGACTCACTCTTGCTATTGGTTGCAACTCAGGATTCCCTGGGTGGAGCATCACCAGGACTCATGCCCTTAATTCCTAAGTCCTGGCTTGACTCTGATGGAGATTTCAGCTTCATGTTGTGCTGTCCCCCAGAGCACTGGAACAAGAGCTCAGACCCTGCCTGTCTCCCAGATAGAAGGTTAAACACTTGCCTTTTTTATAGAGTTTTAAATGCTCCAAGATCTTTTTAGGGCAACCCATTCACACAGAACTAGAGCCAATTGCTAAGAAGAGGCTGGGGGAGGGGCAAGGAAAAGGGCTACTTGCTTCTCATTATGGGCATCACAAGTGACTCTAAGTGCCACAGGCTTAACTAGATGAGATTCTACTCTATAACAGGTCCCTGAAGAGGTCCTTTTGCTGTTTCAAATTCTAATGACCCTTTAAAAACCTAATTAATACATTTACATGGTATACAACTTGAAATGTACAAAAGAAGATGCAGTGAAAACTCTCATGTTTCCAAGCCAGCCAGTTCCAAAAGGGTGTTTTAATTTATAACAATGTAAAATTAGTAAGAAAAATTTTAGTATGTTACATGTATTGAGTTAAATATGTTGCAGAGATCAATTCAACTAATTTCCCAATTTCTTAATTTTATAAATATTTCCTGAGCATCTATCATGTGTCAGGCATTCAGCCCTGAGGATATGACAATGAATGAAGTAGAAAAAAATATCTCTTAAGGAGCATGTGTTCTAGTGTAAACTTACAAGTTTCAAATTCCTATTATCACCACATTGGAGATAAGCCCTGAGGCTTGGCAGGGCTGTTTATAGCATCTAAAAAGCTATAAAGCTCACAAGGCAGAGCTAGAACTCAATGTTAACCAGGTTTATCAAACACTAAAGCCTGTGCTCTTCCTAGCAGTGTCTCCTAAAAAAGGTAACTATGCTACACTGAGTTGACACTCAGAAATTCATGATAGGTTTCTTATCATTAAATTAAATATAGAGACAGTATTATTTTGTTGATCATGCCACTAAAGTACAGAAAGGGAGGCCCTTGAATTTGAACCCGTGTATGTGTGATCCAGAGCCCAGATTTTCCTGCTATAGGACACTGTCCTGAGTGTATCTGGACTGATTCTGATTAGATCTTCTGTGTCTTTCTTCCTCTGGTTCTATGCCACTTTTCCTCACGTTGGACAGGTCACTTCCTAACATGAAAGCAGACATGAGATATGGGAATACCTTCCAGTCTTCCTGACTACCCGAGCTTCAGATTTCCTATTATAGTGCAAAGTTTCACCTGTGTATTTTAAGTATTATAATTATTCTTGACTCACTGTTTTTTTTGCTATTGAGAGTTATAACACACCCTTTTAATTACAGGTTTCATTTGCAAGCAAATTATCTCATTTAATCCTTACAGCAACCCAGTTATTAATAGTTGGACAGGCAATTGATCAGTATGCTGTTTCTTAATGTAAGGAAACTAAGAATAAGAGAGAATTATTTCTTATTCAAGATCACATGCCCAAAGAATTGGCTGAACAGGGCCTAAGACTCAAGTTCCCTCGTTCTCATCTAGTGCTCCTTCCTGCATAATTACAATGTAACTCATTTCCCCACTTAAAGGCCCTTCCATTTTAAGATTCAGCAAGTTCATAGCATATGTATCAATTATTACATTGCTGCATAACAAAGGTGGAAAACTCAGTGACTTAAAACAGTAAGTGTGTATTATTGCTCACGATTCTGCAGTTGAGCTGGGAGCTCAACTGATCTTAGCTGGCCTCTCTGGCCTTTTTGGGAGGTCAGCAGGCTGAAGGCGGATCTAGGATGACCTCAGCTGGGACAGTGGGGCTCTTTTCCAAGTTTCATCCTCTAGCAGGCTAGCCGGCTGGTGTTCATGTGGAAGATAAAGACCCCAAGAGGGAGAACAGGAAGCACACAATGCCTCCTAAGGGCCAGGCTGGGAACTGGCAACCATCACCACCCCCCACCCCCCGCATTCTGTTGCCAGTGCAAGTCATAAGGTGAGACCCGGTGCAAGGGGAAGGGAAAGTAGCACAGTTTTTATGGGAAGAGCTATGCAGTCACATTGCAAATGATGGGGGTACAGGGAGAGAGGGGAAATTGGAGCCATTTTTGCAAGCAATTGGTCTCACTATCTGTCTTTCTGCCTGAGAAGAATGAAATTCTTAGAAGGCAAGCAATTTGGGGATTCCCTCAGCTGTGACAGAATGAGGCCTAGCTAAACAATTTTCAAGAGAAAGAAACCTGAAAGATGCACTGACGTAAGAAGTCACCACCACTGTCTGGCTTTCCCCCGCCCTACTCCCGGCTTTGGTGCACAGCTGCTTTGCCTCATTCAGCACTTTCTAAAAACAGCCTCCCTGAAGGGATGGGGTGTGGACAGCTCCTGCCCTTCTGCAAAATGTGATCAGGTGTGGAATGAGGATACATACACAATCAGGGCAAATAGCAAAGCTGTTACCGCAAATTTATATTTTCTTTTCCTCATATAAGTTTTTCCCACTTGATCCAACAAAGCAGCAGACAGCTTCATGAAAGGCAAGAGGCTGAATCCTCATTTTTCAAAAAAATGTTTAAAAAGTCACTGGATCATAGGAGATAAGGTTAGGAAGAACTTTTCCCAAAAAACTCTAGGTCAGTGTTCTCATTTTACTAATGAGGTAATTGACCGGGTTAGTTAGTGGAAGCATCAAGGAGAAGGTCTATGTTTCCCGTGGTCCAGGATGAAGCTTTGAAATCAAGTAGCCCTTGTTTTCATAATTTTAAAAGCAAATTCTTATCTCCTGTCTTACTGGTATCCTTGCCCAGCCACATAATGTAGTTAGGAGAGAGATTATCTCATATGTTTGACAAGTTTGACATGTTTAGGTCTGTAAGAATAAAGGGTTTACTCATAGCCCAGAGCTGGTTACTGGCGGAACCTGTACTTTAATCCTGGTTCCTGACTCCCTAGGTCCAGTTTTGTCACAGTATCTGGATTCTTCTCGGAAAATCTTGGGTATTTACAATACATCTGATCTGGTACTATTTTAATGAAATTTCCTCATTGTACAGTTTGTGATGGGTAAAGAGATAAGGATGAGGGGAACAGAGATAAATAGGCACACGCTGGTGGGAAACAGGCACAAAACAATATAAGTACGATATAATTCTGACGCATATTTCAATTTACTAAACACTTTTGCAGATACTCTCTAATTTTATTTCCTCAACAGCTCATTACAGGCAAGGACAAATTAAAGGCATGCGTATATAAACTATTTCCAGGAAAGTTTCATGACATGGGGAAACACAAAGTAGTCAAAGCAGCGCACAGAATTAGCTACAGAGAGTAATCCCAGTGATGGTGTGCTGGAGAATCCTTACAAGGACCACGAGGAAATATGTCAAAATGTTAACAAGGGTTCTGTCTGGATTATGAGATCTTCTATTGTGTTTATACTTTTCACAATTGTTTTTCTTTTTGTAGTGAATATATATTACTTAGGGAGAAAGTAAGTTATTAAAACACCCACAAAAGGGCTGGTGGTAGAGACCAGTGTGGGGTGCTCTTACACAAGTCAGAGGAGGAGCGCGTTCATGAGGGGGAGGGCGTGGCAGAAACCCAGAAGATGTGAAGCACAGGTGAGATGAGATGGCGTCTGCCCTGCGCAGGTAGCCATGGCAGAGAGATTTCCAGTCATTAAGGAGGGAAACGTGATAAAGAGAAAAGATGCCTCATACTTGAGAAACCTTGCTCTGATGTTTACTTGCTTATACTTTTCAACAATTTTCTTTTAACAATTGAGAAAAATTACCTAGAATTTTGTTCTTTGTCTGCTTTTGTCATTATTGTTTGCTAATGGAATTTTGAAAGGCCTTAGGCTAGACTTCACTTGCTAGATCAACCCAGGCCTCTGACTTCTTTCATCTACACCCTGTGCCTCACCTGTGCCTCACCTGCCTGATCACTGAAGGCATCGGAGTGTGTGATTGTGGATTAAGCTCGCTGGGCTTTGGTTAACTCAGGTGGCTGCGATCAAATAAGCTGAGTACATAAAGCCCCAGGGCCTAGCGGGCCCTCCATTTGCTCAGGTCTCACAAGGCGTGGTAGAAGGTTTCGGTCCTTGCTGGCCACAGACGCCGCCCGAACAGGTAACTCACCTTATATTTTTGTCTTTCAGGTAAGCGGATGTGCCTTGGAGAACAGTTGGCGAGAACTGAGTTGTTTATTTTCTTTACTTCCCTTGTGCAAAAATTTACCTTCAGGCCTCCAAACAATGAGAAGCTGAGTCTGAACTTCAGAATGAGCCTGACCATCTCTCCAGTCAGCCACCGCCTCTGTGCCGTTCCTCGGGCATGAAGTTGTCGGGGAGGGAGAGGGGAAGGAAAGCAGGAGTAATGGCCATGTCCCCCCAAGGCAGGAGCGCCTGCTCAGCAGTGAGGGAACAGCATGCAGTGCCTCTGAGGACAGGTCATAGGAACTGGACTCAGAGGAAACAGGATCCAAACCCCAGCTTTGCCATCTCCAGTGGAGCCTTGAGCAAATCAGGTATGTTGTGAGTGATTTGCCTCTCCAGCCAGGAAATAAAAAGAGAATAGTGATTCCTTCTCTAAAGGAAGAATTGCTGTAAAAACCAGAGTGATTTGGAAACCATAAAGCACATCATAAAAGTCATAGCTGTGATCTGCCTCCTTCCTGCTTCCTTCCTTAGACGGGGACTTGCTTCTGGCCTGTTAAGATGGCCCGGGTCAGAGTGGTGCGAAATGGTGGATAAGAGAAGTCGGTCCCTGGGGCAGCCACAGAGGTCAGCTAGAAAGGCCCTCACACTTGGTAGCACTGGGCAAGCTCATCCTGTTTCTGCCTCCGAATGGCCCCTGGGAAGTCAGCAGGGCAGGTAGGATTCGTGATTTATAGGCAGGTTTCTATGGAGAAGAAATTTCTCTGATTTACCTAAGGATACACTCCTTGGCCTCAGACCCCAGGACCAAGAAGAATGTGACCACTTTAACCAAACCTGGAAAGCAGGTTTGGGGGGAAAAATGTGGAAATATTTTCTGCCTTCAAAGTGCCTCCTAACCTTAAATCCCTTCTCAGGAATTATTTATTCCCAAGCCATTTCATACTGGATTTGACAATGTGGTGGGTGTGATCATTTCTCACAAATTGATATCAGCTTTTGGTTGGCAAGTATTCCCTGCCTAAACACAACAGCTGAGCCTTGGTAGAACATTTTATAGCAGGAACTAGAAATGTTAGAATCCTGCTCAACCCTCCTTCATGTAGTCATTGAGGGGAGAAAATGACATCAACTGGAAGGCCAGGTACCCCTGACAGTCCATGGGGTTTTGATGCCAACCCCCATGCAGACAAACACAAACAAACCTGGTAAACAGGCCTAAACCATACAGAAGGTCTTTTTTTTCTAAGGTGGTTAGACTTAAATAATTTAAATAGGTCAGAACAAAATGGGCCATGAAGACCTGGGGCTTTTCATTCCTGTTGCTTGAGATTCAGAGAAAAGCTAATTCAGTGAAGACCATTAGAAAGGGAAACAGGGAGAGAGGGAGGAGAGAGAGAATTAGAATGAGGTGGGGTGGGGGAGGGAAGAAGCAAGAGAGAGAAAATTGGTGGTCGGAGGGTGGCAGGCAAGAGAGAGACAGAGACTGAGTCTAGCTGGTGCTCACCTGAGTCTGTCTGAGAGAGCTGAGAGTATGTCTGGATGCAGTGGTAACCTTTCCTAATATGTAGGAGTTAGATTTGGTCCTTCCTGGTTGCTAGAATAACAGAAAGGGAGAACCAAAGCCACCCACCAGAGGGTACTTTCTTTGTAACCTCCTGAAAAGTTGCATCTCTAGAAAACAACCCAAATGATATTTCTAGAATAAAACCAATCAAACCAGGCCTTGAACTTCCAGAACACCTGAGATCTTGTCTTCCACTTCTTTTTTTTTCCCTCAGTCAGATCATCCATGTAGAAGACTGAGAAATTGGCCAAAAGACTTTCCATTATGTGCTCAGTCTCTTCAACTGTTAAATGAAGGACTTTGTTGGGTGATCTCTGAATTCCATTCCTGCGCTGCTGTTCATTTTCCATGATTCTAAGTGGGCAGGCGTTTACCTACTCTCTGTGGAATCAATGGAAAACCCCTGGACACTCATCCTGACCTAATAGATGCAATGGGACCCAGAGCCAAGTAGAGTGTGACCACAATTAACCAGAAAGCTTGGGGACACATGACTGAGAGTAGTTGAATTTTCTGGCCATGTAAAATGTCTCCTTCTTTCCCCAAACCTCATTGGAGAAACTGTAAAATACGAATTCTCTTCCTGTGCAAGCATGACACAAAGATTTTGTTTTCTTCCCTTTTGTAACTCTCTTGTTGCTGGTCTATTTTGGAAGCTCCTGCTCCTCTTTCCCTCTTCCTTTGTATCTGTGTCTGACACATAGGAGGCCCCCAATCCACCAGGGCCTTCCATGTGCATTGCCCTTGAGGGGGTCATGCTTTTCCTCTACCTAATGTCTCTCTCCCAATCTTGGGCATCTGCAAATTCAGCTCCTTTTATCCCCTATTACCAGTGCAGGCAGTCCTCTTGCTAGGATCCAAGATGACCCCAAGCTGGCTGTGCAACAGAGTCCACAATATGTCACATTATGACAAAGATGACATTCTGTGGAGGTCCCTCCCCAAAGATCCCTCTCAAGAGAGCCACTGCAGTCGCCCTCACTGAGCCTATTGCCTATAGGAAGTTTCAAACCTCCATGTGGCACTCGTTCTTGTACTCCAGGAACTCCACACAGCACAGGTAAATCCCTCTTGGCTTGAAGCCTCCTCCCTGGTGAGGGGTAACTATGTCCCTCCCTCCTTTGTGGGAGATGGGTGGGAAGTAAGGAGGACCCTCCTGTTAAAGAAAACCAGAGCTGAACAGTAGTAAACTGTCAAAACCAGATTTCATTCACGACTATTGCAATAGAAGGAGAGAGTCTTCAGTATAGAACTGGGCTCAATTCTGCATAGAGCATGGACAGGTGGGGCTTTACAGCCAAGGAGCAGGGTGGGGTCAGTGGATGGAAAAGGACAAGGTTAAACTGACTACGCAGGAGTCTGGCTGAAGGCAGGCCCGGGTGATCAGATATTGAGGGTAAGGGTTTCCCTCTAGTCTGGCTGAGCAAGAATCTTGCTGCAACTTGCAAGCCTGACAAGGACTGTCACCAAGGTCAACGCCTAGAGAGTTTAGAGCAGCCTGACTAAAGTTTACTCCAGGAGAGTCCTTTCCTCACCTTACCACCTATTATATACCCTCTTTCCAGGCAGTGGGCTACAGGGTTACAAAAGCTGTTTCCACGTACCCGTGGCAGGGCCCGTACAGGGAGGGTCCCAGTGCCTTACTTTAGACCTGGGGCCTCACCAGCACTTGGCAGGGACCACTTGACTGGCAGCAACTGGGACTCCAGCTGAAACTGAGAAAGAAAGAGGCCCTTTTCCACATTCCTTTACAAATGTGCTATCCGGGCCACAATCAGACCGTGATAAATGCTATTTCTCTTTTTATGTTGAATGAAAGTGTAGATGAATGACACAGGACTCCTCAGGACATTGCTGTCTCCCAAGGTCAGCACTGTGAATGGCAGGAACAGGCCAGGACTGTAAATGTAGCAGAAATTGGAAAAATGCTGTACAGCTGTGACATACTTTACAATGGATTCTTTGCCTAGTTTTAACTTTTACTCTATCACATGTATTCCCTGGTGTTTCTGCCATTAAGTCTCTGAAAGTAAAGTTCCAAATATATTTGTAATGAAAGATGAGCCTTCATTTTATTCTGATTAGCTTTGGATGAAAAGTCTACAGTAATTCATATTTTTTTTCCTATTCATTATGAGTCTTTTGTTCTCTGGCTGTTTTGTAGATTTTTTTCTCTTATTATTGCTCCTTAGCAGTTTGGTTATAAAGTGTCTTCGTAGAATTTTCTTTTTGTTTATCCTAATTGCAGTTCGTTGACGTTACTGGATCAATGACTTTAATATTTTGAGAACATTTGGATACATTTTGGTCTTCAAATTATTTTTCAATAAGTAAATAAATTATTTCTTCAAATATTATTTATGAACTCACACCTTGCCCCCATATACATAGGATTCAGTTTCACATATGTTAGACCCCTTGATGTTGACTTACTGGATCCTGAAGTTATGTTAATTTTTTTCAGCCTCTTTTCCCTCTGTACTTCAGTTTGGATAAATTCCATTGCCCTATCTTTTTTTTTTTTAATTGAAGTATAGCTGATTTACAATGTTGTGTTAATTTCTGCTGCACAGCAAAGTGATTCAGTTATATCTATATATATATTATTTTTCACATTCTTTTCCATTATGATTTATTACAGGACATTGAATATAGTTTCCCTGTGCTATACAGTAGGACCTTGTTGTTTATCCATTCTATATATAATAGATTGCATCTGCTAATCCCAAATTCCCAATCCATCCCTTTCCCACCCGTCCTCCCCCTTGGCAACCACAAGTCTGTTCTCTATATCTGTGAATCTGCCTCTGTTTTGTAGGTAATTTCATTTGTGTCATATTTTAGATTCCATGTATAAGTGATATCATATGCTGTTTGTCTTTCTCTGACTTAAGTCACTTAATATGATAATCTCTAGGACCATCCATGTAGCTTCAAATGACATTATTTCACTCTTTTTTGTGGCTGGGTAGGATTCCATTGTACATATATATACCACATCTTTTTTATTCATCCAGCTGTTGATGAACATTTAGGTTGCTTCCATGTCTCAACTATTGTAAATAGTGCTGCTGTGAACATAGGGGTGCATGTATCTTTTTAAATTATAGTTTTGCCAGGATATATGACCAGAAGTGGGATTGCTGGATCATTTACTTTTAGTTTTTGAGGAACCTCCATGTTGTTTTGCATAGTGGCTGCACCAATTTACAGTCCCACCAACACTGTAGGAGGGTTCCCTTTTCTCCACACCCTCGCTAGCATTTATTTGTAGACTTTTTGATGATGGCCATTCTGACGGGTGTGTGGTGACACCTCATTGTACTTTTGATTTGCATTTCTCTAGTAACTAGTGGTGTTGAGCATTTTTTCATGTGCCTAGTGACCATCTGTATGTCTTCTTTGGAGAAATGTCTATTTAGGTCTTCTGCACATTTTTTGATTGACTTTTTGTTGTTGTTGTTGAGTTGTAAGAGCTGTTTGTATATTTTGGAAATTAAGTGCTTGTTGGTGGCATCATTTGCAAATATTTTCTCCCATTCAGTACATTGTTTGTTTTGTTTATGGTTTCCTTTGCTGTGCAAAGCTTGTAAGTTTGATTAGGTCCTATTTGTTTAGTTTTGGTTTTATTTCTACTGCCTTAGGAAGCTAAGCTAAGAAAGCATTGGTACAATTTATGTCAGAGAATGTTTTGCCTATGATCTCTTGTAGGAGTTTTATGGTGTCATATCTTATGTTAAAGTCTTTAAGCCACTTTGAGGTTATTTTTGTGTATGCTGTGAGGGTGTATTCTAACTTCATTGATTTACATACAGCTGTCCAACATTCCCAGCAATAATTGCTGAAGAGACTGTCTTTTTCCCATTTTATATCCTTGCCTCCTTTGTCAAAGATTAATTGACTGTAGCTGTGTGGGTTTTTTTCTGGGCTCTCTATTTTGTTCCATTGATCATATGTCTGTTTTTGTGCCAAGACCACACAATTTTCATCACTGTAGCTTTGTAGTATTGTCTGAAGTCTGAGAGGGTTATGCCTCCTGCTTTGTTCATTTTCCTCAGGATTTCTTTGGCAATACTGCATTGTTAGTGTAAAGAAATGCAACCAATTTCTGTATGTTAATCTTTTATCCTGCTACCTTGCTGAATTCATTTATTAGATCT
This sequence comes from Mesoplodon mirus, assembly GCF_964341445.2. Lineage (NCBI taxonomy): Eukaryota > Metazoa > Chordata > Mammalia > Artiodactyla > Ziphiidae > Mesoplodon > Mesoplodon mirus. Next base: position 54,245,859 of record NC_138978.1, on the reverse strand, counting down.
GGAAGTATTTGTGTGGAGTCTCTAGGGTTTCAACATATAGTATCAGTATCATGTCTTCTGCATATAATGACAGTTTTACCTCCTCCTTCCACTTTGGATACCTTTTATTTCTTTTTCTTGTCTGATTGCTGTGGCTAGGATTTCCAATACCATGTTGAATAGAAAAGGTGAGAGTGGATATCCTTGTCTTGTTCCAGATTTTAGCAGGAAGGCTTTCAGCTTTTCACTGTTGAGTACTATATTGGTTCTGGGTTTGTCATAAATAACTTTTATTATGTTGTGATATGTTCCTTTTAATCCCACTTTGGTAAGCGTTTTTATCATGAATGGATGTTGAATGCTTTTTCTGCATCTATGGAGATGATCATGTGGTTCTTGGCTTTTCTTTTGTTGACGTGGTCTATCACATTGATTGATTTGCAAATGTTAAACCATCCTTGTGACCGTGGAATGAATCCAGCTTGGTCATGGTGCATGATTTTTTTTTATGTGTTGTTGGATTTTGTTTGCTGATATTTTGCTGAGAATTTTTGCAGCTATATTCATCAGAGATATTGGCCTGTAATTTTATTTTTTGGTAGTGTCTTTGTCTGGTTTTAGTATCAGGGTGTTGGGGACTTCATAGAATGTCTTTGGGACTATTTCCTCCTCCACAATCTTTTGGAAGAGTTGGAGAAGGATCAGTATAAGTTCTTCTTTTTATGTTTGGTAGAATTTACCTGTGAAGCCATCTGATCCTGGACTTTTGATTGTAGGGAGTTGCTTTTTTTGTTTGTTTGTTTGTTTTCTTACAGATTCTGTTTCACTTTTAGTGATTGATCTGTTCAAATAATCTATAACTTCTTGATTCAGTTTTGGTGGGCTGTGTGTTTCTAGAAAGTTGTCCATTTCTTTAAGGTTGTCCTATTTGTTGACATATAATTATTCATAGTATTCTCTTATGGTTTTTGTATTTCTGCAATACTGGTTGTAATTTCTCCTCTCTCATATCTTATTTTGTTTATTTGGCTCCTCTCTCTTTTCTTCTTAGTAAGCCTGGCCAGAGGTTTGTCAATTTTGTTTACCCTATTAAAGAACCAGCTCCTGGGACTTCCCTGGTGGCACAGTGGTTAAGAATCTGCCTGCCAATGCAGGGGACACGGGTACGAGCCCTGGTCTGGGAAGATCCCACATGCCGTGGAGGAACTAAGCCCATGTGCCACAACTACTGAGCCTGCACTCTAGAGCCCGTGAGCCACAACTGCTGAAGCCTGCGTGCCTAGAGCCCATGTTCCACAACTAGAGAAGCCACTGCAATAAGAAGCCCATGCACCGCAACGAAGAATAGCCCCTGCTCGCTGCAAGTAGAGGAAGCCCATGCGTAGCAACAAAGACCCAATGCAGCCAAAAATAAACAAATAAATTTATTTTAAAAAAAAGAAAGAACTAGCTCTTGGTTTTACTGATTTTTTATATTAATTTTTTAATCTCTATTTTATTTCCTCTCTGAAATTTGTTATTTCCTTCCTTCTGCTGACTTTAGTTTTTGTTTTTTCTTTTTTTCTAATTCTTATAGGTGGTGGGTTAGGTGGTTTAATTGAGATTTTACTTGTTTCTTAAAGAAGGCTTGTATCTCTATGAACTTCCCTCTAAGAACTGCTTTTGCTGAATCCTATAGATTTTGTTTGGTTGTGATATCATTGTCATTTGTCTCAAGATTTTTTTTTCCTCTTTTATTTCATCATTGACCCATTGGTTTTTTAGTAGAATGTTATTTAGTCTCCATGTGATTGTTTTTTTCTTTTTTTTTAAAGAATTAAATTATTTTAATTATGAAAATTTAAAAATTGAATGATTTGTAATCAGTATATATATTTTAAAGGATGCTCTCTGCCTCAATAATTCTAAGAAGTTTTTGTTTTTGTCTTCTGGTTTATTTTTTTTATAATTGCTTCACAATAGTATATTAGTTTCTGCTTTATAACAAAGTGAATCAGTTATACATATACATCTGTTCCCATATCCCTTTCCTCTTGCATCTCCTTCCCTCCCACCCTCCCTATCCCACCCCTCCAGGTGGTCACAAAGCACCGAGCTGATCTCCCTGTGCTATGCAGCTGCTTCCCACTAGCTATCTACCTTGCGTTTGGTAGTGTATATATGTCCATGCCTCTCTCTCGCTTTCTCACAGCTTACCCGTCCCCCTCCCCATATGCTCAAGTCCATTCTCAAGTAGGTCTGTGTCTTTATTCCTGTTTTACCCCTAGGTTCTTCATGACATTTTTTTTCTTAAATTCCATATATATGTGTTAGCATCTGGTATTTGTCTTTCTCTTTCTCACTTACTTCACTCTGTATGACAGACTCTAGGTCTATCCACCTCATTACAAATAGCTCAATTTCACTTCTTTTTATGGCTGAGTAATATTCCATTGTATATATGTGCCACATCTTCTTTATCCATTGATCCGATGATGGACACTTAGGTGGTTTCCATCTCCGGGCTATTGTAAATAGTGCTGCAATGAACATTTTGGTACATGTCTCTTTTAGAATTATGGTTTTCTCAGGGTATATGCCCAGTAGTGGGATTACTGGGTCATATGGTAGTTCTATTTGTAGTTTTTTAAGGAACCTCCATACCGTTCTCCATAGTGGCTGTACCAATTCACATTTCCACCAGCAGTGCAAGAGTGTTCCCTTTTCTCCACACCCTCTCCAGCATTTATTGTTTCTAGATTTTTTGATGATGGCCATTCTGACTGGTGTGAGAGGATATCATTGTAGTTTTGATTTGCATTTCTCTAATGATTAATGATTTTGAGCATTCTTTCATGTTTGTTGGCAGTCTGTATATCTTCTTTGGAGAAGTGTCTATTTAGGTCTTCTGCCCATTTTTGGATTGGGTTGTTTGTTTTTTGCTATTGAGCTGCATGAGCTGTTTATAAATTTTGGAGATTAATCCTTTGTCAGTTGCTTTGCAAATATTTTCTCCCATTCTGAGGGTTGTCTTTTGGTCTTGTTTATGGTTTCCTTTGCTGTGCAAGAGCTTTGAAGTTTCATTAGGTCCCATTTGTTTATCTTTGTTTTTATTTCCATTTCTCTAGGAGGTGGGTCCAAAAGGATCTTGCTGTGATTTATGTCATAGAGTGTTCTGCCTATGTTTTCCTCTAAGAGTTTGATAGTTTCTGGCCTTATATTTAGGTCTTTAATCCATTTTGAGCTTATTTTTGTATATGGTGTTAGGGATTGATCTAATCTCATACTTTTACATGTACCTGTCAGTCTTCCCAGCACCACTTATTGAAGAGACTGTCCTTTCTCCACTGTACATTCCTGCCTCCTTTATCAAAGATTAGGTGACCGTATTGCTTGGGTTTATCTCTGGGCTTTCTATCCTGTTCCATTGATCAATCTTTCTGTTTTTGTGCTAGTACCATACTGTCTTGATTACTGTAGCTTTGTAGTATAGTCTGAAGTCAGGGAGCCTGATGCCTCCAGCTCCGTTTTTCGTTCTCAAGATTGCTTTGGCTATTCAGGGTCTTTTGTGTTTCCATACAAATTGTGAAATATTTTGTTCTAGTTCTGTGAAAAATGCCAATGGTAGTTTGATAGGGATTGCACTGAATCTGTAGATTGCTTTGGGTAGTAGAGTCATTTTCACAATATTGATTCTTCCAATCCAGGAACATGGTATATCTCTCCACATACTTGTATTATCTTTAATTTCTTTCATCAGTGTCTTATAATTTTCTGCATACAGGTCTTTTGTCTCCTTAGGTAGGTTTATTCCTAGATATTTTATTCTTTATGTTGCAATGGTAAATGGGAGTGTTTTCTTGATTTCACTTTCAGATTTTTCATCATTAGTGTATAGGAGTGCGAGGGATTTCTGTGCATTAATTTTGTATCCTGCTACTTTACCAAATTCATTGATGAGCTCTAGTAGTTTTCTGGTAGCATCTTTAGGATTCTCTATGTATAGTATCATGTCTTCTGCAAACAGTGACAGCTTTACTTCTTCTTTTCTGATTTGGATTCCTTTTATTTCCTTTTCTTCTCTGATTGCTGTGTGTAAAACTTCCAAAACTGTGTTGAGTAAGAGTGGTGAGAGTGGGCATCCTTGTCCTGTTCCTGATCTCAGTGGAAAAGCTTTCAGTTTTTCACCATTGAGGACGCTGTTGGCTGTGGGTTTGTCATATATAGCCTTTATTATGTTGAGGAAAGTTCCCTCTATGCCTACTTTCTGGAGGGTTTTTACTATAAATGGGTGTTGAATTTTGTCAAAAGCTTTCTCTGCATCTATTGAGATGATCATATGGTTTTTCTCCTTCAATTTGTTAATATGGTGTATCACGTTGATTGACTTGCATATATTGAAGAATCCTTGCATTCCTGGAATAAACCCCACTTGATCAGGGTGTATGATCCTTTTAATATGCTGTTGGATTCTGTTTGCTAGTATTTTGTTGAGGATTTTTGCATCTATGTTTATCAATGATATTGGCTTGTAGTTTTCTTTCTTTGTGACATCCTTGTCTGGTTTTGGTATCAAGGTGATGGTGGCCTCATAGAATGAGTTTGGGAGTGTTCCTCCCTCTGCTATATTTTGGAAGAGTTTGAGAAGGATAGGTGTTAGCTCTTCTCTAAATGTTTGATAGAATTCGCCTGTGAAGCCATCTGGTCCTGGGCTTTTGTTTGTTGGAAGATTTTTAATCACAGTTTCAATTTCAGTGCTTGTGATTGGTCTGTTCATATTTTCTATTTCTTCCTGATTCAGTCTTGGCAGGTTGTGCATTTCTAAGAATTTGTCCATTTCTTCCAGGTTGTCCATTTTATTGGCATAGAGCTGCTTGTAGTAATCTCTCATGATCTTTTGTATTTCTGCAGTGTCAGTTGTTTCTTCTCTTTCATTTCTAATTCTATTGATTTGAGTCTTCTTCCTGTTTATCTTGATGAGTCTGGCTAATGGTTAATCAATTTTGTTTATCTTCTCAAAAACCAGCTTTTAGTTTTATTGATCTCTGCTATCGTTTCCTTCATTTCTTTTTCATTGATTTCTGATCTGATTTTTATGATTTCTTTCCTTCTACTAACTTTGGGGTTTTTTTGTTCTTTTTTCTCTAATTGTTTTAGGTGCAAGGTCAGGTTGTTTATTCGAGATGTTTCCTGTTTCTTAAGGTGGGATTGTATGGCTATAAACTTCCCTCTTAGAACTGCTTTTGCTGTGTCCCATAGGTTTTGGGTTGTCGTGTCTCCATTGTCATTTGTTTCTAGGTATTTTTAAATTTCCTCTTTGATTTCTTCAGTGATCACTTGGTTATTAAGTAGTGTATTATTTAGCGTCCATGTGTTTGTATTTTTTACAGATCTTTTCCTGTAATTGATTTCTCATCTCATACCATTGTGGTCGGAAAAGATACTTGATACAATTTCAATTTTCTTAAATTTACCAAGGCTTGATTTGTGACCCAAGATATGATCTATCCTGGAGAATGTTCCATGAGCACTTGAGAAAAATGTGTATTCTGTTGTTTTTGGAGGGAATGTCCTATAAATATCAATTAAGTCCATCTTGTTTAATGTATCATTTAAAGCTTGTGTTTCCTTATTTATTTTCATTTTGGATGATCTGTCCATTGGTGAAAGTGGGGTATTAAAGTCCCCTACTATGAATGTGTTGCTGTCGATTTCCCCTTTTATGGCTGTTAGTGTTTGCCTTATGTATTGAGGTGCTCCTATGTTGGGTGCATAAATATTTACAATTGTTATATCTTCTTCTTGGATCAATCCCTTGATCATTATGTAGTGTCCTTGTTTGTCTCTTCTACTAGTCTTTATTTTAAAGTCTATTGTGTCTGATATGAGAATTGCTACTCCAGCTCTCTTTGGATTTCCATTTGCATGGAATATCTTTTTCCATCCCCTTTCAGTCTGTATGTATCTCTAGGTCTGAAGTGGGTCTCTTGTAGACAGCATATATATGGGTCTTGCTTTTGTATCCATTCAGCCAATCTGTGTCCTTTGGTGGGAGCATTTAGTCCATTTACATTTAAGGTAATTATCAATATGTATGTTCCTATTCCCATTTTCTTAATTGTTTTGGGTTCGTTATTGTAGGTCTTCTCCTTCTGTTGTGTTTCTTGCCTAGAGAAGTTCCTTTAGCATTTGTTGTAAAGCTGATTTGGTGTTGCTGAACTCTCTCAGCTTTTGCTTGTCTGTAAACGTTTTAATTTCTCCATCAAATCTGAATGAGATCCTTGCTGGGTAGAGTAATCTTGGTTGCAGGTTTTTCTCCTTCATCATTTTAAATATGTCCTGCTAGTCCCTTCTGGCTTGTAGAGTTTCTGCTGAGAGTTCAGCTGTTAACCTCATGGGGATTCCCTTGTGTGTTTTTTGTTGTTTTCCCCTTGCTGCTTTTAATATGTTTTCTTTGTATTTAATTTTTGACAGTTTGATTAATATGTGTCTTGACATATTTCTCCTTGGACTTATTCTGTATGGGACTCTCTGTGCCTCCTGGACTTGATTAACTCTTTCCTTTCCCATATTAGGGAAGTTTTCATCTATAATCTCTTCAAATATTTTCTCAGTCCCTTTCTTTTTCTCTTCTTCTTCTGGAACCCCTATAATTCGAATGTTGGTGCATTTAATGTTGTCCCAGAGGCCTCTGAGACTGTCCTCTGTTCATTTCATTCTTTTTCCTTTTTTCTGCTCTGCAGCAGTTATTTCCACTATTTTATCTTCCATGTCACTTATCTGTTCTTCTATCTCAGTTATTCTGCTATTCATCCCATCTAGAGTATTTTTAATTTCATTTATTGTGTTGCTCATCGTTGCTTGATTCATCTTTATTTTTTCTATGCCCTTGTTAACTGTTTCTTGCATTTTGTCTATTCTATTTCCAATATTTTGGATCATCTTTACTATCATTATTCTGAATTATTTTTTAGGTAGACCGCCTATTTTCCTCTTCATTTGTCAGTTCTGGTGGGTTTTCATCTTGCTCCTCACCTGCTGTGTTTTTCTGTCTTCTCATTTTGCTTATCTTACTGTGTTTGGGGGTCTCCTTTTTGCAGGCTGCACGTTGATAGTTCCCATTGTTTTTGCTGTCTGTCCCCAGTGGCTAATGTTGGTTCAGTGGCTTCTGTAGGCTTCCTGGTGGAGGGGACTAGTGCCTGTGTTCTGGTGGATGAGTCTGGATCTTGTCTTTCTGGTGGACAGGTCCACGTCTGGTGGTGTGTTTTGGGGTGTCTGTAGCCTTATTATGATTTTAGGCAGCCTCTCTGCTAATGGGTGGGGTTGTGTTCCTGTCTTGCTAGTTGTTTGGCATAGGGTGACCATCACTGTAGCTTGCTGGTCGTTGAGTGAAGCTGGGTGCTGGTGTTGAGATGGAGGTCTCTGGGAGATTTTCGCCATTTGATATTATGTGGAGCTGGGAGGTCTCTTGTGGACCAGTGTCCTGAAGTTGGCTTTCCCATCTCAGAGGAACAGCACTGACTCCTGGCTGCAGCACCACGAGCCTTTCATCCACAAGGCTCCTCAATTTGGGATGATTCGTTGTCTATTCATGTATTCCACAGATGCGGGGTACATTAAGTTGATTGTGGAGCTTTAATCCACTGCTTCTGAGACTGCTGGGAGAGATTTCCCTTTCTCTTCTTTATTCTCACAGCTCCTGGGTCTCAGCTTTGGATATGGCCCTGCCTCTATGTGTAGGTCGCTGGAGGGAGTCTGTTCTTCGCTCAGACTGGACAGGGTTAAAGGAGCAGGTGATTCGGGGACTCTGGCTCACTCAGGCTGGAGGGGAGGGAGCGGTACAGAGTGCAGGGCATGCCTACAGTGGCAGAGGCTGGCGTGACATTTCACCAGCCCGAGGCGTGCTGTGCTCTCTCCCAGGGAAGCCATCACTGGATCTTGGGACCCTGGCAGTGGCGGGCTGCACAGGCTCCCCGGAAAGGGGGTGTGGACAGTGACCTGTGCTCACACACACAAGTCCTGTGCTCTTGGCGGTGGCAGCAGCAGCCCCAGCATCCCATGCCCATCTCTGTGGTCCGTGCTTTTAGCCGCGGCTCGTGCCTGTCTCTGGAGCTCCTTTAAGCAGCGCTCTTAATCCCCTCTCCTTGCGCACCAGGAAACAAAGAGGGAAGAAAAAGTCTCTTGCCTCTTCGGCGGGTCCAGACGTTTCCCAGACTCCCTCCCGGCTAGCCATGGTGCACAAACCCCTTCAGGCTGTGTTCACACTGCCAACCCCAGTGCTCTCCCTTCACTCCAACCAAAGCCCGAGCCTCAGCTCCCAGCCCCGCCCAGCCTGGCGGCTGAGCAGACAAGCCTCTCAGGCTGGTGAGTGCCGGTCAGCACCGATCCTCTGTGCGGGTATCTCTCCACTTTGCTCTCTGCACACCTGTTGCTGTGCTCTCCTCTGCTACTCTGAAGCTCTCCCCCTCTGCCACCCACAGTCTCTGCCTGCAAAGGGTCTTCCTAGTGTGTGGAAACCTTTCCTCCTTCACGGCTCCCTCCCCCTGGTGCAGGTCCCATCCCTATCCTTTTGTCTCTGTTTATTCTTTTTTCTTTTTCCCTACCCAGGTATGTGGGGGAGTTTCTTGCCTTTTGGGAGGTCTGAGGTCTTCTGCCAGCATTCAGTAGGTGTTCTGTAGGAGTTGTTCCACGTGTAGATGAATTTCTGGTGTTTCTGGCTCTGACTCTGGCTCTCGCTCTGGCTCTCGCTCTCTGATTGTTTTTTTCTTGTTTCTTTTTCTGTGGTTGATTCCTAGTTTCACACAATTGTGGTCAAAAAAGATACTTGAAGTAATTTCTATACTCTTAAATTTGTTGAGGCTTGTTTTGTGCCCTAGTATGTAGTCAATCCTAGATAATATTCCATGTGCACTTGAAAAGAAATGTGTATTCTGTTTTGGGTTTTTTTTTTTTTTGGATATAATGTCCTGAAAATTTCAATTAAGCCTAACTGTTCTATTGTATCATTTAGGATCTCTGTTGCCTTATTGATTTTCTGTCTAGAAGATCTGTCTATTGATGTAAGTGGGGTGTTAAAGTCTCCTACTATTACTGTATTCCTGTCAATTTCTCCTTTTATATCTGTATTTGTTTTACGTATTTAGGTGCTCCTATATTGGGTGCATAATGTTGATGAGTGTAATATCCTCTTCTTGTATTGATCCCTTTATCATTATATAGTGTCCTTCTTTATCTTTCTTTAGAGCTTTTGTTTTAAACTCTATTTTTTCTGATATAAGTAATGCTACAAGTGCTTTCTTGTCACTTCTCTTTGCATGAAATATCTTTTTCCATTTCCTCACTTTCAATCTATGTGTGTCCTTTGCCCTCAAGTGGATCTCTTTGAGGCATAATATTGTAGCTTCTTTTTTTGTTTTGTTTTGTCTTTTTAATCCAATCTGCCAGTTTGTCTTTTGATTGGGGCATTTAGTCCATTGACCATTAAGGTAATTATTGATAGGTATGTATTTATTTCTATTTTAAACCTTGTTTTCCTGTTGCTTTTCTATTTCTTATATGATCCTTTTTCTTTTTGTTTTTCCTTTTGTAGTTTGAAGATTTTCTTTTGTGTTATGCTGTGTTTTCTTCTTTTTGGTTTTTGTGAATCCGGTGTATGTTTTTGATTTGTGGTTACCCTGTTTTTCAAGTATGTTAACCCCTTCCTATATCTACTTGCTTTAGACTAGCAGTCATATAGGCTTAAACACATTCTGAAAAAAAAAGTCTATGTTTTCTTACTCTCCTCCCCCGCATTTTATTATTTTGATGTCCTTTTTTACATCTTCATGTTTTACCTTTTGCTGTTCATTGTGGTCATCATCAATTTCACAGAATTTTTTTAATTTTTATTTTTCTTAAATTGATGTACTGGCTTATTTAAGTGATTTACTTTCCAATTGTGATTTTTCTCTTTCCTGTAGATTCTTGCTTCTTTTCTATTTAGAGAAGACCTTTCAGTATTCCTTTTAGGACAGATTTAGTAGTGCTGTATTCTTTTAGTTTTTGCTTGTCTGAGAATTCTTTATCTCTCCTTCTATTCTAAATGATAATCTTGCTGGTTATACTATCCTAGGTTGCAGATTTTTCCCTTTCAGAATTTTGAATATATCTAGGCACTCCCTTCTGGCCTGCAACATTTCTGTAGAAAAATCAACTGATAGCCTTATGGGGGTTCCCTTGTAATTAACTCTTTTATTGCTGCCTTTAGAATCTTCCCTTTCTCTTTAAATTTTGCTGTTGTAATTATGATATGTCTTGGTGTAGTTCTGTTTGGGTTCATCTTGTTTGGGGCCCTCTGTGCTTCCTGTACCTGGATATCTGTTTCCTTCTTTAGGTTTGAGAAGTTTTCAGCCATAATTTCTTCAAATATATTTTTGATCTCCTTTTCTCTTTCTTCTCCTTCTGGAATCCCTATTATGCAAGGGTTCCTATTATCCCATGGGTCCCTTCTATTGCTTTCATTTTTTTTTCAATTTGGCTTTTTTTCTTCTGTTCTGATTGGGTGATTTTGATTATCCTATCTTCCAGATCACTTATTCATTCTTCTGCATTATTCAATCTGCTATTTATTCCCTTAAGCTCAGCTTTCATCTTGGCAAATGAATTTTCTAATTTTTCTTGGTTCCTCTATTGTTTCTAGTTCATTTTACAGTAATCTGCATTTCTATCACTATCCCTTCTTAATTCCTTCAATATTCTCATTATCTCCTTTTTGAACTCGATGTCTATTAGACTGAAAAGGTTTCTTTCATTGTTCTTTCAGGGGAATTCTCTTGATTTTTTAAATTGGGAGTGGTTCCTCTGCTTCTTCATTTTACTTACATTTCTCTTACTTTATGAATTTAGGAGAAACAAGTATCTATTGTAGTCTTGGAGGGCTATTTTTTTGTGGAAGGACGCCTGTGTAGCTTGCATGGGTTTAATATTTTTGGTGCAAGGGCTGTTTTAGTATTTATGCCTGCTGCCTCTTTCCTCAATGTGTGCTGGCCATTATCCCCTTGATGGGGGTATGACTGGTGTTATGGTGACTAGAGCCTGCACTGGATGTTGAATGGGGCCTCCTCTTTGCTCTGTGGTTGTCAGGGACTGCTCCCTAGTTGTTGGAGTAGAAGCCCTGGATCCATTTCTAAGCTGCAGTATTAAGTAGGCAGGATTGGAGCGCTCCCTCTGGAAGAGGAGCCACTGATTATTCCTTTGCTGGAGCTGTCCCAGGGAGTGCACTCTATGGTGTCATCTGTCACCCATTGTGTGGGCTTGCAAAGTATACTGTTGTTCTCACTACCCTTGGCCCTGCCTCCACTGTGGGAATGCAGGCAATCATACCTGGTGTCCTTCAGGCTCTGTGTTCACAAAGCCACCAGAGTAGATCCATAGGCACCCATCCACTGAAATCAGGTACCAGGACTGCTGTAGTTGCATGCCTGGTCCTACCATGGGATCTATGGAAGCAGCCCAAACCTTGGTCCCGCTTTCATGTGCACGTGCCCACAAAGACTATAGCTGCTAAGGCCGGACCAGTCCCAGCCACAGGAGTACCCATTGTCCACTCTGATGTCCTGCAGGTGCTGAGTTTACAAAGCCAGTCATGGTGCTGTGGATCACACAGCTGTGGGAAAAGAGCTCTGCTTTCAGCCTCACATCCACACATGGGCAGCCCTCTGGCATTGGCACTTGCATGCTCCCAGAGCTTGTAGAGGCAGCTCCGAGAAAGGGGCTGCTATGGCAGGCCCCACCTCTCCCTTCACTCGTGCATTAACAATGGGGTGGCAGTGGCAGTGCATGGTGGCTGTGAGCACACCAAGAGTGAGGCTGCTGTGGTGGACCCCACCCTTCCCTTCATATGCCTCTTAATGGTGCTTTGCTTCTATGGTGGGCTGGGCTGCTTCTGCAGACACCCCTGGTTGCAGCCCATGCCACACTCCAGCCCCTTCAGGCTGTCTCCACACAGCTAACCCCAGTCCTCTCCCTGGGTCTGTCTTCTGAAGCTTGTTTCAGCACTCAACCCCTGCATGTACTAGCAGGCACACATCTTAGGCTGGGGACTGCAGCAAAGTAGCATGGATCCTCTGTGCTATTCTCTCTCTGTTCAATCTGAGACAAACAGGCTGCTTGCACTCTCCAAGCCTCTGAATTTCCCTTTCTGTCCTGGCTGATCTCTCCTCTGGTAAGGGAGTTTCCCAGGGTGTGGGAACCTTTCCTCTTTCACAGCTCCATCCCAGGGGCACAGGTCCTGTCCTGCTTCTATCTTTTACTTTTTCCCCTTTCATCCTACCCAGTTATGAGGGAGAACTTTCTTGCATTTCTGGGCATCTGAGATTTTCTATCAGTGTTCAGTGGGTATTCTGTGAGAATTGTTCCACCTGTAGATGTATTTTTTATGTATTTGTGGGAGGAGTTGAGCTCCACATCCTTCTATTCCGCCATCTTGATTCTTGCTCCTATTGCCCTGTCTTTAAGTTCCTTTTTAAAAAATTTTTATTGGAGTATAGTTGATTTTCAATGTTTGTTAGTTTCAGGTGTATAGCAAAGTGAATCAGTTGTATATATATCCACTCTTTTAGATTCTTTTCCTATATAGGCCATTATGAGTATTGAGTTGAGCTCCCTGTCCTATACAGTAGGTCCTTATTAGTTATCTCTTTTATATATATGGTAATATGTATATGTCAATCCCAATCTCCCAATTTATCCATCCCCCCCTTACCCCCTGGTAACCATAAGTTTGTTTTCTATATCTGTAATTCTATTTCTGTTTTGTAGATAAGTTCATTTGTACCCTTTTTTTAGATTCCACATATAAGTGATATCATATATTTGTCTTTCTCTGTCTGACTTACTTCACTCAGTATGACAATCTCTAGGTCCATCCATGTTGCTACAGATGGCATTATTTCATTCTTTTTTATGGCCGAGTAATATTCCATTGTATATATGTACCACATCTTCTTTATCCATTCATCTATTGATGGACACTTAGGTTGCTTCCATGTTTTGGCTATTGTAAATAGTGCTGCAATCAACATTGGAGTGCCTGTATCTTTGCAAATCATGGTTTTCTCTGGATATATGCCCAGGAGTGGGATTGCTGTATCATATGGTAGCTCCATGTTTAGTTTTATAAGGAACCTCCATACTATTCTCCATTGTAGCTGTACCAGTTTACATTCCCACTAACACTGTAGGAGGGTTCCCTTTTCTCCACACCCTCTCCAGCATTTATTGTTTGTAGACTTTTTGATGATGGCCATTCTGACTGGCGTGAGGTGACACCTCATTGTACTTTTGATTTGCATTTCTCTAATAATTAGCAATATTCAGCATCTTTTAATGTGCTTATTGACCATCTGTATGTCTTCTTTGGAGAAATGTCTATTTAGGTCTTCTGCCCCTTTTTTAATTGGGTTGTTTGTTTTTTGAAATTAAACTGCATGAGCGTTTTTAGATTTTGGAAATTAATCCCTTGCCTGTTGCATCCTTTGCAAATATTTTCTACCATTCTATGGGTTGTCTTTTTGTTTATGGTATCCATTGCTGTGCAGAAGCTTTTAGGTTTAATTAAGTCCCATTCGTCTATTTTTTTTTAATTTTCATTGCTCTAGTAGGTGGGTTCAAAAAGATATTCCTGTCATGTATGTCAAAGGGTGTTCTGCCTATGCAATATTGTAAGAGTTTTATAATATCCAGCCTTACATTTAGGTCTTTACTCCATTTTTTTTCTTTTTCTATTTTTTATTGAAGTATGGTTGATTTATAATGTTGTGCCAGTCTCTGCTGTGTGAGTCACAGCAGAGTGACTCAGTTATACACATATATACTGTTTTTAGGGCTTTGATCCATTTTGGGTTTATTTTTGTATATGGTGTTAGAGAATGTTCTAATTTCATTCTTTTACATGTAGCAGTCCAGTTTTCTCAACACTACTTTTAGTGAAGAGACTCTCTTTTCTCCGTTGTATATTCTTGCCTCCTTTGTTGTAGATTAATTGACCATAAATGTGTGGGTTTATTTCCGGGCCTTCTTTTGTGTTCCAATGATATATGTCTTCTTTGTGCCAGTACCATACTGTTTTGATTACTGTAGTTTTATACTATAGCCTGAAGTCAGGGAGCCTGATTCCTCCAGCTCCATTCTTCTTTCTGAAGATTGCTTTGACTATTCAGGATGTTCTGTGTTTCCACAGGAATTTTAAGATCTGTTTGTTCTAGATCTGCAAAAAAATACCATTGGTAATTTGATAGGGGTTGCATGGAATCTATAGATGCAAATTTACCAAATTTATTGATGAACCCAAGTAATTTTTTGGTAGCATCTTTAGGATTTTCTATGTATAGTATCATGTCATCTGCAAACAGCGACAATTTTACTTCTTTTCCAATTTGGATTCCTTTTGTTTATTTTTCCTTCTCTAATTGCTATGGCTAGGACTTCCAAAACTATGTTGAATAAAAGTGGTGAGAGTGGACTCCCTTGTCTTGTTCCTGTTCTTAGAGGAGATGCTTTCAGCTTTTCACTATTGAGGATGATGTTAGCTATGTCATATATGGCCTTTATTATGTTGAGGAAGGTTCCCTCTATGCCCACTTTCTGGAGAGTTTTTAATTATAAATCGATGTTGAATTTTGTCAAAACCTTTTTCTGTATCTATTGACATAATCATATGGTTGTTATTCTTCAATGTGTTAATGTGGTGTATCACATGGATTGATTTGCAGATATTGAAAAATTCTTGCATCCCTGCGATAAATCCCAGTTGATTATGGTGTATGACCCTTTTAATGTACTGTTGGGTTCAGTTTGCTAGTATTTTGTTGAGGATTTTTGTGTCTATGTTCATCAGTGATATTGGCCTGTAATTTTCTTTTTATGTGATATCTTTGACTGGTGTTGGTACCAAGGTGATGGTGGCCTCATAGAATGTGGTTGGGAGTGTTCCTTCCTCTGTAATTTTTTGGAATAGTTTCAAAAGGATAGATCTTAACTCTTCTCTAAATGTTTGGTAGAATTTACCTGTGAAGCCATCTGGTCCAGGACTTTTGTTTGTTGGGAGTTTTAAAATCACAGTTTCAATTTCTGTGCTTGTGATTGGTCTGTTCCTATTTTCTATTTCTTCCTGGTTCAGTTGTGGTAGATTGTACCTTTCTAAAAATTTGTCTATTTCTTCTGGGTTGTCAATTTCATTGGCATATGTTTGCATGTAGTAGTCTCTTATGATCCTTTGTACTTCTGTGGTATCTGTTATAACTTCTTTATCATTTCTAATTTTATTGATTTGAGCCCTCTTCCTTTTTTTCTTGATGAATCGGGCTAGAGGTTTATCAGTTTTGTTTATCTTTTCAAAGAACCAACTTTTAGTTTCATTAATCTCTTCTATTGTTTTCTTTGTCTCTATTTCATTTATTTCTGCTTTGATCTTCATGATTTCTTTCCTTCTAGTAACTTTGGGGTTTTTTGTTCTTTCTCTAGTTGATCTAGGTGTAAGGTTAGGTTGTTTATTTGGGATTTTTCTTGTTTCCTGAGGTAAGATTGTACTGCTATAAACTTTTCTCTTAGAACTGGATTTGCTGCATCCCATAGCTTTTGGATCATCATGTTTTCATTTTCATTTGTCTCTTAGGTATTTTTCCTCTTTGATTTCTTCAGTGATCCATTGGTTGTTTAGTAGCATATTGTTTAACCTGCACGTATTTGTGTTCTTTGCAGTATTATTCTTGTAGTTGATTTCTAATCTCATAGCATTGTGGTCAGAAAAGATGCTTGATATCATTTCAATGTTCTTAAATTTACCAAGGCTTGCTTTGTAGCCCAAGATGTGATCTATCCTGGAGAATGTTCTGTGTGCACTTGAGAAGAATATGCATTCTGCTGCTTGTGGATGGAATGTCCTCTAATTTTCAATTAAGTTCATCTGGTCTAATATGTCATTTAAGGCCTGTATTTCCTTACTGATTTTCTGTCTCGATGATCTGTCCTTTGATGTAAGTGGGGTGTTAAAGTCCCCCAATATTATTGTGTTACTGTCGATTTCTCCCTTTATGGCTGTTAGCACTTGCCTGATAAAGTGAAGTCCTCCTGTGTTCTGTGCATATACATTTACAATTGTTATATCTTCTTCTTGGATTGATCCAGTGATCATTATGTAGTGTCTTTGTTTCTTGTAGCAGTCTTTATTTTAAAGTTTATTTTGTCTGATATGAGTATTGCTACTCCAGCTTTCTTTTGATTTCCATTTTCATGGGATACCTTTTTCCATACCCTCACTTTCAGTCTGTATGTGTCCCTAAATCTGAAGTGAGTCTCTTATAGACAGCATATATATGCGTCCTGTTTTTGTATCCATTTAGCCAATCTATGGCTTTTGGTTGGAACATTTAGTCTATTTACACTTAAGGTAATTATTGATATGTATATTCTTATTGCCATTTTGTTAATTGTTTTGGATTTGTTTTTGTAGGTCTTTTCTTCTTCCCTTCCTCTTTTGTTTACTTCTCTTATGATTTGATGACTATCTTTAGTGTTGGCTTTGGATTTCTTTTTTGTGTGTATATTTATTGTAGATTTTTGGTTTGCAGTTCCCATGAGATTTTAATATAGAAGTCTATATATATACAAGGTTGTTTTCAGTTTCTGGTCTCTTAATTTCAAATGCATTTCCTGTATCCTGCATTTGTACTCTCTTCTCATCATTGCTGGTTTCGATATCATATTTGTGTACAGATGATTTCCTAACTTTACTGTATGTTTGCCTTTACTTGTGAACTTTCCCATTTGTAATTTTCTTGTTTCTAGTTTTGGCCTTTCTTTTTCTGCCTAGAGAAGTTTCTTTAACATTTGTTGTAAAACTGGCTTGGTGGTGCTAAATTCTCTTAGCTTTTGTTTGTCTGTAAAGTTTTTTATTTCTCTGTCAAATCTGAAAGAGAACCCTGCTGGGTAGAGTATTCTTGGTTGTAGGATTTTCATTTTTATCACTTTATATATATCATGCCACTCTCTTCTGGCCTGCAGAGTTTCTGCTGAAAAATCAGCTGATAAGGTTATAGATATTCCCTTGTATGTAGTTTGTTGCTTTTCCCTTGTTGCTTTTAATATTTTCTCTTTGTCTTTAATTTTTGTCAGTTTTTGTCAATGTGACTCAGCATGTTCCTCCTTGGGTTTATCCTGTATGGGACTCTCTGAACTTCCTGGACTTGGGGGACTGTTTCTCCTCGCAGGTTAGGGAAGTTTTTAGCTATTTTCTCTTCCAGTATTTTCTCAGACCCTTTCTCTCTCTCTTCTCCTTCTTAGACCCCTATAATGCAAATGTTGTGTTTAATATTGTCCCAGAGGTCTCTTAAACTCATTTGAGAGACTCAAAGCTCTCTTAAACTCTGAAATGAGTTTAAGAGACCTCAAGTCCTCATTTCTTTTCATTCTTTTTTCTTTATTCTGTTCTGTGACAGTGATTTCCACCATTCTGTTTTCCAGCTCACTTATGTGTTCTTCTGCCTCAGTTTTTCTGCTATTGATTCCTTGTAGTGTATTTCTCATTTCAGTTATTGTATCATTCATCTATGTTTTGTTGTTGTTGTTTTTGTTCTTTATATCTTCTAGCTTTTTGTTAAACATTTATTATATCGTCTCAGTCTGTGCCTCCATTCTTTTCCCAAGATCTTGGATCATCTTTACTGTCATTACTCTGAATTCTTTTTCAGGGAGATTGCCTACCTCTGCTTCACTTAGTTGTTCTTTTGGAATTCTATCTAGTTCCTTCCTCTGGAATATATTCCTCTGCCATTTCATTTTGTCTAACTTTCTGTGTTTGTGGTCCCACAGGTGTTTGCCCTCTAGTGGGTGAGGCTGGTCTAAGAGTCTTGTGAAGGCTTCCTGGGGGGAGGGACTAGTGCCTGCCCTCCGGTGAGTGGTGCTGGATCTTGTCCCTCTAGTGGGCAGGGCTGTGTCAAAGGGTGTGTTTAGAGGTGGTCATGGGCTCAGGACGACTTTAAGCAGGCTGTGTGCTGACAGGTAGGACTGTGTTCCCTCCCTGTTAGTTGTTTGGCCTAAGATGTCCCGGCACTGGAGCATAAGGGCTGTTGGATTGGACCAAATCTCAGTGTCAAAATGGCGGCCTCCAGGACAGCTCACACCAAGGAGTACTTCCCAGAACCTCTGCCACCAGTGTCCTTGTCCCCCAGTTAGCCACAGCCACCACCTGCCTCCCATGGAGACCCTGCAGATCCAGCAGGTAGGTCTGGCCCAGGCTCCTTTGAGGTCAGTGCTTTTTTCCCTGGGTACACAAAAACTTCTATGCACCCTCCAGGAGTAGAGTTTCTGTTTTACCCAGTCCTATGGATTTCCTGTAGTCAAGTCCTGCTCATCTTCAAAGCCAAGTGATCTGGGGTCTCCTCCTACCAATGCCAGACCCCCAGACTGGGGAGCCTGAGATGGGGCTCAGAACTCTCACTCTGGTGGGAGAATCTCTGCAATATAATTATTTTCCAGTCTGTGGGTCACCCACTCAGTGGGTATGGCATTTGGTTGTATCATGAATGCTCCCCTCCTACCGTCTCATTGTGGCTTCTTCTTTGTCTTTGGAAGTAGAATATCTATTTTGGTTCCAGTCTTTTTTGTCAATCGTTGTTCAGCAGTTAGTTGTGATTTTGGTGTTTTCATGAGAGGAGGTGGAGTCAGGTCCTTCTACTCTGCCATCTTGTCCTGACTGGAAAATACAGTTCTGGGGACAGGAAGTCTGTGTTCAGGGTGTCATCATGGTCAGCTGAGACCCCACATCTGGTCACAGATTTTTCTTTTTACCTCACATGGTGGAAGAGCTATATGTCTGTTTTGATTATAATAACTTCGTAATATAGTTTGAAATCAGGCAGTGTAATGCCTCCAGCTTTGTCCTTCTTGCTCAAGATTGCTTTGGCTATTCAGGGTCTCTTGTGTTTCCATATGAATTTTAGGATTTTTTTTCCTATTTCTGTAAAGAATGCCATTGGCATTTTGATAGGGATAACATTGAATCTCTAGATCACTCTGGGTAGTATGGACATTTTTACAATATTAATTCTTCCAATCCATGGACATGGGATGTTGTTACAACTATCTATGTCTTCTTAAATTTCCTTGTGTTTTATATTTTTCAGTGTACAAATATTTCATCTCTTTGATTGTTTCCTCCTAAGTATTTTAAATCTTTTTGCTGCTATTGTAAATAGGATTGCTCTCCTAATTTCCTTTTTGAATAGTTCATTGTTAGGGTACTATAGAATTACCAACTTTTGTATGTCAGTTTTTATCCTGCAGCTTTACTGAATTTTTAAAATTGGTCTAACAGTTGTTTGTTTTTGGTTGAGTCTTTAGTGTTTTCTACATATGTGTTTATGAAATCTGCAAAGAGAGATAATGTTACTTCCTCCTTGCCATTTTAAATGCCTCATTTGTTTTTTCTTGTCTAATTGATCTGGTATGGACATCCAATAATATGTTGAGTACAAATGGTGAGGGTGGACATCTTTGTCTTGTACCAGTTCTTAAGGAAAAAGTTTCTAGTCTCCCCCCGACATAGACATACAATTGATTATGATGTTAGATATGGGGTTTTCATATATGGTCTTTATTGTATTGATGTAAGTTTCTTCTATACCTATATGTTGAGTTTTCTTTTTTATTGTGAATAGATGTTGAATTTAGTCAAATGCTTTTTCTGCATCTACTGAGATAATCGTGATTTTTATCTTTCATTCTATTGATATGGTGAATCACACGGATTGATTTGCATATACTGAAGCATCCTTTTATCTCAGGGATAAGACCCACTTGGTCATGGTGTATATCCTTTTAATATGCTGCTGAAATTTGATTTACTAGGATTTTATTAAACATGTTTGCATCTGTGTTTATTAGAGATATTGGCCTGTAGTTTTCCTTTCTTGTGAAGTCTTTGTCTAACTTTAGTATCAAAGTTATTTTGGCCTCATAAAATTTGGAAGTGTTCCTGCTTTTATTTTTTGATAGAATTTTAGAAGGATTAGTATTAATTCTTTTTGAATGTTTTGTAGAATTCACTCATGAAGCCATCTGGCCCTGGGATTTTCTTTGTGGGCAGGTTTATGATTACTGTTTCAATCTCATTTGTTACTGATCTGTTCAGGCTTTCTATTATCTCTTGATTTGTTCTTGGTAGGTTGAATGCTTCTAGGAATTTATACATTTTTGATTATCCAATTTTATACAATTTAATTATTCATAATAGTTTCTTATGATCCTTTTTATTTCTGAGGCATCCATTATAATGTCTTCTCTTTAATTTATGATTTTGAGTTTTCTTTATTCTTAGTCTAAGGTTTTCCTGATTTTGCTTATCTTTGACAAAAAACAAAACAAAAACAGAAACTCAACACTTAGGTTTGTTGTTGTTTTTCTATCATTCTCCTTTATTTGGTATATTTTTGCTCTAACATTTAGCTAACTTTGGGCTTACTTTTTTTCTAGTTCCTTGAAGGTTAAGAGTGTGTTGAGACCTTTAGTTTAAAATTTTTTTTTAATTATTAAAGTATAGTTGATTTACAATGTTGTGTTAGTTTTAGGTGTACAGCAAAGTGATTTAGTTATACATATACATATATCTATTCTTTTTCAGATTCTTTTCCCATATAGGTTATTATATTGAGTAAAGTTCCCTGTGCTATATAGTAGGTCCTAGTTGGTTATCTATTTTATATGTATTAGTGTGCATATGTTAATCCCAACCTCCTAATTTATCCTGCCTCCCCCCCACCACCTTTCCCCTTTGGTAAACAGAAATTTGTTTTCTAAGTCTGTGAGTCTGTTTATGTTTTGTAAATCAGTTCATGTCTATCACTTTTTAGATTCCACATATAAGTGATATCATATTTGTCTTTCTCTGTCTGATTTACTTCACTTACTATGAGAATCTCTAGGTCCATCCATGCAGCTGCATATGGCACTATTTCATTCTTTTTGATGGCTGAGTTCCATTGTATATACGTATCACATCTTCTTTATCCATTCATCTGTTGATGGACATTTAGGTTGCTCCATGTCTTGGCTATTGTAAATAGTGCTGCAATCAACACTGGGGTAATGTATCTTTATGAAGTATGATTTTCTCTGGATATATGCACAGGTGTGGGACTGCTGGATCATATGGTAGCTCTATATTTAGTTTTATAAGGAACTTCCATACTATTCTCCATAGTGGCTATACCAATTTACATTCCCACTAATGCTGTAGGAGGGTGTCCTTTTCTCCACACCCTCTCCAGCATTTATTGTTTGTAGACTTTTTGATGATGGCCATTCTGACCAGTGTGAGGTGACACCTCATTGTACTTTTGGTTTGCATTTCTCTAATAATTAGTGATGTTGAGCATCTTTTTATGTGCCTCTTGGACATCTGTATGTCTTCTTTGGAGAAGTGTCTATTTAGGTGCTCTGCCCATTTTTTGAATGGGTGCTTTGTTTTTTGTTGTTGAGTTGTATAAGATGTTTGTGTATTTTGGAAATTAAGCCCTTGTCAGTGGTATCATTTGCAAATATTTACTCCCATTCAGTAGGTTGTTTGTTTTGTTTATGGTTTCCTTTGCTGTACAAAAGCTTGTAAGTTTGATTAGGTCCCATTTGTTTAGTTTTGTTTTTATTTCTATTGCCTTGGGAGACTGAGCTAAGAAAACATTGGTATGATTTATGTCAAAGAATGTTTTGCCTATGTTCTCTTCTAGGAATTTTATGGTGTCATATCTTATGTTAAAGTCTTTAAGCCATTTTGAGGTTATTTTTGTATATGGTGTGAGGGTGTGTTCTAACTTCATTGATTTACATGCAGCTGTTCAACTTTCTCAGCACCAGTTGCTGAAGAGACTTTTTCCCATTGTATACTCTTGCTTCCTTTGTCAAATATTAATTGGCCATAGCTGTGTGGGTTTTTTTCTGAGCTTTCGGTTCTGTTCCATTGATCTGAATGTCTGTTTTTGTGCCAATACCACAGTTTGCATCACTGTAGCTTTGTAGTAAATATTATCTGAAGTCTGGGAGGGTTATACCTCCTGATTTGTTCATCTTCCTCAGGATTTCTTTGGCAATACTGGGTCTTTCATGGTTCCATATAAATTTTAGGATTATTTGTTCTGGTTCTGTGAAGAATGTCATGGGTAATTTGATAAGGATCTCATTAAATCTGTAGATTGCTTTGGGTAGTATGGTCATTTTAACAATGTTAATTCTTTCAATCCAAGAGCATGGGCTATCTTTCCATTTCTTTGAATCATCTTCAGTTTCCTTTTTTAATGTTTTGTAGTTCTCAGCATATGTCTTTCACCTCCTTGGTGAGGCTTATTCCTCAGTCTTTTGTTTTTTTTGGATGCAATTTTAAAAGGGATTGTATGTTTACATCCTCTTTCTGATACTGCATTGTTAGTGTAAAGAAATGAAACCAATTTCTGTATGTTAATCTTTTATCCTGCTACATGTCTGAATTCCTTTATCAGTTCTAATAGTTTTTGTGTGGAATTTTTAGGTTTTTCTATAAATAGTATGTCATCTGCATATAATGACAATTGTACCTCTTCCCTTTCACTTTGGTTATCTTTTATTTCTTTTTCTTGTCTGATTGCTGTGGCTAGGAATTCCAATACTGTATTGAATAGAAGTGGTGAGAGTGGGCATCCTTCTCTTGTTCCAGATTTTTGCAGGAAGGCTTTCAGCTTTTCACCATTGAGTATTATATTGTCTCCAGGTTTGTCATAAATAGCTTTTATTATGCTGAGATATGTTCACTTTATACTCATTTTCCTGAAGGTTTTTTATCATGAATCTATGCTGAATTTTATCAAAAGATTTTTCTGAGTCTGTTGAGATGCTCATGTGGTTTTTGTCCTTTCTTTTGTTGATGTGGTGTATCACATCAATTGATTTGCATATGTTGAGCAATCCTTGTGACCCTGGGATGAATCCAACTTGGTCATAGTGTATGATGTTTTTTATATGTTGTTGGATTCAGTTTGCTAATATTTTGCTGAGAATTTTTGCAGCTATATTCATCAAAGATATTAGCCTGTAATTTTATTGTTTGGTAGTATCTTTGTCCGGTTTTGGTATCAGGGTGATGATGGCTTCATAGAATGTTTTGGGGAGTGTTCCTTCGTCTTCAATCTTTTGGTAGAGTTGGAAAAGGATCAGTATAAGTTCTTCTTTGTATGTTAGGTAGAATTCCCCAGTGAAGCCATCTGGTTCTGGACTTTTGTATGTAGGGAGTTTTTTTATTTTTGTTTTTGTTTTTTTACAGATTCTATTTCATTTCTAGTTATTGGCCTGCTCAGGTGATCTATTTCTTCTTGATTCAGTTTTGGTGGGCTCTGTTTCTAGAAAGTTGTCCATTTCTTCTAGGTTGTCCAATTTGTTGGCATTTAATTGTTCATAGTATTCTCTTATGGTTTTTTGTATTTCTGCAGTATCAATTGTTATGTCTCTTTTTCATGTCTAGTTTTGTTTATGTGGGTCCTCTCCCTTTTCTCCTTGGTGAGCCTGGTCAGAGGTTTGTAAATTTTGTTTACCCTTTCAAAGGCCAACTCTTGGTTTTATTTATTTTTTAATTTTTGAAAATCTCATTTATTTCCTCTCTGACTTTATTATTTCCTTCCTTCTGCTGACTTTAGTTTTTGTTTGTTCTTCTTTTTCTAATTCTTTTAAGTGGTTGGTTAGGTTGTTTAATTGAGATTTTACTTTTTTCTTAAAGAAGGCCTGTATCACTATGAACTTCCCTCTAGGAACTGCTTTTGTTGCATACCATAGATTTTGTATGGTTCTGTTTTCATCATCAGTTGCTTCATGCTATTTTCTAATTTCTTCTTTGATTTCATCATTGACCCATTTGTTTTTTAGTAGCATGTTGTTTAGTCTCTATGTAATTGTTTATTCTCGTTTCTTTTTTCTATGGTTGATTTCTAATGTCATTCCACTGTGCTCAGAAAAGATGCTTGAAATAATTTCTATAGTTGTAAATTTATTGAGGCTTGATTTGTGCTCTAGAATGTGGTCCATCCTAGAGAATGTTCCATGTGCACTTGATAAGAATGTACATTCTGCTTTATTTTTAATGTAATTTTCTGAAAATATCAATTAAGTCTAACTGTTCTATTATGTCATTTAGGATCTCTGTTTCCTTATTGATTTTCTGTCTCAAAGATCTGTCCATTGATGTGAGTGGGGTGTTAAAATATCCTACTATTATTGTATTCCTGTCAGTTTCTCCCTTTATGTCTGTTAGTATTTGGGTGCCCCCATACTGGGTGCATAATTTTTTTTTTTTTCAGTATGTGGGCCTCTCACTGTTGTGGCCTCTCCCGTTGCAGAGCACAGGCTCTGGATACGTAGGCTCAGTGGCCATGGCTCACAGGCCCAGCCGCTCTGTGGCATGTGGGATCCTCCTGGATCGGGGCACAAACCCATGTCCCCTGCATCAGCAGGTGGACTCTCAACCACTGCACCACCAGGGAAGCCCTGGGTGCATAATACTGATGAGTGTAATATCCTCTCTGTTTATTGATCCTTTTATTATTATTTAGTGTCCTTCTTTATCTTTCATTATACCCTTTTTTTATTGGAGTATAATTGCTTTACAATGTTTTGTTAGTTTCTGCTGTACAGTGAAGTAAATCAGCTATATATATATATATATATATATATATATATATATATATATATATATTCCCTCCCTCTTGGACCACCCCCCCATATAGCCTTTGTTTTAAAGTCTATTTTGATTGATATGAGTATTGCAACGCCTGCTTTCTTGTCATTTCTGTTTGTATGAAATCTTTTTCCATCCCCTCACTTTCAATCTATGTGTGTCCTTTGCCCTAGATTCAGTTTCTTTCAGGCAGCATATTGTAAGCTCTTGGGTTTTTTTAATCCAATCTGCTACTCTATATCTTTTTTTTTACATATTTATTTGAGTATAATTGCTTAACAATGGTGTGTTAGTTTCTGCTTTATAACAAAGTGAAACAGTTATACATATACATATGTTCCCATATCCCCTCCCTCTTGCGTTTCCCTCCCACCCTCCCTATCCCACCCCTCCAGGCGGTCACAAAGCACCGAGCTGATCTCCCTGTGCTATGCGGCTGCTTCCCACTAGATATCTACCTTACGTTTGGTAGTGTATATATGTCCATGCCTCTCTGTCACTTTGTCATAGCTTACCCTTCCCCTCCCCATATCCTCAAGTCCATTCTCTAGTAGGTCTGTGTCTGTATTCCTGTCTTACCCCTAGGTTCCTCATGACATTTTTTTTTCTTCTTAAATTCCATATATATGTATTAGCATACGGTATTTGTCTTTCTCTTTCTGACTTACTTCACTCTGTATGACAGATTCTAGGTCTATCCACCTCATTACAAATAGCTCAATTTCATTTCTTTTTATGGCTGAGTAATATCCATTGTAAAAATGTGCCACATCTTCTTTATCCATTCATCCGATGATGGACACTTAGGTTGTTTCCATCTCCGGGCTATTGTAAATAGGGTGCTATGAATATTTTGGTACATGACTCTTTTTGAATTATGGTTTTCTCAGGGTATATGCCCAGTAGTGGGATTGCTGGGTCATATGGTAGTTCTATTTGTAGATTTTTAAGGAACCTCCATAATGTTCTCCATAGTGGCTGTACCAATTCACATTCCCACCAGCAGTGCAAGAGTGTTCCCTTTTTTCCACAACCTCTCCAGCATTTATTGTTTCTAGATTTTTTGATGATGGCCATTCTGACTGGTGTGAGATGATATCTCATTGTAGTTTTCATTTGCATTTCTCTAATGATTAAAGATGTTGAACATTCTTTCATGTGTTTGTTGGCAGTCTGTATATCTTCTTTGGAGAAATGTCTGTTTAGGTCTTCTGCCCATTTTTGGATTGGGTTGTTTGTTTTTTGTTATTGAGCTGCATGAGCTGCTTATAAATTTTGGAGATTAATCCTTTGTCAGTTGCTTCATTTGCAAATATTTTCTCCCATTCTGAGGGTTGTCTTTTGTTCTTGTTTATGGTTTCCTTTGCTGTGCAAAAGCTTTGAAGTTTCATTAGGTCCCATTTGTTTATTTTTGTGTTTATTTCCATTTCTCTAGGAGGTGGGTCAAAAAGGATCTTGCTGTGATTTATGTCATAGAGTGTTCTGCCTATGTTTTCCTCTAAGAGTTTGATAGTTTCTGGCCTTACATTTAGATGTTTAATCCATTTTGAGCTTCTTTTTGTGTATGGTGTTAGGGAGTGATCTAATCTCATACTTTTACATGTCCCTGTCCAGTTTTCCCAGCACCACTTATTGAAGAGGCTGTCCTTTCTCCACTGTACATTCCTGCCTCCTTTATCAAAGATAAGGTGACCATATGTGCGTGGGTTTATCTCTGGGCTTTCTATTCTGTTCCATTGATCTATCTTTCTGATTTTGTGCCAGTACTATACTGTCTTGATTACTGTAGCTTTGTAGTATAGTCTGAAGTCAGGGAGCCTGATGCCTCCAGCTCCGTTTTTCGTTCTCAAGATTGCTTTGGCTATTCAGGGTCTTCTGTGTTTCCATACAAATTGTGAAATATTTTGTTCTAGTTCTGTGAAAAATGCCAGTGGTAGTTTGATAGGGATTGCATTGAATCTGTAGATTGCTTTGGGTAGCAGAGTCATTTTCACAATGTTGATTCTTCCAATCCAAGAACATGGTATATCTCTCCACATATTTGTATCATCTTTAATTTCTTTCATCAGTGTCTTATAATTTTCTGCATACAGGTCTTTTGTCTCCTTAGGTAGGTTTATTCCTAGATATTTTATTCTTTTTGTTGCAGTGGTACACGGGAGTGTTCTCTTGATTTCACTTTCAGATTTTTCATCATTAGTATATAAGAATGCCAGAGATTTCTGTGCATTAATTTTGTATCCTGCTACTTTACCAAATTCATTGATTAGCTCTAGTAGTTTTCTAGTAGCATCTTTAGGATTCTCTATGTATAGTATCATGTCATCTGCAAACAGTGACAGCTTTACTTCTTCTTTTCCGATTTGGATTCCTTTTATTTCCTTTTCTTCTCTGATTGCTGTGGCTAAAACTTCCAAAACTATGTTGAATAAGAGTGGTGAGAGTGGGCAACCTTGTCTTCTTCCTGATCTTAGTGGAAATGGTTTCAGTTTTTCACCATTGAGGACGATGTTGGCTGTAGGTTTGTCATATATGGCCTTTATTATGTTGAGGAAAGTTCCCTCTATGCCTACTTTTGCAGGGTTTTTATCATAAATGGGTGTTGAATTTTGTCGAAAGCTTTCTGTGCATCTATTGAGATGATCATATGGTTTTTCTCCTTCAATTTGTTAATATGGTGTATCAGGTTGATTGATTTGCATCTATTGAAGAATCCTTGCATTCCTGGAATAAACCCCACTTGATCATGGTGTATGATCCTCTTAATGTGCTGTTGGATTCTGTTTGCTAGTATTTTGGTGAGGACTTTTGCATCTATTTTCATCAGTGATATTGGCCTGTAGTTTCCTTTCTTTGTGACATCCTTGTCTGGTTCTGGTATCAAGGTGATGGTGGCCTCATAGAATGATTTTGGGAGTGTTCCTCCCTCTGCTATATTTTGGAAGAGTTTGAGAAGGATAGGTCTTAGCTCTTCTGTAAATGTTTGATAGAATTCGCCTGTGAAGCCATTTGGTCCTGGGCTTTTGTTTGTTGGAAGATTTTTAATCACAGTTTCAATTTCAGTGCTTGTGATTGGTCTGTTCATATTTTCTATTTCTTCCTGATTTAGTCTTGGCAGGTTGTTCATTTCTAAGAATTTGTCCATTTCTTCCAGGTTGTCCATTTTATTGGCATAGAGTTGTTGTAGTAATATCTCATGATCTTTTGTATTTCTGCAGTGTCAATTGTTACTTCTCCTTTTTCATTTCTAATTCTATTGATTTGAGTCTTCTCCCTTTTTTTCTTGATGAGTCTGGCTAATGGTTTATCAATTTTGTTTATCTTCTCAAAGAAGCAGCTTTTAGTTTTATGGATGTTTGCTATCATTTCCTTCATTTGTTTTTCATTTAATTCTGATCTGATTTTTATAATTTCTTTCCTTCTGCTAACCCTGGGGTGTTTTTGTTCTTCTTTCTCTAATTGCTTTATGTGCAAGTTTAGGCTGTTTATTCGAGATGTTTCCTGTTTCTTAAGGAGTGATTTTATTGCTATAAACTTCCCTGTTAGAACTACTTTTGCTGCATCCCATAGGTTTTGGGTAGTCGTGTCTCCATTGTCATTTGTTTCTAGGTATTTTTTGATTTCCGCTTTATTTTCTTCAGTGATCACTTCGTTATTAAGTAGTGTATTGTTTAGCCTCCATGTGTTTGTATGTTTTTACAGATTTTTTCCTGTAATTGATATCTAGTCTCATAGCATTGTGGTCAGAAATGATACTTGATACAATTTCAATTTTCAAACCAAGGCTTGATTTGTGACCCAAGATATGATCTATCCTGGAGAATGTTCCATGAGCAGTTGAGAAAAATGTGTATTCTGTTGTTTTTGGATGGAATGTCCTATAAATACCAATTAAGTCCATCTTGTTTAATGTATCATTTATTTATTTATTTATTTATTTTTATTTTTATTTTTATTTTTATTTTTTTGCTGTATGCGGGCCTCTCACTGTTGTGGCCTCTCCTGTTGCAGAGCACAGGGTCCAGATGCGCAGGCTCAGCCACACCACGGCATGTGGGATCTTCCCGGACCGGGGCACAAACCCGTGTCCCCTGCATTGGCAGGCAGACTCTCAACCACTGTGCCACCAGGGAACCCCTAATGTATCATTTAAAGCTTGTGTTTCCTTATTTATTTTCATTTTGGAGATCTGTCCATTGGTGAAAGTGGGGTGTTAAAGTCCCCTACTATGAATGTGTTACTGTCGATTTCCCCTTTTATGGCTGTTAGTATTTGCCTTATGTATTGAGGTGCTCCTATGTTGGGTGCATAAATATTTACAATTGTTATATCTTCTTCTTGGATCTATCCCTTGATCATTATGTAGTGTCCTTCTTTGTCTCTTCTACTAGTCTTTATTTTAAAGTCTATTTTGTTTGATATGAGAATTGCTACTCCAGCTTTCTTTTGATTTCCATTTGTCTCTAGGTCTGAAGTGGGTCTCTTGTAGACAGCATATATATGGGTCTTGCTTTTATATCCATTCAGCCAATCTGTATCTTTTGGTGGGAGCATTTAGTCCATTTACATTTAAGGTAATTATCAATATGTATGTTCCTATTCCCATTTTCTTAATTGTTTTGAGTTCGTTATTGTAGGTCTTCTCCTTCTGTTGTGTTTCTTGCCTACAGAAGTTCCTTTAGTATTTGTTGTAAAGCTGGTTTGGTGGTGCTGAACTCTCTCAGCTTTTGCTTGTCTGTGAAGGTTTTAATTTCTCCATCAAATCTGAATGAGATCCTTGCTGGGTAGAGTAATCTTGGTTGCAGGTTTTTCTACTTCATCACTTTAAGTATGTCCTGCCAGTCCCTTCTGGCTTGTAGAGTTTCTGCTGAAAGTTCAGCTGTTATCCTGATGGGGATTCCCTTGTGTGTTTTTTGTTGTTTTTCCCTTGCTGCTTTTAATATGTTTTCTTTGTATTTAATTTTTGACAGTTTGATTAATATGTGTGTTGGCGTATTTCTCCTTGGATTTATCCTGTATGGGACTCTCTGTGCTTCTTGGACTTGATTAACTCTTTCCTTTCCCATATTAGGGAAGTTTTCAACTATAATCTCTTCAAATATTTTCTCAGTCCCTTTCTTTTTCTCTTCTTCTTCTGGAACCCCTATAATTCAAATGTTGGTGAGTTTAATGTTGTCCCAGAGGTCTCTGAGACTGTCCTCAGTTCTTTTCATTCTTTTTTCTTTCTTCTGCTCTGCAGTAGTTATTTCCACTATTTTATCTTCCATGTCACTTATCCGTTCTTCTATCTCAGTTATTCTGCTATTGATCCCATCTAGAGCATTTTTAATTTCATTTGTTGTTTTTCTAATCATTTCTTGATTCATCTTTAGTTCTTCTAGGTCCTTGTTAACTGTTTCTTGCATTTTGTCTATTCTGTTTCCAAGAGTTTGGATCATCTTTACTATCATTATTCTGAATTATTTTTTAGGTAGACCGCCTATTTCCTCTTCATTTGTTAGGTCTTGTGTGTTTTCATCTTGCTCCTTCATCTGCTGTGTGTTTTTCTGTCTTCTCATTTTGCTTATCTTAATGTGTTTGGGGTCTCCTTTTTGCAGGCTGCAGGTTCGTAGTTCCCGTTGTTTTTGGTGTGTGTCCCCAGTGGCTAAGGTTGGTTCAGTGGGTTGTGTAGGCTTCCTGGTGGAGCGGAATAGTGCCTGTGTTCTGTTGGATGAGGCTGGATCTTGTCTTTCTGGTGGGCAGGTCCATGTCTGGTGGTGTGTTTTGGGGTGTCTGTGGACTTTTTATGATTTTAGGCAGCCTCTCTACTAATGGGTGGCGTTGTGTTCCTGTCTTGCTAGTTGTTTGGCATATGGTGTCCAGCACTGTAGCTTGCTGGTCGTTGAGTGAAGCTGGGTGCTGGTGTTGAGATGGAGACCTCTGGAAGATTTTCGCTGTTTGATATTACATGGACCTGGGAGGTCTCTTGTGGACCAGTGTCCTGATGTTGGCTCTCCCACCTCAGAGGCACAGCACTGACTCCTGGCTCCTCTATTTGGGATGATTCATTGTCTATTCATGTACCAACAGATGCAGGGTTCATCAAGCTGATTGTGGAGATTTAATCCGGTTACTCTATATCTTTTGATTGGAGTGTTTAGTTCATTGATATTTAAGGTAATTATTGATTGATGTATATTTATTTCCATTTTAAACCTTGTTTTCCTGTTGATTTTATATTTTTTATTTGATCCTTTCTTTTTCTTTTGCCTTTTATGTTTTGATGATTTTCTTTTGTATTATGCTAGTTTATCTATCTTACATATAGTACTGTGTATATGTTAATCCCCAATTCCTAATGTATACCTCCCCTCTTTCCCCTATGGTAACCATGAGTTTGTTTTCATGTCTGTGAGTCAATTTCTGTTTTGTAAATAACTTCATTTGTATCATATTTTAGATTCCACATATAAGTGATATCATATGGTGTTTGTTTTTGACTTCACAATATGATAATCACTAGTTCCATCTGTATTGCTGCAAATGGCATTATTTCATTCTTTTTATGGCTGAGTAATGTTCTACTATATATATATATATATATATATATATATATATATATACAATCTCACATCTTCTTTGTGCATTCATCTGTCAGTGGACATTTAGGTTGCTTCCATGTCTTGGCTATTGTAAGTAGTGCTGCTATGAACACTGGGGTGCATATATCTTTTCAAATTATAGTTTTGTCTGAATATATGCCCAGGAGTGGGATTGCTGGATCATATGGTAATTGTATTTTTAGGTTTTTTGCGAAGCTCCATACTGTTCCCCATGGTGGATGCACCAATTTACATTCCCAGCAACAGTATAGGAGGATTCCTTTTTCTCCACACCTTCTCCAACACTTATTATTTATAGACTTTTTTTAACTTTATTTTTTGTTGTTGCAGTATAGTTGCTTTACAATGTTGTGTTATTTTCTGCTGTACAAAAAAGTGAATCAGCTATGTGTATACATATATCCCCTCTCTCTTGGACCTCCTTCCCACCCTCCCTCCCACCCCCATCTAGGTCATCACAGAGCACTGAGCTGAACTCCCTGTGCTCTACAGCAGGTTCCCACTAGCTATCTATTTTACACATGGAATTGTATATATGTCAGTCCTAATCTCAGTTCATCCCATCCTCCCCTTCCTCCCCTGTGTCCACATGTTCTTTCTCTACATCTGCATCTGTATTCCTGCCCTGCAAAGCGGTTCATCTGTATCATTTTTCTAGATTCCACATATATGCGTTAATATATGATATTTGTTATTTCCCTTTCTGACTTACTTCACTCTGTATGACAGACTCTAGATCCATCCACATCTCTACAAATGACCCAATTTCATTCCTTTTTGATGATAGCCATTCTGACCTGTATGAGTTGATACCTCATTGAAGTTTTGATTTGCATTTCTGTAATAGTGATATTGAGCATCTTTTCACGTCCCTGTTGGCCATCTCTATGTCTTCTTTAGAGAATTAACTATTTAAGGCCTATGCCAATTGTTTGATTGAGATTTTTGTTTTTGTGATATTAAGCTGTGGGCGCTGTTTGTATATTTTGGAAATTAAACCTTTGTCCATTGCATTGTTTGCGAATATTTTCTCCCATTCTGTAGGCTAACTTTTCATTTTGTTTATGGTATACTTTGCTGTTCAGAAGCTTTTATGTTTAATTAAGTCTCATTTTTTTTAAATTTCCATTACTCTAGGAGATGGATCCAAAAAAATATAGCTGTAATTTATGTCAAAGAGTGTCCTGCCTATGTTTTCCTCCAGGAGTTTTATAGTACCCAGTCTTATATTTAGGCCTTTATACCATTTGGAGTTCATTTTTGTATATGGTGTTAGAGAATGTTCCCAGCACCACTTATTGAAGTGGCTGTCTTTTCTCCATTGTGTATTTGTGCCTCCTTTGTCATAGATTAATAGACCATAAGTGTGAGGGTTTATTTCTGGGCATTCTACCCTATTCCATTGATCTATATGTCTGCTTTTTTGTGCCAGTACCATACTGTTTCAATTTCTGTAACTTTATAGTCTGAAGTCAGGCAGGCTGATTCCTCCAGCTTCGTTTTTCTTTCTCAAGTTTATTTTGGCTATTCAGGGTCTTTTGGGTCTCAAAGGAATTAAAAGTTTTTTTTTAATTCTGGACCTGTGAAAAATGACAGTTTTATTTTGATAGGGATTGCATTGAATCTATAGATTACCTTGTTTAGTATGTTCTTTTTAACAATATTGATTATTTTGAATGCAAGGACAGGGTATATCTTTAGATCTGTTTTTGTCATCTTCAGTTTCTTTCATCACTGTCTTATAGTTTTCACAGTATAGGTCTTTTGTCTTCTTAGGTAGGTTTATTTCTAGGTATTTTATTCTTTTTGATGTGATGGTAAATGGGATGGTTTCCTTAATTTCTTTTTCTTCTATTTTGTTGTTAGTGTATAGAAATGCAACGGACTTCTGTGTATTAACTTTGTATCCTGCAACTTTATCAAATTCATTGTTGAGCTCTAGTAGTGTTCTGATAGCATCTTTAGGATTCTCTATGTATAGTATCATGTCATCTGCAAACAGTGACAGTTTTACTTCTTTTCCAATTTGGATTCCTTTTATTTCTTTCTCTTCTCCGATTGCTGTGGCTAGGACTTCCAAAACTATGTTGAATGAAAGTGGTGACAGTGGGCATCCTTGTTTTGTTCCTGATCATAGAGGAAATGTTTTCAGCTTTCCACCATTGAGTATGATGTTAGCTGTGATTTTGTCATATGTGGCCTTTATTATGTTGATGTATGTACCCTCTATGCCCACTATCTGGAGAACTTTTATTATAAATGGATGTTGAATGTTATTGAAAGCTTTTTCTGCATCTATTGAGATGATCATATAGTTTTTATTCTTTAATTTGTTAATGTGGTGTATCACGGTGTTTGATTTAGAGATATTGAAAAATCCTTGTATCCCTGGGGTAAATCACATTTGATCATGGTGTATGATCCTTTTAATGTATTGTTGGATTTCGTTTGCTAGCATTTTGTTGAGGATTTTTGTATCTATTCATCAGTGCTATTGGCATATAATTTTCTATTTTTGTGTTATCTTTGTCTGGTTTTGGTATCAGGGTGATGATGGCATCATAGAATGAGTTTGGGAGTGTTCCTTCCTCTGCAGTTTTTTGGAATAGTTTCAGAAGGATAGATGTTTACTCTTCTCTAAATGTTTGGTAGAATTCACCTGTGAAACCATGTGGTCCTGGACTTTTGTTTGTTGGGAGTATTTAAATTACTTATTCAATTTCAGTACTGGTAATTGGTCTGTTCATATTTTCTATTTCTTCCTTGTTCATTCTTGGGAGATTACACCTTTCTAAGAACTTGTCCACTTCTAAGTTGTTCATTTTATTGGCATATAGTTTTTCATAGTAGTCTCTTATAATCATTTGTATTTCTGTGGTGTCCATTGTAACTTCCCCTTTTTCATTTCTAATGTTATTGATTTGAGTCCTCTTCCTTTTTTTCTTGATGAGTCTGGTTAAGATTTATCAATTTTGTTTATCCTTTCAAAGAACCAACTTTTAGTTTCATTGATCTTTTCTATTGTTGTCTTAGTCTCTATTTCATTTATTTCTGCTCTGATCTTAATGATTTCTTTCCTTCTACTAACTTTGGGTTTTGTTTGTTCTTCTTTCTGTAGTTGATTTAGGATGTAAGCCTAGGTTGTTTATTTGAGATTTTTCTTGTTTCTTGAGATAAGACTGTATTGCTATAAACTTCCCTCTTAGAACTGTGTTTGCTGCATCCCACAGGTTTTGGATCATTGTCCTTTCATTTTCATTTGTCTCTAGGTATTTTGTGATTTCATCTTTAATTTCTTCAGTGATCCATTGGTTGTTTAGTAGTATATTGCTTGGCCTCCATGTGTTTGTGGGGTTTTTTTTTACATATTTTTTTCTTGTAGTTCATTTCTAATCTCATAGCATTGTGGTCAGGAAATATGCTTGATATGATTTCAATGTTCTTAAATTATTGAGGCCTGCTCTGGGGCCCACAATGTGATCCATTCTGAAGAATGTTCCATGTGCACTTGAAGAATGTATATTCTGCTGATTTTGGATGGACTGCTCTATAAATATCAATTAAGTGCATCTGGTCTAACGTGTAATTTAAGGCCTGTGTTTCCTTATTGATTTTCTGTCTGGATGATCTGTCAATTGATGGAAGTGGGGTGTTAAAGTTCCCCACTATTATTATGTTACTGTCAATTTCTCCTTTTATGGATGTGAGGTACTCCTATGTTGGGTGCATATATGTTTACAATTGTTATATCTTCTTCTTGGATCAGTCCCTTGATCATTACATAGTGTCCTTCTTTGTCTCTTGTAACAGTCTTTATTTTAAAGTCTATTTTTGTCTGATATGAGTATTGCTACTACAGCTTTCTTTTGATTTCCATTTGCATGGAATACCTTTTTTCATCCCCTCAGTTTCAGTCTGTATGTGTCCCTAGATCTGAATTGGGTCTCTTGTGGACAGCATATATACAGGTCTTGTTTTTGTGTCCATTCAGGCAGTCTATGTCTTTTGGTTGGAGCATTTGATCCATTTATGATTAAGGTAATTATCTATATGTATGTTCTCATCACCATTTTGTTAATTTTTTGAGGTTTGTTTTTCTAAGTCTTTTTTCTTCCTTTCCTCTTGTTTTCTTCTCTTGCGATTTGACGACTAACTTTAGTGTTGTGTTGGATTCCTTTTACTTTTTTCTGTGTATATCTATTATAGATTTCCGGTTTGTGGTTACTGTATGGTTTTGGTATAGCAGTATATGGATAAACAAGATTGTTTTAATTTGCTGTTCTTTTAATTTGTTCTTTCAAATACATTTCCATTATCCTGAATTTGTGCTCTCCTGTTCTCACAGTTGCTGGTTTTGATATCATATTTGTGTGCAGATTGCTTCCTACATTTATTGTATGTTTGCCTTTACCAGTGAGCTTTTCCATTCGTAATTTTCTTGTTTCTAGTTATGGACTTTTCCACCTAGAGAAGTTCCTTTAGCATTTGTTGTGTAGCTGGTCTGTTGGCACTGAATTCTCCTAGCTTTTGCTTGACCTTAAAGCTTTTGATTTCTCTGTTGAATCTGAGTGAGAGCCTTGCTGGGTAGAGTATTCTTGGTTGTAAGATTTTCATTTTCATATGTTTAAATATATCATGCCACTCCCTTCTGGCCTGCAGAGTGTCTGCCGAGAAATCAGCTGCTAACCTTATGGGAGTTCCCTTGTATGTTATTTGTTGCTTTCCCCTTGTTGCTTTTAATATTTTTTCTTTGTCCTTAATTTTTGTCAATTTGATTACTGTGTGTCTTTGTGCTTTCCTCCTTGGGTATATCCTGTCTGGTACTCTCTTTGCTCCCTGGACTTGGGGGACTGTTTCCTTTCCCATGTTAGGTAAGTTTTCATCTATTATCTCTTCCAATATTTTCTCAGGTCCTTTTTCTGTCTCTTCTCCTCTGGGACCCCTATAATGCAAATGTTGTTGCATTTAATGTTGTCCCAGCTATCTCTTCTGTCTTCATTTCTTTTCATTCTTTTTTATTTATCCTGTTTGGTGTCAGTGATTTCCACCATTCTGTCTTCCTGGTCACTTATCCAATCTATTGCCTCAATTATTCTGCTATTAATTCCTTCTAGTGTATTTTCCATTTCAGCTAATGTATTGTTCATCTCTGGTTTTTTGTTCTTTAATTCTTCTAGCTTTTTCTTAAACATTTCCTGTATCTTCTCGCTCTGTGCCTCCATTATTTTTCTGAGATCTTGGATACCGTTTACTGTCATTACTCTGAATTATTTTTCAGGTAGATTGCCTACCTCCACTTCACTTAGGTGTTCTTCTGGGGTTTTATTTTTCCTTCATATGTGACATATTCCTCTGCCATCTCATTTTGTCTAACTTTCTGAGATTGTGGCTTCACTTCCACAGGCTGCAGGGTTGTAGTTCTAGTTTCTGCTATCTGTCCCCTGGTGGATGATGCTGTCTAAGAGGCTTGTGAAAGCTTCCTGGTGGGAGTGTCTGGTACCTGCCCACCAGTGGGTGGAACTTGGTTTTGTCCCTCTAGTGGGCAGGGCTGTGTCATCGGGTATGTTTATCAGGTAGCTCTGTGTTCAGGAAGACTTTAAGCAGCCTGTCTGCTAATGGGTGGGGCTGTGTTCCTGCCCTGTTGGTTTTTTTGGCTGAGGAGTCCCAGCACTAGAGTCTACAGTCTGTTGGGTGAGGGCAGGTGTTGGTGAGAAAATGGCAGCCTCCAAGAGGGCTCACACCAATGAGTACAACCCAGAGCTACTGCTGCCAGTGTTCTTGTCCCTACAATGAGCCCCAGCTACCCCCCACCTCCACAAGAGATCCTCCAATACTAGCAGGTAAGTCTGGCCTAGTCTTTTATGGAATCACCACTTTTTTCCCTGGGTCTTAGTGTGCACAAGACCCTGTGTGCTATAATAATTATTATTTTTAAATTTAATTTTATTTATTTATTTTTGGCTCTGTTGTGTCTTTGTTGCTGTGTGCAGGCTTTCTCTAGTTGCAGTGAGCAGGGGCTACTCTTCATTGAGGTGTGTTGGCTCCTCACTGCAGTGGCATCTCTTGCTGTGGAGCATGGGCTCTAGGCAGGCGGGCTTCAGTAGTTGTGGCACATGGGCTCAGTACCTGTGGCTTGTGGGCTCTAGAGCACAGGCTCAGTAGTTGTGGCACATGGGCTTAGTTGCTCCATGGCACATGGGATCTTCCTGGACCAGGGATTGAACCTGTGTCCCTTGCATTGGCAGACAGATTCTCAACCACTGTGCCACCAGGGAATTCCCTATAATAATTATTATAATATAATTATTAATTATTATATATAATTATTCTCCAGTTTGTAGGTTGCCCACTTGGGGGTATGATATTTGATTATATCATGAGTCCACCCCTCCTACCCATCTCATTGTGGTCACTTCTTTATGTCTTTAGTTGTAGAAGATCTTTTCTGGTGGGTTCCAGTCTTTTTCATCAATGGTTGTTCTGCAGTTAGCTGTGATTTTGGTGTGTCCATGAGAGGAGGTGAGCTCAGGGTCCTTCTACTCTGCCATCATGGCTGCTCTCCCTGAGATCTTTTTTTTTAATTTTAATGTAGGTATTTATTCCAATAAATTTCCCTCTTAGTACTGCTTTGCTGAATCCCAGAGTTTCATTGTGTTTTCATTTTAATTTATCTTGAGATATTTATAAATTCTCTTTATTTCCCATTTGATCCAATGGTTGTTCAAGGCTATGTTGTTTAATTTCTACATATTTGTAAATTTTCCCATTTTCCTTTTTTTTTTTTTAATAAGAAAAGAGTTTATTTTGGGTATAAATAATTGCAATTCAGAAGGCTCAGATTCAGGTAACCCTGAAAGAGTGTTCCGGGGAAGAGAAATAATCAGGGGCTTATAAAGACAAAAAGCCATGAGGTTGTTAAAAGTTGCCTGGTGAGAATTGTGTTTGTCTCCGATGTGAGTCAGGAAATATTTGTCCTTAAGAATCACAAGTTATTTTAGGGTAGGGGTCTGATAAGTATATAGGCTGTTCCAAGGTATTTTAGAGTAAGGGTCCAATAAGTATCTTGAGTTTCTGGCAGATGGTTTGGATGACCTCATCAGGACAGTAAGTGGTCAAGAGGTCAGATCCATCCAGGCTGAGACATACATAAGTCACACATTATTAATGGCCTTCTGGCTCCATTTTAGAGATCCTTTTAGCAACACCAACTCCATTTTTTTTTCCTTCCACAGTCCTTTTTTATCTCTGCCCTATTTTTATTGTCCCAGCCTAGCCTTCATGGTAAGTCATTTCAGAGATGTCCAAAAATCAATGTAGAATCCTTTGTTCCCCTGGCATTTTGTTATACCAGCAATAATAATCCCCTGTCTTGGGTTAATCCTATGGTTTCCATCATTCTCATACCCATGATGGTTGATTGTACTCATTTAAAATCATGCTAACTAAATTCAACCAGGCTTAAATTAGTTAGCAATCTTTTCTTCGTTATTTCCCCTAGAGTCTATTTTAAATAATTTTCACATTCCTCAAATTCCTAGTATGTCTTCTACATCCAAACCCAGAGGCTATTTCACTGAAAAGGTTTAAGTCATTAATAAGCTTGATTGACTTCCTCTCTTTTCTAATCTGAAAAGTTTACCTTATTTCCTCCTATACACTTCTTCAATTTTGTCACAAAGAAATACCCTGCTCCCATTTTCAAAACTAATCCCTTCACCTGTCCTAACAACCCCATTTTCACCTGCCTCTTCTCCCTCCTTATTTATAAGGTATCTCTTGAATCTCAAGTAAATTCTTCCCTAATGGCTTGATTCCAAGCTACTTCACTGCCCTAGTTTTACTCTGCCTGAATGGTATTCCTAGGTCTTCCTCACAGGCTTTACTCAATCATTTTGATTCTTCAATGAGGGATTTCTTAGGAGATTTCTTTTGTTTTATCATCTCTCCAAATTCCCCACCTTGGTGTCTTCATGGTGTCTTCATGTCTAGACACTATTTTATGTACTTCTTCTGCGTAAACTGCCATGACCTTTACATTGAGCTTTATTAAGGAAAGCAACTCTGCTACTGTCACCAAACCAGCCTGAACTAGGAGAAACGGAGAGCCTAAAGTACCATCAGCATGAGGTAGCTTCATATCTCTCAAACTGTAGGCTGGCCCCACTTTCTGCATAGCTTCAGAAAGCCTGATTTCAGACCAATACTTTTACAACCAGAGCATCATACTTGATAAAAATCCTCAAATTCTTACTGGTTTATGGTTAACCACAGGGAAAGTCCCATCATGCAGTTAGTTGGAAAAATATTTTACAATAATTATCTAGAGAAGTTCGTTTGAAATGATAATGGCCTAGGTTAGACAATCTTGGAGTATATTATTAAAAATTCTTGTGGCTAAGATGGTCCTTTATTCTTGCTTGAAGTTTGTTGCCAGGTGAAAATGCCTTGGGTCATTTCCCAAGAGACCTTGATTGTCCACTTGAGCTGACCAACAATGAGAAGACATCTCATTCTAAAGCTAATTCCTCAGGAGTCTTCTCTTTCTGTGAAACAAGCCAGGTTTCTGTCCTTCCCAAGTCACCCCTGAGGTCCACTCAACTTCTCATCTTCCAGGAAGCCATTCAGAACCAAGAAAGGTTTTCTTCCTCTTTGGAGAAAATTTCTTAAAAATGAAAGAGTGTGAAGTAAAGGAATAGGGCTCCAAAAGTCAAGTGAAAGAATCACAGGACTCTCTTAGGGAATAAGGAATGAATATTCCATAAAAACACTAAATTATATTACAAAAAAAGTGCCATGGCTCTAAGGAAAGAATAGAACTGCTTTCTACCTCTTACCTTCAGCAAGCCTCTTATGTGCCTTTAAGTTTTTCTTCCTTGTAATATTGTAGATGCAGTTAAACAACATAGTTTCTCGGATTTCCTCTAGAGCTAATATAATACATAAATTTACTTAGTAAAATATTCTAATATTATAATGCAATATATATTTTTAAAATCTATTTATTTATTTATTTATTCATTTGTTTGTTTATTTGTTTATTTATTTATTTTTTTTTTGCTGCGTTGGGTCTTTGTTGCTCTGCACAGGCTTTCTCTAGTTGCAGCAAGCGGGGCCTACTCTTTGTTGTGGTGCGCGGGCTTCTGATTGTGGTGGCTTCTCTTGTTGCAGAACACAGGCTCTAGGCGAGTGGGCTTCAGTAGTTCTGACAGGCGGACTCAGTAGTTGTGGCTCATGGGCTCTAGAGCACAGTCTCAGTAGTTGTGGTGCACGGGCTTAGCTGCTCCACGGCATGTGGGATCTTCCCGGATCAGGGCTCGAACCCATGTCCCCTGCATTGGCAAGCGGATTCTTAACCACTGAGATACCAGGGAAGTCCTGCAGCTTTGATTCCATCTGTCAGGCTCTTTTCAATTCTCTGAACCCCTTGCATTATTCCAGAAAGTCCCAGTTTTGCCATAACATGGAGATTTGATTTCTCTTATGAGCAAAAATCCTGTAAGTAGGAAAATAATCACCAAATTCCAGCAGAGTCAACTTCACAGAGAGCAAAGGGGTTCAGAAACCACCTTTCACAGAAAGGAGCTCCAGAGCCCAAACCAGCCACTGTCTCTAGAAAGTTCTCCCCCCGTCTCCCTCGCTGCCAGCTGGCCAATTTTCCCAGTTTCTTGATGTTATTGATTTCTAGTTTCATTCTATTGTGGTAAAAAAAAATAACTGGTGACTTTGATCTTAAATTTACTAAGACTTGTTTTGTTAACTAACATGTGATCTATCTTGGAGAATGTTCCACGTGTGCTTGCTGTTGGGTGGAAAGTTCTGTGTGTATCGGTTAGGTCCATTTGGTCTATAGTATTGTTCAAGTCAGCTGTTTCTTTATTGATTTTCTTTCTGGATGTTCTATGCATTATTGAAAGTGAGACTTATTAAAGTCTCCTATTATTGTATTTTTATCAATTTCCCCTTTCATATCTGTCAGTATTTCCTTTATGTACTTAGGTGCCCTGTTGGGTGCATGTATATATATATTGTACCCAACGATTGTTCTATCTTCTTGTTGAATTGACTCTTTATCATTACATGATGATATTCTTTGTCTCTAGAGACACTTTTTGAGTTAAAGTCCATTTTGTTTGATATATGTATAGCCACTTCTGCTTTCTTTGAATTGCTGTAAGAAAGGGATATATTACGTTTCTAACATCCCTTCATTTTCCAGCCTGTC
Organism: Mesoplodon mirus; assembly: GCF_964341445.2. Classification (NCBI taxonomy): domain Eukaryota; kingdom Metazoa; phylum Chordata; class Mammalia; order Artiodactyla; family Ziphiidae; genus Mesoplodon; species Mesoplodon mirus. The sequence goes on along the minus strand of NC_138978.1, from coordinate 54,204,353 downwards.
TTCTTCTTTCTTGTAGATAGCACATAGTCTTGGTTTTTCATCCATTCATCCACTCTATATCTTTTGACTGGGAAGCTTAATCAACTTACATTTAAAATAATTATCTATAGAAAAGGACTTCCTATTACCATTTTGTTAACTGATTTGTCTTATAGTTCTCTTGTCCTTTTTTTTCTCTCCAACTCTCTTTGTGTTTTGTTGTTGCTATTATTTGTATCGATTCCTTTCTCCTTTTCTTTCATGTAACTTCTCTAAGTATTCTCTGTGTGGATAACAAGGCGCTTATATAAAATATAGTTGTAACAGTCTATTTAAGGTGATAACACTCCACTTACAAACAAATCTACACTTTCATCCCTCCTTCTCCATTATATGGTCATGTCACAATATACTTCTATTTATATTGTGTATCCAATAACATGATTTAGTTTTAGTTATTTTTAATACTTTTGTCTTTCAGCTTTTTACTAGAATGAAAAATGGTTTATCCACCACTGAAATAGTAATCTGGAATTCTGTTTTTGTCTGTATATTTACCTTTACTAATGAGTTTCATAATTTCTTATGCTTTTATATGGCTGTTTAATATCCTTCAACTTTTGTTTAGCTGAGAAAGTATTTTTCTCCCCTTCATTTTTGAAGGATAGGTTTATCAGGTATAGTATTCATGGTTAGCAGGGTTTTGTTTTGTTTTTTTTGCAGCATTTTGAATATATCATACAACTCCCTTCTAGACAGCAAGATTTCTGATGAAAAATCTCCTTATAGTCTTACAGGGCTTCCCTTGTATGTAACAAGTCACCTTTCTCTTGCAGTTTCAAAATTCTGTCTTTAACTTTTGACAATTTGATTATAATGTGTCTTTTTCATTTTATTTGGTGTCTTTTTTGCTTCAGGGACCTTGGTGGCTATTTCTTTCCCTGGGTTTGTGAAGTTTTCAGCTATTATTTCTTTGAATAAACTTTCTTCCCCTTTCTCTCTTCTCCTCCTGGGACTCTCATAATGAATATTCTATAAGTCCTTTAAGCTATGTTCTCTCTTTCTTTTTTTTTTTTTTTTTTTTGCCCCTCTGATTGCCAACGGCCTTTTAGTTTGTCAGTGCTTTCTTCTGCTTGATCTATTCTGTTCTGAAGCCCATTTAAATTCTTTTCAGTTCAGTTATTGTATTCTTCAGCTTTGTGATTTCTGCTTGGTACTTTTTTGTTTGTTTGTTTGTTTTGTATGTGTGTGTGTTACGCGGGCCTCTCACTGTTGTGGCTTGTCCCGTTGTGGAACACAGGCTCCAGACGCACAGGCTCAGTGGGCATGGCTCACAGGCCCAGCCACTCCACGGCATGTGGGATCTTCCTGGACGGGGGCACGAACCCGCATCCCCTGCATCGGCAGGTGGACTCTCAACCATTGCGCCACCAGGGAAGCCCTCTGCTTGGTACTTTAAAAAATTTCCTCTTTGTTGACATTCTCACTTTGTTCATGCTTTGCTCTCCTGACCTAGGTGAGGATCTTTATGACCATTATTCTGAATTCTCTGTCAGGAAAATCACAAATCTCCATTTTGTTAGGGTCAGTTTCTGGAGACCTGTTCTTTTATTCGGAACATATTTCCTTCTTTCTTCATTTCCCTTGACTCTCTATGTTGGTTTCTGCACATTAGATAAAACACCCACCTCTCTCTGTCTTCATGGACTGGCCTCATAGTATAGGAGATAAACCTCACCAATCATCCTGGCCAGAGAGTCTGGGTGCCTCTCAAACCCCTGTGCTTGTCCAAACTGCCATCTTTGTTCCTAGTGTCCCCCAGGAGAATAAAGTATGCCAAGTCCTCAGTCCCTCAAGAAGGCAAGAAAGAAGCCAGTAGCTCAAATAACAGCTAGAAAAGTTGGGGGCACTAGATGAGTAAACCCAATTCCTTCTCTCCTTAGTGAGAAGTTGGAAGCTGGAGTTTATCACTCACTTGCTCTGCAATTAACTTGGGAGAGGAACTGTGGCAAATTTCTACACCCTCATTCAGATCAACCACCCTTTCGAATGGCCTGCTTTGCTCTCTGTTGCCCCCAGGGTCTTAGCAAATGTTGGGTCATGTTAGGTCTCATAGACATGTGGGTTAGAAGCCAGTCCCTTGGGTAGCAGCTGGAAAGTGGGGGGCTTGATGTGAAGTCCACCTCCTTCTAGAGAGAAGCTGAGGGCTTGATTTTATCACTGTAGCAGGCTGAGGGTAGGAGCTGCAGGAAGTGTCTGCACACCTGTTCAAACTCCCAAGAGACAAGGCATTGCCTGTCCTGTCAGCTCCCAGAGACAGGCAAGTTAGATGCCAGACCCTCAGGCAGCAGCTGGAAAAGTCAGAGCACTAGTATGCAGTCTAACCCTTTCTAAAGAGATGCTGACAGCTGGGTATTATTGGAGTGAGCTGAGAGGAGGAGGAGGAGGAGTCATGGGGAGAGCATGCAGGGACATTAAACATTGTTGCTTTCTCTGTAGACCCTGGGGGAGAAGTACAGGCTGGGCCCCATCACCTCCCAGAGACAGGCAAGTTAGTCCCTCCGATAGCAGCTGGAAAAATCACGACACTCGTGTAGTTCAACTACTTCCAGGGAGAAGCTGGAGGCTTGGTTTTTTTCACTGGAGCAAGCTAAGGGGAAAAGCCACAGGAAGTGCCCACATGCCCACTTAAGCCCTGGGAGGACTAATAATTGCCTACCCCATTATCTACCAGATGCAGGCTAGTTAGAAGGCAAATCCTCAGGCAGCAGCTGGAAAAGTCAGACTGCCAGATGTGCAGTCAAACCCTTTCCAGGGAGCAGCTGGGAGTTGAACTTTATTGCCTGCTCACTCAGCTCCTAGCCAAGGGGAACGAGCTGGGCAAGTGCCTGTACAAGTTCAAAACTGCCTCATAGTTCCTTGAGGTCCCAGGGAACTAGCAAATGCCAGGATCTATCAGCTTCCAGAGATGGGTGGGTTAGAAGCTAGTCCTTCAGGCAGCAGCCATAAAAATTGTGATGCTAGATGTTTGTTTGGCCCAAAGCCTTCACTCCTCAGGTTGAAGAAGGTAGTTGAGGGTTTCCTCCCATTTGCCAATTGCATGGCACATTGCTGGAGTGGGGTTTATGGTGAAAGGGTATCAGCATTTCCTACCTTTTTCAATGTGGGTATTTTCTTAGTCACCCAGTGTGTAGGAGTCTTTCTAATTTCTGAATTTTTCTCAGAAGTACTGATACATGTGAAGCAGTTTATTGAGTCTATGGGTGGAAGATCTTTTGCCTATTCAGATATTCCTTCCAATGCACCCCATGATCTCTTCAGAGCATCTTGAGACTGGATTTCTAAAGAAAACCTTGTGTCCATCAGCAATTCTAGTGCAGCTAGTACATATTTACTAACTGTGTAGAAGATACTGTGCTGAGTGTTGTGAGGGAAGCAGAGATGAACCAAATAAGGCCGGTGACCTCAAGAAACAGTGTAGCAAGACAGACACATTAAAAAAAAAAAAGGTAGATCACATTAAGGTCGCTAAGACAAAGACTTTGAAAGTTTTAGAAAAATGTATCTCTCATCTTTTTTGAGAAATCCCGGAAGAATTTATGGAAGAGGGGAATGTTTGAGTTGAAGCAAGAGGCAAGAGGTCTAACTTCCAACTTTTAACCACTTATTGATAGCAAGTTGCTGCAGCCCAGGTGGGCAAGGGAATGGAGCACGTCGCCATCAAAACCATAGCCAGATTAAGGATCCAACTGTAGCTCTATCCCTGGCATGTCACTGTGTGCAGGGTGATGCCTCAAAGTTTCACTTCACTACATTTGTTATCCCCTGTAATATGGAACTTCAGAGAGCTGTAGAATGTGTACATTTAACCTAGACATCTAGAGTAGAGCTGTCCAATAGAATTTTCTGTGATGATAGAAATGTTCTTAATCTGCACTGTCCAATATCATAGCCACTAGCCATATGTGGCTAGAAGGAGGAAATAAAATCTAAATTTGTTTTAATAACCAGTGTGGCTAACAGCCATCACATTGGTCAGTGCAGGTCTAGAACTTTGGGTTGTTCTTAGTGAACTAGTCACAAAATAATGTATGGCCAGCATTTATTGTATAGTTCAGAAAGTCTAATTAGTAGAATCATGGTCTTTTGGGATCATGTTGATCTACCTAGAGTGAGATAGGACTTCACTTTTGTCTCTACCATCTTTCCATAACTGACACATTAACTTCCTTCATGTGATTAAACAAATATTTATTGAGCATCCATTAACATGAACAGAATTAAACCTTTCCAAGACATGTTCCAAGAACATGAAACACCTGCACTTTTCTAAAAACTTCACAACTCATTTTGAAAAACCTGTGTAAGATTCGGAAATGGGGTACTGGAAGAAAGAAACCTCCAAATAAAGCAGCTTTAAAGATTGCTTAACTAAGAGAAATCTGGGTTGGCAGTCTATAGCTGATATGACTAAATGGCGATTTCAGGATCCAAGTGCCTTCTTCCTTATTGTTCCACTAGGGTTGCCCTCAGGCACATGGCATTCCAGATGGGGAGGGAGAAGAGCTAGGGAAAGCACGCCCGTTCTTTTAACAGGCACACATCACTGTTATTCACATCTCTTTGGCCAGAACTTGGTTAAATGGCCCCACCTAGTTACAAGGGAATCTGGCAAGTAGTTAATCTAACCCCCCGCCATGGTAAAATATAACAAGCTAAAGTATGGGGTTCTATTGCTAAAGGAAGAAGGGGAGAAAGAATGGATATAGTCGCAGTCTTTGCCAAAACAAAAAACAAAAAAACAAAAAAAATCCCAGAAATATTCTGGATTCCATGATAATGCAAATTGGAGACATAAAAGAGCACACCAAAAAAATAATTTTTACACATCTTATCATTCACCACAAAAAAAATGAAAAAATTAGAATTATTTTTTCTTTACCAATCTAAATATTTAAGTCCTTTATTTAAAGCAACAAATAAATGTGCACTTGTACCCACTAAAAATTCATCATATCAGACAGAATCAGAAAGTTTATTTACTTTAAAACATTTGACAAGTATTGTTATTGGACAATCATTTATTTAAAATAATATACTAAATACAAAAATAAATCAAGTATTGCTTCTATTTTTCAAGTGTCAAAGTCTTTGCCATAGAAAATAGAAAGAACCTTTTGTAAACTAAAAATTACATTTAAGCTCCATCAAGCTTAGTAACTGCACACGATTTCCTTTTATGTTTGTGCTTTACAAATTTCCAAACTACTTCTTTGCAAGGTATAGGTTCACAACAAGAATGTATGCATACAACCATATACACACATTTTTACATAGGAATGTTTCTCATTAAATATACATATAGAGAACCTAACACAGATAGTACTGTGGCCTAAAAGCCAACCCACTGGGCCACATGTGCCACTATACAGCAACAGGTGTAGATGCAGAAGCATTATTTGACATTCAAATGAGCACTCCAGTTATCAAAGACGATGACATCTGAGTAAGGGCTACTCAGTTTAATGTTTCTAGACAGGACATTAATTCTTAATCTATATTAAATCATTAGTTCAACAGCCTTATTAAAAAAAATAGAGTGAACTTCAAATATTTCACAATACATTAAGTTAAGCTGAGGATAAACATCATTGTCATATGTATACACACTTTTATTTTAAAAAGGTAAAGGAATATTTATTAATCTTAGAGCAAATACTCAAAATTAAAGATCATTCCCAAATTGGTCTGTGGTTTTACTTTATAATCACTGGGACATTCAATTCCTTATCAGAGAGATAAATGCTGAATTTCTCTTCCCTGGTATATGCACTCAAGCCTCACAGCACAGACATGTATAAATCATGGTTCAAGATGAATATTTATAATGCTTTACCACCCACAGGGTGTCAATCTCACTACATTAACCAGATGTGGAAAAGACTCTCACTTCTGATCAGTTCCTGAATTTCCATATGATTAATCACAATAATACAGAACTTTAAATTACATTAGTAATTTATTAGTATAAATACATATTGAGCATTTTAAATTCTACCAACTAGAAAAGTGATAAATCACAAAATTTGCTTTTTCTCTATTTAGGAAAAAGAATCTAGCCTTACATCCTTATTCAGAAATTGCATGAATTTTTCAGAAATTCCAAATATAATGATTAAAAATTTATAAGCAATTGAACTGTGAAAATACTAATTTATTGAAATTGATGTTTCACAATAAATTTCATTAAAAGGGAGCTTGAAGAGCTTGTGAAATCTCAATTACAAGCAAGTAGTAAACACCAAAGGAGCAGATGTCTCACATTGACCAAAATGTACCAAAATGCTATAATATTTAGAAAATTTTAATTAGCATGCTAAAATATTTTCAAAAGCTTATTTCATTTCACTAAAAGTCACAGGCAAGCAGAGACTACAATAATACAGGAAAATGAAATCCAACAATATAATTGTACCAGTAAAGAACACCAAAATCTAAGAGGTAGTCAAAAGAAGTAACCCTGATAAAATATCCTGACAGATGCTCCCTAATCTCAGAGACCCAAATATAGTATGAAATTCTTATATTTTCAGTGATTAGAAAACATTTATTGGTATAGAATATAAAAACCAAGTATCTAAATGAATAATACTGTAAATGGAATACTCATATTTGCAAAAAAAAAAAAAAAAGCTAAGAATAAAATCTAGAACAGATGTCTACAGCCTGTGGGCCAAATCTGGCCTACTGCCAGTTTCTGAAAACAAAGTTTTACTGAAATATAACTACACCCATTTAATTTACATATTGTGTATGGCTGCTGATTTTATACTTACAGCTGAGTCGAGTACTTGCAATAGATCATATGGCCCACAAAACCTAAAATACTTACTAAAACATTGACCATCTGTCCCTTTACAGAAAGTTTGCTGACCCGTGGTCTAGACATATGCTGATAGGTATGTAGTTCTGAATAGCACTGGAAAGATTATGTCACAACATAAGGTATTCAACCATAAGGAATGTAAGATACTAGTTACATCATAATTCAATTACTTTTCATATCTGAAATCGTCCTAACATCTTTCTTTTTTTTTATTTTTGTGGTCTAACATCAATGAGTGTTTCCAAGTTATTATAAAAAGATTTAGTACTACACTGTCCAAGAAGTTTCTGCAATGATGAAAGTGTTTTATATCTGCACTGTCCAATACTGTAGCCACTAGCCACATATGGCTGGCTATTGAGCATCTGAAATGTGGCTAGTGCAACCAAAGAACTGAATTTTTAATTTTAATTAAATTGCAATGTGACTTTTGGCTACATTATTGGACAGCACAGATTTAACTCAACTAAATTAAAATTCCGAAGTGTGACTCTTAAAAATGACCAAAAATAACAGAGTAATGCCTTTGAAAAAAGGAGCTTTGGGCAGAAATGAACTGAATACCATAAACTCAACCCAAAACAAATTCCTTAATTAGTAAGCAAGATAAAAATGATTCCAAATTGTTCCTCTGCTTCACTATCTCTTTTCAGTGAAGAGGCAAAACTACTAATGCATCTTTTTTTTTTAGCAGAAACCCTGATAATTTTACGCTTAAAAGTAATAATAATTTTAATCTTCATTAATTATATTAAAATAGTGTGGGCATTTCACACAAAGTATATTTTTTAGCTTGCTTCCCATCAGAAAGTCATCTCTTAAAGTCAGTTCATTTCTATACCCTTAACATTTCAACCATGCTGTACAGAAGCCTTAGTTTATAGTACGTACATATGAGAACTGTGACCTCTTCTAAATCTGCAAAATTGCCAAGTAGTCACTTCTACTATGGAGAAGTCATTTTAATAGTCCTATCTTCCATTACATGATAAAATATACTCATTCAGTGACAGAATTAGAGGACAGAGGTAATGCCTTGTGTAGGTCAAGTCAAAAAATATAACTCTTGTATAGTTCTCCACGTGCCTACCTCACAACTATTTTTTTTCACAACTATTTTTATATGTACCAAAACACTAAAATAGATGTATTTTTAGATTACATATTACCGATTACACATTGCAAATTAGTTACTGGTACAACTGAAAATCTAAAATATACAAAGTCAAATTTGAAATAATATAATACTCTCAAAAGACAAATGTTTGAGATATTTGCCTTATTATATCTTCCAGTTATTCACACGTGCTTCCCCAGATAGCTAATTCCACATTTTTTTTCAAAATCAGCTGGCAAGACTAATTTTATGCATTTTGATTTTAAAATAGCTGATATCCAGAATCATACACTACTTTTCCAACCTGGTAGTTAGTTGAAAGATACAAAATATTTTAAGGGCACTTCTGTTTATGTGTTCTTTTGCAGTTTAATCAGATGTCGTAGCAGGAACTTTAACAGAGAGATTTCTTCTGGTGCTGGTGATGTGCCGCTGCTGTGCTAGGAAAGACCGGGCAGGAGCACAAGCCCCCGTGTCTTTGTAAGCACCACTGCCGCTCACGAGTCTAGATTCCATCCCTAATTTCTGGAATGCTAGACTCTGAACAAAAATAAACAAATAACATGACTATGTAGAGTTTGCAAAGTGCTTTCCACATATATAAAGTCATTTAATCCTCAAAACAATTCTATAAAGCTGGTGTTTTCCTCATAGTTATAGAAAAATTAAGGGTTCAGGAGCTACACTGCACGTGATAATGCCAGTAAGAAAGGAGAAAACAAAGGCATGAATCCGTTTCTCTATTTTGACCCATTAAATTAGAAATTGTTAAAAACAGTAGCTTAAAATAATGCTCTAGAATTAAGCTTAATTATAACAATAGAAAAAAGTCCCAAGGCAAATTTTTGTGTTGGGGCCATTACTCCAGCCATTATGAGTAGACACAGCACAAGAGAAAAGCTTAGGATCAATGGTTCTTGAAGTGTGGTCCCTGGATTAACGTTTACACAACTGAAAATTTAAAAGTGCAAATTATACCTGTGGATTCTACCCAGACCTACTGAATAAGAAGCTCTGCAGGTAAGTCCAATAGTTTGTGTTTTAACAAGTCTTCTGATGCATGCTAAAGTTTGAGAATCACAGAATAGTTCAAATTTACTATGGTCTAGCTATATATCAGTACATGACAAATTATTGTAGTTGTGGCTATTGGGTTTCTTACTAAGGGAAAAAGTCACTACTCCTCTCTCACTAGATCACATAAAGCGATTTTACTGAACTTAGCTTCACTGGTAACTAGTACAATAGACAACAGTATTGTAAATGCTCAAAAAATATGGGTTGAAAAATGATTAAATAATGCATTATTTGGCTCTAATATCTTTGATGATTTATGTATCAAGAGGCCACAGAACAACAAGGAAAATAATACGTTGTCCCTAATCTTAACCAGGATGGCTAACCCATGAAGGAAGGTTCTGGGGACACCTCACACAATCTCCTTCAAGGTCTTGCTAAATTAAGCCAGACTTCACCAAATAGAGAAGGGAGGGAGAAAGCACAGACAAAAAGTATGATGACATGAAAGAAAAAGGCATGTTTAAGGATGGAGAACCAGTTCTTCATGGTGAAGCACAGGCTTCACATGTGGAGAGTCTATAAACTGATATTCTCTCGTACTAAATAAATGGCAGCTAAGGTAGATAATGGCTGTGTTATTATCTATGCTAGCTGATTAGAATACTCAAAAGAACCATATATATATCAGGAAATGCTACTCTTGAAAACACCCCACCATACTAAGGATGACAAAATAAAATATACCAAATTATTTTATACTATTTTCTCCGTGTTAGGACAGATAGACAATTCTTAAAGAGCAGTCTCTGGATAAAAAAAAAAAAGAAAATACAATAAAGGATACACTGAGAGGCTTTAGGGATGTTAAAATACATGCTGAGTACTAGAAGCACTTAATTTTGCATTATACAGATATCCGTAATTCTACAGAAACCCTTTATGAAGCACAAATTAAACGTTTTAGCTCAAATAAGGTGATTTTAAAAATGTTTAAGAACTGTATGAGTGCTTCATGTGCATTAACTTAAAGGTTAGTGAGTCATGAAATCAATTTAGTGGTTTTGAAAAAGTCAAAATCAACTAAAAATATTAAAATATAAAGTAAATTTGGATTATGACCATCATTTTTAAAAAAACCGAGAATATAATAGAAAACACCTGAGTGTAACACACACAGTCAAGGTAATTTTGTTCAGTTATACATAAACATGAACACACACTAATTTGTGGTATAAAGTATATTTCCTTCTGTGGTTCATGGTCAAAATGTTTGATAAACACTGTTCTAAACATCGATTCACTGGCTAAATTTCAACTCACCTTATTATACCAGGCAGAAACAATGAGTTTTTCTTCATAATCACGGAATTTTGCTACTTTACATTCACTCTGGAAAAAGATATGAGGACTATTAAAATCCCAGAAATAAACCCAAATTACTGAAAATGGAATATTTTTTTCACTATGCCCATGATCAAGAGAATGTGAAGAATGCACTGTGAGGCACAAAAAGTATACAAATTGTAAAGCTGAATCATGGGAAATGCATGCCCAGCACCTTTAGGAAAGAATAAGATTGTGACTAATAAATCTTTATTTTAGGAATTGTACTGGTAGAACAGATATTAAACAATAACAAACAAGAAATGAGTGATTCTTATGCTACTGTCCCCTATATCTAGAGAAAAAAGTAACAACTGGCTTAGGTGACAAAACAAAGCTGCATCTGCGGAGAGTCAAAACTAAGGAGAAAAAAGATGTAGGGAAAAATACCCCAGAAAATCCTTCAAAATTTCCTGTAAAGCTTAACACGAATTGTTCTCTCTCAGTCCTTGGTGACTGTATGCTACACTGCCCAGGGCCCTATCTGTGTGCCACCCTAGAGACTGACGTTCATTTCTTAATTACTCTAATACAGCTGATTTTGTACATGTTGTGGAGCGCCAGATATAGCTGGCATCTAAAACATTTGAATGTTCCTACAGCAAGATGCTCATGGTACGAAAAGCATACAGGAAACAAAGGAGGTAAGATGCCCATCTTCTTGCTCACATCCACTCCAGACAGAGACTGCCCGAGAAGGATGCAGACAGAATAACCTCTGCTATAAACATTAGTTTTCTCCTTTTTACTTTTTGCAGTGTACAGATAAATACACATAAATTAAAGGCCCATATGCTGTGACTTAACTGAAGATTTTCCTCACAGCCCTATATTAGAGGCACCATTTTGTCATCACACTTGTAAGGGAGCTATATTTCAAGTATCAACACTGGTGCACATTCTCATTGGCTTTCACTGGGAAGTGAATATTCAAAGCAACTTAGAGTTCATAGATTATTCAGTTCAAGTCTCATTATTTTACAGACAAGGAGACTGAGGACCAGAGAGGAGTGATAACTTTAAGACAAGTTAACAGTAAAGCTGTAACCTTGGCTTCTGATTTATGTGATATTTAATGCTGTGGGGGTACAGAGATATGATACAGCCCCTGCCCTCAAGACACTCTGACACATGCCATAAAGAAAAATGCTATTGTGGGATGAATTCATGAGTTCAAAGCACATGGAGTCACTATAAAGAGACAACTAACTTTGCCGAAGATATATAAGGAGAGCTTTATAAATGGGAGATACTGGAGCTGGATCCTGAAGAATGAATAGTATTTCTTCAGAGACACTTCTATCCAGTGATTTTTTACAACACTTGACATGGCCTGGACAAGCACTTACAGCAAGTGCACCATAAGGCTGGTGTGTACTCTGTATATTAAAGTCTTTAAAGCTTTAAATAAATTATTTCCACCACAGTCTCTATCTACTTGGCTCAGAAATAATATGAAGAAAATGGTAAATGAATATAGTGTATTCCCCTGAAACATAACCTTCCTAGTTGATTTATTGGGAGAAGAAAAGTAAAGAAGAATCTGGTTAACTGAGTATAGTACCTTTTTAAAAAGGTGAGCTTTGTGGTTTTTTTTTTAATGAGCTCTCATCCACATAATATTAAAAGGAGCATGATGGCAGGACTCTACTAGAAAGAAGGGCTATCTATATGATTCGCTGTTACAGAGGGAGAGACATACAATGGAGCAAGATACATAAACTTGTAGAGGCCCATTTGTGGGCTTGTGAGAAGCTTTTTAATAAGCATACTGAGTGCTAAAACATGACACTCCTAACTTCTAAATTCTTGTGAAATTTGATCATTAATGGCAAATATTGACAGCAGTTAATTATATATTGACAGAATAATTAAGAGGAGATATATGAATATGGAAGTTTTACCTCCAGAATCTCAATTCTTCTCTCTTTCTCTGCCAACTGCTTTCTAAGTAGCATAATTTCAGCTGATGCTGGATTTAATTTGGGGTCTAAAGTTTTTATTACCTGTTTAAAGGAAAAAAACAAATCTCTTACGTTCACTTTATCTTGTCAAATACTGAAATAAGAACACAGCATGTAAAATCTGTGTAAAGTGGAACATTATCCAGAAAGTGATCCAGGAGCTAACTATAACTTGTTTTACATTCTAATTTGAGTAACAGAAATAACACTCTACAGACTAGAAATGTTATAAAAATTCAGTACAAAAATGGGAAGATACCCATCCCCAAATCAAATATCCTTCTCCAGGCTCAGTACTCAGAAATAGTTACTTAGCCTTATCAAGCTTTGAGCACTGAGGTCTTGAAATAACCCTTTTCTACCTTTAACTTGAATCAGATAAATTAAAACATTTTTTAAATTAATTAAAATGAATTCAATAGTTATATGGGAACTTGCTAACTGTACAAAGTAGGAGTAACTAACACAAAAAAATTCTTAGCAACAATCTTTTACTACCATTATCTAGTTAGATGTAATTCAATATGTAAGATAAATATAATAGACATTGATGATTTCATCTGCAAATTCTAGAGTATTCAATCATATCCATGTAAATTACCAAATGTGAGCAAAAACAAAGTTTGATCAGAATGTTGTTCGGAGACTGAACTAAACTATGTAGTCAGCAGTATGGTAGCAAATCAACTTAGAAATATTAGGTATAAATTACAAGCAAAACAAGTTTCCAATAATAAGGTCATCTGTATCACCTAATTACAAATATATTTTAAAAGATTTAAAATTTAATGACAAGAAAATTTCATCTATGTTTATAGAGGTAAAGAAAAAAGACTAGAAAGTAATATCCCTAAACATTACTGTGGTTCATTCAAAACGATTCACTGCTAAACATGGCAGGCACTGTGGCAGATGGGGCTGCAGCAGTTTGCCAGAGTAAGGGCAACTGACTCTTATGAAGTACCTCCCCTTATGAAGTACACATTGTAAAAGCAGACACATTAGTTTTTAAGTCATAATGTAATTACAAAGAACACATAAAAATTCGTTGCCTCTAAGTGATAGAAAGTATGGTTGTGACTTTTCTATATTTTCTGAGCTTTCTATCATGTACATATGTTACTATTTTAACCTCTCCCCTGAAATAGTGTAAGGGTAAAAAATGAAATCATGTTTACCAAAAAAGCAACTATTTTTAAATGATAATATTTGATGATGGCAAGAATACAGTATTCATTGTCATTGCTTTGTCTAATTAGTTACAATACTTTTAGAATATCATGTAGAAATACATGTCAAGCATCTTTAAAATGTTCTTATCCTTTGACCCAATAACTTTGTTTGATGCATTAATCTAGGAACAAGATTAACATAATAAACTAAAATAAGGAGAAACTTTCTGTATAAATATGTTTCCTGTAGCCTTATTTCTAGGAGCAAAAAAGAAAAAGACATGGAAACAAACTATTTCCAACAATAGGATGTTGACTTAGTAAATAATGATATATCTACTCAACTGAAAGAATATTATGTAGCTAACTCTTTAATTTTGCAGTCTGCTCCATACACAAGTGTATTGTTTGCTGCTGTATTCCCAGTGCTTACCATAATAGGTGCTCGATAAATATGAAGCTACATTTATATAACATGAGGACATTAAGTTTAAAAATACAAATCAGACGATCAAAATCATATGTGATACGATCATACAAATTGGGTGTTGGGTGTGTTAATGGTAAACAATCACGGAGATAATAGGCACAGAAAAAAAATGCACTGTTAACAGTTGTCTCTGGGAACCTTTCAATAAATTTTCTACTGAAAGCATTTACACATTTGTAACAGAGACACTGAACTGTGGCAGACTGCCCGGATGTTTAGCAAGTCGGCCTCCTGAAGTTGGGTGCAGCCACCTGCCTGAGTTCTGCCCACTGAAATGCGAGGGAAGAGATCTACGCCTGATCCATTACGTATGTCCCATACCATCTCGGCTTGTCTTCCCTCCTCTGTAGCTGGACAACATCGAGTGAATCTGAGAACCCCTTAGTGAAGAAGGCTGACCCTTCGTCAGTCGGGGGCTCTGAATGACTGCATAGAGTACGGCCCCTCCCACACTGACGACTGAACTTCGTGTGATCAAGAAGGGAACTTCTGGGCTTCCCTGGTGGCGCAGTGGTTGAGAGTCCGCCTGCCGATGCAGGGGACACGGGTTTGTGCCCCGGTCCGGGAAGATCCCACATGCCACGGAACAGCTGGCCCATGAACCATGGCCGCTGAGCCTGCGCGTTCAGAGCCTGTGCTCTGTCCGCAACGGGAGAGGCCACAGCAGTGAGAGGCCCGCGTGCCGCAAAAAAAAAAAAAAAAAGAAGGGAACTTCTATCTTGCTAAGCCTTGAGATCTTGGGCGTACCTGTTGCTACAGGTACTATTTACACCTTAATAAATAAAAAACTTAAACATAACAAGGGAGACATGTTAGTAGTATTTTAAGGCTCTGTCATAAAATTCTCTTCTTTTATTCAGTAACTAGAAAAGGGCACATTAACATTCTTTGAGAATACTTACAGATAATTAGGAAAATATATTCATGGAAATAAAAGATTTTATGAGAACAGTACTTACAGATATTTAAGAAAAAGTATGAAATAAGGAAAAGAATAATTAGTCTGGTGAACATTTAGACTGATCTTTAACTGTCTAATACAGACTTAATGCTAAAACAATTTAAACAAGTTTGCAAAGCTCAATTTTCACAAAGGCAAATGTTCACTGTAAGAGCTAAAGATTACGTACCTTACAGTAGTCATTTTCTCTATATGAGGTCACTACAATCAACATTTAACTGTCCCTATGAAGCCATGAGTAGTATTTTCTGATGCTGATGAGTGAGAGGGAAAGAACATGAGGACTGAGGTGGAGATGCACCAGGAACCTGACTGGCAAGGCAGGGTAGTGGGGAGCAAAGTGATGTGACATAGATCCAAGAAGAGGTGGGATAGGCCCAATTAGAACCCAAGTCGCAAAGACTAAAACCCTGAAAGATAAGCCACTCACATTTCTTGCTTTCTCTAAGTACATTTTGTATCTTTCCTCCATTGCTTTCATATCTTCATCTTTCTTCTGAAGAGCAGCTTCAAGTTCGTTGATCTTTTGTACTGTTATTGAAAAGAAAATGAAACATGAGCAATTTAAAATACTCCCTCCTCACATAAAAAAATTATATTTTCTAAAGACTGATAATGAGAACTTAGAAAAGAAACATTTTATTTCTTCTTTATAGTCAATTCTTATCTAAAACTTTGGAACTACACCCAATACATCCCCGATCATTTTGTATTATTTTTTCTTAAAAAATATCTCTAACCTGCTTTACTGAGTTATTTTTCTCCCTTCTATCAAGTATTTCATTGAGCAAATACACCTTACAATGTAAGCACAACCATCACAAAATAAAGCATTCTTTCTACATGTTTGAAGTTCATTTTAATCTGATTATAAATTATTTTATTTATACTTCCATAGTATTAATTTTATTATATTTTACAATGTTTGATACCCCTATATATCAGTCAGGTCATTTTACTAGATTTACCTCTTTTTTTTGCTTTAGGATATGATCATTTATTAATTACTTAAATCACTAAAAATTACTATGATTCTTATTTGCAATGTATGTATCTGCATTGCCTGAAGACTTATATACACAGTTCTTGCATCCTTCAACTAAAAAAGTCAAGTCTTTACATAAAGTCTGATCCAGGTTTTTACAAATACCTACCATTCTGGTTTACATCTGGCTGGAGGTCTTCAATGAGCTCTTGTTTCTTCTGTAATTCTTCATGGACCTCCGTTAGTTTTTCCCTAAGTAGTGGAAAGAGCATGGAGCTTTGAATCCAAACAGACCTAAGAATGAAAACTGGTTTCTGCCACATAACATTTGTGGACTGTGGGCAAGTCACTTTCTGATCCTTAGTTTCTTCATCTGTGAAATGGGAATAATACCTGCCAAATATTCTAGGGGTTGGTTATGAGGATGTAAACTGCCTAACACATGGTGGGTGCCAAAAATTTTACAGTTTTCCCGGACACCCTTGCTTTCTAAGAAAGTTAAAGTAAATATTTTATAGGTTCAACATCCCACACTTCCACATAATCTAGTTCTGACAGTTGTCTGCTTTATAAACTCTTCAAATGACACTAGCGATTAAAAAATGTAGGAGTTTGGGATCATGAGCAGGTAGGCTGACCCTTTTACCATGTTCTTCTTTTCACTTTTGGTAGCAGTGGTGAACACTGAATTGGCATCAGGGTTTTTACTTTTAATAAACAAAATCAGAAAAGGATATTAATAGCTTCAGAAGCTTTTAAAACCCTTCCCCTCTCATATTTGAAATGAATATCAGTTTTACTTACATATGAGCTTCCAACTTCTGCTTTAGTTTGCTGGACTATAAAAATTAGAAAAAGTTGTTGTAAGATAACTATTGTGACAAAGGAAAGTTTTCCAGACATCAAAATCTCTTTACCTCCTTTTGAAGGGATACTATATAAAATTATAAATGTTTTAAAAATTTGAATTTCTGATAACATACTTTTAAAAACAGAAAATTTTAGGTATATTCTTACTTCAAAGAAGAAAGGGAAAGAGAATAGGAAATTAAATTAGGGAGAGTAAGTATAATAGCAGAAAGAAAAATACTTCGTATTTTTGAATACAATGAAAATAAAATTTGAACTCGATGGAAAACAGAAAATGCAAGCTGCATGTGATATATTGAGGAGTATCAAACATTTAAACTCCTAAAGAATCATCCATCTAAAACACAAATTTTAAGATTTTAGACTTTCACTAAAGAATAGACTTAATGAACAAAAATAATTATCTCTATAATAAAACTTTATAAATGCAAGCACTTTCAATATTAACATCAAAATGAAGCAATTGGATTTTGTTAAAAAATAAAATTTAAAACAGAAAATTTCCTCTTTAAAAGAACATGAATTTAGATTGCAATACTAGTTCTGTATCATCTACCAAATAGTTTGAAGAGTTTAAAATATATAATCTAAAATGTAATTTGGACACCAATAAATATTTTTAAAAAGATAAATTTAAAATCCTTAAAACACTGCAATTCAAAATGTACTACCCCCAAATGACCCCATTTAAAAATATTTTTTAATGTGGCTTAAAAAAATTTGTATTAGAGAGATTACAATACCGTATATATGCACATATGAGATGCCGCCATGCATGAGATGATTTCTATTTTCCAAGCCCCCAGGGAAAAAAGAGAAAATCATATAAAGCATATAAAAGACAGAAAGGAAACTCAACCCTTTCAATCTTCCTTTTCATCTCTTTATTTACTCTCCCTCATCAATACAAGTATAGTTACCTAACATTCTATCCAATCAATATCTAACACACATCTAGCCCTATGTTGTTTTTTTTTTTTTTTTTTTTTGGAACAGAAAAAGTTTTATGGAAGGGCCAAGCAAGGAGAATGGGCAGCTTATGCTCAAAAAGCCTGAACTCCCTGATGGTTTTCAGGGAAGAGTTTTTATAGGCAAAATTTTGAGGCAGGGCTGCAGGGTGCATGACCTTTCTCTGATTGGTTGGTGGTGAGGTAACAGGGCAGTGCTCTAGAAATCATGTGCTCAGCCTGAAGTTACCATTCTCCACGTGGGTGGGGATCTTAGTTCCTGTAGAAGAACTCAGAGATCTATTGTTCTGTATATCCTTTGAGGAGGAACCAGGACCATGCTTCATCTGCACTGTTGTTTCTTGACTGCTCCTCCTCTGTTTCTGCATTCCCTCCCTTCCCTAATTAGTAACTGTTTGAATCTGTCCTTTAGAACTCAGTAAGGTCTAGGAGGCCAAAGCCTTTTTCCTTAAAACATGAAATGGGAGACAGAGAAAGACTTTTGTACCCAGAAGGGCCCTACAGGGTCCCGCTGAGTTTCAAGCATGCTTATTGTGATCATTGTTTCTAAGCCTTTTCCATGAGCAGAGCTAGGAAGTATGCACACACACACATACACAATGCACATACACAACATACTTTTTTGTATCTATGTTATAGTCAATAAAAAGGGCTTTTTGTTGAAATGAACATTTTGTCCTTCATTCTGTTTCCTAGACTCCCAATAGCATAGCCCACTGAGGAGCTATTGGCACAAAGCCCATTTAGTATTTTGAAGTCTTTGTGGAGAAAGAAAGCAGTTCTTCAATTTGAGTTTATGGATCCAACTCCCATTTCAATGTTGTTCATTTTCTCTCTCATATATTCGTTCAAAAAAATCTCGGCTCGTCCATACCATTTTACAAAGTCTATTTATGTTTTCCAAATGTCAAACTTTCATCAAATAATTCTCTTGGGGGACTGTCTGAGATGCAAGCTGTTGCAGAAAAGAAGAGGAAAGAATGGCCTGTAGGCCAGCCCACCTGTGCTTTGCTCTCATTCTGTGAGTTTGCTAGTTGCAAGTCCAGACTGAGAATGAGCTACACAGGTTGCTAACACAACAGAAACACACCTTCTTACAAGGGATGTTAACAAGAATATGGCCCTGAGTCCTAATTTTAGCTTAAATGCTAGGCTATAAAAGAAGTACAAGGGGCACTAGATTAAGGAAGGATTTAGTCTATACTGAAAAGCATGAAAATAGGATGGCAAGTGCAAAAGAATCAAGGGCAGATATTCAGTTTCTGTCACACTTCCCAACGGAAACAGAGGAAAATATTTGCTGTAATACTTGTGTGGTCTTGAAGACAGGTCCAATGTGTCAAGTATGACATCAGCCCTATCTTTTTGTTGTTGTCTTAGTTAAATACATTCTTCCCTCAATTATTACTTCTTCTTCTCTCTGTATATAGAGATTGAACTATATAAACATCACTAGTTCTATTCAGATTTAGGCTGTTTGACCTTTTTTAAGTCCTCTTACCTCTTCCCTCATGATTATTTGCCATCAAAAACCATCAGAAATGGCAAGGCCATGAGTCCGTATGAAAGGAGGGAAGAAATAAGGGGTGATGTACTTCAAGACTGCTTTAAGATTTCTGTCCTTTGGAGGTTGATGTGACCTACTTCTTGAATGTCCTTTTGGTAGAAATCACTTTCTCATTCTCTCTTTTCCTCTATTCTGACTGCAGATTACTCTCACTAGGGTTTTCTCAGGACAGTCCTGTTGGGATCCCAGCAAAACTGTGAAGGCCTCAATTGTAGCATGCTCCCAATCAGGAATTACCATGAACTTAAGGGTAGCTGTTGAAGTAGGGCAGATAGAAATCACCTTCCCATCCATATGATCAATTTATAGGCTCCAAGTTGGCAAAATCACTGCATCTGTTATGCACATATATATGGTATTTAAGGGCACCCCCAATGATAAGGGTAGCACTTTCAAATACAAGATTAATTTTGGACATCAGGACCTATTACAGAGAGTCCATACATAACAGAATTATCATAACTTTTTTTTTGGGGGGGGGGGCATCGCAGGCCTCTCACTGTTGTGGCCTCTCCCATTGTGGAGCACAGGCTCCGGACACGCAAGCTCAGCAGCCATGGCTCACGGGCCCAGCCACTCCGCGGCATGTGGGATCTCCCCAGACCAGGGCACGAACCCGTATCCCCTGCATCGGCAGGCAGACTCTCAAACACCGCGCCACCAGGGAAGCCCTATCATAACTTTTAAGTTACTTACACTTTCTCCTTCAGACTTGGAGCCTTGTTCTTGCAAAGACTTCTGGAGGTCCTCAATCTGCTGCTGCAATTCTCGAATTTGTTCTTTGCTCAGCCTATTATAAGATGAATCACATGTGTTTATTTGTACTGAAAGTCAAAGTAGTTAAGGATCTATAAAGGTACATTTATGCAATTTAACTCATAAAGTATACATTTAATAGCAATAACCAAAGCTGAACAATTATCTGTGGCTAGGTATGATATATGGTATAGTAGCCTACTTTCAAGGAAATATTCTTTAAAAAAAAGACATTTTTATCCTAAAAGCATATATGCCCACATTTAAAAATTTAAGGTTCTTAATGAGTCAGTGGTAAAGCATAACATTTCTGCACTGTAGTCACTGGTATAAAAATCAGAAAACTAGCTCAGTTTTCCTTCAGTTGTATTTTTAATGAATGGAAATTAGGTTTCCATTTCTTGTTTCAGATTTCACAGGGTGTTGGGAGAAGAGGAAGGCCACCATTTTCCAACCATTTCTTCATGACTTTTATTTCAACTAAAGAGATTGGCACTAGCAACTACTGCAGCTTTTTTTTTTTTTTTTTACTTTATTGGAGTATAATTGCTTTACAATGGTGTATTAGTTTCTGCTTTATAACAAAGTGAATCAGTTATACATATACATCTGTTCCCACATCCCTTCCCTCATGCATCTCCCTCCCTCCCACCCTCCCCATCCCACCCCTCCAGGCGGTCACAAAGCACTGATCTGATCTCCCTGTGCTATGCGGCTGCTTCCCACTAGCTATCTACCTTACGTTTGGTAGTGTATATACTGCAGCTTTTTAACTTGGCAAAATCTCATTAAAGATGGATGGGATGGGGGTGGGGTGGAAGGGAGGTCTAAGAGGGAGGGGATGTATGTATACATATAGCTGATTCACTCTGTTGTACAGCAGAAACTAACACAACACTGTAAAGCAGTTATACTCCAGTCAAAAAAACACAAAAACCCTGCTTAATCATTACTGCCTTTGAAGTTACCAGCAAGAGAGACAGAGGGTTACTATCTGTCTGACTTTCTCTCTTCATATATATATGACACAACACACCTGCCCATCGTGACACTCCATTTTTCCAATATTACAGTTATCACATAATAATTATCTATTCACATGTCTATCTTCCTATATTAACAGCTGAAACTTAGGATCTCCAGTGCTGATACTGAACCATATAAAACAGCAATATTTAATGGTCTCTTCAGAAAGCTAAAACGTTATTTTTCTTTTAACTGCAGTTGATGTAATAGTATGCATACAAGTTGAGAGACAAGGTTCAAGTGTCTTTAAAATTCCTGGTGGTCTCTAAGATCCAATAAAGGTAGGTCAGATAAATCCAAATACCTTCATTGTCAGTATGCTATTATAAGAGGCAGGTTAGCAAAGTGGTTAAAGAGCACAGACTCTGAAGTCAGATTGACAGAGGGTTCAAATGCAGGATCCAGAACTTACTAGCTGTGTAACTTTGGGCAAGTTACACTTTGCACCTCAGCTTCCTTGTCCATAAAAAAGATAATTATAGTTACTGCTTCATAGAGTTATTGTGAGAATTTACTGAGTTAATATAAAAAAGTGCTTAGAAAAGTGCCTGGCACTAGTAAGCACCATATAAACGTTATTTGTTTCAACATTATAATTTTTGAACACCTCATTGATATCAGATAAGTACACCATTTGCTTTAAACACATTATCTGTAATCTTCATAAGAACCTGCAAATAGGTGTCATCTCCAATTTATAGTTGAGGACACTAAGTGTGAATTTAAGTAACTTGCCCAGTTTAAGTAGAGGTGGGATTCAAATTTGACTCCACAATCTATGTACCATCTATGCACAAGACTCCAGCTGAAAACCAGATTGTCATTTATTCATCTGTTAATTTTTTGTCATTTGTGAAGACATCTAAATGAAATTCAAGAATAAGCAACTTGCTTTAATAAAGTCTGCTAAAAATAATGGGTAGTGAGAGATGAAAAAACAAAAATCAAAACTTGTGCAAATCCTAATTATTTGAACTACAATGATATCTTCCACTTCTGCGAATCAAGATTCTGTGGTTAGGTAATTAAATCGCTATGACTATCAATTATGAAGGAATGTGTCAGTCACCTCTGCTCAGTTTCCAATTCATTCATCTTGCGGTGCTTCTGTTCCAGCTGTTCCTGAAGTTCTTCAATACGTTCGTTCTCAGTACCTTCCTGCTGTAATCGAAGCATCTTATTTTCATGTTGCAGTCGAATAAACACCTCCCTGATGTTAAAAAGCAATTAAAAAAATTTTTTTAGTATAAGAGTTTTAAAAATTGTTTGCTTTTTAAAAAAGAAAATTCCTGTCCACTCGATAGCTGTCATTTTGAAACGTTACCAAAGCTTCTGAAAGTTCTTAAGAAAAAACTGTGCATTGTAGGACTATGCCTCATAAAAACAAATGGTAAGTTTTTAAAGGTACAGGTATAAGATTATATGTCAATAAATGTTTATTATGTAAATCCCTAAGAGATGATATGAATTATTTTACTTTGATAATTTAGAAACTATTCAAACTAAAGGTAATATATAGCACATCCTTAGAAAACATATAAATAAAAAGCAGTAGGTTTAAGAAACTACAGTTTGCTTAAAATTTTTAAGTATACTTTTATGATAATGACAGTCATATGAGTGTCTCTAGACTGTTTGTTTTTAGAAAAAATGTTTATTAAAGGTTTACATACATGTTTTTAAAAATGCAAATGATAGGAATGGTATTAAATAAAAAAGGAATGCTTCCTACCTGCTGCCCTCCTAAATTCCATTCCCCAAAAGCAACTAATTTCAATTAATCACAATATTTGTTCTTCTGAATGCCAGCACCATCACTTTAAAAAATGGCTATTTTTAAATGATTAATATCACTGGATATTACTAACTAAAAAGTGCAAGTTAGTTTCCAGCCCAGCATGTAAGGAGCTCAATCTTAACAGCAAAAAACTGAACAAACTGAAAATCAACAACTTTATAAACATTATGCAAAGTGAAAGAAGTCACTCACAAAAGGACGCATATTGTATGATTCCATGTATATGAAATGTCCACAACAAGCAAATCCATAGAGACAGAGTAGATTACTGGTTGCCTGGAGCTGGCAATGGAGGGGAGGCAGGAATGGGGAATGACTGCTAATAGGTACAGGGTATCTTTTCTGGAGGATGTAAAACTAGATAGTGATGATGGTTATACAACTCTGTGATTACACTAAAAACCACTGAACTGTATATTTGTAAACGGGTGAATTATATCTCAATAAATCTGTTTAAATAAAGAGTAGAATTAGAAGTAATTAACAAATACAACTGTTGCCACAAAAAAGGAAAGGAAAATTTTATACCAGATTAGTCAAATACCTAGAAGTAAACATAGCGGTAAAATACCAAAATAAAAGTTAGGTCAAGAGGAACCTCTAAAATTTGTATTTTATTTAACTCCAGCTTAATCCTCCTGCAATTGACAGCTCCTCTCCTATTTTTTCACCAGTGTGGATCTGAATGCCAAGTATTAAAAAGGTTTTCCATAGTGTTTAAAAGAGGAAATTCCTGTCCACTCAACAGCTGTCGTTTTAAAGTGT
The DNA here is from genome assembly GCF_964341445.2 of Mesoplodon mirus. Classification (NCBI taxonomy): domain Eukaryota; kingdom Metazoa; phylum Chordata; class Mammalia; order Artiodactyla; family Ziphiidae; genus Mesoplodon; species Mesoplodon mirus. The sequence continues at coordinate 54,180,646 of NC_138978.1, read as the reverse complement.
TACCAAAGAGATTAAGGATCAAAAATTAAGTTCAACACAATAAAGGCTGTATTATAAAAACTAGAACATGTTATTCAGCTAGTAAGTGAAATTTTATTTCTGGCAAATTTTTAAGCTTCCATAGTAGCAATAACAATATGATTTAGAAAGCATAAGCACGAGACAAAGTAATTTTCAAGCCCTATGACTCATAAAATGGAAAATGTTAAAGGCTTAGAAATTTACAAAAGGAAGAAGAAATCATGTTTCTAATATTAAGTATGGGTTATCAATTAATAAAAACAAGTTTACCTATATTCCACTGGCATAATCTCAGCAGCAAGATTCTCATAGCTTTTTGTAGCAGATGCATCTAAACAACATCAGCAACAAAAAAACAGATTAACATTTCAGTATATCTACCATTAAAAAAACCTTTTCTAAATGCAACAAAATTCACCTGTTTGGTTTAGGTGATCCTGTTGTACTTGTGAACATCGAAGCTCTTCATTTGTTTCTTTCAGAGTATCAAGCTGTTCTATTAGTCTCTAAAAAAGAATTGTTTATATAAGCAAAATATTTAATTCTGCCCACAGGCAATTTAATTTATGCTTAGAATAATTTATCTTAATTTAATTTGATAATTGTTCCTTACTTAATTAAAAATGACAATGTTTTAGTTTTAGTGCTAAGGGGTAATTTCTCTTGTATAAATCATATAAATAATAGACTTTATACAACACAAAGCTTGTGATTTTCCCCATTAGATAGTTTATCTTTGAACCAAATGAATGTAATTATGCAACAGAGCACAAATATGCAACTGTAGAGTAATAAAAGTACATGGACTTTGGAGGCAAATAGATCACTCCCTGAATTCAGTTTCACTATTTCCAGCTATACTATCTAAGGCAAGTTATTGACTCTTTGGCTTTAGATCTTTATCATCAAAATGAGAATACTGATTCATAAGCCCCTGCAAAGGTGTTCTGAGTAGCGAATGAGATAAAGTTTGTCTAATATCTAGACTATAGTCTGGTGTGTAAGAGATGCTGGAGACTTGTTATTTCCTTCTATTACTCTAAGTAGCATACTGGAAGTATGAATTTGTAGAAAAACATTATTTCCTAGGGATAGCATGCTAGGACTTCATATCATTGGCTATTTTATTTTACAGCTGACAGCCAATGACAAATTTCTACATTCTGTACAAAAGGCTCATGTTTAAATGATTTTCCCGGAACTTGAAAAGTACTTTAACATAAAATCATATTTTAAATGTTATATTTCAAATCAGTAAACAAAACCCTACTTAGTCCATTACGTGGTTCAAATCAACCTAACAGTAAATTGGTTAGGGTCCAAGGGTCCTGACTCCAAGGGTCCTTAGGCCAGAGTGCACAGATGCCGTAGGAATCTCTGAACACTATAAACTATAACTACAGTCAGGCATGAGGACCCCTATAAATCTGTTCCTTCATAAATGCAATGCAAACACTAGCTAATTTGTCAAAATCAACTTTTCCAGAACTCTGAAAATTAACCAAGGGTCTGTCATGATCTGAGGAGCACTTGTTAAAGAAACTCTGCTAAATCTCAGAACAGTGAGCTTTTTGTTCTTTTAACTATCCTTACTACTATCACACTCTCCCCAACTCCGGAGTAGCCTTGAAAACCAGCAGACTTTCAATCTTTGTAGCTTTGTTCCTGTTTTTGTTTTGGCCACACCACACGGCTTAGTTCCCCGATGAGGGACTGAACTCAGGCCCACGGCAGTGAAAGTACTGAGTCTTAACCACTGTACCACCAGGGAATTCCCTCTCAATTTCTATAGCTTTGAAAAACAGCAGCTTAGCCACTACCAGAATGGGCAGACTGGATATGAAATTCCTCCTAAAAAGCCCCATGCTTAGAGAACTGTCACTATATGGTCTGTCTAGAAGCACCCTGGAGAAGCCCCAGTCATACTTTTCATTGATTGATTTGTCAAAAACAATCATCAGCAATTGTTTTCACTATAGCTGATGGAGGCTGTGATGCCAGTTAGGGCAAACAAGAGCCTTGCCAAAAACTTACAAGGAAGAGCTGAGAAACAAGAAATCCATAGAGAACTTAGAAAAGTTCTGACATATCCCTGGAGATCCAGGAGGCCAGCTATATAGAGTTGTGTGCATGCCCAGAAAAGACCTAGAGGGCCCCAATGTCTCAGCTCTGGATAAACTTGAGGCCCTGTGCAAACAGGAAATAAAGGCAAAGGCAGAGTTTTAAATTGCCTAAGAATTGAAGACGTTTTCCAAAATACACACTGAGTCCTTTGGCAAAGGTTGGGAGAGTTATTGGCTCAAGGCATCTATGGAAATATCTGACTAATCATTAACTGATCTCAATGGTAACTGAGCAGAGAATTCAGTGGTTGCACATTACAAAGAAAGAAGATTTTATAGAATTAGTCCAAAAGAGTCACTAAAAAAAACAGCAATAACAACAAACTCTAAGGCTGAAGGAAAATCTGGATTTCCAGAGTTGAAATATTATATTATTTTAAAGGTCATATTCTCAACAAAAGTATGAAACATGCAAAGAAACAGGACAGTCCAAATGCAGGAAAAAAAAAGAAGACAAACAGTTAACAGAAAAAGTCAATGAGATGACCCTAGTGGGTGGACACACTAGATAAAGACTTCAAGTGAGCTAAAACCCAAAAAGCAGGAAAAAATTTTCAACTCATTCTATGTGGTATCATCTTAATACCAAAACCAGGCAATGACGTCAAAAGAGAACTACCAACCAATATCTCTTATAATATAGATGGGAAAACACTCAACAAAATACTAGCAAATTGAATCTAGCAATATATAAAAAGGATTATACCCTATGACCAAGTGGAATTTACCTCAAGAATGCAAACTGATTTAATACCAAAAATCAATGTAATATGCCACATTAATACAATAAAAGACAAAAACCACACATAATCTCACTGACCCAGAAAAAGCAGATGACAAAATCCAAAAACCTTTCAGGATAAAAACATGCTACAAACTAGGTAAAATGAAACTTCTTCAACCTGATAGAGGGCATCTACAAACAAAACCCACAGCTAGTAACATACATAATGATGAAAGAGTGAATGCTTTCTCCCTAATATCAGAAATAAGAGAAGGATATCCACCCTTGCCACTTCTATTCAACAAAGTACTGGAGGTTCTAGCCAAGACAATTTGACAAGAAAAAGAAATAAAAGGCATCCAGATTGCAAAGGAAGAAGGAAAACTATTTGTATTTGCAGATGTCCTGATCTTCTATATAGAAAATCCTAAGGAATCTACTAAAAACTATTAGAAATACTAAGTGAATCCAACAAGGATGCAAAATACAAGATCAGTGTTCAAAAATCAATTGTATTTCTATACATTAGCATTAAAAAATCCAAACATGAAACTGAAAAAATAATTTCGTTTATAATGGTAACAAAAAGAATAAAACACTCACGAATAAAGCTTTAAAAGGTGCAAGTCTTGTACAAGGAAAACTACAAAACATTGTTGAAAGAAGCTAAAGACCTAACTAAATGGAATGTTATCCTACAGTCATGGATCAGAAAGTTAATGCTATTAAGGTGGCCAGATTTCCAAACTGATCAACAAATTCAGGCACTCCCTATCAATATCTCAATCTGGCTATTTTGCAGGAATTGATAATCTGATCCTAAGATTCATATGAAATGCTAGGGACCCAGAATAACCAAAACAATAGCTTTAAAAAGAAGAACAAAGTTGGAGAACTCATGCTTTCCAATTTCAAAACTTACTACAAAGCTCCAGTAATCATGACAATGTGGTACTAGCATAAAGCTAGACATACACATCAATGACAAAGAAAAGTCCAGAAATAAAGTCATATATTTATGGCCAAATGATTTTTTTTACTTAAAAAAATTAATACACTTTTTTGCAGAAAAACTGAACAGAAAGCACAAAGTTCCCATATATTCCCTCATCTCCCCCCATTCCCCAATTTCCCCTATTATTAAGATCTTTCATTATTGTGGTTACCTGTAAGAAATGATGAGCCAATATAATAATAATAACATTATTATTAACTAAAGGACATAGCTTACATTAGGGTTCATTCTTTCTGTTTCACTTTTATGAGTTTTGACAAAGTATATCCATCATTACAGTATCATAGTCAATTGATTTTTAACAAGGGTACCAAGACAATTCAATGGGGCAAGTCTTGTCAACAAATGGTGCTGGGACAACCGAATATACACACACAAAAGAACAGAGTTAGAAACCTATCTCACACCACATAAAAAATTAATTCAAAATTGATCACAGAGTAAATATAAGAGCTAAAACTATAAAACTCTTAAGATAAAACATAGGAATAAATCTTTACAACCTTAAAGTTATTCAATGGTTTCATAGAAACACCACCATAAAACTAACAAAAGAAAAAATAGATAACCTTGACTTCATCAAATAAAAAAACTACTCTGCTGCAAAAAAAATACCATCAAAAAAAAGTGAGAAGACAACCCACAAAATGAGAGGAAATATTTTCAAATCATGTATCTGACAAGGGACTTATATCCAGAATATATAAAGAACTCTTAGAACCTGAAATTAAAAAAGCAAATGACAAAACATGGGCAAAGAATTTGAAGAGATATTTCTCAAAGATAATTAGAAATGGCCAATAAGTACATGCAAAGATGTTCAATATCATTAGTCATTAGGGAAATACAAATCAAAACCATAATGCTATACTACTTCATATCCACTAGGATAGCCAAAATTAGAATTTAATATACTTAGTCAAGGATGTGGAGAAATTAGAATCTACAAATTGCTGGTGATAATGAAAAATGGTTCATCCACTTTAGAAAAGGCTGGTAGTTCTTTAAAAAGTTAAACATAGTTACCATATGACCCAGCAATAACATTCCTAGGTATATACTCAAGAAATGAAGGGACTTCCCTGGTGGTCCAGTGCTTGAAAATCTGTCTTGCAATGCAGGGGACGCCAGTTCGATCCCTGGTCAGGGAACTAAGATCCCACATGCCGCACAACAACCAAGCCCGCATGCCACAACTAGAGAGCCTGTGTGCTCTGGAGCCTGCACACCACAACTAGAGAGAAGCCCGCACACTACAATGAAGCTCCCGCATGCTGCAAGGAAAGATCCCATGTGCTGCAACTAAGACCCAACGCAGCCAAAAAATAAATATTAAAAAAATGAAAACATACATCCACATAAAAACTTGTACATAAATGTTCATAACCACATTATTCATTTAATAGGCAAAAAATGGAAACAACCCAATGTCCATAAACTGATGAACAGATAAATAAAATGTGGTATATCCATACAATGGATTATTATTATTCGGCAATAAAAATGAATGAAGTACTGACACATGCTACAACATGGTTGAACCTTGAAAGCATTATGCTAAATGAAGGAATCCAGTCACAAAAACCACAAAGTGTATGATTATATATTAATATATATAATATTCATATATTATATATATATATATTCTATTCATATAATCTATAGAGACAGCAAGTAGATTAATGATTGCTAAGGCTGAGGGAAGGGGGGCCAGAATGCAGGGTAACTGCTAATGGGCACACGGTCTCTTTTTGGAGTGATGACAGTATTCTAAAATTTGATTGTGATAATGGTTTCACAATCCTGTGAATACACTAAACACCATTGAACTATACCTTTTAAATGGGTGAAATTTGTGGTATATAAATTATATCCTAATAAAGTTGTTAAAAAATTGCATCTATGGTCCTTGCTCTCAAGGAGCTGACAGTCTATAGAGCTGGAAAACATGCACTGAGACATGACCTAGGCTCTGTGACTTCATCTTCCCATATGAAGGAAACTTACAAAACCATATAAAGAATGCCTACAAGATTTTCTTTTATATCACCAATTTCAGTTTGGAGAAAGAACTGAGTACATCACTTCCATTCTTAAAAGAGCAAGGACAGTATTAAAAACTAAAACAAGACATACATATTACATATCAATTATATTTATGTTTACCTCTTTTTCCTTAAGTAAAGCTTCGTGTTTTTCTTCAAGCCGCTTCATTTCAAATGCTAGTGTGTCCGCCCTTTTGGATTCAGAGGAAAGTTTAACATGAAGATCCTGAACCTTTTATTGGAAACAAAAGTAAAAAATGAGAGTATATAATATTGATAGCTTTTCAGAGTTCAATAAATGATAAACTGGAAATAAAATTTATATTAAGATTATAGTCTAATTCTAAATATTTGTGGACTCTCTGGGCTTGGTCCTATGTTGCGGCGATGTGGCTAAACACATCAAGAAGGTTGGAATTGTGGGTAAATACGGGACCCGTTATGGTGCCTCCCTCAGGAAAATGGTGAAGAAAACTGAAATCAGCCAGCATGCCAAGTACACTTGCTCCTTCTGTGGCAAAACCAAGATAAAGAGATGAGCTGGGGGCATTTGGCACTGTGGTTCATGCATGAAAACGGTAGCTGGTGGTGCCTGGATCTACAGTACCACTTCTGCTGTCACAGTAAAGTCTGCCATCAGAGGACTGAAGGAACTGAAGGACCAGTAAAGCACCACCATTTGAAATGTTGCTAGCCTATAAAAATGGGTTAATTTACGTAACAAAAAAAAATTTGTGGAAATGGCATGTAGATAAGAAGAATAAACATAAGTTTTAAAATACACAAATAATAACTTAGCAAAAAAAAAATCAGCCTTCTACCCTGTTTATCTAGGTTGTTTGATAAACAGCAGAAGAGAATATTTTAGGTTATAACTCCATTCTCTAGGCATTTATCACTGGTTACCAGAAATACTAATAAAACAATAAAAATGTCAAAAAATATACAAGCTCAGAAGCCAACAAAAATGTAAAAGACTTAGATAACTCAAAGTTGAACTCTTTCAATTTTACTGATTTTAAAAATCAAGATATTTTCTTACCTGTCTCTTGTATGTTTCTAATTGTGTACGTGCTGCATTTGCCTTCTTTAATTCTTCTTCTAAGCTGACTGTATTATGCATATACATCATGTTTGTTTCCTGTAAAGTTTTCACCTGCTTGCGAAGGTCATTCAGATCTTGTAGCTTCTGACGATATATCTCAACTGTTGACTCCAGTTTATTTGCTTTATCAGAGGTAGCCCTATAATAACAAAGACTAAACATTACTGTGTAAAAACTAGTAAGTACACATAACAATGTTATTCTGGCTGTAAAATGAGTCTTCCCAATGAACTATCAGTTGGTTAAAAAAAATGAGAGGGACAGAGAAAAGAAATCATAAACTTTGCGAGAACTTTGGAGACAGACTCAGGCCTGAAACTGTCTAAAGTTCAACCCTTCTGTTATAAAGTCATCAAAATAAAAATGCTTCAAATTTGACAAACTGAATTATCAAACTATTTTATATATCAGAAAAATGTATATAAAAAGAATGGCTTTCTAAATATAATTGAACAATTCTGAGCTGCTCTGTAGCTTACAGGCCAATTGTGCTTTGTGCATAATATTTAATGTAGTTTTGCTCTAAGTATTTGATATACTAAGGAAGTTGACTCAACTTATAAGTTGTTTAGCAAAGCACTTCCCTTTAGAGTTGTGCTTACCTGACAACTGGGCTAGAGCAAAAATAAATAAATAAACCAAACCACTTCAATATCACATGCAAGTTCAAATTAATGGTTATAAAGATTTCATTTAAAATAAGGACATTAAAAACTGTGCAAGAAAACGGCTGATTAAGAAAATTTAACAGAAAATATAAAAATCATGTGGATAGACTACTTGCCTTGGTAACATTTTACAGGCAAAAACTAAATATAAATTTTATATGGTCAAAGACTATAAGACAAACCTGAGATAACCTTGAATAAATGCTAGGATTCTTATCTATATTTTATCAAATGTCAAAATATGGTTTGTGACTGCATTTCCTTACACAACAATTTCACAAGATATACTAATAAGCACAAGAAGGTCAAGCCAAATGTATCTAAAAGTAACTCAGCTTACAAATTTTTAAGAAAAAGTTATCATTTTCTTAAATGAGAAATAAGAAAAAGGTTTATGAAATTGTCCTAACAAGAATCAAATATTATCCTTAAATGGTCCATAACTATCAACAAGCATAAAAGAAGTAAAGACTAGGAGGCTGGATAAAAACTGATCAATACTTGATACATAGGGAAAACTCTAAGAATCCCTGATTAAAATATGGAATACTGAAATGACTAAGTAATAACTTAGAAGTGACATAATTATATTTAGACATGCCATACCTAAGAACATCTATTTCATCTTTCAGGGCTCTTGTTTCCTCAGCAAGACTAGTCAATTCATCATTCCTATGTTGAAATTCAATTAACTGCTTTTCAAGTTCTTCACAGTGAACACGGTAATCATCTTTTGCAGCTTCGAGCCTTGCATAAAGAAAACAAGTATTTATAATGTAATTTCAATTATTTGTTTTCTTACTGAGATATGAGCTTAGCAAAACTTACTTCTAAAATGTTTTTTTGGATTCTGCATTCAAAAGAAGAAAAACTAAAGGAATAAGGTACTTTTCAGTTCTTGGTTTTAAAACAGACCTGAGAAGCAAATGATGTTCAGAATTTTCATTTTTACTTCTAAAACACTGAGCTTGGTTTTCTAGTTCAAACAGGAATTTTAATTTCAAAAGATGAAGAGAAAACGTATATATTAAAGTTATCCAAAAATATACATAGCGTGTAAAGCAGTAAAACATTAACTCTAAGTATAGACTATGATAAAGAATAAATACTTCAAAGCCTAGAGCAACAACAAAAACTAAAATGACAATACAGTAATTAAAATATTTTTAAAAATCTGATCAACTGAAAATAATGCAAAAAAGGAAGAAAAACAAACCTAAGACTAGATATAACAAATGAAAAACAGAAAATCGATAGATCTAAATACAGCCATGTCAAAAATTAGATAAAAGTCAAATGGACTGAACATACCAATTAAAAAGGCAGAGACTACCAGACTGGATAAAAAAAGCAAGGCTCAAATATATTTTAGTTACAAGAAACATTTAAAATATAAAGACACAATATATTAAAAGTGAAAAGATGAAAAAAAGTACCATGCAAACAGTAAGCAAAGAAAGCAGGGGTGGTTATAATAACATCAAAAAAATTTTTTAAGACAAAAAGAAAGAAAACTACAGGCCAATATCACTGATGAACATAGATGCAAAAATCCTCAACAAAATACTAGCAAACAGAATCCAACAGCACATTAAAAGGATCATACACCATGATCAAGTGGGGTTTATTCCAGGAATGCAAGGATTCTTCAATATACGCAAATCAATCAATGTGATACACCATATTAACAAATTGAAGGAGAAAAACCATATGATCATCTCAATAGACGCAGAGAAAGCTTTTGACAAAATTCAACACCCATTTATAATAAAAACCCTGCAGAAAGCAGGCATAGAGGGAACTTTCCTCAACATAATAAAGGCCATATATGACAAACCCACAGCCAACATTGTCCTCAATGGTGAAAAACTGAAACCATTTCCACTAAGATCAGGAACAAGACAAGGCTGCCCACTCTCACCACTCTTATTCAACTTAGTTTTGGAAGTTTTACACACAGCAATCAGAGAAGAAAAGGAAATAAAAGGAATCCAAATTGGAAAAGAAGAAGTAAAGCTGTCACTGTTTGCAGATGATATGATACTATACATAGAGAATCCTAAAGATGCTACCAGAAAACTACTAGAGCTAATCAATGAATTTGGTAAAGTAGCAGGATACAAAATTAATGCACAGAAATCTCTGGCATTCCTATACACTAATGATGAAAAATCTGAAAATGAAATCAAGAAAACACTCCCATTTACCACTGCAACAAAAAGAATAAAATATCTAGGAATAAACCTACCTAAGGAGACAAAAGACCTGTATGCAGAAAATTATAAGACACTGATGAAAGAAATTAAAGATGATACAAATAGATGGAGAGATATACCATGCTCCTGGATTGGAAGAATCAATATTGTGAAAATGACTCTACTACCCAAAGCAATCTACAGATTCAATGCAATCCCTATCAAACTACCACTGGCATTATTCACAGAACTAGAACAAAAAATTTCAAAATTTGTTTGGAAAAACAAAAGACCCTGAATAGCCAAAGCAATCTTGAGAACGAAAAACGGAGCTGGAGGAATCAGGCTCCTTGACTTCAGACTATACTACAAAGCTACAGTAATCAAGACAGTATGGTACTGGCACAAAAACAGAAATATAGATCAATGGAACAGGATAGAAAGCCCAGAGATAAACCCACGCACATATGGTCAACTTATCTTTGATAAAGGAGGCAGGAATGTACAGTGGAGAAAGGACAGCCTCTTCAATAAGTGGTGCTGGGAAAACTGGATAGGGACATGTAAAAGTATGAGATTAGATCACTCCCTAACACCATACACAAAAATAAGCTCAAAATGGATTAAAGACCTAAATGTAAGGCCAGACACTATCAAACTCTTAGAGGAAAACATAGGCAGAACACTCTATGACATAAATCACAGCAAGATCCTTTTGGACCCACCTCCTAGAGAAATGGAAATAAAAACAAAGATAAACAAATGGGACCTAATGAAACTTCAAAGCTTTTGCACAGCAAAGGAAACCATAAACAAGACCAAAAGACAACCCTCAGAATGGGAGAAAATATTTGCAAATGAAGCAACTGACAAGGACTAATCTCCAAAATTTATAAACAGCTCATGCAGCTCAGTAGCAAAAAAACAAACAACCCAATCCAAAAATGGGCAGAAGACTTAAATAGGCATTTCTCCACAGAAGATATACAGACTGCCAACAAACACATGAAAGAATGCTCAACATCATTAATCATTAGAGAAATGCAAATCAAAACTACAATGAGATATCATCTCACACCAGTCAGAATGGCCATCATCAAGAAATCTAGAAACAATAAATGCTGGAGAGGGTGTGGAGAAAAGGGAACACTCTTGCACTGCTGGTGGGAATGTGAATTGGTACAGCCACTATGGAGAACGGTATGGAGGTTCCTTAAAAAACTAAAAATAGAACTACCATATGACCCAGCAATCCCACTACTAGGCATATACCCTGAGAAAACCATAATTCAAAAAGAGACATGTACCAAAATGTTCGTTGCAGCTCTATTCACAATAGCCCGGAGATGGAAACAACCTAAGTGTCCATCATCGGATGAATGGATAAAGAAGATGTGGCACATATATACAATGGAATATTACTCAGCCATAAAAAGAAACGAAACTGAGCTATTTGTAATGAGGTGGATAGACCTAGAGTCTGTCATACAGAGTGAAGTAAGTCAGAAAGAAAAAGACAAATACCGTATGCTAACACATATATATGGAATTTAAAAAAAATGTCATGAAGAACCTAGGGGTAAAACGGGAATAAAGACACAGACCTACTTGAGAATGGACTGGAGGATATGGGGAGGGGGAAGGGTAAGCTGTGACAAAGCGAAAGAGAGGCATGGACATATATACACTACCAAACGTAAGGTAGATAGATAGTGGGAAGCAGCCGCAGAGCACAGGGAGATCAGCTCGGTGCTTTGTGACCGCCTGGAGGGGTGGGATGGGGAAGGTGGGAGGGAGGGAGATGCATGAGGGAAGGGATGTGGGAACAGATGTATATGTATGACTGATTCACTTTGTTATAAAGCAGAAACTAAAAAAAAAAAAAAAAAGAAATAGAGAATGGCTGCCATTCTCATCTTAAAAATATCATCAAAAGGTAATTGAAGAAGACGTACATACATACAATGGAATATTACTCAGCCATAAAAAGGAACAAAATTGGGTCATTTGTAGAGACGTGGATGGACCTAGAGACCATTATACAGAGTGAAGTAAGTCAGAGAAAAACAAATATCGTACATTAATGCATATATGTGGAATCTAGAAAAATGGTACAGATGAACCGGTTTGCAAGGCAGAAATAGAGACACAGCTGTAGAGAACAAATGTATGGACACCAAGGGGGGAAGGGGGTGGGTGGGATGAAGTGGCATATTGGGATTGACATATATATACTAATATATATAAAATAGATAACTAATGAGACCCTGCTGTATAGTACAGGGAACTCCACTTTGCTGTACAGTAGAAACTAACACAACATTGTAAAACAACTGTACCCCAATTAAAAAAAAAAAAGAAGGTGAAAAGAAAAGTATTACCAAAGATAAAGAGAGACAGTTCACAATAATAAAAGGGTCAGTTTATCAGAAAGACATATCATAAAGGTGTATATAAGTAAAAACAGAATTTTAAAATAGATAAAGCAAAAACTGACAGAATCAGAGATCCACAATCTATAATTATTGTCGAAAATTTTAACATCAGTCTCCCAATAAATGATAGAACTAAACAAAAATGTCAGTAAAAATACAGAAAAGATCTGAATAACACTGTTAACCAGTTTGATATAATTGATATTTACGATACAAGTCAGTCAAAAAAACAGAACACACATTCTTTGCAAGTACACATGGAACACTCACCACAATACAACATATGATGAGCAATAAAATAAGTATCATAAATATTAAAAGATTGAAGTCTCATGGAATATGTTCTCTAACCACAAGGAAATTAAATTAGAAATCAGACACAATACAAAGTCTGTAGAAAAGCCTTAAATATTTAGAAATTAAACAACACATTTCTAAATAATCCCCGAGTGAAAGAAGAAATCACGAGGGAAATTAGAAAATATTTCAAACTGAATAATAATAGAAACACAATCAATCAAATTTTGGGGACCCAGCTAAATCAGTGCTTAAAGGAAAATTTACAGCTTTAAAGGCTAATTTTAGAAATGAAGAAAGGCTTAAAATCAATCATCTAACTTGAAGAGACTAAAGAAAGAAGGGAAAATTAAATCCAAAGGAAGTAAAATAAATAAAGAACAGAGATCTAAAACTTACAGTATGGAAAGTTAATAAAGGATGTTTGAAAAGATTAATAAAATTGATGAACCTTTAGCAAGAGTGACCAAGAAAAATGAGAGAAAACACAAATTACCAGTATCAGGAATGAAAAAGGAAATATCACTACAGCTCCTACAGTCACTAAAGGGACAATAAATAGAATATTATGAACAACTTTATGCCAATAAATTCAACAACTTAAGTCAAATAAACATATACCTTGAAAAAAACAATTTAGCAAACTTACATAAGATGAAACAGAAAATCTGAAAAGCCCTATGACCATTACAGAAATTACATGTGCCATTAAAAGCCCTTTCACAAAGAAAACCACAGATCCAATTGTTTTACTGATAAATTCTATCAAATACTGAAGGAAAAAATAGTATCATTCTTACATAAACTCTTTCAGAAAATAGAGGAGGAGAGAATACTTCCTAATTATTCTATGAGACTAGCAAAACTCTGATAACAAAACCTGAAAGACATTACAAGAGAAAAAAGTTACAGACCAATATCTATTATAAAGACAGACACAAAAATACTTTCAACATATTAGCAAACCAAATCCAGTCATACGTATATAAGATAATAAAATATGACCAATTGGTTTTCCCTGGAATACAAGATTTTTTAACATTCAAAAATTTATCATATTAAAAGAGTGAAAAAGAAAAACCAAACCATCTTCTCAAGATACAGAAAAGTCATTTGACAAAAAATCAACACCAATTAATGATAAAACTTGTAGCAAGGCAGAAATAAAGGGGGAACTCCTCCAATCTGATAAAAAGCAAATTTAAAAACTCTACAGCTAGCTTCATAATTGACAGTACTTAATTGAACATTTTCCCCTAAGACCCAGAACAAAGCAAGATGTTTGCTCTTGCTCAAAACAAAGAAGATAAATACAAGGCAGAAATAATACAAGGAAGAGGTAAAGCTCTATTAATAAACAAGGTGACTGTAGATTCCTTAGGATTTTCTACTTCAATAAACAACTAGAAGAATCAGTAAGGGAATTAAGAAACTTTGCAAGACCGAAAGGTTTCAAAATACAAGACAAGTTTCAAGATACAAGATAAAAGTTTCAATATACAAAGATCAATTGTATATCTATATATTAGCAGTAACTTTTCAGAATAATGTTTTAATTGTGCTTGTAACAGCAAAAAAATTAAATATTTGGGAATAAAATTAACAGAAGACACACACAAAACTATGATGGAAACAACAAAACATTGCTAGAGAAATTAGACTTAAATAGACGAAGATACTACATTCACAGACAGAAATTCTCAATATGGTTAAGGTATCAATCACATACAATCCAAATCGTAATCACAAAAGGTTGTTTTTTTTCACAGAAACTGACTAAAAAAGCAAAGGATAGAATAGCCAAAACAAATTTTTAGAAGAAAGAACAAAGTTGGAATACTCACACTATCTGATTTTAAATGACTTACTCTAGAGCCATAGTGATCAAAATCGTGTCTTATAGGCATAAAGATAGAAAAACTGATCAATGGGAAAGAACTGAGTCCAGAAAATGACCCAAATTTTATGGTTGTATCATTTTTCACAAAGGTGCCAAAGCAATTTGACAGAGTAAAATAAATTTCTTCTCAGCTGGTGATATTGGAACAACTAAATACTCATAAGGAAAATAAAAATAAAGCTTCACATCCACACCTCACACTAGTTTCAAAAAATCATTTCAAGATGGATCACAGACCTAAATGTGAAAGTTAAAACTATAAAGAAAATAGTAGAGTGTATTTTCATGACAAGGGAGTAGACAAAGATTTCTTGGACAGTGCACAAAAAGCACTAATCTTAAAAATATTGATAAATCAGACTTCATCTAAGTTAAGAACTTTAACTCTTTCAGATACCATTTGAAAAATGAAAAGGCAAGCCACAGAATGGATGAAACATTACTACCTGTATATCTGACAAAGATTTTGTATCCAGAATATATATTTTTAAAACTCCTACAACTCAGTAATAAAGACAAACAACCCAATTTAAAAATAGGCTAGCAGGGCTTCCCTGGTGGCACAGTGGTTGAGAGTCTGCCTGCCGATGCAGGGGATACGGGTTTGTGCCCCGGTCTGGGAAGATCCCACATGCCGCAGAGCGGCTGGGCCCGTGAGCCATGGCTGCTGAGCCTGTTCGTCCAGAGCCTGTGCTCCGCAATGGGAGAGGCCACAACAGTGAGAGGCCCGCCTACCGGAAAAAAAAAAAAAAAAAAAAAAAAAAAAAGGCTATCAGTGTGAAGAGATGATTCACAAAGTAAGATATATTGCCAATAAGCACAAGAAAAGGGGCTTACCATATCATTAGTTATCAGGAAAATGCAAATTAAAGCCACAATTCAACACCCTTAACACATCCCCTGAGATAACTAAAATTAAAAAGCCTGATAAAGCCACGTTATGTTATACAGGCAGAGAAACTAGAGCAACCAACAGCAAACACTGCTGGTGGGAATGTAAAACAATATGAACACTTTGGGAAATGGTTTGCCAGTATCTTTTAACATTAAACACAGACATAATGTGTAACTCAGCAATATCAGTTCATTCATGTATTTGCCAACTAGAAATGAAAAAATATGTTCACAAAAAGTCTTATACTCCAATGTTCATACCAGTTTTATTTATATTAGCCAAAATCTGGAAACCCAAATGCCCATCTAAAGGAAAATGAATAAGCAAAATGTGTCATAATGAGAAATAATTCCATATAATGGAATACTACTCAGCAATAAAAAATAATGAACTACTGATATATTCAGCAACATTTGTAAATTTCACAAATATGCTGAGCATACGAAGCCAGTCATCAAAGAATTCATATTGCAATTCAATTTATAAGAACTTCTAGATGAGAGAAAACATATCTATGATGGAAAATAATCAGAAGAGTAATTACTCTCTGGGAGATAGGGATTGACTGGGAAGGGGAACTTTCTGTAGTGATAGAAATGATCTATCAAACAATACAAGTGTGAGTTACAAAAACGTATGCATTTGTTAAAACATGCCAAATTGTACTCAGTATTTATTCATTTCACAATATGCAAATGTCATCTTAAGAAAAAAGAACTGTAAACGTACTGAAGTCTAGTATTAGTTTGCTTTTTACAGAGGTATGGGTTAGCAATTCTTACTTCCTATGTGTTTTGGGATTGAGTAAATGAGAAAATGTACTGAGGAAAGTGGAAGCCAGGTTTCTCACTGTTGGAGAAGGGAGTTACAATATGGAAATGAAGAAAATCAGAATGAACCCTGAAGTCACTGGACTAAAATGGAAGATGATAAGATGAACTCATTGTTCATAATTGTAGGTATGAAAATAAGTGCAGATATGTGCATATACGCACGTGTGCGAACATGGACTGGTATGAATCTGTGCAAGCGTATTTCCTAGCTCTGTACACCAAGGTGGCTCAGAAGTAATGACAGAAAATTTCATCTGGAGCATAGGTCTTTGTTTCTAAATAACATTCTCCACTAAAAAGCAATCAGGGCTTCTTGGAGAAATGGATGATTCTAGAGTTGAGGAAGAATAAGAAGAGTCTGGAACATTTTGTTGTGCCAGTAAGTAAGAAAATACTCAAAGAAGGATAGCAACATGTTGAAATTAAAAGGTTTCTCAGTGGTCAAATCTGGGACAATTTAAACATCAAAACAAATGATGACAGTAATGGAACTATTGTCCATTGAATATCCATTACTATCAATAAATGGACCCCTTTACTAAATGCAATGCATGATCCTGGATTAGATTCTGAACCAAGAAAAAAATTACCTATAAAGGACACTGAAATAGCTGCTGGAATTTGAATATGATCTGTGGATTAGATAATGATATTGTATCAATGACCAATTCACTATTTTGATCACTATGCTGTGATTTATAAGAGAATATCTTTGTTCTTAGGAAATACATACTGAAGTATATAGGGGTAAAGGGGCACGTCTCCAATTTACTCTCAAGTGGTTCCAAAAACTAACATGTGTGTGTGTGTATATATATATATATATATATGATTATGTAAAGAGACTGTTAAAGCAAATGAAGAAAACTGTAAAACAACTGTCAAATCTGAATGAAAGGTATAAAGGAGCTCCTTATACTATTCTTGCAACTTTTTTGGTAAGTTTGAAATCATATCAAAATAAAGTAACAAGAACAAAAATACATACAGTACAACTGGAGCACCTACTCTCAAGGCCTTATAGTGCAAGGCTCAGTGGTAAGCACATAAGAGACAATCAATTTTTATTAAAGGTTAGAGGTACACTTTTTTAAAGGAGAAATATAAAAGCATCTTCTTTAGCTTAAGATTTACATTTTTTCCATTTATTATCAAGTTCCTTCTCCTATGTAAGAAACTCCCCCTTCTCCCCAGGCTTCAGCAATCACTCCTTTAAACTACTCTTGGACTTGCCTATGGCCTTCATTTGGCCCTTATCACACATTATTTTGAATTGTTTTGTTTTTTACATATGTATCCTACTTGGCAAACTGGACTGTTAGCCCTATGAGGGCAGGAACCACTTACGCCATTCAGTATTTTCAACAGTATTTTTAGGATACTAATCCTAAACATGCTTTGTAATGCTTAGAAATTAGTTGTTGATATTATGATTTTTTAGCAACTATTTTAATAAAACTGTATAAAATGATTTACACTACAAATGTTACCTGAAGTTTTCTTCCTGTAATTGTTCTAGTTGCAACTGTGCATGGAAATACTTTTTTGCAACCATTGTATTTGGATCATCAAAAGAGCCATCCAACTGGTCAAGTTTTTCATTCATCATCTCATTCTCAGAAACTAGTGAATTCTTTTCATCTTGAAGTGCTGTCACCTAAAAAACAAATACACAAACATAAGCATCAATGGCAAAAAAGCTTAGAATAAATCTGACCAAGCCATTAAATAGCTTGGTCAAGCCGACTAGATAATGTCTAAGAATCCTTAGAACTCTGGAGTTCTGGGTCTGGGAGATTTGGGTCAGAAGAAATCAACTTTCTTAATACAGAGAAAACAGAGTTACTACATATAAGAATATCTTTCAAATGTTATGCTTGCTTTAGTTCTGAGAAGAAAATGTTTCTAAGTCTCCAAAATCTCTAAATACCAATGAACTTCAAAAAATTAATTTGTTTCCCTTTTAGGTATAAATTTTTAGGATGCTGTTACCTAGTAAGCCAAAATATACACACATATATACAAAGTTACCATTTTAGGTTCCTGGTAGAAAATTATCAGTTACACATCACATCTTCAGGCAATAGGCACATTATTTGGTTAATGAATCAGTAATAAAAACCTGAATTGAAAGCAACTGCACACTGAAACTATTTAAAATGGATACAAACATGTAACTTTAGAATCACATCAACATCAGTACTTGATACATTTTTAATTGTATTTACATATTTATGTTAACAAGCATGATTTGCTCTCTCAGTTTTATTTCTTTTTCATTTAAAAACATCTTTAAAAATTTACAGCTGAGGCTGTGACCTTTTATAAGACTAGAAGTTTATGTGTGATTTTATTAAGATTAGTTTGAAAAAAGGTTGACCTCCCATAACTTATAGTATATTAATGCACAAGTTTGCTATTTATATTTTCAAAAGGTATAATCAATTCAGTCCATTTATGGGAATGGGACTACATATTGACACACCAAGCTAATAACAGGAAATTAAAATCAAATTATAGTCTTAAATACAGTGCAGGCAAGTTACACTGTCCTCCAAATGAGGAACACAAACAAAGGCTGGGAAACTGTTCCCAGACAGACTAGGAGGAAACAGTTTCTCTTCCTAAATTCTCTTCCTAAATTCAGTGCATGCATCCGTTCTTGTCATGCAAGCAGTCTAGTGACTATGACCTGTCATGTACAATCCTAAGTGTTTGGGATACAAAAAAGAATGAGAGGTTGTGCCCTTTTAAGATCGCTACAGCAGAAATGTAAACAATTACACGACAGAAAATGTGGTGCTTTGGTGGAAGTATACTATGGGGGGTTGGGGGCCCACAAAGAAAACATTATGTTGTTCTAGCTTGAAGGTAGGGGCTGTTGTAAAAAGACTGGTAGAGGAGAAACAATACCCTGTCTTCAAACTGGGTAAGAATCCCCTGAAGAAGGGAGAGAATCATGGGCAAACTTAGTTTTCAATACCTAGTGGGTAACCAACCTTGTTCCTATCCATGCTTTACACTGTGGTTCTAGAGCCACCTTTATCACAGATATGAAGGAGGGGGGTATTAAACATGCGAATTCCTTGGACCCATCCCAGATGGGTGACTTAAGAGTGTCCAGTGGTGGTTCCAGGCATCTCTTTTAACAAGATGCCATGGTGATATTTTGTTTAGGTTCACTCTGTACCTGCCTCTGTCCCTTTCTGTTTCTGTCTCTGTCTCTCTCTGAGCTATTTAAAAGAGACAGAAAGTTCAAAAAGCTAAAAAAGAAAAAAAAAAGCTCAAAAATAATACTCATATTCTCACATCACTCAGACTTAATATTTTTATCATAATTGTTTATTTTAAAAATTAAAATATAAAGTAAACTTCTATAGCTGGAGTCCTCTTTATCACGTTGTGCCCAGTTGCACATACTTTGTAGACACCTTAAGTTTGAAAATCACTGCCTCATTGAATCTTACACAATGCTGGGTAAAAGTATGCTTTTCTCTAACATACTAGAAGCAAGAATAACCAGTCTCTGTTACTGCAGTAACTGAAGTAGTGTTACCTACTGCTGCCAGGTGGTATGAATAAGGACTGGGAAAGGCAGGTAAAGCGTGATTGATAAACCCGTCCTAACTTGCCCCAAGGCCCCATAATCATCTTGGACCAAAGCTATGTGAAAGTTTCTCAAAACTTTACATCAAATTCTCACGTGGATTTTTTTCTTTCTTTTTTTAAAGTACGCATAATCAGGCCTTACTCCTGACTTAGTGAGTCATAATTTCAGTTGTCCCAGTATCTATAGCCATAATTTACACAGAACTCACACAGATCTTGATTTAAATGGATCGAGCTTCATCACCAGACCTTTCACTACAGAATCTCCTCTGTTCTTGCATTCTTTATTCTGATGAAAACATGTTTGCTAACTGGATTGTGTCAATGAGCAGTTTTTTTTCAAGAAGGGGAGTTTGCACCTGCACTCCTCAGTTAAGGCTGTTTCCCTGCCTCAGCATTTTGTGGATATTGCTCCTCTATATTCTGGCATGGAAGTTGTAGGGGAGCCTGATTTTCTTATCTTTGTGGGTGATTTACCTTTTCTACTTGACTGACTGAGTTGTTTTTCCTGTATTCTTGACGTCTGATAGCTTAACTAGGGTAAGGCTTGGTGTTAAACAATATTCACTGATTTGTTTCTATCTAGCTGCAATTTCCTTTTAAATCTTCACTTTGTTGTCCTACCACCTAGTCTATTCTATTGATGCGTTCTTATGAAATTGTAATACTAAATGAAGTGAAAGTTATTTTCCAAGCTTGGCTGTTGTCTTTTACATGCTCTTATCTGTTTTTGGTTTTAGTCTGTAATGTTCACAGAGATGTCATGCTTCGATTCTTTTCATCTAGTTCATGTTTTGTGGGCAGTTAAGATACCCTGTTTGTTCTGGCATAGTGTTGAAGACTTCTTGGACACCCTTTCCACTGTAAGCCATGGCCCAGTATGTTCTCCCCTCTGGGTAATAGTTGGGACAGTTTTCTCTCCACCTCTCTATATAGCCTTGTGAATGGTCAGGGAAGACAGTGGTGGGGGGCACGCATGGGGGCAGCTGAGACAACAGGCAATCTTTTTATAATACCTGGGCTAGGCTCTCACTTCTGAGGTTTAAGTACTTCATACCAGGGTGGTGAGAAGTATATTCCATTCCCATGGAGAAATTCCTTTGGGCATCAGACTGTTTCCCCAATTCAGTGTGTGGCCCTACAGCCTTTGTTCCTATCAGAAAGAGTCAGGCCCTTAGTTTCTTCTTAGCCATCATTTCCACTCTTCCCCAGTCCAAAGAAAATGAAGGACTCATAGCATGAACTTCCTTCTGATTGGGTAAATTACTGTGAGAAGTCTCAAGATTTTTGTTGATTCCCCTGCATGGGCTGGGGATGAAGGAAGAACAGCAGGTTCCTGCCGTGCAGCACCTCTGTCAACATCATATGCCTGCTTCTTTCCTTGATTACTAGCTTTTAATTTAACTTCATTAGGTTATGCCTTTTTGTTTGTTCACCTGCCCTTGGTGAATTTCTTTGCAGCTTATTTTTCTTTTTTGGTTCATTTGGTTGGGTATTAAAAAAGAATTCCCCCCAAATTTTAGAATCACTCTAAAGTAACATATGATTAAAAGTAAACATTCTTCAAAAATAATTTTCCTTATAAAATTGGGGTATGTATCATATACACCTGTGTGAAATTCATATTGTTAAATTAATTATTTTTGTTTTGATTATACGCAGTTTTGATTCTATTCATTTCACATGTGTAGCAGATAGTTGAAGGTTGACTCTACTTTGATACTGGAATTAAAATGCCAAAACTTGGGATGTCTACACTTTTCAATTAAAATCAGATCATCACATACTCTCCATCACATGTTATTACAAACACTGAAATGTTTTAACACAGAATTTTGTGTTCTTTTTTATTTTATTTTTTTTTTTGCGGTACGCGGGCCTCTCACTGTTGTGGCCTCTCCCGTTGCGGAGCCCAGGCTCCGACGCACAGGCCCAGCGGCCATGGCTCACGGGCCCAGCCGCTCCGCGGCATGTGGGATCTTCCCAGACCGGGGCACGAACCCGTGTCCCCTGCATTGGCAGGTGGACTCTCAACCACTGCGCCACCAGGGAAGCCCTGTGTTCTTTTTTGAATAAGAATTTCTCAGAAAACTGTACAGAGGTCCTACATGAGACTGGTAATACCTGAATGATTCAATCCTCTATTCTTTATATGAGGTATTCTGGAGAGAGGATATAATCTTACTTGAAAATAAAACATCTCTGATGCTGTGCACGTCTGTGCGTATATGTGATGATATACATGCAAGGTGAGTGTGGTTAGGAAAGAAAAAAGGAGAAAAGGTAGATGTTCTCATAATTTTGAGACACTAGCTTCGTTCAAATATAAACACTGGCTTTGTTCAAACACAGAGGAGTGATATTTAAAGATGACGTTAGAAGATCTGGATTCCAGTGCTGTCACTGCGCTACGCAGCTGAGCCACCCTGACCAAATCACTTCTCGTTTCCTCATTTGCAGACCCTTGAACGTTAGAAATATTACCCAGCCCTATCACTTTAGATATTTATCTCATCAAGCAAGGATAATGCTACCACAACCTTTGTTCCTTGTCCTCACACTTTTCAGAGAGTCAATTATTTATGTAGCTCATTATTTGAATGAAAAGTGCAATTTACATACAGCATAATATGATGGTACATTTAAATCTTTGTATAATTTTTCGAGACTTATTGCATTATTTTCACATAACAATAATAACAATACATGCAAACATATACACAGCCCTTATGCGCCAGGCCCTGCTTTAAGTGCTTTATGTATATTAATTCATTTAAATGTAATTATCACTCTGGGAGATATATACTATTAACACATCATTTCTCAAAAGAGAAATATGAAGTATAGAGAAATTAAGCAATTTGCCTGAGCATATACAACCAGCTAGTAACATAACCAGGTTCTGAATGTAGGCAGCCTGGTTTGACAATCTACTCCTTTAACTGTTAACTACTGTCTCTCATGCCAAGTTTATTTTGCTAACACGTATGTGCATATGAACCCAAGAATTACATACATGTGTTCATATACACATACATGTTAGCAAAACAAACTTGGATCTCAAATTTATTGGGGGTCAAGCCCTTCTAAATATTTCCATAAAGGACCCTACTTAATATTCATACCCTATAAAGTAGATACTTTAGTTTCCCCTTTTTACAAAACAAACTAAGGCGTCATCTAAGCAGTTGAAATTCTGCAATTAGAATGACCCTCTCAATGAAGTAGTTAAGCAAACAATTTTCAACTCTAAAAGAAAAATTATAAAGTTCATGTTTGAAGAGTCAAGCCTATAACAGACCCTTTCAATGGTCCCTCCATAAAGTGAAACCCAACCTCCAAAACACTTTACTAATTAATTAATTAAAATAAGACTCCTGTAAATTTAAAGAGGAAATTATTCTTCGATCCATACCTGCATGTCTAGTTCTTGGCATCTTTGCCTCAGTTCTTCTTTTTCTGCTAGTGCTTCCTGAAGTTCTTCCAGGGCCCTTTTAAGCTGAAATGGAAGATGTCCTAACTCTTAGTAAATCACATTTTGAAACAAATTGAAAAATATACTTTTATCAAAACACATATATACACTGATGTCGGAAATGCTTTTAAAATTTACCTATTAACAAGTAGTAATATGTTGTTTTTGTGTAAATAATATCAACAGAGTCTCATTAACATTTAAGGCTAAGGTCCCACGGAAATAAAATTTTATGTAAATCTTTGTGAAATATTTAAAACAGAGTATTAGAGGATGAACTGTTTATTTTTATCACAGAAAAAAATTTAGAGCACAGCATGTTTACATTTAAATAAAATTTTTATAGAAAAAAATTTTTTTTAATTTGAAATACTTCTTGAGATGGCTGGTGACACTCATGAAAGTCAGATGTCCAAAAATATAACAGGAAAAGTATTTGATGCATTTACCTCGTCTCTTACTCTTCCCCTTATAACCCAGACTGGGTTATACAGAGGAGGAGTGTGCCTTTTCCTCCATGTAAAACAACTGTGTAAAACAACCAGGGAAAGAAGGCTTGAGTACAGGACCTTTGAGTTAATTCTTCAGTATTAGAGGAAAGCAACTGTGACAAAAATCATATTTCCTTATTAGGTAAATTAGAATTCAGCAGAATTTTTAAGTACTATTTAATTATGTAACTATACAGAATGGGCCACATATGTATTAACAAATGTCAGGAAAGTTTAATGCCACTCACCTCTTCAAACATGATCATTAAAAACTCTGGAGATGTACACTACTTGCATTCATGAAGGAATGCATAATAGTCAATTAAGATTTTATAGGAGAATAAACTAAATTTCATGGAAGAAAATAATCTTGTATGTGGTCTCCTATGTAAGCCTTTAAGATAGTAATTGACAAAGGAACTCTATCACTGTTTGCAACATTTTCCTCACATACTAAAACACTCACCTGTTGCTCTAATTCTCCAACAGCATCATTTGTAGGAGAGCTCACTATTTCTTTACTCATCAACTAGAATTAAAATAGTAAAATTAAGTACAATAAAGTAAGACTTACACAGTAAAAAATATGTTTACTTGAAAGGACAGTAAAATGCTTTATGTTTAATTTTTCCTTGCCTTAATTTGATGATGCTTGTATTATTCAAATAAAAAATGAATAGAGGTTTAACCTAAATAACACAATGTTCAAGCATTACATTAGTGAGGACATAAGTAAAATGTGCTTGAAATATTTAGATATATTTAAAATACTAATATACTGAAAAATTATAATCCAAGTTCTAAACAATGAATTACTAAATAAAACTGAACACATCACATAATAAAAAAAAATATTTTTCCGTAACATGAATTGGCACTTTAAAACTAGAGCTTTAAATGAGTGATGTGGCAAAATTCCTAATTTGAGAAGTCATTTTAAAAGTAGGAGTTACAATTATATGAAACAAAAAAGGATCCTGTAAAATAACTTTCCTGCATATGAAAGGCAGATTTACGCATAGTGATGTTTTGAATTCAAACCAGCAATGCAAACTCAGAGTATACACACTTCTAAAGTCCTAGATGCTGTCTCCCTCTAAGTCATGCCTCTTCCAAACTATGTTTTCCTCACTAACCCTTCACTCAACTTTCCCTCAGGCCTCCTCTTCACTTGACTTCAGCTCAGCCTTTTGTTCTGATTTTAAGAATGAACATGCACCGAATGAATTCTGAATCTCTATGGTACAACTCAGATAACTAGACTGGCTTGAATCCAGGTTATCTGGCTCTGAAACCTAATTTTCACTATATTTGCTCACAGTTCTAACATTCTGATAATGCATATGAGATACATACACACACACACACTTTAAAATTTCAGAAAAGATTACTCTACCTGGCAGAAAAAAAGAGAAGTTATAAAACTCCTAACTGGGAAGAGGCTATTTATCCTGCTTAGTTGAAGTTATTTAAAGGAAACTGACAATGTTAATTTAATTTTTAAAATGCAGAGGTACTACAATTGGGCTTGAAGTCCTTCTAAGAAATTTTTGGGGAAAATAAAGAAGGGACGACACAACAGCCAAAGATAAGTAAACCTACTATAAAGGGCTCGTTTATACAGCAATGCAATATATATCCATAAAATCTATGTGAACAGTTTTATATAATTTGGTTTAGGATTTTCATACATATGTGATCATGATATAGCTTACCTCTTGAATAGCAGTCATGACTACATGTTGAACAGACTCTTCCAGTGTCATTATATTTTGAATATGTTCTATGATTTAAAAAAAAAATCAGATCTGAAAAAACCCTACTCTTTACCCACAGAAATCTATTCATTCAATTAACATAAAAATTCATTACACATAATTTTTATGCAAGTATATTATTTTACCACAAAAAATATGTCCATGGTAAACAAATAAGCAGAACTGAAAATATTCATAAGAATATCTATAAATGTTTTAAAGAAAATCCCTAATTTTCTGACAAGGAAGAAAAAAAGAAGAAATTGCAATTAATGTTAAAACAATTATGACAATTTCTTTCCTCTTGTTAAATATTCAGTATTATGAGATGAATTCACATGTACAGGTATACCACAGAGATAGTACAAGTTCAGTTCCAAACCACCCCAATAAAGCGATTATCACAATAAAGTGAGTCACATGAATTTTTTAGTTTCCCAGTACATATAAAAGTTATATTTACACAATACTGGAGTTTATTAAGTGACAATAGCATTATAACTAAAAAAACAACGTAAAAACCTTAATTAAAAAGTACTTTATTGCTAACAAAATGCTAACCATCATCTGAGACTTTAGTGCGTGGTAATCCTTTTTACTGGTGGAGGATCTTATCTTGATGTTGATGGCTGCTGACTGAATAGGGTGGTGGTGAAAGCTGGGGTGTCTGTGGCAATTTCTTAAAATAAGACAACAGTGAAGTCTGCCATGTCAATTGACCTTTCCTTTCACAAACAATTTCTCTGTAGCATGCAGTGCTGTTTAATAGCATTTACCCACAGTAGAACTTCTTTCAGAATTGGAGTCCATCCTCTGAAATTCTGCTGCTGCTTCATCAACTAAATTTATGTAATTTCTAAATTCTTTATTGTCATTTCAACAGTCTTCATAGCATGTTCACCAGGAGTAGATTCCATCACAAGAAACCACTTTCTTTGCTCATCCATAAGAAGCGACTCGTCTGTTAACATTTTCTCATGAGATGGCAGCAATTCAGTCATACCTTTAAGCTCCACTTCTAATTCTAGTTCTCTTGCTATTTCTACCACATATCCAGTTACTTCCTCCACTGAAGTCTTGAACTGCTTAAAGTCATGTA
The DNA here is from genome assembly GCF_964341445.2 of Mesoplodon mirus. Taxonomy (NCBI): domain Eukaryota; kingdom Metazoa; phylum Chordata; class Mammalia; order Artiodactyla; family Ziphiidae; genus Mesoplodon; species Mesoplodon mirus. The sequence continues at coordinate 54,153,959 of NC_138978.1, read as the reverse complement.
TGAGAGTTGGAATCAGTTTTTTCCAAACTCCTGTTAATGTTGATATTTTGACCTCTTCCCATCAATCACTTATGTTCTTTTTTTTCCCCTCAAGGGAAACATTCCTTTGTTTTTAAAAAGTTTTTATTTTACATTGGAGTATAGTTGAGTTACAATGTTGGTTCATTTCAGGTGTACAGCAAAGTGATTCAGTTATACATACACATATATATTCATTCTTTTTCATATTCTTTTCCCATATAGGTTATTACAGAGTACTGAGTAGAGTTCCCTGTGCTATAGAGTAGGTCTCTGTTGATTATCCATTTCATATATGGTAGTGTACATATGTTAATCCCAACCTCCTAATTTATCCCTCCCCACTACCTTTCCCCTTTGGTAAACATAAGTTTGTTTCCTAAGTCTGTGAGTCTGTTTCTGTTCTGTAAATAAGTTCATTTGTATCATTTTTTAGATTCCACATATAAGTGATATAATATGCTATTTGTCTTTCTCTGTCTGATTTACTTCACTCAGTATGATAATATCTAGGTCTATCTATGTTGCTGTAAATGGCATTCTTTCATTCTTTTTTATGGCTGAGTAATATTCCATTGTATATATGTACCATATCTTCTTTATCCATTCATTTGTTGATGGACATTTAGGTTGCTTCCATGTCTTGGCTATTGTACATAGTGCTGCAATGAACACTGGGGTGCACGTACCTTTTCAAATTATGGTTTTCTCTGGATATATGCCCAGGAGTGGGATTGCTGGATCAAATCTATTTTTAGTCTTTAAAGGAGCCTCCATACTGTTCTCCATGGTGGCTGTACCAATTTACATTCCCACCAACAGTGTAGGATGACACAAACAGATGGAAAGATATACCATGTTCTCAGATTGGAAGAATCAATACTGTCAAAATGACTATACTACCCAAGGTGATCTACAGATTCAATGCAATCCCTGTCAAAATACCAATGGAATTTTTTGCAAATCTAGAACAAAAAAGCTTAAAATTTGTATGGAAACACAAAGACCCCGAATAGCCAAAGCAATCTCGAGAAAGAAGAACAGAGCTGGAGTAATCAGGCTCCCTGACTTCAGACTATACTACAAAGCTACAGTAATCAAAATTGTTTGGTATTGGCACAAAAACAGAAATATAGAACAATGGAACAGGATAGAAAGCCCAGAGATAAACCCCCACACCTATGGTATATTAATCTATGACAAAGGAGACAAGAATATACAATGAAGAAAAGACAGTCTCTTCAATAAGCGGTGCTGTGAAAACTGGACAGCCACATGTCAAAGAATGAAATTAGAACATTCTTTATCATCATACACAAAAAAAAACCTCAAAATGGATTAAAGACTTAAATGTAAGACTGGATACTATAAAAACTCTTAGAGGAAAACACAGGCAGGACAATCTTTGACATAAATCACAGCAAGATCTTTTTTGATCCATCTCCTAGAGTAATGAAAATAAAACCAAAAATAAACAAATGGGACCTAATTAAACTTAAAAGCTTTTACACATCAAAGGAAACCATAAACAAAATGAAAAGACAACCCACAGAATGGGAGAAGATATTCGCAAACAATGCAACCGACAAGGGATTAATCTGTAAAATATACATACAGCTCATGCATCTCAATATCAAATAAACCCCAAACAAGCCAATCAAAAAATGGGCAGAAAATCTAAATAGACATTTCTCCAAAAAAAGACATACAGATGGCCAAAAAGCACACGAAAAGATGCTCAACATCACTAATTATTAGAGAAATGCAAATCAAAACCACAATGAGTATCACCTCACACTAGTCAGAATGGCCATCATCAAAAAGTCTACAAACAATAAATGCTGGAGAGGATGTGGAGAAAAGGGAACCCTCTTATCACCTATGTTCTTAATGGCATCTACAATAGTAAATCTTTTCCAGAAAGTTTTCAATGTACTTTGAAAACCAGATCCATCAGAGGAATCACTATTTATGGCAGTTATAGCCTTACAAAATGTACTTCTTAAATAGCAAGACTTAAAAGTTAAAATTACTTCTTGATCCATGAATTGCAGAATAGATGTTTTGTTAGCAGGTATGAAACCAACATTAATTTTGTTGAACATCTCCATCAAAGCTCTTGAGTGACCAGATGCTTTGTCAATGAGCAGTAATGTTTGAAAGGAATGCTTCTTTTTGTGAGAAGCAGGTCTCCACAGTGGGCTTAAAATAGTCAGTAAACCATGCTGTAAACAGATGTGCTGTCACCCAGCCTTTGTTGTTCCATTTTTAACACAGGCAGATTAGATTTAGCATAGTTCTTAAGGTCCTAGGATTTCCAGAATGATAAATGAGCACGGGCTTCAACTCTGTCACCATCTACCTTAGCAAGAGAGTCAGCCTGTCCTTCAAAGCCAGGCATTGACTTTTCCTAGCTCTCTATGAAAGTCCTAGATGGCATCTTCTTCCAATAAAAGGCTGTTTTGTGTACACTGAAAATATGTTCTTTAATATAGTGGCCTTCATTAATTATCTTAGCTACATCTTCTAGATAACTTGCTGTAGCTTCTACATCAGTACCTGCTGCTTCACCTTGTACTTTGATGTTCTGGAGATGGCTTTCCTTAAACCTCATGAACCAACCTCTGCTAGCTTCAAACTTTTCTTCTGCAGTGTCCTCATCTCTCTCAGCCTTCACAAGATTGAAGTCAGAGCCTTGCTCTAGATTAGGCTTTGGCTGAAGGGAATGTTGTAGCTGGTTTGATCTTCTATCCAGACCACTAAAATGTTCTCCCTATAAACAATAAGACTGTTTCGCTTTCATATCATCGGTGTGTTATTATACCAGCACTTTTAATCTCCTTCAAGAACTTTTTCTTCATACTCACAATTTGGTTGTTTGGTGGAAGAGGCCTAGATTTTGGCCTCTCGTCTTTCGGCATACCTTCCTCATTAAGCTTAATCATTTCTAGATTTTGATTTAAAGTAAGAGATTGGGACCCTTCCTTTCACTTGAACATGTAGAGGCCACTGCAGGGTTATTAACTGGCCTAATTTCAATATTATTGTGTATCAGGGAGTAGGGAGGCCTGAGGAAGGGAGAGAGATGGGGAAATGGCTGGTTGGTGGAGTGGTCAGAACACATACAACATTTATAACATTTACTGATTAAGTTTACCATGTTACTATGGGTGCAGTTCATGGTGCCTCAAAACAATTACAATAGGGCTTCCTTGGTGGCGCAGTGGCTGAGAATCTGCCTGCCAATGCAGGGGACACAGGTTCGAGCCCTGGTCCAGGGAGATCCCACATGCCACGGAGCAACTGGGCCCGTGAGCCACAACTACTGAGCCTATGCGTCTGGAGCCTGTGCTCCACAACAAGAGAGGCCGAGACAGTGAGAGGCCCACGCATCGCGATGAAGAGTGGCCCCCGTTCACCACAACTAGAGAAAGCCCTCGCACAGAAACGAAGACCCAACACAGCCAAAAATAAATAAATAAATAAATTTAAAAAGCAATTACAATAGTAACACCAAAAAGCACTGATCACAGATCACCATAATAAATATAATAATAATGAAGAAGTTTGAAATATTGTGAGAATTACAAAAATGTGGCACAGAGACATGAAGTGAGCAAATGCTGTTGGAAAAATGGTGCTAATAGATTTGTCGGACATAGGGTTGCCACAAACCTTCAATTTGTGAAAAACACAATAAAGCAGAGCTCAATAAAACAAGGTATGCCTGTATTCAGTGAACTCTTAAGATCTAAGCTCAGAAAGTTTTATTTATCACCTACTTAGTTCATTTCAGGAAGGTTTTCAATGAAGAGACTTATACAGCTTCCTGCAAACACCTGCTCAACATTCACCAAATCTCACCTTAAGGAGATTCTTATACCTTAACACACACTCACACACACACACACACACAGTGTGGGAGTGCAATAAGTTGATTCTGTCACAATTAGAAGTGATGAATCATGAGAAAGAGTTTTTCCTGTATTCGCAGGTTTAGATCAACAGCAACTGTATGTTCTCCACCTAAAACAATTTTCCAAAAATTTTAAGGATTTATTATTTTCTAATGCTTTTATTGTTTTAATGATACTTTTGGAAGACTTCTAAAAGTTCTCTAAATCTCTCTTTTATTTGTGAAGCCAATTACTGGAAAAAAACTCTGATAGATTCTGGTATGCACCCGACCACTAAATTCTATGGTTGTGTGTGTGTGTCGGAGGGGGAAGAATTAACTAGATGAGGCACAAGCAATGGAATGATTTCTTTTAACTGGATTTGTTGGATAATGGAGTGTTTCAAGTCTACTGAAACCTTCATAAAATTTTTCTCTTTCCACACCAAGATAAACAGGGTACTGTTAACCAAATTAGTTAATTCTTTCAAGATTAAGACTGCTGCAATACCTTTGAATCATTTTGAAAATCAATTCTCACTGAAAAGTATAAATATGTGGGAGGTGGTTTATATTATGGATGTGTTTTGGTTTTACATTTTAATTAAATTACTACAAGTTTTTTTCCATTTATCTGCTCACTCCTAAAAATTGAGACCCCAGACACATACCTCCAAAAATAAATCCAATTAGATAATCCTGACTTTCTAAATAATGAAAATTAAACTATTTCTTTATATTTATTACTTGCTAAACTTTTATTTATATACCCAGGAATTGAGCCTCCTTTTAAAGATCTGAGGTAAAAATTGCTAAGTTATGCTTAAAACTAAATTATGAAAATACTACATATTATATGAATATTTATAGGATGCAACAAAACTTAAGGGAAAATTATAGCTTAAAACAGCAATTATAGCTTAGAATAGAAAGAACTGATTAACTCATAATAGAAGCAATGAGATAACAGAATAGATATTAAATAGTACAAACAAAATGAATCAAAGCCCAAAGATGGTTCTCTGAAAAAGACTATTAAAACCAACAAACATGCTAAAGTTAAGCAAAAAGATGTTATAAATAACCAGTAATTGAAATAGAAACAAAGCATTAAATAGAAAAATAAAAAGGATCACAGTAACAGAAAATTGGTAATTCATAAAAGAATTACTATTTGTCAATTTGTAGTTAAAAATTTATAGAAGTTTTCACTTTCCACAAGAAAACGTTTCTTACTTTCATTAAACAAAACAAAACAACAGAAACACCCTAATATAGAGACCTTTGACATTATCTATGAGAAATAAAAGCCTATGGAGAAGTACTGACTTGACCTAGAAAAAAAACAGCCAGTTAACAATAGAGATGGACTAATATGAAAGTTTTCTGATACCCAAACCCTTTCTTATGATAAACTATAGCTGATTCCATGTGTTTCATTTTTCTCCTTCCTGGATTGATTCTTACTGAATTTATCTTGTCTCATATGTTCTCTTCATTAGTTAGATAACACTGAATGTGTTTTCTAAGGTTCTGACTTAAAATGTTTTAAAAACTTCAGCACCCAACATTCTTTTATGAAGGTGATGTCCTAAGGCCAATTTTGGATGAGCATGCAAAAAACATCAGCATCAAAAATGTCATCACCCAGGGCTTCCCTGGTGGCGCAGTGGCTGAGAGTCCGCCTGCCGATGCAGGGGACACGGGTTCATGCCCCGGTCCGGGAGGATCCCACATGCCACAGAGTGGCTAGGCCCGTGAGCCATGGCTGCTGAGTCTGCGCGTCCGGAGCCTGGGCTCCGCAACGGGAGAGGCCACAACAGTGAGATGTCCGCGTACCGCAAAAAAAAAAAAAAGTCATCTCCCAGACTGATGCAAGTCCCTCAAGGAAGTAGACCTTGGTCTGTTCAGTTCACATTTTATTCATTACATTCAACCAAAAATGTTCTTTTTGTACTCAGCAGGATATGGACCACTGTGTTCATATATACCAACATAGCACACCAATTCCATTTATATTATCTTTATCTGGAGGATACTTTGGAAGCATTCTTCTGAAAAGAGCAGAATATCATCTGAAGAAGCCTGTATTATAATTTAGTAGCTGCATAATCATTTATGAAAATCTGAATCAACCTAAGGTTCTGTCTCTCACATGTTAAAGAGATAATGTATCAAATAAATAAGTACAATTTTTATTGAATATCCACTAAGTCCTAAGCATTGATTAAATTAACCTAATTAAAGTACATTTTATTTAGCCACTGAATACGAATCTCAGAATCCAGGTACAGTTAGGATACTGAAGATTTATAGCTTTTTAATGACAGAGCTGTGCTCAAATTCAGATCTTCTGGCTTACATTTCAGTGTGCTTTCCACCAATCTACAACAGTACATTTTTATGCGATTTCCTATAACAATGTAGGTTGTCTTTAGAAAGTAGATATCCTCAAATGATTGAAATTCACTTACCTTGCTTCTTTTCACAGTTGACAGCACAACCTAAAATAAGCTGGAGCAACCTCCCAAGCTCCACAGAATCTGAACATTCAGTTATTTGGTTTAAATCAGGGATAAGTTCTTCAGAAATCTGTTGTCCCAAAAACTGCAGTGTTGAAAATAAATTAGATCACTCATTTTTGTAGGCTACAGAGAACTGACTACATTGAATTATTACAAGGAAAATAAATTATAAATAGGTTCATGAAATGACTCAGATAAATTAACAAATGATAAACCCACAATTATTGACTAAAACCAGTTAGTAAAGTTCAAGCAACCTCCCAAAATTTTGAGAGCCAACCAAAAGCAACTAAAATGGTTTTATAACAAATATCCTTCACCCCACTGTCAGAGAGAGGAACTGTTTAAGAAGCCCCTGGCCTGATCTATTATGATAAAACTTATGCCTTTCCATAAAAAAATAAACAGACTTAAGTCAAAGAAAATTCATAATATTTTGATACATGTTCAATGAACAGAGAACCACAAAATAAACCAAATGAACAACAAATCTAATGGATTAATCTTTCCTGGCTCTATCTTTTTTTCTTTTAAGATTGTTTTTTTCTTTTTTCTTTGGCTGTGCCATGCAGCTTGCAGGATCTTAATTCCCTGACCAGAGATTGAACCCTGGCCCTGGGAGAGAAAGTGCCAAGTCCTAACCACTGGACTGCCAGGGAATTGCCAAGACTGTTTTTTTCAAGAAACTAAAAAGTATTCTTGCCATTAAAAAAAAAAAAAAAAAACTTCAAAATGAGTTTTAGGCATTAATGAATTGAAAAATTTTAGTTCTAAAATTATTTGCAAGAAACTACAAGTTCAACTGTATGAAAACTTTAAAAAGTAAAAACAAAATCCTTTAATGGCAAAACCAAACCAAAAGCTTTTACACGTTAAGCAATAAATTTTCTTATATCAAATAATCCTGCTAGAGAACTTCTTAAGATGCTGAATAAGAAAAACAAATCACTTGAATAATGCATTATCTAATGTGACTTTAATACTACTTTTATTTTGCATTTTTTTCCCAATTCACTTGCACAAGCATAATTTCATAGTATGTCTTTGCTGTTATTTACATTGGAAAGAAATATCAAAACAATGCTTTAAATAGAGAAGTACTTTAATTTAGTTATAAGGTCTACTTTATAGCACTGCATAAAATCAAATTATATAAAGATGAAAGTAATTTTATTTGAGAAAAAAATCAACTTAAAGAGTATCAATATAGAAACATTATTTTACAAATCAATATATTACTTTTTAGCCCCTTTATGTTAACAAAATTTGAGTGTTCTAAAAATGGAAAAATCATAATATATTTCAATTATGAATTATATACCAGTAAAATGTTATAAACAAAAAGCCAAGTCATTTTTCAGTGTCAATATAATTATCACAGAGTATTTTATATTTGAACAAAGTCAGATGATTTTCATACCTCATTGTAATAACCCATAATTCCTTGAAGTACCTTCTTTAAATTACTAGCCTAATGGAGGACAAAAAAGAAATAAATTATTTATTAACAATGAAAGAAAATATGTCAAGGTGAAATACAATAAAACCTTCCTGATAAAAATGACAACAAAAACATATTTTAGAGTTCTATAAATACAAATACATGGTTTTTAAATATCAAAGCTTTATTCAGAGTTTGATTAAAGAAAAAATGTCTTCTTCCTTAGATAGTTGAACCAGAATGATTGTATTTAAAGTGAGCCACAACGAATTCAAGTACCAACTTAAAAGATTTAGCTATGAGCATGTCCACCTTCAGTCATGAGTGAGTAACTGGATCTAGACTTACTCTCCACCACAAACAACTAGAAAACAGGACAAAATACAAGGATTATTGTTTTCACGCTTTAGCCAAAAGACAATATAGAACTCTAATTTCTAAGAGAAGGAAAACAAAAAAGATGAGCCCTACACTAGTCTAAGACTTCTCTCTAGAGGCAATTTTCATACCATAGCACAGGAAGGTGGAAACAAAACAAAGCCTGGGAGTCGCAACTGAAAGCGCGGAGCCCAGTGACGGGCGTGGGACGCTGGGGCTGCTGCTGCCACCGCCAAGAAGCCTGTGTGCGAGCGCAGGTCACTGTCCACACCGCCCTTCCCGGAGCCTGTGCAGCCCGCCACTGCCGGGGTCCCGGGATACAGTGGCGGCTTCCCTGGGAGAACGCACGGCGCGCCTTGGGCTGGTGCAACGTCACGCCGACCTCTGCCGCTGCAGGCTCGCCCCGCACTCCGTGCCCCTCCCTCCCGCCCGGCCTGAGTGAGCCAGAGTCCCCGAAGAGGCTGCTCCTTTAACCCTGTCCTGTCTGAGCGAAGAACAGACGCCCTCCGGCGACCTACACGCAGAGGCGGGGCCAAATCCAAAGCTGAGACCCAGGAGCTGTGAGAACAAAGAAGAGAAAGGGAAACCTCTCCCAGCAGCCTCAGAAGCAGCGGATTAAAGCTCCACAATCAACTTGATGTACCCTGCATCTGTGGAATACATGAATAGACAACACATCATCCCAAATTGAGAAGCCAGGAGTCAATGCTGTGCCTCTGAGGTGGGAGAGCCAACTTCAGGACACTGGTCCACAAGAGACCTCCCAGCTCCACATAATATCAAACGGCGAAAATCTTCCAGAGATCTCCATCTCAACACCAGCACCCAGCTTCACGCAACGACCAGCAAGCTACAGTGATGGACACCCTATGCCAAACAACTAGCAAGACAGGAACACAACGCCACCCGTTAGCAGAGAGGTGGCCTAAAATCATAAAAAGTCCACAGACACCCCAAAACACACCACCAGACGTGGACCTGCCCACCAGAAAGACAAGATCCAGCCTCATCCACCAGAACACAGGCACTAGTCCCCTCCACCAGGAAGCCTACACAACCCCTTAACCAACCTTAGCCACTGGGGACAGACACCAAAAACAACGGGAACTACGAACCTGCAGCCTGCAAAAAGGAGACCCCAAACACAGTAACATAAGCAAAATGAGAAGACAGAAAAACATACAGCAGGAGAAGGAGCAAGATAAAAACCCACCAGACCTAACAAATGAAGAGGTAATAGGCAGTCTACCTGAAAAAGAATTCAGAATAATGATGGTAAAGATGATCCAAGATTCTATTTCCAAGATCCAAAACCTTGGAAATAGAATAGACAAAATGCAAGAAACAGTTAACAAGGACCTAGAAGAACTAAAGATGAATCAAGCATCGATTAAAAACACAATAAATGAAATGAAAAATACTCTAGATGGGATCAATAGCAGAATAACTGAGGCAGAAGAACGGATAAGTGAGGTGGAAGATAAAATAGTGGAAATAACTGCTGCAGAGCAAAATAAAGAAAAAAGAATGAAAAGAACAGAGGACAGTCTCAGAGACCTCTGGGACAACATTAAACGCACCAACATTCGAATTATAGGGGTTCCAGAAGAAGAAGAGAAAAAGAAAGGGACTGAGAAAATATTTGAAGAGATTATAGTTGAAAACTTCCCTAATATGGGAAAGGAAACAGTTAATCAAGTCCAGGAGGCACAGAGAGCCCCATACAGAATAAATCCAAGGAGAAATACGCTAAGACACATATTAATCAAACTGTCAAAAATTAAACACAAAGAAATCATATTAAAAGCAGCAAGGGAAAAACAACAAATAACACACAAGGGAATCCCCATCAGGATAACAGCTGATCTCTCAGCAGAAACTCTACAAGCCAGAAGGGAGAGGCAGGACATAATTAAAGTGATGAAGGAGAAAAACCTGCAACCAAGATTACTCTACCCAGCAAGGATCTCATTCAGATTTGATGGAGAAATTAAAACGTTTACAGACAAGCAAAAGCTGAGAGAGTTCAGCACCACCAAACCAGCTTTACAACAAATGCTAAAGGAACTTCTCTAGGCAAGAAACACAACAGAAGGAGAAGACCTACAATAACGAACCCAAAACAATTAAGAAAATGGGAATAGGAACATACATATCAATAATTACCTTAAATGTAAATGGACTAAATGCTCCCACCAAAAGACACAGATTGGCTGAATGGATACAAAAACAAGACCCATATATATGCTGTCTACAAGAGAACCACTTCAGACCTAGAGACACATACAGACTGAAAGTAAGGGGATGGAAAAAGATATTCCATGCAAATGGAAACCAAAAGAAAGCTGGAGTAGCAATTCTCATATCAGACAAAATAGACTTTAAAATAAAGACTACTAGAAGAGACAAAGAAGGACACTACATAATGATCAAGGGATCGACCCAAGAAGAAGATATAACAATTGTAAATATTTATGCACCAAACATAGGAGCACCTCAATACATAAGGCAAATACTAACAGCCATAAAAGGAGAAATCGACAGTAACACAATCACAGTAGGGGACTTTAACACCCCACTTTCACCAATGGACAGATCATCCAAAATGAAAATAAATAAGGAAACACAAGCTTTTAATGATACATTAAACAAGATGGACTTATTTGATATTTATAGGACATTCCATCCAAAAACAACAGAATACACATTTTTCTCAAGTGCTCATGGAACATTCTCTAGGATAGACCATATCTTGGGTCACAAATCAAGCCTTGGTAAATTTAAGAAAATTGAAATTGTATCAAGTATCCTTTCCAACCACAATGCTATGAGACTAGATATCAATTACAGGAAAAGAGCTGTAAAAAATACAAACACATGGAGGCTAAACAATACACTACTTAATAACGAAGTGATCACTGAAGAAATCAAAGAGGAAATTAAAAAATACCTAGAAACAAATGACAATGGAGACACGATGACCCAAAACCTATGGGATGCAGCAAAAGCAGTTCTAAGAGGGAAGTTTATAGCAATACAATCCCACCTTAAGAAACAGGAAACATCTCGAATAAACAACCTAACCTTGCACCTAAAGCAATTAGAGAAAGAAGAACAAAAACATCCCAAAGTTAGCAGAAGGAAAGAAATCATAAAAATCAGATCAGAAATAAATGAAAAAGAAATGAAGGAAACGATAGCAAAGATCAATAAAACTAAAAGCTGGTTCTTTGAGAAGATAAACAAAATTGATAAACCATTAGCCAGACTCATCAAGAGAAAAAGGGAGAAGACTCAAATCAATAGAATTAGAAATGAAAAAGGAGAAGTAACAACTGACACTGCAGAAATACAAAAGATCATGAGAGATTACTATAAGCAACTCTATGCCAATAAAATAGACAACCTGGAAGAAATGGACAAATTCTTAGAAATGCACAACCTGCCAAGACTGAATCAGGAAGATAGAGAAAATATGAACAGACCAATCACAAGAACTGAAATTGAAACTGTGATTAAAAATCTTCCAACAAACCAAAGCCCAGGACCAGATGGCTTCACAGGCGAATTCTATCAAGCACTTAGAGAAGAGCTAACACCTATCCTTCTCAAACTCTTCCAAAATATAGCAGAGGGAGGAACACTCCCAAACTCATTCTACGAGGCCACCATCACCTTGATACCAAAACCAGACAAGGATGTCACAAAGAAAGAAAACTACAGGCCAATATTACTGATGAACATAGATGCAAAAATCCTCAACAAAATAGTAGCAAACAGAATCCAACAGCACATTAAAAGGATCATACACCATGATCAAGTGGGATTTATCCCAAGGATGCAAGGATTCTTCAGTATAAGCAAATCAATCAACCTGATACACCATATTAACAAATTGAAGGAGAAAAACCATATGATCATCTCAATAGATGCAGAGAAAGCTTTCGACAAAATTCAACACCCATTTATAATAAAAACCCTGCAGAAAGTAGGCACAGAGGGAACTTTCCTCAACATAATAAAGGCCATATATGACAAACCCACAGCCAGCATCGTCCTCAATGGTGAAAAACTGAAACCATTTCCACTAAGATCCAGAACAAGACAAGGTTGCCCACTCTCACCACTCTTATTCAACATAGTTTTGGAAGTTTTAGCCACAGCAATCAGAGAAGAAAAGGAAATAAAAGGAATCCAAATCGGAAAAGCAGAAGTAAAGCTGTCACTGTTTGCAGATGACATGATACTATACATAGAGAATCCTAAAGGTGCTACCAGAAAACTACTAGAGCTAATCAATGAATTTGGTAAAGTTGCAGGATACAAAATTAATGCACAGAAATCTCTGGCATTCCTATATACTAATGATGAAAAATCTGAAAGTGAAATCAAGGAAACACTCCCATTTACCATTGCAACAAAAAGAATAAAATATCTAGGAATAAACCTACCTAAGGAGACAAAAGACCTGTATGCAGAAAATTATAAGACACTGATGAAAGAAATTAAAGATGATACAAATAGATGGAGAGATGTACCATGTTCTTGGATTGGAAGAATCAACATTGTGAAAATGACTATACTACCCAAAGCAACCTACAGATTCAGTGCAATCCCTATCAAACTACCACTGGCATTTTTCACAGAACTAGAACAAAATATTTCACAATTTGTATGGAAACACAAAAGACCCCGAATAGCCAAAGCAATCTTGAGAACGAAAAATGGAGCTGGAGGAATCAGGCTCCCTGACTTCAGACTATACTACAAAGCTACAGTAATCAAGACAGTATGGTACTGGCACAAAAACAGAAAGATAGATCAATGGAACAGGATAGAAAGCCCAGAGATAAACCCACGCACATATGGTCACCTTATCTTTGATAAAGGAGGCAGGAATGTACAGTGGAGAAAGGACAGTCTCTTCAATAAGTGGTGCTGGGAAAACTGGATAGGGACATGTAAAAGTATGAGATTAGATCACTCCCTAACACCATACACAAAAATAAGCTCAAAATGGATTAAAGACCTAAATGTAAGGCCAGAAACTATCAAACTCTTAGAGGAAAACATAGGCAGAACACTCTATGACATAAATCACAGCAAGATCCTTTTTGACCCACCTCCTAGAGAAATGGAAATAAAGATAAAAATAAACACATGGGACCTAATGAAACTTAAAAGCTTTTGCACAGCAAAGGAAACCATAAACAAGACCAAAAGACAACCCTCAGAATGGGAGAAAATATTTGCAAATGAAGCAACTGACAAAGGATTAATCTCCAAAATTTATAAGCAGCTCATGCAGCTCAATAACAAAAAAACAAACAACCCAATCCAAAAATGGGCAGAAGACCTAAATAGACATTTCTCCACAGAAGATATACAGACTGCCAACAAACACATGAAAGGATGCTCAACATCTTTACTCATTAGAGAAATGCAAATCAAAACTACAATGAGATATCATCTCACACCAGTCAGAATGGCCATCATCAAAAAATCTAGAAACAATAAATGCTGGAGAGGGTGTGGAGAAAAGGGAACACTCTTGCACTGCTGGTGGGAATGTGAATTGGTACAGCCGCTATGGAGAACGGTATGGAGGTTCCTTAAAAAACTACAAATAGAACTACCATATGACCCAGCAATCCCACTACTGGGCATATACCCTGAGAAAACCATAATTCAAAAAGAGACATGTACCAAAATGTTCATAGCAGCCCTATTTACAATAGCCCGGAGATGGAAACAACCTAAGTGTCCATCATCAGATGAATGGGTAAAGAAGATGTGGCACATATATACAATGGAATATTACTCAGCCATAAAAAGAAATGAAATTGAGCTATTTGTAATGAGGTGGATGGACCTAGAGTCTGTCATACAGAGTGAAGTAAGTCAGAAAGAGAAAGACAAATACTGTATGCTGACACATATATATGGAATTTAAGAAAAAAAATGTCATGAAGAACATAGGGGTAAGACAGGAATAGAGACACAGATCTACTAGAGAATGGACTTGAGGATATGGGGAGGGGGAAGGGTAAGCTGTGACAAAGCGAAAGAGCGGCATGGACACATATACACTACCAAACGTAAGGTAGATAGCTAGTGGGAAGCAGCCGCATAGCACAGGGAGATCAGCTCGGTGCTTTGTGACAGCCTGGAGGGGTGGGATAGGGAGGGTGGGAGGGAGGCACAAAAGGGAGGGGATATGGGAACATATGTATATGTATAACTGATTAAATTTGTTATAAAGCAAAAAATAAAAAAATAAAAACAAAACAAAACAAAACAAAAAAAACAAAGCCTGATGTTCTTGTGTAGTTGAGAAGATAGACATCAGAAGTTCAGGAAGGTTGAGGTAGTTGGGATTTGCAGGGCAGATAAATGAAGAGGTGAGAGCTTTGGAAAGAAATCTCCATAGTAGTACCTTTGACTCTTTGGCTGAATACTAATTTGCATGTGCATGGGTGAAACTCAATGAGATTAAACAAAAATAATTTCTGAGGAAACAACAATCTAGGGAACTATAAACTGAACAATTCCTTGAAGATTGCACAGGGCCAGAAACTGCTGAAATTCCCACCAGTCAGGGTGAAGAGATTATGACTATGCTAATACAGACAAGCATTGACTAAAAACCCCAAATAGGTCACAGCTTAGTAGTAAGTCTAACCTAGCCCTAGAGGAGAAAATAACTCTAGATCTGCCTTCCATCCCCCCAAACCTTGAAAAGATCAAACTGATTCACAAGTCTCTTAACTGAATGTAGGAACAAAGTCCAACACTCTTTAAAGGAATATAAAAAACCCAGCACTCAATAATAAAATTCACACTGTCTAGTGTCCAATAAAAAATTACTACACATGTGAAGAAGCAGGAGTATGTGAACTATAATTAGGAGAAAACTCAGTCAATAGAAACAAGCCTAAAAATGAGAGATGAAAGAATTAGAAGATAAAAAAGTTAAAACTGTTAGTTTAAAAATGTTCAAGGATTTAAATAAGAGGAATATAAGAAAATAAATATTTTTTTTAAAAAAAGAACAAAATAAAGAGATTGTCAATGGATAAAAAAGCAAGACCTAACTATTAGGTGTCTACATCACTTTCAATATAAAAACACAGAGAGACTAAAGAAGAGAAAAAGATATAATAGGCAAAAATAATCTTAAAAAAATGGGAGTGGTATATCAGTATCAGACAAAGTAGACTTCCAGAAAAGAAATATTACCAGGGATAAAAATAAGTCATTTTATAATGATAAGTAGATTCATTCAACAAGAAGACATAAAAAATTAATGTATATAAACCAAATAACACAGATGCAAATTACATGATTAAAAAATTAGAATTGAAAGGAGGAATTGACAAATCCACAATCATTCTTAGAGATCTGAGGACTCCTCCCCCCTTAATTGACAGAATAATCAGACAGAAAATCAATAAAGATATAAAAGAAGTAAACAGTACTATCAACAAAGCTGTAATAATCCATATTTGTAGGACTGCAAAATACATGTTGTTTTCAAGTGCACATGGAATAATCACCAAGACAGACCATATATTAGGTCATAAAATAAGTCTTAGTAAATGTAAAAGAATTCAGAGTATGTTCTCAAAACAAAATGGAATTAAATTCAAAATTAATAAATAAAAGAAAGATATGTAGAAAATCCTCAAATATTTAGAATTTGAAATACCTACTTCTAATCTACCCAGGGGTCAAAAGAAAAATCACAAGGGAAATTACCAAATATTTTGAACTAAATGAAAATAAGAACACAGTATGTTAAAATGTGTGGGATGTGGCTAAGGCAATGCTTACTACTAGGGAAAAGTGCTTAAAGCTGATGACTTAAGAAGCAAAAAAAGAGAGCAGATGTAAAGAAGAAAGGAAATAACAAAGAAGAGAAAGGAAATCAATAAAACAGAAAACAAAAGCTAGCTCTTTTCAAAAGAAAATTTTTTTAATTGAAAAACATCAAGCCAGATGTATCAAGGAAGAAAATATAAAAGACATAAATTACCAATATTAGAGAAGAACAGAAACAATTCAAACAGGTGAATGGCTAAGCAAATTGTGGTAAATCTGTAATGAAATACTACTCAGCAAAAAAAAAGAAATAACTACTAATACAGGCAACATGGATGAGTCTCAAAAACAATACATGAGTAAAAGAATACCAAAGAGTTCATAATATCTGATTCCATTTATATGGAACTCCAGAAATTAAACCTATACTGACTGAAAGCAGACCTATGGCCACTCAGGACCAAGTCAAGAGTGAGGATTAACTGGGAAGGGGCATACGTGCCTGTTTTTGCTTAATGGAAACGTTCTATATCTAACTGTGATGTATACCATACACAAGTGTCAAACTCAAACTATACACAACAAAATGTACCCTTCAGTTAATTTAAAAAATAAGATTTAGTTGAGCTTAGTGCTAATTTCAGACCACTGTTTGGATCAAGTACTTCTAGCATTCATTCTACATACCTTTATTCGCCAGTTGTCACCGATATCCTCTTTAATTCGGCTTAACCAAGATTCATTGAACCAAGCTACATCACTACAACAAAAATACAAATGTTGAACATTAAAATGTTTTTATTATATGAAAAATACCAAATTTAATCAACAGATTCAAAGTTATTTTCCATCTTAAAGCCTGTCCTTAATAAGGATAGTAAATATTATTTAAAATGAACCCGCTGAACTTTTTGTTATTCCTAAGGGTTTCTTTTGGAATTTCTCATAGTAAATTAATTAAGACATTAACATCTTCTATTTAACAAACATTTACTAAATATCTCATACTAGGCACCCTGGTAGGTAGATGTAAAAGTCCCAATCCTAAAGGGAAAAAAAAGGAAAACATTTTAACATGTCTACTATGTATCAAGCACTGTGCTTGATGTTTTTTCATATTACTTCACTTAAATATCATAGTCACTTGGCAAAGCATCCATTATCCCCAATCTTACTCCTCAGTGAACTGAGAATAAGATAATAATTTGCCCCAAGTGACACTAGTACATGGCAAAGTTTAGTATTAAGTCCAATATTGACATTGAAGGCCAAGACAAAGAATTGCTATATCAAATTTTTATGTATTCAATAAGGCCTTAAAGAATAACACCTGATTATAAATAGTGAACTACAATAATAGATTATATTCTAAACAAATACTTGGATGCTTACTCTGAGTAAGAGTAAAATGAAGGTGAATAATTTATTATCCTGACTCTTAGAGAAATAGCTAATAAAGGGAGAAAGTAAAGAGCACAAATAACTATACTCAAAGGAGAATGTGATAAATGCTTTAAAGAGTAAACGAACACCAAGAAATCACAGAATATTAGTACTAGAAGAGGTCTTAGAGGTCTTACCTAAATTTTTACTTTACAGATAAGCCAACTAAAGTGAGGGCAGAAATTAAAGAGGTTATTTCCAAGGAGGTATCCTGAATTTAAAGATGCAAAGCTTAAAACAGTGCCTAGTTTTTCATCAATCATTCTGCCTCAGATGTGCTAAAACAGAAGATGTCACTTCTGACTACAGTAACCAGAAATGGCTTCACCATTTTCAATTCATTCTTTGGAATTTGTAACCATTTTCTTTTGAGCAAATTAATGTTAATTATTTTCGACTTTTCTCAGATGCTAAGGCTATAATTACCAAAATAACTTGGCTAAGTGTATAAATGGTATATTTCTAACCAGGTATTTACCTGAAAAGACTGAATTTATTTAGTTAATGAGTCAAAACTCTCAAAGTAAATTTACTTTCTTTTGACATCAGTTTAAGTTGAAGAGGTATGCCAGTTGCAATGCTTAATTTTATATGTCAATTTGGCAGGGCCCCAGTACCCATATATTTGGTCAAACATGCTTGGATGTTGTAGTGAAGATGTATTTTAAATGAGATTAACATGTAAATCAGTAGACTCTGAGTAAAGCTAATTACCCTCCATAATGTGGGTGGGCCTCATCCAATCAGCTGAAGGCCTTAAGAAAATGACTGACCTCCCCTGAGAAAGAGTAAATTCTGCCAGTAGACTGCCTGTCGACTCTAGCTGCAACATCAACTCCTCCCTAGATCTCCAGCCTGCTGGTCTACCTACTCTGTGGGTTTTGGAGTTGCCAGCCTGCACAATCACGTGAGCCAATTCTTAAAATTTCTCTCTCATCGCGTGTGTGTGTGTGTGTGTGTGTGTGTGTGTGTGTGTGTGTGTTTGTGTACATATACACATGCATATATATACATATCTTATCGGTTCTATTTCTTTGGAGAACCCTGACTACCTACTACACTTGTCTTCTGACCCTAAAAAAAATCTTCATATAAGATTCTATAATTCTGTAATTCATTGTAATTACCTTTAGAAAATGGATCTAGAGATAACCTCTTCTAGTGTTTCCTCCTTTTGTCTTGCATTCCTACTTGTCTTCCTTCCCATCTCAAATCAGCTTTAGCCCTATGTCTTAGAGTGTGCTCAGGCTGCTACAGCAAAATACCACACGCTAGATGGCTTAAACAACAGAAACTTATTCCTCACAGTTCTGGAGGCCGGAAGTCCAAAATCAAGATGCTAGCAAGGTAGGTTTCATTCTGAGATCTCTAGTTGCTACCATCTTGCTGTGTGCTCACATGACCTCTTTTTTGTATGTTTATAGACAGAGAGTGAGCTCTCTGAATTCGCTTCTTATAAGGAGTTCAATCCTACTGGATCATGTCTCCCCACTTTTATGACCTCATTTAACTTTAATTACTTCTGTATAGACCCCATCTTCAATATAGTTAAACTGGGGATTTGGGCTTCAACATAGGAATTTTAAAGGGACACAAACATTCAGTCCATAATACCCTAACTGAGAAATACTTTCTAACTTCTCCAAAGAAATCTAACACTTGTTCTCTTATAAACAAATCCAACCTTCTCAAACAATTATAATTGCAGCCTATCTTTCCCACTATTAAACTTTATATCCAACCTCAGAACATTCAGGACATATCCTTCTTTTACATTTTTGCACTGCCACATCTACATGCTTTAACTAGACTCTTGGCCCCAATAATTAGCTCCTTTTTTTTTTAGTATTTCCCAGAACTTCAATGAAACTTAAGAGACACCAAATAAGAAGGGAATGCAAGACTAAGGAAGTGAAATATGGTCTAACTGCTTTCTAATAAAACTAAGTAAGAAACACTACAGGATTATTTTTTAACTCCACCCATCGTATTAGTCTTCACAATTCTACCAACTAAATATAGGTAGTAATTAACACCTACTGGTTACTAGACACAACATAGCTATGTTGCTTCAGTGGACACCCTGACACCATTCTTCGTAAATAATCAAAAGGCCTTGTGCACTTAACACATCAGATTGTGATCTGTACTTTGGACATGCACATCTGGCCTCTCATTTATTAAGACTCCAAAGTAAAAATCTATCAGGAGGGGTTCAAGATACTACACTGAATGATTACAGTTGACTGAGGGCACTGGCTTGAGTCAGGCCAAAGTGATAAAAATCTGGGCTGTGCTCTTTTACTCATTATTTGACTTACTGAAGTCATTTCACCTTTATAAACCTCTGTTTCCTCACCTATAAACTGAGAATAAAAATAATGCCTACCTCACAAAACAGTAATAAAAATTAAATGAAATACTATATGTATAGGGTATAGAACCATGTCTTACATTTAGTAAATACTCATATGTTGGCTTTCATGATTTATTATTTTAAATGCTCAAATATCTGCTGAATGAATGAATGAACAAGTAAGTGCATGATACTTGAGGTCTCTGGATATTCTACATTCTGTCTCATTCTTCTCCCTCTCATAAAAATGTCTAGTCAAAGACAACAGAAAAAAGCAGAGAAATTATCTGGTGCTTAAAGTGACAAAGCTAAAAAGTAGCATGCACTATTTATAGCTGTTATGGGTTGAATTATGTCCCCAAAAAAGATATGTTCAAGGCTTAATCCCCGCTACCTGTGAATGTAACCTTATTTGGAAAAAGGGTCTTTGCAGATGTAATCAAGTTAAGATGAGGTCACACTAAATTAGGGTGGACCCTAATCCATTATGACTGGTGTCCTTCTAAGAGGAGGAGAAGAGACACAGAGGGAAGACAGCCGTGTGAAGACGGAAACAAAGATTGGAGTTATGATGCCTCAAACTAAGGGATGCCTGGGGCTACCAGGGACTAGAAGCAGCAAGGCAGGATCCTGACCTAGAGGTTTTGAAGGGAGCACGGTCCAGCCAATACCTTGATATAGGACTTCTAACCTCCTGAACTCTTAAAGAACAAATTTTTGTTGTTTTAAGCCACCTAATCTGTGGCACTGTTATGGAAACCATGGGAAATGAATACAGTTGTAGTTATAATTTTTCCCCCATGTGTCTTTAAAATAACAACAGTTTCTGCATTTAAAAAAGAGATACATATTATGTATTAAGACTTAAGATAACAATTAAAGAACTGTAGAATCCTAGCAACAATTCCATGGCTCACCATGTCTAAGTCATATACTTTGGGAATTGATTTTTGTTTTCTTTTTTTGCGGTACGCGGGCCTCTCACTGTTGTGGCCTCTCCTGTTGCGGAGCACAGGCTCCGGACGCGCAGGCTCAGCAGCCATGGCTCATGGGCCTAGCCGCTCCGCGGCATGTGGGATCTTCCCGGACTGGGGCACGAACCTGTGTCCCCTGCATTGGCAGGCAGACTCTCAACCACTACGCCACCAGGGAAGCCCTGGGAAATGATTTTTAAGATTTTATTATTTAGAAGCATACCTGCCTCAGGTAACTAATGAAAGAATTATTCATTAGATTTTGCTACTTCCTTAAAAAGCAAATTTTTCCTTCTCATTTTCAGTAACAACTTTGATGTGAGTCACAACAGCCATCAACACAATACATAATAAATTGGAACATATATAAAGTGCTTTGAAGTGTTCAAAGAAATAAGGTAAACTTTGCTTTTTTTTAGCAGGAATATTATACACTGACCCAACTAGGAGAAAATGTATGCTATAAGTTACACTGTCTGGATCCAGACTTCTGAAAAGCTTACAGAAGAGGAAGGGGGTTCAAAAAGAAAAATAAATTTAAATTGGCTCTTATATGACAAGGAGGTGTAGACATCTAAGTACATGCAAAAACAGACAAATGAAACAAAAAAGAGGTTTAGGCCCAATTTTAGGTCACTGTCATTTGTTTTATGAAGAATGAGAGCTTTCTGATTGGTTGGCTATTTTATTATTCCTGCAGAAAAGCTATCAGAAGACAGTAAGAGACAAAAGAGAGAATAAAAAAAGAAAAATCAGAGAGAGACAGAGGATCAGCAGTAACAACAGAATCCAACACATTATGTAAGAATGAGTTGGTGATAAAGGATACAGTTTAACTAAAATTGACCTGACCCTACTCTAAACATCAGGTACAGTGCTAGCATACAGGAGGTCAAAGAGCCATATGTATCACCATATAATAGTAAAAACAGGTCTCATCTACTGTGTTGTGGTGTAGAGCTATTAAAGACACTTCAATACATATAAATGACATCTTTGGATGGCACTGTTGAAGTGAGTGAATGCTCACTGGCCTTACACCTATACCAAAACAACGTAGCTGCATCTACACCAACACGCACAAGAATGAGAAAAGGCCAGGTCATACATTCTAATGACAAAAAACAATGATGACTTTCCCAAATCATCAAGAAAGGACCATATTCAGAATTCTTAGTTCTGACCAATTAAATCACTTTGAAACCAATTACGGTATAAATAAATAATTAAGAAACATTTTTAAGAAAGCAGGGGAGTAAGGCATATTTTAGAATGACTGCCAAAAAAAATGTTAACATGCTAAATTTATCTTTTAAAGTGTTAATCTTGAGTTAAACATAAAATCTGTCTATTCAAATTAGATCATTTTGAAGATTCCAAGTAACTAAGATTATGATATTGTTTTGTTTTTCTAAGAGTGGTAAAGAATTTTTTCTAATCCATCTACAGAGTTTTTCAATGTCAATCATAAAAAACCTTTACAAAATGATGGCAATAATTAAATAAATAATTTCTGATATATAAAACCATGTAGCAGAAATAGGAGTCTGGTCTCATTGAAGATATATTACCATGAAAGTAAGCTAATACAAAATCAGTATGACTATTAATTAATAAATTATGACCAAAGGGCTTCCCAGGTGGCACAGTGGTTAAGAATCCACCTGCCAGTGCAGGGGATACGGGTTCGAGCCCTGGCTGGGGAAGATCCCACATGTCGTGGAGCGACAAATCCCGTGCACCACAGCTATTTAAGCCCGTGTGCCTAGAGCCCATGCTCTGCAGCAAGAGAAGCCATGACAATGAGAAGCCCACGCACGGCAATGAACAGTGGCCCCCGCTTGCTGAAACTAGAGAAAGCCCATGCACAGCAACGAAGACCCAACACAGCCAAAATAAATAAATAAATTAATTAATTAATTAAAAAAAATTATGACTACAGAATAGGCCCTGTTTGTCCTATTAAGAGTACAACTCATATTGTAGATATTATAACCCTAACCCTTATACAGTGTTTGGCAAAAATTACAAAATAATGGATTTAGGAAATTTTGATATTGTATAATTATATAAAAGGTGCCTAACCCAAACAGAATCACTTTACTGGTTAAGGTACCCAGCATTTGTGACTTAAAATGTCATTTACACAACATTTCATTATTGGTGGATTCATACAATTATGATTATTAATTCAATATAGATTTTAAATTTAATGTTTTTTCCAAATCCAGTATTTCATGCTTCAATTATCCCAAAAATAATAATCTCCATGTATTGATATCTTAAGATGACAACAGTATAACTGAAGGAAACATTACAGTATAAGAAATTATATCACTCATTTCACCTGTTTCTTTCTCAGTAGCTATAACTTGTGAACATGACCAGAACAAGTTTAAAATTAACATCTCTTGAATAGATAAGAATCCTGATGGCTCATTTAATTAAGATATATCTCTATGAACAAGCAAGAAATAATCAGGTGGTAAAATTTTTTGTTCCTTACATGCAAGAATGCCTTAGCAACATATGCCTGTCATCACTGGAAAGGATAAAGTTTCAATAACCCTTAGAATACAAGTCTAAATTTTCCTTGAAATTGGGTTTACAATTATTTCAGGAAGAGTGTGGAACACTACTTACATTTGATGAAGAACTTGTGCCATGGCAACTCCATTAGTCAGCTGTTTCACATCCTGACAAGGTGCAGCAGTATTGAATGTCTGCAACTAAAATGACATAAAGCAAGTTACTTAACTGCTTTACTCCCCTCCCCCCTCAATTTATATATATGAATAAACACTAGAGAGAAAATTGTTTTGTTTAAATAGACCCTGCCAAACAAATGAAATTATACTAATACGTTTCTACGACTGTTATATTTTTATAAGAATAAATACTTAACATTTCATAAAATCATTATCATACCTAATAGTCAAACATATTGATGTCATGTATGAAGTACTTCAATTTCTGAAAAACAGGTGTAGAACTCTTAAGATAGTAATAGTCTGTGTTTTGTCAATTTTTAGGAGAATAACATCAGGAAAAGAACTTTAAGATAACCTAACATCTGTAAGTTAAAATTTCACTCATATCATTTGGTAGGAAAACAAAAGCTAAAAATGTCAAGTCTAAAACGACCTAGTTAATCAATAAGCTCTAAATAAGGCAGGACTTCTGCCTGTTACCAACAGTTACCCTTAGAGCATGAACAGTCCAGGGCCCACCCATCACGTCAAGTTGTATCTATCTAATTTGGCTTTAGATGCTACTAACTTTTCAAATCTCTGTGTGTTAAACATTCATGTACATTTTAAAAATAGAAGTGAAACAGGGGCAACTCTTCCTAATAAGCAAATACAAGATAGAGGAATTTTTTTAAAGCAAATTGCAACAGAGCTCAATGGATTATATACTTTCTAGAAATCTAATCTCAATCCATAAATATCTTAAATTAAATATACTATGATTCTCTATTCCCTCACATATTCATCTCCTTTACTATTCAATTATAATTCCTTAGTTTACCACCATAATACACCTTTAGTGGTTGTTGTATTTTGAGATTCTACAAATCTGTCTCCATTATCCTAATACAAAATGGAAGAATGACACAAACTACGTAAATCTAGACACAGTTACTTTCAAAGCACAAAGATAAAGATACTTTACTGAGCTTCTACTCTACATAGGGCACTGTAGTATAGGAAGGAGTTACAAGGGAAAAACACCAGGTTTCCACTCTCAAGTAGCTTCAGTCCAGAGTTAAGGAGAGGAGAAAAAGACACAAATCGTTTGCAGAAGATGTCACTTCTAGTCTCATGACTGCAGTATGCACAAAATGTTCCGAAATATACAAGAGGCAACTAACCTAATTAGGGCTTGTATTTATTAAAGACTTCTTAAAGATTATTTATTAAAGACTTATTAAAGACTTCTTAGAGATGATTCCAGTGGATGATCCTGAGTAAAGAAAGGGCCAGGGGAAGGAAACTTCAGGAAATAGCAACATGATAAAAGCACAAGTACAAGAAAAGACATGGTATTTTTAGGTAACATGCAGTTCAGTATTGCTGGATTTCTCTGCATGTTCAGTTGTTAAGGGAGACAACCAAGGAGGTAAAAAACAGGCATGGGTCAGAACTCGGGGTCATGGCAAGAAACTTGGAATTATCCTTAACAGTATTATCTATATCATGGGGAAACAGTAGAATAGTTTCTACCTCACAAGTTGGTTGTGAGAAATAAATTAGCAAACACAGTGTACTTAGATCAGTGCCTGGCACATGGTACAAACTCAACAGCTGTTAGCACATTAGCTATGAGTCAGGGTTTCTCAAAGTGTGGCATCTAAGAACAACATGTATCAGAATCTCCAGACAAATTAAATCAGAAAATCCCCAAGTGATTCTTATGCACATCAGTTCTTTAGAACCATTGCTCTGGGTGATGAAGAATCACTAAAGAGTAACAAGGAAGAGACATCTTTAGTATGTTTTGGATAGTAGCAAGAGTGACACAGAGAATGGGAGAGAGCAGCTTTATGTTTGCTCAGTTAGAAGGCTCCTGCAATGGTCTTTATGACAACATGGAATGCTAAGATTAGTTAGGGTAATGCTGACTAACAGGACAGTGTGAATTCATGGAATATTTAAATTATAAAATAAGAAGGATTTTGCAGTTGGGTGGATGTACAAGGAAGAAAAACCCCAGGGTTTAGGGCATCTTTAAAAGGAAGATAATCATATACATTCAGGTAAAATGTGGCTCCCACTTCTCAACCCTTCCTACTTACACATTACATCATTAAGTTTCTACAAAATGGATATGATTAGTGATTTTAAAAAGACAATTTCATGAGACACAGAATATTAGGCAAAACAGTAAAGAAATATGTAAAAGGAGTAAATACACTGAGTGCCTCGTGGCCCACCATGCCCAGATTAAGATCAATTTCTTCTTTTTACAGCCATGAAAAGTATTTCTTGGAAGCTCTAAACTAGTTGCAAAATAAATTAGATAACAGAGAACGTCACTTCATTTGGCTAAATTGAAAGACTTTATAACCAAGAAGTGTGAATAAATTATAAAGCTCAGTGAGGGGAGTGAAGCCAAAGCAGTGGGACAAAAGAAAACGTACCCTTTCAGACTACTCTTCATAGAGGTGAAGATGCAAAAGTCTTTTGGTGAGTGACCCAAAAAGGACAAACAGCGCTTCCATCACTAAACACAGTGCTCTGGCAAATAGCATCTTACTTTCTTCTTTATTTTTAAATAAAGCAAACAATGAGAAATGTGGAAATGCTGTTCCTGAACTGCTTCAATATAAACGTCAAAGAAATCAAGGAAGAAAAGGGGTTTTCACCAGTGATACCCAACAAAAACTCAACTTTGGGTCAACCCTATTCTCAAATTATTCTCAAATTCTCTTCCTTCAGCTGCTCATTTCAGAAAGAGAATCACTGCTCTGAGTTTTAAGAACTTCATAAAAATGATTCAACCTTTTTTTTTTTTTTTTGGTAATTTGGGCATATGTTCGGTATTAGTTTTTCCCTCACCAGAATGTTGAAATCAAAGAATGAAAGAACCAAGTAAACCATTAAGAAAAGCCTGGTCCAGCACTCTAATTTTATTGAAGAAATTAAAGTCCAAAGATTTAAAATTTTCAAATGTCACAGAGCCAAAAGGCAGAATTAAATCTATCTTCACACACATACTTCAAACTCTCTCTACCATGTAAATGATGCCCAAATTTATCCTTCAGCCCTGAATTTTTTGCTAAGTAGCAGTATAACATTTCTAAGAACCAATTATTTTAAGGTGAGCTCCAAATCATAAAATATAACTTTTAAAGAACTGCCAAAACAGGCATCTCTTCACCTAACCAACTTTTCTTGATGACCTTTCTGTTAAGGATGGTTCTATTGTCCTAGAACAATGTCCAGTACTGAAAGAACAGTTTACTACAAGCTGTCTTCTCACCTCCATCATAACGTTTTTTTAATCTCATATCTCCTACAACTTCCCCTCAACACGTAACATTACTTAGCTTGGCAGGGAGCACATTCATTAAGAGTCCAGGGATATCATGACAAAGGTGTCTTCCATTACCTCCTTTCAATCTATCCTCAAAGAAGACTATTACATTACTGCTAGAAGTTCTTCCCTGTGTCTGGAAAACTCATTTCTCTTGATTTCTACTTGTTGAAATTCATCAATCCTCTGTGAAATAGTTAAAAATTTATCCTAGCTATCTACAAAAACCTATATACTTAGTGGTGAATAACGAATGGTGAAATACTAGTCTCTGATGTCAGGACCAAGACAAGGATATTTACTATCATCACTTTGATTCAATGTTGTACTGCAGATCCTAGTCAGTTTTTGTTCCTGGGGATAAAGCAGAAAACAGGTCAGACGAGAGCTCTGACCCCAAAGTGCAAACGAGATGACTTCAGAAAATGTTAAGTGTTACAGACACAACAAAAAGGGGTTAACAGGTTACAATGGGATAGGAGTAGGGGACAGGTAAGTCACTCACTGTCACAGACTGTCTCTGAAAGATGACAAGAGACCCAAGAACTGAATGGTGAGAAGCCAGCCAGCCATTGGAAGAACTAGAAGGAGGATATTTTAGGAAGAGGGAAGAGAAGTTAAAAAGCCCTGGTGCATTTAAAAAAAAAAAAAAAAAGAGCTTAACTTCAAGAAACAGAAAGTCAACACAGCATGGTGGGCACAGAGGAGTGTGGCATGAGGCCAGTTTGCAGAAAGTCGGGGAGGTGAGGTAAGACCAACTATGCAGTAGCTGACGAACAGCAAAGTTCACTGGGAATCATCCAGAGAGGTAAAGAAAAGCCTAGAGGCAGGAACCTAAGAAACTAAGACAGAAGATAAGTTCACAAAGGAGCCATCAATTACGATAAGGATAATAAAATAGTTCCCAGTTTGCCAATCCCAGTACGTGAAGGCCTTAGAGAAAAGAGCTCAAGTGCAATGGACTGAGGAGTAAATAAAAGCTCAAAAAGTATAAAGGATGAGTACTTAAAAATGCAAGAAATATGACTGTGAAGGAAGGGGGGGAATACAGTGTAGCTTTAATAGGGAGTGATGGCTCTTTGTTTTTCTTTTTAAGAGAGGGAAGATTCGAGCAAGTTTACATGTGGAGAGGAAAGAGCTAATGGAAAGGAAAAAATAAATACCGAAAGGGGATAAATGACAGAGCAAAGTTTTAGAAGAGGTGAAAGAGGTGGATCTAGAGCCAGAGCCAAAGATAAGGAGGAGGTCGTTTTCCTGAAGGGGAGAAGGTTTGGGGCTCAAACAGGGTACTGATAAAGGTTTGCAAAGAGAAGTAAGAGAGGAACTGTGTGGTTATTCTTAATCGTGAACCTGGGCAGTGTATGGGAACAGGAGGATTTGGCTGTAGCAGCATTTGAGAGGCAACAGTCTGCACGTTAATTCCATCTTCTCCATAGTGTTTCAGCAGCCTGAGAGAGAACTGGAGAAGCAAACAACCAGTTATACTCTGTCATTTATGATTCCTTATCTTTCCTTATATTATAAATAATATTTTTACATGGGACTTCCCTGGCAGTCCAGTGCTTAAGACTGTGCTCCCAATGCAGGGGGCACGGGTTCGATCCCTTGTGCGGGGGAACTAAGATTCAACATGCCACATGGCACAGCCAGGAAAAAAAAATAAATATAAATGAATAATATTTTTACAGTTTTTAAGGAATTTTACTTTCCATTATAAAAAATACACAGCTCTGCCTACCACATCAATTAAAATGGAAAATTCTTTGATTATTCTTGATATCTTTCTTCCTCAGTGTCTTATACAAAGTAGGAACTTCACTATTTATTAATACCGATTAAAACAATGGATACAATCACAAAATATTTTAAATTTTGAAATACAACTCAAGAAAATTCTATACTTCACCACCAACTCTCATATAAGTCAATGACGTCATAAAGACTAAGTTTACTAGGTAAGTCAGATGTTTAGAGCAACAATGCAACAGATTAGGATACACCCTTTAATTAGTCACTTGTTTAATAAAACACATCATTAAAAGTAATGTTGCCTTGTTTCATGACAGCCTTAAACATGGCATCTAAATCCCAATACTTCTTTTAAGTGAAAATACAGATGAACACTTAGCTAATTGCTTTTAACTCAGAAACTCCAGATATTGCATTCTACTTAAAGCAAAAGCTATTTACCTCCAGAGTGTAAAGGTTGGTTTACATTATGGTTTATTTCCAATAAACTTCACACATTGTCAGAAACCTTCCCTAATTTCTCATTCTTTTGAATTACATGCATTGAGAGATAGACAGGAAATCTCGTCAACGAATTACCGCCTCCTAATCCAGAGTGTTTACATTCCATTCTGCACACAGTCCCCTACACAAAACTAAACGACTGGTTTAGGGATGAGCATCATTGACAGCACCCTGTGGACCATCGAGCATCAACCTTGCCCAATGTGGGTTAGCAGGCACACCTGAATGTCAGCTCTCTCGGATCGCTGAGCACCTCCAAAAGGTGACAGAGACATTGTTTTGCTGGCGGGAATAGTGGGGACAGATCCTGCCCGTCCAAACCCAACAAATTAACAGAAATACTAAACGCGGATAAAGTGCAAACGAAAATGCCAAGTTCTTTCCTTTAAGGAAATGCTTGTCCATTGGAAGGGGAGGGGAACCAGTGAGAAAAAGGGAATACGAGCCCCCACCCCTAACATATCTTCTGATCCACGCAGGAAATACGTGGAAACATCTCTTCTAAGCGGCTTCTACAAAAATGGATGTTCTGGGGTCAGGGAGAAGCACTGATCCACGAACTAAAACCACCTATTGGTCACCTGTGTCCAAGTAGAGGAAGGTGGTTGCAGTGGGAGGGAGGTTTCAGCGGGGGTCTTCACTCCCAAGTGGCACAAAGGTCACTATGGGAAGGCTGTTCAGCAGACGGAAGGCAAGGGTGTCGGTGGCCCAGAAAGTCTAGGGCTTGGGCGCAGGGCAGGGGCAGAAAATGGGAGAGCGGGGAGTTAAGGGATGGGCGCTTGGCTCCCGCCACAGCTGTTCGGAGCACGATCAGGGCGGTAAGACGAGCCTCCTCCGTCCCGCCCCCCAGAGCTCCCTTTACCCTCCCCCCGCCCTCAAAGACATAAACACAACGCACACTCACTTACGGACGCACACCTGCCCCGCGATCCGCAGGTGGCACTCTCGCGGTCAAGGGCGACTGGAGGCGCGGAGGGCAATGCGCGGAGTCCGGGGCGCAGGTGGTCCCCGCTGCTCCGCAGGCTCACCTGAGAGGTGCCAGGCAACCCCACGACCTCTCCGCGGTCCCCCGGCCCCCCTCGCCCCCTCGTACTCACCCAGATGATGAGGCTGTCGCACAGTGGCAGCTCGGACTGCGGAAGCGGCTGCGTCTCTTCCATGGCCGGGACTGCAGTCAACTACACCGCTGACACCAAAACCTCCCTCCTCCCCGCGCTCCGCCAGGCGCCGGTGTCGAGGACCTGCTCGCCCGACAGGAAAGCTCGGTAGCCAGGCCCAGCGCCCGCGCCGCTCACGCGCGAAGCCTCGCGCTGCCGACGTCGCCGGCGTAACCCCCTCCTCGCCGCTGCCCCTGCCCCGCCCCGCAGTTCGCCCCCTCCCCCGTCTGGCCCCGGCCGCGCAGCTCGGCACCTGAGCCCCGCCCCCTCCCCTCCCTTCCTCTCCCCGCCGTCCTCCCACCCCTCCTTCCCACTCCGGCACACCTCTCCCCTCCGCACTGAGTGACCTGGGCGCGCACCAGTCACAAAGAAGATACGTGCCGGAGGGGGACGGGTGGGGCGGGGAGGGGGCGGGAAGAGCGGGAATAGGTTGAGCAGGAGGGATTGCTGATTGGACGCGCCCTCTTGGGCTTCGACCAATCAACGTGAGACAAGACTGTGCCTCCTAGAGAGCGAGCGAGAGGGTGGGAAGGGGTTTATGAACTGGCAGGTGCAGCTAGGGTGGCGGGCAGCGAGTGCGCGTGCGTGGTGGGGGGGTTGCTGAGGCACAGCCCCAAGGGCAGAAGCGGCCGCGGGGGCCTAAGGGTACGCAGGGCTGGCTCGGGCATCTTCTGACCTCCTTCCTCGCCGGTAGGGCAAGCTCCTGGCTACAGCTATGGAGACCCACACTGCTTCCACAACGTCTGCAGAAATAGATCCTACCCGTGAATAAAAACCACTCCAGATAGGGAGAGTTGATTTTCTTCTAGGCTCTCATTAGAAAACGATATTTTAATTTGCATATAAGGCAAAGAAATGTGTTTCCTATGGGGGAAAAATACTATAAAGCTGCTTAAATCAAATAAGCTCTCATGAGATCACAAACCATGGGCAATTTTATTTTAAATGGGGCAAAAGGTAGGAAAATGAAAAATGAAATAATCTTTTATTTTTCAAAATCATGGAAAATATCAATGTACAATGCTGCTTATTTTTCTTTAACGGTTGAAAACTTGTCTTTTCTGAGAATGTTCATGGGGGAGGGGGAGGTGTAAAATTGGAAACTCTCCAAGGTACTGATGTATAGCTTAGGCTATTGAAATGGGCTGGCATATTGTTAGTCTTGCTGTTGATTTACATCACTTCACTCATTCATAAACTCATCAATTCATGCTCTGTGTAAAAATGCAGCTGGATCCTTTATATTACTGAATCTTTATACTTAGACACTGAAAGTTTAAAACCGATGAATGACTGCAATTAAAAGCCCCCCAATATAAATCAGTCTCATTCTAAAAATACAGTACATGCATTTGCTATTGAGTCCCTTAACATTATTCCAGAACTTTCTTACCCTGTGTGGAGTATTTTATACTTCGGGACACTAGCAACATTAGTAATATGACTTAATGAAAAGTAAAAGATCTAAGAATTGAAGACCTTGTCTGAGTCTTGACTTTACTCCTCACTGGCAATGATGATAGCTTTCTCCTCTGGAACCCAACCACCACATTCCTGAAATAATGCTAATGACGCTAACCTGCCCTGCATACCTCACAGAGGCAAAAATGATAATGGATGTGGAAGATTTTTATGAATTAAAAACTCCTTTGCAAATATGAGTTACTGCAATCATATATGCTTAGAAGTGTATGAGAACACTTACTACTAAGAGCCACAGGTGATTAAGCTACTTGAAGTATTTAAGAAGAGTAAATGAGGGGCAACTGAGTTATCCTTCTGGGCTTTATACAAGCAGAGAATAGATCCTCAGGGAAGGATGCCCAGTTGTCCTCATGATACTAGATCTAATGGGCAAATATGTGAAGGACATGATTGTGAATTCAGAGAAGAAATACAAATATTTCAAACAAATATGAAAAGTTAGAAAAGTGCAAAGCATGAATCACTGAAATAAAACAACACAAAACAATGTTGAAAAGAGTAAAGTACACTTTCATATACAACTGGAACAAGCATTTTAGAATATTTTTCTAAGTTTTTAATTATAAAATTAGCTTGCATTACGTTATACCAGGGAAAAAAAGATATTAAAGAAATGCCTGATACAACATAGGCTGTTATTTTCCAACTTTTGGCATTCATTCCTAAAAGTCAGCATCCATATTTGGAGAATTGAATAAAACTAACTTTTAAGCACTAGCCATGGAATTATAAATTGGCACAATCTTTCTGAAAAGTTTTTGAGAATAGATATCAACAACCTTTAAAATGTTCAAAGCCTTTAAGTCAATTTTACTTCCAGAATCTATTCTAAGAAAATAATCAGATGCCAACAAAGTTGTTGATTGCAGTGCTATTTATCAAAGCAAAAAAAGAAACAGCCATTAAATGTCTGAAAGAGGAATGATTAACTACATTATGATATATCCATACAATAAAATATATTGGAGCTCTTAAAATATTTTGAAAGAAGTTTAATTACTCAGGAAAATGCTTACAAGATAATATTAAAATTAAAAAGTGATGATACAAGGGTTTCCCTGGTGGCGCAGTGGTTGAGAGTCTTCCTGCCGATGCAGGGGACACGGGTTCGTGCCCCGGTCCAGGAAGATCCCACATGCCACGGAGCGGCTAGGCTCATGAGCCATGGCCGCTGAGCCTGCGCGTCTGGAGCCTGTGCTCCACAACGGGAGAGGCCACAGTAGTGAGAGGCCTGCGTACCTCACACACACACAAAAAAGTGATGATACAAATCTGTACATACAGTATGGATTTCTCTCTCTCTCTCTCTCTCTCTCTGTATATATATATATAGACACATATCTGTGTACTCATGTGTGTGTATATATGTATGTATATACACACACACAGAGAGGAGAGACTAAAGGAAATAAACAAAAATGTGAATAGTAATAATGATAATATCTAGGTTTTGGAATAATTGGTAAGTTTTACCTTCTTTGCACTTTACAATAAATTTTGAAAATTTCTATAGTGATCTTATCATCTGTAAACTCGAATAATACTTGTATATTTCTGTACATTTGTATATTGCTTAGGGATTTTTTTGGTGGTAAGTGGGTGAAATCAAACCTGGTAACTATAAAGAAAACAATGTTATTGCAAGTGTAGAAAATCTCACAGATTCAGAGAAAAATCTGAAGAACTATGCATGGGAAAGGGCAGGTCCCAGAGCAGCTCATCAGATCTAGGTAGCAAAAATTATAAGAAGTCTTTTCAGGAGAGCACCGCCCAGATGAATATGATAAGATGGTTGCAAGTCTTTCTGAGTCTTTCTGTTCAAGATTCAAGTTGCAGGAAGGGCATCTGATGGGTCTATCAGGGATATGTGTCCAACCCTTTGCCAGAAGAGGACAAAGGACCTCGACTGGCTGCCCCACAAGGACTGCAGACCCAAGCTGAAATCATGGAGTGGTTGCCCCATGTGGATGGAGTAGGGGAGTTGGATGCCTGCAGGTAAAAACAAAAACAGCAATTCTCTCCACATTTTCTCATATGGTTGCTGTGAAGACCAAATGCATATAAAATGCCTAACAGAACTCCTAGCTCATAATAGTTGCTCAATCTATTTTAACTATTATTTACACTGTATGTATGTCTTAAGGTGTGTGTGTGTGTGTTTGCACTCATTAAAAAAACTGAAAGGATTTATATTAAAATGTTTGTAGAGGTTATTCACTGTGATTATTTTTTTTCATTTTCCTATTTTAACAAAATGAACTAATATTACCTTCTTAAAATAAACCAAAAAAATTTAAGAAAAAGACTAGGTCAGGATGAGATTTTAAGCTCTGAATTGGACTTTAAGTGGATGGATACATGATAAAAGGAGAAAATCCCTGATTAAGTACCTTAAAAAGAATTGTAGTAGGCTCTCTTGTAAAGAGGAAATCTATGTCTTGCACGCACAAGCCATGGAGTGAAAAAATGGAGAAGTCTAAGGTTTTCTCTGCTGATATGTAGATACCCTGAATGGCTGAGGGTGTTCACCAGCTAGAAGAAAACCCTGGCCTGGACAGGCATGGAACTAGACATTCAAAAAGAGCAGCCATTCTAGCAGAGTCACCATATCAGCAGCAGACAATCCAGTGGACCTTGCCAGCAAAGCTCCATTTCTGAAGCATTCCCCCACACAGAAGATCCAACATCCGATCAGCATCGAGATCCACAGTCAGTTAAATGCAACAGGAGACATTTCTAGATTGTAACAGTTTTCAGAATCTGGGAGATATTTTGGAATAAGAATGCCCAGGCCCTGGGAAAGGGGATTTACAAGCCCTAGGTAGGGAAGAGAGATGATGACAAAAATTGACAGTTTAAAACAGCTTCTAGTTCTCAGGCCTGTGATCACAGTCAGTGCAAGTACCTAGCTCTGTTAAATACTGTACTGGGTTTAGGGAAGCAAGACCAATCCCAAACACTAACCATGGGTGAGTTTTAGGTTTTGATAAAGAGACAATCTTGGACAGAATTGACTTGGGCACTCAGTAGATCTGAACTTTTAGGTAATGGGGTTAGGACAAACTTCATCCCCACAGGTATTTTCAGGCCTGGTGATTATTGAGAAAGAAACTGGAGAAAGGGGATCAAGGATGTGGACTACTTCCCACTGTGTATAAAAGGGAATACTTCACCCTGGCCAGGAACTCACTCCTGTTATGAAATTAATGTTCATTTGGAGACCGTGCATGACACTGAGAATTTTGCTTCTGGGGCTTTTATAGACTTAAGTGATTTTATATCACTTAATGATACTGCTTTTTAATGCATTTTAGTTCAGTATTTACAAGTGATGTTATTACTAACCTGTTGGGTTGCCCAAAAAGAGATTATTCTAGGGTTTCAATGAAGAAGTTCAAGCCAGGTGCAAGTTCAAATTAAGGGTGAAGTCATCTCTGTCACTGATGAATGTACATCTACAATACAAGGGATTTTAAATTTATACTATAAGAAAAAATTGCAAGAAGTGACTCCAAGATGGAGATTAGCATGCAAAAGGTTTATTAAGAAGTGCTCTTGGGGGTTTCCCTGGTGGCGCAGTGGTTGAGAGTCTTCCTGCCGGTGCAGAGGACACGGGTTCGTGCCCTGGTCCGGGAAGATCCCACATGCCGCGGAGCGACTAGGCCCGTGAGCCATGGCCACTGAGCCTGTGCGTCCAGAGCCTGTGCTCCACAACAGGAGAGGCCACAACAGTGAGAGGCCCGCGTACCGAAAAAAAAAAAAAAAAGAAGTGCTCTTGGGAATAACAGCCATGGAAGGGAAGGAAAGGAAGCAGAAGTGCTCAGAGGGAGAAAGAAGGAAGGCTGTGATGCAGTCCTACTGAAAGTCCCAACCAATCCCTGGGGAGCTCTGAAGCTGGAATGACCCTTCTGAGTTGTCTGAGTTTGGATGAAGGGGGCTTGATCCTTATGCCACCATGTTGACGAGTCCTTTGATGTGGACTATCGTGGAAAGGTGGCATGACAGCCTAGGCAATTCACAAAGGCTGATGGTTGTCTGCCAACAGCACTCCCACATGTTGGGATCTGGGTATCACATCACAGTATCATCTGAACAGCAGTAATGTCCACAGTCATTTAGGTAGAGGTGGGGGCACCATCATTCAGAACGGTAAAGCATGGTTCAGAAAAAGCATGGACAGGTAACCTTAACTGGGGCAATAGTATCATAACCACAAAGTTAAAATGGTCACAGAGGAAGCATGTTGGTATTCTTGGTTCTTGCATTGAGAAGGCACCAAAATGGAAAGGGATCATAGCCACAGTTATAATTTCATGTAGGGGCTTGGTGTCAAATCACTAAACACTAAACACAAATCACTAAAGCTTCTGCTGCCTTAGAGAATTTAAAACTGGAGTGCCTGGGGAAACAAAAGTTATGAAAGAGAAATCACAACATAGGGTGATATTATCAATTGCATTTTACACTGATGGGAAGGCATGATTAGTTTGCCATTTATTGAGTGAAAATAAATATAACTATTTCATTTTATTAAGCATATTTAAACTCACCCCAAAGCTCTAAGTCAAATAAAATTGGACCAGATTATTTTATCTTGTCCTAAGGAACTCAGATGAGAAAAAATGTAATAGCAAGGTATATGTTCTTAAAAGCTATGTTTTCAAAAACATAAAAACAACAGGTAACAAAAATAAACATTTAGCAAAATGTACTGATGATGTAACCAACCTAAAGTATCACTTAAACATATAAATCCTGTACTTTCTAGCTCAGCTTATTTAAGTGAATTATAAGACATGTCATCATTTTACACTCTGTTAGAAGAGATGATCCATATGCCTCATTCTGTTGGTGACCTGTTTCTTCTATACAAAAATCCTTCTAATCCATGTAAGCAGATTTTTAAAATAAAATCTAAACACTGACACATAGTGGCTAATCACTTAATCCACAGATGTTTGTCTCTAAAAAGCAAGCAAAATCTAACTTTACAGTATAACTACCCAAGGTACCTCCTATTGTTTTCAAGGGTATTGAAAATATATATTTTAAAATAAGAAGTTCTTTACTTTACATTATATAAATGGAAAGTGAATAAAATCACATTCATGAGACAAGGTTCACAGAAATAATAATAAGAGTATGATTTCTAAGAATGACAGGGATCACTGTATTAGAGATACTGCTTATCTTTTATTATAGCTTGAGAAAACTATACTTGAAACCATTGTGGCTAAACATGGTATTCTGAAACCTCCACACATATATCAGTTGAAAATACAGGAAGTGATTTTTGCCTGAGGAAATGTATCTTCCTCACTCTCCATGTGTTAGATAATATAACTTATATAGAATTTAATACATCTTAAAATACCAAAATGCTAAAAGGAAGAAATTTATCAGATCATTTAAGGACAGAAGAAGTGGGGGGGGCGGCTATCTAGCCATAAAAAGTTGGGCTGTGAAAACAAAGACAGAAATGCCAGGAAAGATGTGGGATGGGTTTGTTAACATGAGCAGTTGTAGGAAATACCTAGAAGTCCAGTTATGGTTAATAAAATTTTTGAAATGATTTAACCAAACAAATAAATACTATGTTATGTGATTTGGAAATATTTTCCAGATAGCCCCAAAACAAAACAAAACAAACATAAATTAAAAAACTGATCAGGGCTTAGCCTTACAGAGAAAAGAGAGAAGCTGCACATTTCCTTAACGTAGGGGACTTCACGCTGGAACAGTGTTTTGTATGAACATGATTGGTAACCATGAAGATATCCAATCCTGAGGCTATAAAGACCTACGACAACAACAGCAACAATAATAAGAGCTAAAATTTATGGAGTACTTATTAGGTGCTAAGCTCTATTCTAAGTGCTTCACCTTTGCTACTTCATTATCCTCAACAAACTGACAAGGTAGGTAACACTTTTAATCTTTATTTTATAGATGAAGAAACTGATCATATAATGAATAAATTGCATACTTCAGAAAATTTCTTTTCAAATGTAAAGAGAATTCTCCTAGGGGAGATCAGAACCATTTTTTTAAGCTTTATTGAAGTATAATTGATATACAAACATTTAAACACATTTAATATATGCATATTGATGAATTTGGACATCTGTGTATACTCATGATGCCATCACCATAATCAAAGTTCTAAACTCAGCCATCACCTCCAAAACTTGTGTTCTTTTGTGTGTGTGTGTGTGTGTGTGTTTTGTGCTTAGAACTGATTTTTTAAAAGACCATCATTGCAAAATAAAATATAGCATGTACAGATCTTCAGTCATTGTTTCTGTACTTTCCCTTGCTACTGAAATATTTCTTCAGGAACTCAAGATTCTTTTTGTTTAACACTGTGAAGCAAGCGAAGCCATCATGTCTAGATGAGTGAAATTAATTGTCACTGTTAGAGAATCTGCTGACTGAAGCCTAGTGACTAAAATACATGACTGAGAGACCTTGAATGGATTAAGATTTTGACATTTTTTATCTGAAGATGAGCTGGACCTGTTATTTCGAATACAATTTTTCTTATAAACTTCACATGATTTTTCTGAGGAATAATTAAGTTGACCATTTGGACTGAATAACTGGCCTACTCTTGGGGGTGTATTTTTTTTATGTTCAAATTGGTTTTT
Organism: Mesoplodon mirus; assembly: GCF_964341445.2. NCBI lineage: Eukaryota > Metazoa > Chordata > Mammalia > Artiodactyla > Ziphiidae > Mesoplodon > Mesoplodon mirus. The sequence goes on along the minus strand of NC_138978.1, from coordinate 54,115,527 downwards.
AGGCTATAGTTGCCACATTTTCTCTCTCTCTCCATATATATATATATTTCAATAGAACAAAAAAAAATTACCCTTTACCCTTAAATCTTCTAAGAATAAGGACATTCTCTTACATAACCACATATAATTATCACACTTGGGAAATTTAACATTGATACAATATTATTATTAAATATGCAATCCTTCTTTAAATTTACCTAATTGTCCCCAATTATTTTCCCCACTTTGGAATCCAAAAATCAAGAAATCAAGGACCATGCGTTGTGTTTATTGCCAAGTTGCTTTAGTCTCCTCTAATCTAGGTCAGTTCCCCAGCCTGTGTGTGTGTGTGTGTGTGTGATTTCATGACAGCAACATTTTTGAATAGTCCAGTCCAGTAAGCTTCGTCAGGTTGTCTCTTCATGACCAGATTTGGCTTAACCATTTTTAGCAGAGATTATATAGGAGCTCAGTGTGTTGCCTTGGCAGGAATATGACATTGGATTGTCTGATTACGGGAGATGTTAGATTTTATAATCTAGTCAGATAGTGTCCACCAGATTTCTCCATTGTAAAGATTTTTTCCATTGTAATTACTTAGTAATTTGAGACTGTGTGAATACATGATTCCCCAGAAGTTTGTCACCCAATGCTTTTGCTTTTGGCTTCCATTGTTAATTATTGCCTGAATTAATTATTACCAAGGTGGTCACAAAATGGTGCTTTTCTACTTCCATGATTCTTTTTACATCTATTAGCTGACATTATTCTGTGAAAAGAAGAAAGACTTTTCCTCTTATCTCCATGTACACCTTTTACTTTTTTTGTGTGTGTGGTACATGGGCCTCTCACTGTTGTGGCCTCTCCCATTGCAGAGCACAGGCTCCGGACACGCAGGCTCAGTGGCCATGGCTCATGGGCCCAGCCGCTCCGTGGCGTGTGGGATCTTCCCGGACCGGGGCACGAAACCATGTCCCCTGCGTCGGCAGGCGGACTCTCAACCACTGCGCCACCAGGGAAGGCCACCTTTTACTTTTTGAAGTATAAATATGGACGCATAAACGTGTTTTTATTCAGTATGATATAATAAATTCTTGCCACTATTTCTTTTTAATCATCAAACTGTCCCAAGTTCAGCCAATGGGAACCCCTTCAAGTTGGCTTCTGAGTCATTTCTGCATACTTCTACTGCTTTTTAAGCTCTTCCATGCACAAGACATTCCAGGTTCCCTTTGTATTGTACTTTCCTGTCCCTATCTTGACATCAGTCATTTCTCAAAGAAGCCCTGGCTCCATTTTATGGGGAATGGTGTTTAGTAAGGCTGAATTTCTATGACCAAAGCAGGTTACATTTCCTAATTATAATTTCATTCCTTGGACATTAGATTTTAGTTCTGCGTTAAAATAATAACATCCCTGGGCTTCCCTGATGGCGCCGTGGTTGAGAGTCTGCCTGCCGATGCAGGGGACACGGCTTCATGTCCCGGTCCGGGAAGATCCCACATGCCGCGGAGCGGCTAGACCTGTGAGCCATGGCCGCTGAGCCTGCGCGTCCGGAGCCTGTGCTCTGCAACAGGAGAGGCCACAACAGTGAGAGGCCCGCGTACTGCAAAAAAATAAAAATAAAAAAAATAATAATAATAACATCCCTGTAAAAACTAAAATATTGAACTAGTAGCCATTTACTCTTCAGGGTGAAAGTACTTATCAGCTCGTATATTTTATAAGGGGTTGGAAGCAGAGAGAATGAGGACTCTGGACAATGTGAAAGGGGGGGTGGGGGAAGTGGAGAAGTGAGACGGGTCCATGGATGGAAAGAAAGCTAACATCAATTTCTTCTATTCCGGGCACCATCACGTACACCATTTAAATTAATCCTTACAACAATCCTTATTTTTGCAAATGAGGAAGTAACTTCTTCAAAGTTGAAATATGTATGGCAGATAGCCCAGAACTAAAACCCTTTTTGTTTGGCCCCAAAAGCCTCATCTGTGCTTTCTACTATCCCATTCTGTTCCCCAAGCCAAGCAAGGAAGTCTGTGAGCCAGAAGGACAAGTACCACCCACTTCAAGTCTCGAGAATAGCAAACTATGGTCATGCTGCTTTCCCTGCTCCACTTGAAGTTGTTCATTGTGACTTGCATGCAGAGCTACCCTCACAAATATCGTCCTTCAGTTGAGAATAAGGTTCAAACATTTCTCTCTACTGCTCAGGAAGTCTGTGGGAAATAATTCTATTTCATTTGCTTTCAGTGTTGATTCAAAAAGAACAGATAGGCATCTCAAACTGAATGCTGTCTCAGTTGGATTATTCATTACAAGTACTGCCTGTTGCCAGAAGTTGGTGCTAGTGGTGGGAAAGCTTGTTGTAGGCTTGTCAGAGATAACTGAGGCAAGTTGCCTGAAAAACAATGTCATGTACAAAGCCCATGGTCAAGTTCCTGAACTCTCTTGGTTGGTTCTCAGTTTTCTCACTGTAAATGGGGATAATAATAGCTTGCGTACCTGAAGGAAGGAGGCAGGATATCTAAGACATCAACAACCACCTATTAAGTATCTTCTATAGACAGAACATTTCCTTTGACACTGGAAATGTGCAGAAGTATACAGCAGAGTGTCTACCCTTACTATGCTTGCCATCTAATTGGGGATGCTGAACTTGCATATAAAAAAAGGCAAATCAATTTTGTAACACACCATGTGAGTGTCAAAGACAAGAGAAATGATTAATTACCAAGGACATTATAAGCTTCCCAATTTAAAATAATAATAAGATACAACTTTCTCTTTTTTCTACCAATGTTTTAGAAATGAAAATAAGAAACAAGGAAAGAAGGGGCAAAGGAACAATGGAATAAATGAAGAGAGGGAGAAGGGAAAGGAAAAAACACAAGAGGAGCAAAAATGGTAACTACATAAGTAAGTAAAAAGTCAGTATTAATGTATTTTTACTTTGTAACTCCTTGTTTTCCCTATATGATTTAAAGAAAATGGCATAAAATAATAAGTCTATTTTGATGGGTACACAAAGTATAAAAAGTAATTTGTGACAATAACATAAAGGGAGGGATGGAATTGTACAGGAACAAACATTTTATACATAATTGAAGCTAAGCTGATACTAATTCAAACTAAATTGTTATGAATTAAAATGTTAATTGTAATCTCTAGGGCAACCACTAAGAAAATAACTTAAAAATGTGTGGGAAAAAATGAGAAAGGAATCCAAATGGAATACTAAAAAATACATATTGAGCACGAAAGAAGGCAGTAATGGAGGAATTGAGGAACAAGAAAAGATATAAGACATATAGACAGCCTATACAAAATAGAAGTCCTTCCTTACCTGTAATTACATTACAGGGAAATGAAATTAAAACCTCAATCAAAAGGCAAAAAAATGGCAGAATGGATTAAAAAACATGATTCAACCATACTATATCTACAAGAGACTCCCTTTAGATTCAAAAGTAAGCTAGGTTGAAAATTAAGAGATGTGAAAAAATATTCCATGCAAACACTAATCAAAACATGCCAGGGGCTTCCCTGGTGGCGCAGTGGTTGAGAATCTGCCTGCCAATGCAGGGGACACGGGTTCGAGCCCTGGTGTGGGAAAATCCCACATGCCACGGAGCAACTAGGCCCGTGAGCCACAACTACTGAGCCTGCACGTCTGGAGCTTGTGCTCCACAACAAGAGAGGCCGCAACAGTGAGAGGCCTGCACACCGTGATGAAGAGTGGCCCCCACTCGCCGCAACTAGAGAAAGCCCACGCACAGAAACGAAGACCCAATACAGCCAAAAATAAATAACTAAAAATTTAAAAAGAATGCCGGATTGTATATATTAATATCAGACAAAATAGAGTTTAAGGAAAATTGTTATAAAAGGCTATTACATAGTGATAAAAGCATAATCCATCAAGAAGACATGTTAAGTATAGACACAAAAACAGAGCACCAAAATATATTAAGCAAAAGCTAACAATTAAATGGATGAACAGTAACAGTAGGACATATACATATATATATATATATATATATCACTTTCAATAATGGATAGAACAACTACACAGAAATCAGCAAGAAAACAGAAGACTTGAATAACATTATAAGTCAACTGGATCTAAGAGACATATATAGAACACACCACCCAACAGCAGCAGAATACACTTTTTTCTCAAGTGCATATGGAACATTCTCCAGGAAAGATCATATGTTAGGCCACAAAATAAATTTCAATACATTTAAAAAGACTGAAACAATACAAAACGTTTTTTCTGACCACCATGAAATAAAATGAGAAATCACTATAAAGGTCCAGAAGAAAACATAGAAGAAACGCTCATGACATTGGGTTTGGCAATGATTCTTGCATAACACACCAAAAAGCACAAGCAACAAAAGTGAAATTACATATGTAATTACACTAAAAATCTGCACAGTGAAGGAAACAATCCACAGAATGAACAGACAAACTAAGAGTGGGAAAAAATAATTTTAAACCATATATCTTATAAAAGATTAATATCCAAAGTACATAAGGAACTCCTACAACTCAACAGCCAAAAAAACAAAACAAAAACAAAAACAAGATTAAAAAATGGGCAAAGAACTTGAATTAACATTTCTCTAAAGACATACAAGTGGCCAATAAGTATATGAAAAGATGCTCAGCATCACTAATCACCAGGGAAATGCAAATCAAAACAACAATTAGATATCACTCACACCTGCTAGGATAGCTATTATATATATAATATATATTATATATAATATATATAATATATATTTAAAAGGTAACAAGTGTTGGTGAGGATGTGGAGAAATTGGAAACCTTGTACACTTTTGGTAGATGTAAAATGTAAAAGGGTGAAGCCTCTATGGAAAACAGTATGGGGTTTTTTCAAACAATTAAAATTAGACTTACCATATGATCTAGCAATCCTACTTTGAGGTATATATCCAAAATAATTGGAATCAGGATCTCTACAAGATATATGCATTCCCATGTTCATTGCAGCATTATTGACAATAACCAACATATAGAAACAATCTAAATATCCATTAACAGATGAACGAATAAATAAAATGTGGTATATACATACAATGGAATATTGTTTAGCCTTAAAAAAGAAGGAAATCCTGCCATATGTGACAACATGGATAAACCTGGAGGACACTATACTAAGTGAATTAACCCAGTCACGAAAGAATAAATACTGCCTGATTTCACCTATATGAGGTATCTAAAACTGTCAATCTCATAGAAACAGAGAATAGAATGGTGGTTTCCAGGGGCTGGAGGGAGGGAAAATGGGGTGGTGCAGGTATAAAGTTTCAGTTATGTCACATGAAAAACTTCTAGAGATCTGCTGTACAACACTCTGCCTATAGTTAACCTATAATAATACTGTATTGTACATTTAAAGTTTGCTAACAGAGTAGATCTCATGTTTAGTGTTCTTCAACACACACACACACAAACTTTTTAAAGACAGAAGAAAGAAAAAGAAAGAAAGAAAGAAAGAAAAGAAAAGAAAGAAGGGAAGGAAGGAAGGAAGGAAGGAAAGAAGAAATGGGAGGAAAGAAGAGAGGGAAGGAGGCAGGGAGGAAGATAAACAGGAAAACTGCCAAATTCACAAATATGTGGAAATTAAACAACACACTCTCAACCAATGGGTCAAAAAAGAAATCACAAGAAATTAGAAGGGCTTCCCTGGTGGCGCAGTGGTTGAGAGTCCGCCTGCCGATGCAGGGGATACGGGTTCGTGCCCCGGTACGGGAAGATCCCACATGCCGTGGAGTGGCTGGGCCCGTGAGCCATGGTCATTGAGCCTGCGCATCCAGAGCCTGTGCTCCACAACGGGAGAGGTCACAACAGTGAGAGGCCCGCGTACCACAAAAAAAAAAAAAAAAAAAAAAGAAAGAAATTAGAAGATACTGTGAGATGAATGAAAAAGAAAATACAACACACCAAAACTTATGGGATGCAGTTAAAGCAGTTCTTGGAGGTAAATTTATGGTTCTAAAATGTCTACATTAAAAAGAAAGAAAAACCTTATATCAATAATCTAAACTTCCTAAGAAACTAGCAAAGAAAAATCGAAACTAGCAAACTAAATCCAAAGCAAGTAGAAGGAAAGAAATAATGAAGATTTGAGTAGAGATAAATGAAACAGAAAATAGAAAAATGATAGGATAAATGAAATAAAAGCTGGTTCTTTGAAAAGACCAACAAAATTACCAAACCTTTAGATCTACTAATTAAGAAAAAAGATTCAAGTCACTAAAATAAAAAATGAAATGGAGATTTACTGTTGACCGTATAGAAATAAAAATGGTTATAAGAGAATGCTGTAAACATATGTGTATCAACAAATTAGATAATATAGATGAAATGAACAATTACTCAAAACACACAAACTACCAAAACTGAATCAAGAAGAAATAGAAAATCTGAATAGACCTAATTATTTTGATGAATAATCAAAAGCTTCCAAAAAAGAACAATTCAGTACTGCATGGCTTCACTGGTAGAGTCTACCAAGTGTTTCAAGAAATATCACCAATCCTTCTCAAACTCTTCCAAAAAACAGAAGAGGAGGGAACACTTTCTAACTCATTCTATGAGGTCAGCATTACTCTGATATCAAAACCAAACAAAGACATTACAAGAAAAGAAAACTATAGGCCAATATCCCTTTTGAATATAGATGCAAAAATCCTCATCAAAACAAATCCAAGAGCATATTAAAAGGATTATACCCCATAACAAAGTGTGATTTTTAACCCAGGAATGCAAGGGTGGTTTAACATATGAAAAGCAATCAGTATATTACATCATATTAATAGAAAAAAAAGAAAAAAACCCTCACAGTCATTTCAATTCATGCAGAAAAGGCATTTGACAAAGTTAAAAATTCAACAATCTTTCATGATAAAATTATTCAGAAAACTAGGAGTAAAAGGCAACTTCCTCAACATGATAAAAGCCATGTATGAAAACCCCACTCAGTGTGAAAGAATGAAAGCTTTCCCCCCAAGATCAGAAATAAGATGAGAATGTCTGCTTTTGTCACTTCTATTCAACATGATACTGGAAGCTCTAGCCAGAGCAACAAATCCAGAAAAAGAAAGAAAAGGCCTCCAAATTGAAAAGGAACAGGCAAGACTATCTGTATTCACAGATGATATGAATATATATACAATCTATATATATGTATACATACACATACACATATATATACATATATATGTGTATATGTATATATATATATATCACAGAACTAATAAAGGAATTCAGAAAAGTTGCAGGAAACAAGACCAACATATAAAAATCTTATAGTAGTATTTCTATACACCAGCAATGAGCAATCTGAAAAAAACAGAACAATTCCATTTAAAATCAAAATGAATAAAATATTAATAAATTTAACTAAGGAGGAGTAAGACTCGTACACAGAAGACAACAAAACATTGCTCAAAGAAATTAAAGAAGACCTAAATAAATGGAAAGGCATTCCATGTTCATAGATTGGAAGACTTAATATTGTTAAGAGGCAATACTCCCCAAATTGATCTACAGATTCAATGCAATCTCTATCAAAATTCTAACTGCCTTTGTGAAGAATGGACAAGCTGGTTACATCCCTTGCATGTAATTGCAAGGGATACCAAATATACAAAATCTTGAAAAAGAACAAAATTCTTCATACTTCTCTATTTCAAAACTTACTACAAAGCTACAGTAATCAAAACACTGTGGCGCTGGCATGAGGACACACATATAGATCAATGGAATATAATTCAGAATCCAGAAATAAACCCAGACATCTATAAGGTACCAAGAATATTCAATGGGGGATAGAATAGTCTTTTCAACAAATGGTACTGGGACAACTGGATATCCACACACAAAAGAAGGAATTTGGATATCTACCTCAACCATACACAAAAATTAATTCAAAATGAATCAAAAGACCTAAATGTAAAAGCTAAAACTCTACAACTCTTGGAAGAAAACACAGGTATAAATCTTCATGACCTTGGATTAGGCAATGGTTTCTTAAACATGATATCAAAATCATAGGCAACAAAAGAAAAAAAATAGATAACTTAGTCTTTATAAAAATTTAAAAGAGCACTTTTGTTCATCAAAGGACACTGTCATTTAAATAAAAACAACTACAGAATCGGAGAAAATATTTGCATATCATCTATCTGTTAAGAGACTTGTATGCAGAATATATAAATAACTTACAATGCAACAAGAAGAAGATGAAACAATCCAATTTAAAAATGGGCAAAGGATCTGAATAGACTTTTTTCCAAAGAAGGTATTTTAATAGTCAATAAGCACATATAAAGATGCTCAAAATCATCAGTCACTAGGGAAATACAAATGAAAACCACAATGAGAAACCACTTCACCCCCACTGGGATAGCTACAAGCAAAACCAAACCAAACCAAACCAAACCAAACCAAACCAACAAACAAACAAAATAACAAGTGTCTGTGAGGTGTGAAGAAATTAAAACACCTATACATTGCTGGTAATAATGTAAAATGGTGCATCCACAATGGAAATGCAGCTCGGTAGTTCCTCAAAAAGTTAAATATTGAGTTAGCATAAGACCCAGCAATTCCATTTATAGATATGTACCCAGAAAAATTTAAAACAGGTGTTTAAATGAAAACTTGTATGTGAATGTTCATAGCAACACTATTCACAACAGCCAAAAGGTAGTAACAACTCAGTGTCCACCAACTGATAAACGGATAAACAAAATGTGGTATTTGTGTACCATGAATGTTATTCAGCCATAAAAAGGAATGAAGTACTGATTCATATTACTATTTAGATGAACCTTGAAAATGCTTTGCTAAGTGAAAGAAGCCAGACACAAAGACCACATATTCTATGACTGTATTTATATGAAATGTCCAGAACAGACAAATCCATGGGAACAGAAAGCAGATTAGTGGTTGCCAGGTGCTGGAAGGGAAGGGGAAGGCCCAGTGACTGCTCAATGGGCACCACTTTTCTTTGTAGGTTAATGAAGATACTGTAGGATTAGAAAGCAGTAATGCTTGTAAAACATTGTGAATTTATAAACACCACTGAACTGGACAGTTTAAAATGATGAATTTCATGTTATGTGAATTTTACCTCAATTAAAACAATACTGGAGAAGAGAGAAAGCACTTAATGATTCTTATTTTATGCCCAGCCTTATCCTAGGCTTTTTCCATCTGTTTTCTTGCCAATCCAAGTGGACCATAAATTCATTTGTCCATAAGTAAGTCATGACCTAAATGAAGAGAATTTCCCAGCTGGAATTAAAACTTTAGAATTTATTCTGATTCTACCTCCTCTGTGAAGCATTCCTTTAACTCTCCTAAGACAAAAAAAAAATTGCCTACATATTACAGAACGCTTCTCTACCTTCTTCCAGCTTCTGACATTTGCACACGTTATGCCTTGGCTTTATTTTTACATGTGTTTTCTTTTACCTTATGTTTGTTACCTGGTTTCTGAGCTCCTCAAGATCAGGACTGGTCCTTTGTGTTTACAGTTCTGTGCTCAGCACATAGTACATGCTCAATGAAGGTTTTTCACGGGCCAGCTGGAGTCACATATTTGGTTCCTGTAAATATACTACATTAATGGCTCCTAAAATAGCCATGCCTGCTTGACTTGCCTGTGCAACACTCAGCATCCATTTCCCAGAAAGAAACTAGGTCACATCTGGGACGCATGAACAGTTTTAAGAAAAGTTCTGTCTAAAACTCAAAACCCTTCAGTGTATATCAAATATAATCAAGCTGATGATGCCAAAAAACTGTAAGGGATTAAAACTTCATTTCATTATTACATTTTTGGTCTTTGCTCTTTTACTCCATTTAATAAGTTTTATAGCAACAGAACGACTTGCACATGTTGGAAATCAAAACAGGATGAAAATGGTGAAAAGAAAAGCAAAACATTTCACTTTATGCTTCTTTTTCTTTGTTTGTGAGTTCTCCCCTGTGCTGTGGTTATTTTGTACAAGGTCTGTCTTTTTGGTTATGGGGACAACTTGTGCACAAAAGATCTAAGACATCTCTGCCTTCCTGTAAAAATGTGTGTCAACAGAGAAAAAAATAGATTTCTATAAATAAAGAGGATCTGAGGATGCGAGCCTCTCCTGACCGCAGCAACATGTAGGATGCTTCAGTGGGGAAGCACTTGGAATTACCTGCCTTTGGTGGTTTCTAGGGACAACAGCAGAATTCGCTGGGTGCCCACAAACCTTTGGTTGTCCCTGCGCCAGAACACAGTTCATGTGTTCTTGTTACTTTCTCTTTTGTTTGTGATTCTTAAAGTATCTTTTTTTTTGTGAAAAGGAGGCAAAATACTTCCTTTCTGATAGCACATCCTTGGAAAATCATAAATTGTTCCAAAATGGAATGGCACAAGAGCACAGTAGGCATTCCATTAATTATATTATGTCCACTCACCTCCATTCTTCCCCCAGGTACCTAAAATGGCACAAAGAAAATTCACGTACTCGCTCTCTGCTGCACCATTTCCCTTTGAATATTTTTTTGAAACCTACAACAAGATTTTACACCTTCATAAATGCTAGCATTTTGTTGTTGTTGCTCAGGCTAAACGGGCTGATTAATCCTGATTCTTTCTCTTTCTTCTGTTGACATTCCATATTGGAGAAAGGAGGTCATCTGATGGAAAGTATCTGAGTCCTGTGTCTCAAATTCTGGTGAAATCTGTTCTCCCTTATCCTGTCTCAGACCCCTTACTTCAGATTTATCAGCATTTATTGAATATCTGTTATAAATAGTGACTGGTTCTCTGCTTGACTGTAGTAGGGGCTCAAAAATCAACTCTATTCCCATCTCCCTCCCATTTGTTATAAATATTCATTGTCTTAGTCAGGGCCGTGGCCAGAAACAGAAAACATGCTCACATTGGATTCTGATGCGAATTAAATGCAGAGACAGTTTACAGAAGTATGAATGGAGTTGGGGAAACCAAAAAGTGATCCTGAGGCACCCAGAGATAGCAACGTCAAGTAGCTGTTACTCTTTAGGCCTAAAGAAGCAAGGGGAGGCCACAGTATCATGGAGCTTGGTGAGAGCTGGTGCTCTGAAAGGCTGCTGCCCATAAGGGCTACAGTCATAAAGGGACCAGCTACCGTTAGACTCTCGGCATTGAAGAGGGGGGGAGAGGTCACTCCTTGTTGGCTGAACTGAACAGGAAGCCAGAGGGCAAAGGGAGCCTGGCTGATGCAGTCTTTAGGGCAGAGAAGTGAAGGGCATGGATCTAGGTGACCAAATGAAAAATAAAGAGCATGCTCACTTCATAATTTAACTTCAGAGCAATTCATGAAGCAGCATTATTATCCAAATTTTACAAATGACGACACTGAGGCAGTCAAGTTTAAATAATTTGCTGAAGGTCACGTGGCTACTAGGTGGCAGCCTTTTATTTAAATTCACGTCTTCTAGTTCCACACCTATTCTTTTATACCAAAATGTCTGTCTTACACTTTACATTACATGACCAACCTTATATTTCTGACAATGTGAATCTTGTAAATGATTATGACTTCCATATTTAATTTGGCTGTTAGGAAATTCAGAGTCAAATGTTAAGTCCCCATTGCTAAGTGTGCAGGATTTTGTGGCTTGCATTTCTCAGTAGCCTTAACTTACTGTTTTGATCTTACTTTCCTTTTGCCCTGATTTTTAAAATCTTTTTATATTACAGATATTCTCTTCCATGTCTTTTTTGAAGAAGTGAAGGATAAACAAATGAATAAATGAGTAGCTAGTATCTGTGTAACCTTTGGCCTGTGCTTGGTCAGCCTTTCTCTTAATACAGGCTACCACTGTATAGGGACCGCTAACCCTCACCTCCACCCTCAAACACACACATCCATGATCTTTGCTACAGAGTTGGCTTTATCATCACAGCCTTTTTCAACAAACTACCCCCAGCAGCCACTACCCATCAATTAATATTGGCAGGGGAGTTGAAACCTATTTGCTATGCCTGGTATAATATGACCAGTAAATTAACCGATAAATCTACAGGGTCTATAATATGGAAATGCCCTATGGAGAGAGTAGCTTCTTTTTTTTTTAATTTAATGTAATTAATTTATTTATACAGCATGGAGAGAGTAGCTTTTATGTTTAATCGCAGACATCCTGAGAGCCTTTTACTTAAGCTCATTGTATGTGATGTGCATCATTATAGTCTGACTGCTTCCCATACTTTAGTAAAAGGCAAGGTGAGCAATATGGGAGTGCACTCCCTCTCCAAATAATTAATTTTTCTTCTTCAGACTCAAATGTGTGGCATTATTCCAAGATATCTCAATGGTTATTTTTAAAAGTTGCTTGCTATTTGTTTTTATCATCCTAGATAAAGGCCTATTTGGCCTTATTAATAGAGTTAGCTCTGTTAAAGCTGCCAGGTCACAATAACATTATCTCACATCCTGAAGCAGCACGACTGCACCATTCAGAAGACAGTGGAATTTGTTTAAGCAATTTGAGACTTGGATTTCATTCAAGACCATTTAATGGTTCCCAAAGGACCATTATTAAGAAGCCTTGCCCATAAGTTTGTAATGGCACTGGAATCAAAATATTACAGATAATAGCAGTTTCTTAGAGTTCTATACGTATTGGTATATTATAATGTGTTTTCAGGTATATAATTTCATAACCTCCGAACAAAGCTTTAAGAAGTTTCATAGTAATGCACATATCTGTCTGTAGGTATATAAATATATAAACACAGTGAGTTTGAGTCTGTGGAGGATCTACCCATACTTGCTGATTGCCATCATTAATATGTTCTTTAATCAAATTATTCACCTTCTACTCTGCTGTGTGAAACTCAGGTTCACTGGCCTGTGAGCTTTGATCATAAGGAATGATTATTCTTTTACTCCACTGACAGCCTGAACACTTTCTCTTTCTCCCCCAAGTCCACAGATTGACACAGATGTGGCTATTTCTGATTCAGATACAGTCTGTTCTTTGATATGTTTGAAACTAAAACTAAGAAAGTGTTCAGGATTCTGACCCCTTCCAATGTAGAATCTTCCTGGAAGTTCTTCTTTTCCATGTTCTTACTACTCCTCTATTTGTTTCAAAGATGAACAATGAACACATTGATGATGTTTTCACATTTAAAAAATTACTTTCTCATATATCACCTCATTATTTTTCCATATCATCCTGTATAGTGGATATCATGGTTCATACTTTACCAGTGGAGATACTAATGCTCTGGCATTCACAGCTACACTAGCTCAGGGAGGGTCAGCTGATCCAGTGATGCCACAGTCATTAGTGTTCATCATTTATTGCTGATTTTAAAATATCTGCTGTTCATCTCTGTGTGTACAACACAATGGCAGACATTGGGAGTGACACACAGATATACAGAACAAATCGGAACATGTCCTCCAAGCCCCAAGAGTAACTTACAGGTGTCATACTTCTTTCTTCCTCCAAGTCTTCCCAAGTACTGTTTTTTCCGCCTAACTCTTCTTGACTCTTTCTCATTTCCCTAAACTTCATGAGCAGGGTAGCAGGTCTGTATTCACTGCTGTATCCCTGTCACTAGTGCTCTGTACATGGTAAATGGTCCATCGGTATTTGATGACTGATTTTTGAACTCGGCATATCAATTTGTCTCTTGCTGTCCCTGCAGGAATTTCAGTTCCTTGTTGCCCTGTTGTAACTACAGCTCACATTTCTCTTGCTCTTGGAGTCCTAATGCCATTTCTGCACTCTGAAATAAACTCCTGAAAAATAGGTGATACAGATGGTCTCAAAAGTCTTTTTCTGTGACAATTTGTCTCAAAACTTGACCTGGGCCCACTGTCAGTCCAAAATAGAAAGAGTTGATCAGGGACAACGCTGAGAACTAAGCATAAAGCCTGTTAAAATTCACCAGTTTAGAGGGCTTCCCTGGTGGCGCAGTGGTTGAGGGTCTGCCTGCCGATGCAGGGGATACGGGTTTGTGCCCCGGTCCGGGAAGATCCCACATGCCGTGGAGCAGCTGGGCCCATGAGCCATGGCCACTGAGCCTGCGCGTCCGGAGCCTGTGCTCTGCAATGGGAGAGGCCACAACAGTGAGAGGCCGGCGTACCGCAAAAAAAAAAAAAAAAAAAAAAAAAAAAAAATCACCAGTTTAATAAAAAATTAATCAGTTTCTGACTTTTGTACTAGAAATAGAATCATAAATTATATCCTTTGCAAACGCAGATTCTCAGCTATATTAATTGTTAACCCTCAGCATATGATATCTATGACAAAGTTACAATAAAATTATTGCTTCCAGAGTGAATAGAACATAAATTTAAAAGATTTAACAGGAAGAAATATCCTAACTCCATTATAATGTTCTGATGTTGTTTCATAGACATAAGAAATATTGTGTACATATTTAACTCTATGAAACTTTGTCATCATCATCATCATCATAATCTTCTATTCAAACATCTCTGCATTTCTGGCATGAGCACCGGGGCTGGAGCATAGTGTGTACTTAGCAAATGTTTTTGAATTGAATGAATACACTTACTACGACTGATCCTTGACAAGAACTTTATGGTGTACAAAGTGAACAGTTTTCCAGACATTATTCCATTGGAACCTCATAACAGCCTAGTGGGTTGGATAGAGGGATGACTACCAACTCTATCTTAAAAATAAGAAAAGAACAACTCAGAGGGATTAACTGATTCATCTAAGTTCACATACAGCTAGTATGTGATAGAGCTGTCATTCAAATCCAAGTCTTGCAACTCCAAGTCCCGACGCTTTTCTGGCTTGACTTTCAAACTTAAGTTTATGTATGGTATGAGGACTGAGAATTCCTTAACAAGTCAACTGGCACTCAATATATTTGTAAAATATCAAAATAAAATTGTTCTAATTGTTTAAATTAGAGAGTCATTAATCTAAATAAACACAGACACCATTAAAACAAATTTAGAACCTGCAAATAATTGAACACATTGTCTTAGGACTAAAATGAGAGGAAACCATGGGGTATGTGGAATAAAAACAATCATGCTGTTAGTGAAATGTCAGTATCTCTTAGTCTGAAGGAGCAAGTAATTATCACAAGAGGAAAGGAAAAATAAATCGCAATTAAGCAATGATTGTAATAGTGTTCCTCTGGGGATAATTGTTTGTCTTTATTGCATTCCAGCAACACTACTCTATAGATGATATAGAGCCTACTATTTTCATTTTAATAGTTACATTTGATCCATGCATTTTAAAATCTATGATTTTAATAAACAAATTGTTTTCTTAAGGTATTTTAAGTTTAGTAACGTTTTAGTTTTTATGTAAGGCACTATGAACATTTTTAAACAACCAGTGCCTCATTATTTAACAAAAACAACAGACCATTGTTAATTCATTTGGCCCAACAATGAATAAACATCAATAACTCTGCAGTAATTAGAGCTGTTCAGAGAAACAGAGCAACTCAGGAGCTCCACATTACTGAAATTCTCAGGCTGAGGCTGGTAGGGGTGCCAAAGAGAAAATTCCAGCATCCACTTGTAGGATGGGCTCATCCAGTGATAGGATAGGCTTCTTATTTCTTTGTTAATTTTTAAAATAAATTGTAACTGTCCTCATTTCAAAAAAGGTCTTCAATTTATTTACAACAAAAGTACAGGTCTAATAAAATAAACAATCCGAACAGTCACTAAAAACAACTAATCAGTAAAAGAGGAAAGGAGAAAAATTTTATCACGAATTCACAGGAAAATACAACTGAGTGTGTATCATATGTAGTCATGAACTTCTTAGCAACTGAGGAAAAGAAGGAAACATTATTCTTACTATTTAGCAGAGCCTGGAGTTCTGTGAGGCTTTGGATTCAAATCTGTTCTTAGAAAAGGCTTTACTTAAATAATGTAAATGAGAGCACACTTTACAACAAAAGTATACACATATCCCTCACATGAGTACATTTTATAGATATGGCCTTGGTGAAATCCAAAACAAACTGGAAAGATAAGACTGTGGTGTGGACCAGAGTGATATGGCTTCCTGGGGATGGGCGCCAGTGGAGAAAAGCTAATAGGTGGGAAAGGAGAGCTGAGGCAGTTGGGGAGGTTCCCACTTCACATAACCCTACATTTCTATGTGAAGTAGGATGTACCCCCTCCCCTATTTAACACCTTTCAGTGGCAACCCATTGCATTCATGATAAAAGGAGATTCTTACCATGGCCTTCAAGGCCCTACATGATCCCGCCTCTGCCCATTTGCAGTCGCATTTCCCTTGGATCACTCTGCTCTCACCATGATGGATCCCTTCCAATTCTTCAAATGCACTGAGCTCGTCCTACTAAGTGCTTCTTCAGAGGCTGCTCCTTCTGCCTGAAATGCTCTCTCCTTGCCCTTTAGCCTGGCTAATTCCTGCTCATTTAAAAGATTTTGGCTTGAGTATTCCTGCTACAAAGAAGACCACACTGACCACTGCTTCACCCCATTTGTATTAAATCACATCTATAATTCTTTTACACAGAATGTGGCATTTTTCTTCATAGCTAATTTATTTAAGAACCTATTTGTGCTTTTATTTACTTAAATTATTCTTATATGTATATACATGGGGTAGGATACATACATACATATATTTTCTAGCACCGAGATGGCCTAGAAGCACATCTAGCACCCAGATCTCGGTGTCTCACATCATGCTCCAATAAAAGGAGTTAGGGTTCCCTGGAGAAATGACTGATTCTAGGGGCAGAGAGAATGCAAGATGAACCTAGAGCATCTCGCAGTGACAGAAAACAAGGAAGTGCTTTAAAAAATGGTGATATGTGAAAAGCACATGGCAGTCAACCTGAAAAAGCTCCCAATGGCCAAAGCTGGAACAGTTTGAGCAACAAAATAAATAATGATAGTATTGGATTATAACCTAAAGAATAAAACAAACATCTATGAATCCATAATGATATACGTGATTGAATAAATAAATAAATAATTGGAGGAGAAGAGACAAATGTTTCTTACAGAAGAATTAAAATAATAAGAGCAGTTGCTCCCCCCTCCAGGAAGTAGAGCTTAATTCCTCTCCACTGGAGTGTATGCTAGGCTGAGTCAACTCCCTTCTAACTAATAGAATATGAAAGCAGTTACTGTAAAAGTAGTAATTTTACAGTAAAGAAATGACATACACCACCTTCACTAAATGATTAAGGTTAACATCACCAGTGATAAGTCATGTTTATAGCATGTATCCTTGACACAATGTGATGAGAAGCCCACTCCACCTTTAGATTATTCATCCAAAAAATCCATAACTCCAGTTGATGGTGAGAAAATATCAGACAAACCCAAATTACCTAACTGGTAATTTTCAAGAGTGTCAAGGTCATAAAAAACAAAGGAAGTCTGAGAAACTGGCACAGTTTGGAGGAGAGTAGGGATACATGCTGACTAAATGCAATGTGGTGTCCTGCATGGAATCCTGGAACAAAAACATTAGTGGAAAAGCTGGTAAAGTCTGTTAAAAGTCTGTAGTTCAGTTAGGAGTATCGTACCAACGTTAATGCTTAGTGATAAATATGCTTTGGTCGTGTTACACATTAACACTAGGGGAGATGCAGGAAGCACATATAGGAACTCTCTATACTGTTTGCAATTGTTCTGTAAAACTAAAATTATTTCAAAATGAGAAGTTAAAAATATCTTCTCCCACTGAACTCTGTTAGCAGGAATCATTCTGTAGTGATCACTACTATACGTCCATTCCTAGAACAGGGCTGTATGCTGGATAAGACTTTGGTTCTAGAGCCTGACTGTACATTTAATTCCTGTCTTGGCCACTTATGAGCTGTGTTATGAGCAAGTTTCTTAAGTATTACGTGTCTCAGTGTTCTCATCTATAAAAAGGAAGATAAGGTGGTTGTGAGAACGGCAGGGCTTACTATGTATAAAACACAAACAACAGTGCAAGGTAGTTATCATTGATATAACTCTCATGCAGTGTATCATTGTTGAATGACAGAAAGAATGACACAAGGTTTTTGCTAAGAGAGAGTCACAATTCAGTTAAAGTCATAAAGAGAGAGTGTTTGGAGAAAAGGTTCGGGGCACAGAGTAGTATGAATGAAATGGGGGCTCCATGAGGCACAGTGGGTAGGATGGCAATAAAGATGGCAGAAGTATAAATTGTGGAGAGTGAAGCAAGGAGCAATACTGGTATGGAAGTATGTCTGAGGGCCTTGCATCCATATTTTGATTAATAGTGAAGAGCGATTAGCCTCTCTGGGGCATGCTGCCTTAGGTAGGTTCTTCACTGGAACTGCACTCTGCTCTGTATTTGCAGAGGGCTGACCCCTGAAGGATACATTTCTCAGCCTCCCACTTCTTTTTTGTTGTTGTTGTTGGGGGTAGGAGTTTATTAATTACTTATTTATTTTTGCTGTGTTGGGTCTTCGTTTCTGTGCGAGGGCTATCTCTAGTTGTGGCAAGCGGGGGCCACTCTTCATCGCGGTGCGCAGGCCTCTCACTATCGTGGCCTCTCTTGTTATGGAGCACAGGCTCCAGACGCACAGGCTCAGTAGTTGTGGCCCACGGGCCCAATTGCTCCGCGGCATGTGGGATCCTCCCAGACCAGGGCTCGAACCCACATCCCCTGCATTAGCAGGCAGATTCTCAACCACTGCGCCACCAGGGAAGCCCCCAGCCTCCCACTTCTGATGGTTTCCAGCTGAATATGGCCAATGGGAGGCAACGGTGAGACACTGGAGGGTGGGAGATTGGAGTCCCTGGCTGGGGCAATGACTCCAGCAGCAGCTACATCTCCATGAACAGTCCTGTCATGGTCTCAGCTTTTGCCCAGAGGCCAGTGGTACCACCTCTTCCTCTGTCCCTGTAACTTAGGGTCTTAATTGCCTCCTTCTGTCAATCACTCTTGGGTTGCCTTCCTGTCCTCATTTTGGCTCTCAGTTCCTCCGTTACCCATGTAACTTTACCAGTTTTGGAATTGCTACTATGAATGCTCAGGTGGTTTCTACTTCCTGATTAGATTCTGACAAAAACAAAGGTCATGATGAAATTCCCTGTTTTGCAGACCGACTGAAACTCTGGGGCAAGGTTTCCCATTGCTACACTGGTTGTTTTCCTAAGTATCTATTATAGTCAATGTGCTGTGAACCATCCTGGGCTTCAGGTATCATGACGTTTAGAAGAAGGAGGTATTGCGGAGAGCCTGTTTAGGATTACTGAAGCACCACTGCTTTCCAGACAGTCCCAGACAGATAGGAAACATCTGATGGGAGGAGGAAGTTTCAGAATCAGTGACACAACAGCTAGCCCCAGTGATAGATCCATCAGGGGTTATATGGGCCAAAGAGCTCCCCTGCTCAGAAGTATGCCACAGTGGGACTTCCCTGGTGGCGCAGTGGTTAAGAATCCACCTGCTAATGCAGGAGACATGGGTACTAGCCCTGTCCAGGAAGGTCCCACATGCTGCAGAGCAACTAAGCCTGTGAGCCACAAGTACTGAGCCCGCACACCCAGAGCCCGTGGTCCACAACAGGAGAAGCCACTGCAATGAGAAGCCCGTGCACCGTAACAAAGGGCAGGCCCTTCTTGCCACAACTAGGGAAAGCCCGCTTGCAGCAACGAAGACCCAACACAGCCAAAAATAAATTAATTAATTAAAAAATAATAATAATAATTTTTAAAAAAAGAAGTATGCCAGAGTAGTGGAGCCAGAGCAGGGGCATCCATACCATTCCAGGTCCTTTAAATACACCTGGCTTAGTCATGCTGGGACTTCATACAAAAAGATGCTACTATCATCAGCAGTGTGTCTCCAGCATTCATTTAGACTGCCTCTCACCTGAGTTCTTGCTCTCTTCTTCCTCATTTGGGCTCCATTTCTCACACTTATTCCTCACCTCACCCTTGGGAATAACAACCTGGCTTGGCCGGCTGCCCTACCTTGACCTTGGTATCCCTTCCAGAAGATCATTCTGGCATTTGCCTCCCAGTTCCTCACAACCCCACCACAGTGATGGAAGATTCTCCTTCCACACCCCCACTTAGGACCTTACCAGGGTCTTCCTTTTATTTCAGTTTACCCTTAAAAATAGGAAACCAAATGAAAGACAGAATGTGAGAGTTGATGATGAGATTGGCAGTAACAAGTCAGGCTAGAATAAAGGGAAGAGAGATAGAGGCAAGAAGTTAGCTAGGAAGCTTTTAGATGTAGTTAGAACTTAGACTCTGAGAGTGGAAGAGGTGAAGATGTATGGGAAATCCAAGAGATTTCTTTAAAGGAAGATAATAATAGTAATAATATTTAATTATAAAGACACAGAGTGTCTAATCTCTTCCTTTTAGCCTCAGTCAGATGGTTCCATAAACATCGTTGCCTGTCTGAGAGACAGCAACAGTGACAAGTAGGGTTGTTAGGGTGAGTGGGCTTTTGCTTTTCCACAATTTCCACTGGTTTTCCCCTTTAGTTCCTTGATCTTGGACAGCTGATGTTTTCTCATTCTTATGGAAAGGGCTTTGCAAAAGCAGTTTTGTGAGAAGTCTGGTAGCTCCTACTTTCCACCAAATTGAGTCCCCAGAGCAATTCCTATATAGAAATTCTCAGTTCTCTACAGAAAGAGGTAGTTTATTGCTATCAAATATTGATCACGGCACTTAAAATCTATATTTTAAAACAATACCATTAGGCAGTGATTCTAAACAACCATGTGCACTCTCATTCAAACCAGGCTCATACATGCCTTCTTTCCCTCTCCTGTAAAGGTGAGCCCGGCAGTGTTCACTTCCCCAGAGGTGGCTCTTTGGTGAAAAATAATGAAAATGTTTGCCACCACAGGCTGATACTGAGAAGTTACCTACTCAGCCTAGACAGCAGCCTATTTTTAGCTAAGAATCCAGGAAGAAAATGTATCTGAAGTGTGATATTGTGAAGGGTATTGGTTTTGTATGCATGCAGAGTTAGTTTGAGTCCTGGTTTCACGATTTACTGGCTTTGTGACTATTGGTAATTTGTTTAACTTCCCTGTGCTTCAGTTCACTTCCCATTTCTTATTTTACTATCACAAAAATCAGGATAGTAATATGCCCCTTATAGTGCTATTTAAAGGATTAAATGAGTATTACTATCTGATCTGGCATGTCTGGCATTTAGTGGCTTGTTATTGCTGGTGATGGTGTTTTTAAGTGTATTTCCTGAAGGATAGTCTCTCTTATTCTCTCCCAGAGAAAAATTGAAGTTACTGCTATAGTTAGATTGCAATGGTTCTTAATGCTAGCTGCATTTTAGAATTAGTTGGCAAAGATTTTCAAATATACCAATGCCAGGCCACATCTCAGAACAATTCAGTCAGAATATCTGGAGGTGGAACCCAAACAGGTTCTTCTAATATGCAATTGGGAGTGAGAATCACTAGGTTAGAGGAACCATAGATCTGAAGTTGGATGGTGTGATGGTTAATTTTGTGTGTCAACTTGACAGGGCCATGGGGTATCCAAATATTTGGTTAAACATTATTTCTGTGTGTGTCTGTGAGGGTGTTTCTGGATGAGATTAGCATTTGAATCTGTAGACTAAGTAGAGCAGATTGCCCTCCCTAATGTGGGTGAGCATCATCCAATCTTTTGAGGGCCTGAATAGAACCAAAAGGTGGAGGGAGAATTCTCTCTGCCTAACTGCTTAAGGTGGGACATTGTCTACTGCCCTTGGACTGGGATTTATATCATCGGCTCTTCCTGAGCTTTTGGACTCGGAACTTATATACCACTGGACTTCCTGGGTCTCCAGCTTACAGACAGCAGATTGTGGGATATCTTAGCCTCCATAATTTTGTGAGCCAATTCCTTATAACAAGTATCTATCTATCTATCTACACACACAAACACACACATACACACAGATATATATATATACATATATATGTGTATATATATATGTGTATACATATATACACAACTGTTGGCTCTGTTTCTCTGAAGAAGTCTAATACAGATGACGCTCTTATGATCCTTTGTGCTCTCCAGATTTGAGAAGACTACCTATTATTCTTCCTCTCTTATGAGGAACATGGACCTTCATTTTCCTAAAAGAGACAATTTCAGTTTAATATCACCCTGTATTTCAGGCCCAGGGTGGAAGGATTTGACTCAATCTATTTGCAAAAATATGATTTGATGAGCAGTATGTTGCAGTGTTATCCAGTGGATAAATATAAATTAAGTCATGTTCATATGTAGGGACAACTCATGGAGGCTTATATATTGGTATATACCTATTAATCCATTATAGTTGTTTCTTTTTTTGATGCAACAATTGCCCTGTTTTGGCCAGTGGAAACTCTTCAAGTTTATCCAGTGTAAGATACTATCATTATTAGCTATTTTTATTGGTACATAAACTATATTTGAAAGTGAGAGCTGTGATTAAAGTGTAGTATGAGAAACAGTAATTTTTAGAACACTGAATTAAGTACAAATGCAAAAGGTTGTAAAGAGAGGAAAATGATAAGGAAAGGTTGAAAAGGGTGATACATTGTTATCTCATTCTACATTTACAGTCATAAAGGTGTTTTTTTTTAACCACTTCCTCACCAACTCAATCACCTTTAGAATAAAGTCAACATTGTACTTATTTCCTGTAGATTTCATAAGCTCCCAGAAGTTTCCTGGCAAGACCCTGTATTAAAAGGAGCAGGTGATATCAAGGTCAAGTATATGTTTCTGATATAAATAGCAGGAAGTCTATAAAGTGTTTGTTTTAAGAAGAGTTGGTTTGAAACATATGCTTGAATATACAGAAGCACAATACGTTCTCCAGCCCAATATAACACCTGTGTAGAACAGCTAAGCCATATGTTTCAGAAATTATACTTTAAAAATTACTATGTAGATGTCAAAAAGGAAAATGCATATTTGTAAAAAAAAATGTTTGCTATTAACATAACTCAACTGTATGGTTTCTTCAAATCCTTCTTAACTGTGACAAGTATTTTAAAAATCTTCTAGGATATGCCAAAACTTCTTCTAAAACCATTAACGTGTAATAAACCAAAAGTCTTAGAAACCTATTGTCAAAAGGATGATATTAAAATTTCTATACAATACTGGAATTTAAGTCAGCTCAATTTTAATGCAACTCATGAAATTTAGTATTAGAAACTCCATGTGTCACAAAATAGCTAATGTTAGATATATTTCCCATTGGTATTTTCTTGGTCTCAAGGAAAGAGTTTTCTGCTCTTTTTAGCCGGAGATCTAACACTATGTTAAGGTTGTCCATGTTGTAGGTATGTATGTGTGTTTAGGGTTAGGGTGTGCACAGGAAGGGGAGATAAGAGTGAGAAGTCCTCAGGCTGCTGTGTGTGACTAGAGAGGTTCCTACCTGGAATATATAATAGAGGGGAGGAAGACTTAAAGTTAGAATAAATAGAAATACTAAATTTAAAAAGATCACCAAGAAATTCAGGAATGAATTTTCAGCTGGTATTTGACACTAGCTATCCCAATGGCTTGATCTATGGTGCTTCAAGAGCTACAACTTAATTTAACTGAAAGGACAATTTAATTGAATTGAAAGATTTATTATAGTGTGTTTCTAAATAAAAATCTTCCTTAAGCCTATTTTTAATGACTAGTTTAGACCTTGATAATTAATAATATTCATTTGTAAGACAATATTTGATAAAGTAGTGAATATAGTAAATTGATACAGTAATGTAGTAAATAGCATTTTGTTTCTATAATTAGGTGAAACAACCAAATCTCATTTCATAACCATTAATTTGCTGAATAAACCTTATTCACAGATAACATGAAAGAAACATTCATATGACTCAGGTCAAAACATTATGGATCCTTGGTCCATTGGGTTCAAATTACTATAGTGGTTCTATATGAGTGCAATAAAATGCTTGATACAAAAATGGAATAAGTCTGGAAGTTGTCTCACAACTTATCTCTCTCTAGGAGATTCACAATGCACATACCATATTTAGACTATTCTAAGATATCCTATAATGACAAAAGCCCATTTAACTCAGTGTTTCCCAAACTTAGTTGGCCCTGGCTCACTTTTCCAAGGAAAACCTATTATTCTGGCAAACCCTGTAGATCAAACCCTGTTGGCTGCCTACACAACAGCTCTTCCCTCCTCTCCTTTTCTAACAGAACAATGATTTCATTGGAACGGCAATATACCCAGTCCCAGTGCATCTTGAGTTCTCTAAGCCAGTCTTAAGAATCCCTAGTGGCAGATCTGTGATGCAGAACCTGGCCATTGAGACCTAAGGAGAAGTCTGCTGGGAGGCTCTTCCTTGATCAAACAAGGCGGCATTGCGAGAAGGTCCTGGATGCTCTGGATGCTGTTATGTGAAAAATGAGATTCCTCTAAAAGTGACAGCATCTTGGCAATCAGGAAGTAACAAAGCTAAGGTCAAAAGCCAGCCGGCGGAGGTGGGAGGAACAGAAGGATAAAATGGACTTGGAGCTTTGATGGAATTGTTGAATCCAAACACCAACTTGATGACTGCCTGTCTCCATATTTCTTAATAAGGAAAAAAAATCTCATATAAGCTACTCTTGGGTCATTATCACTGGCAGCTCAGCACCATCCCAGTGACAAACATTCTCTCGGGAAACCCTGGAGTAGAATAAGAGGGTGTCCTGCTGATTTCCTGGGAGATTGAGCACTCAACACACACTAGTGGGGAAAGAAAGCATGAAGGGTTGTTCAGGGCTGGGACCAAGGGCATTAATTGAACAAGACTGAGCCTGATGTTCAGATCATGGCAAACTTAGCTTCATATGGGTCAGGGTGGTGCTAAGTTTGAGGTATATCAATTGTAAGGTACATCAGTAAGGGTAGAAAAGATTATGCTGAGGTAAGAAACAACCTTAAATCTTATGTCTCACTCAAGCTGCATGTTCATTGTGGGTTGGTTGGGGGCTCTGCTCTGACTCATCTTTACTCTGGAGCCCAGAAGGAGGGAGAACCCTTTTCTGGAACAGTGCTGGCTGTCGTACAGGAGAAAAGAAAGCTCTGGGGATTCTCACTTGACAAAGACTTGGTCCATAAATCACACTCATCATTTCTCACAGATCATTAAACAGAACTGGTTACAAGATTCCACTCAACCATAAGAGATCAGGAACGGGAAGCCCTCGGAGAACATCTTCACTGGCTATCACTCATGTCAGCGGAGCTGGCATCGCAATAGAAGTTTCTTGCCAGAAAGCATGCTTGAGTCGTTTGGATTCTCTCTGGGAGTTCTGTATGGGCAAAAGCAAGACCTGGGTTGGTGGCTGGAGAATTACAGGGAACTGCATTTGGTCCTGGGGGAGAGAGCTCGTAAGTGCTAGATAATGTATCAGGGTTCTATCAAACTGCTTAAAATCCAAGCAGGACTCTGGCCCCAGGAGAGAAACTGGAGGGCCAGATGCTTACCTCTAGTTTCTGTTTGCCGAGTTCAGGTAGATAAGCCTTCCATATGGTTTAATTTGAGAGGGATTTCTGGCGCCAGGTGGGATGGGAGAGACGATTTATATGTCAGAGTAGCAGGAAGGTGAATTTAACTTATGGTTGAAGGAGAGCCAAGGTTCTACCCAGGGAGACGGTTTCAAAAGTCAAATTTGAAGGTATTAGTGAGGTCAGAAATAAGAGAATAAGTAAACAAAGCTCAGGAGGATTACATGTGGAATGCAATAAAATGTGAGGCATGGACTTTGACAAATGGCTTAGGAATAATGCAGTGAACCATGTGAGTGGACTCAACATTTCTTTCTTTGTGCCTAGCATAAGAAGAATTGAGCAATTTCAAGGGGTCATGCCAGACTGGATAAACATGTTTGTCCCTTGGGGAGAAGCCTGTGATTTAGTGAGGTTCCCAGTGCCTAGGGCCTCATGGCAGAAAGACGAATTCCAGACTCACTGGCTGGGGAAGACTCACTGGGGAATTCCAGACTCACTCACTGCCGCTGGTCTGAATTGGGTGTACACAGCCTGCCTCAGCCTGGCTTATCTTGGGGATGGAGCAGAGCTGAATCTTCGGGTGAAAGACCTTCAGTACCTGAGCTTAGCAGAGCTGAGAAAGGCAGGGCTGGATGTTTCATCACTTACAGACGAGCCTTTCCAGACAGGCCTGCATTACTGACATCCTCGGACCTCTTGCAGAACCTATCAACCATGGTGTGCATTGGGCATCTAGTATGACATTTCTGGGCTTGTTAAATCTCTTTCTACGTATGTCCCCTTTCTCTGCAACCTGCAGCTGGCCTCTTTACGCACTGACGGGAACTATTCCAGCACTCTTGACATAGTAAGGGCCCAGTACTGGTTGGTTGTTATGGATAGAGCACAGAACTTTCACCTATGGAAAATGGATATAAAGTCATCCAACGTTACTGGAAACAACGCTTCTAGACGCTTCTAGAAACAACGCATTTACTTTATAATGTAAAAATTGATGGATTGAGGAGAAAAACTGATGTTTGCTGCAGTTCTATTTTATATCAGGCACTAGGCCAGGCACTTCAAAACATCATCCCATTTACTTCTCACATCAGCCGTGAGGCAGATTTTCATTTATTTTACCTTATAGATGAGGAACAGAGACTCACAGGTTAACTAGCTTGCATGAGTTCATACACTGTGTGGATTAGTAAGCAGTGAAGCTGTGACCCGAAGGCAGGACTCAGTGACTCCGTGGCTCAAGCCTTTATCACTTCACCACTCTGCTGCCAATAGAAATAACGCAGTACTTTGATCAACCAATGAGCATCAGAAGGGGCCTCCTAGATATTCATACATCTTCTAAAGAGGGGGACCACAGAGGAGAGAGCAATTAGCTAACTAATGAATCATCCTCTGTTGCACAAATAAGCTAATTGAATTTACTTAGGAAGAAGCATTGGAGTGATCCTGCCTCTGTGATCCAGCTACCCAATTTTGGGCAAGTAACTTAAACTCTTGGAGCCGTGGTTTTTATAAAATGAGATCCCTCCCTTTGTCAGGACTCCCCTCACCAATCTATTATGAGGAGCAGCTGAGATTACATGCATGCAGTCAACGTGGATACTGCAAAGAAATATTCAAATGGAAGGCATCATTATTGACTTTGCCTAAATACCAGACAATAATAAGTAAAATATTTTCCACCTCAAGTGTATTAAAATTGTATAGTAGGGAGCCAGGCTCACCCTAGATTTTAATAAGGAAACACTTCTAATCAAGACTTCAGGTACGACTTAAGCAAATAAAATTAGGTCTTTAGAAGCATTTATTCTAATATGTAATTTTAAATGATTTTCTGTGCAGAATAGAGATCGACCATAAGATTAATGGGTGAGCTAATAATAAATTGGAAAACCTTAATTTATTAGCAGTAATCTTTGTTTTTATTTAAGTTACTTTTGTTTTATAAATTTTATATAATTGTCAAATATTTAGAAGTACTGGGAGAAACATCCTTTTGAAAAATGTACTGCTTTTCAAGTTCTCTCTGTGGAAACTAGAAAAGGAAGAAAAAGTTTTTTATGTTCAAGACTTCCTCCTATTACTGTCAATAACAGTTAAGTGCATTTATGGAGACACGAGACAGCACAAAGATTCTTCTGTAATTCATCAGAAGGCCCATCTTAAGTATAATTACATTACACAGCTCTGCTTGGTCATTAGTTTTTGTTTAGCGACAATGTCCTTCATTTTAAATCCTTTGATGGTAATTATTTGTAACTATGCCCTTGAATTCTGAAAGCATGTGTACTGCAGCCCTGGTGAACAATGGGTATTTCTGGACTATGATGCAATTGGTTTCCCATAAGAGATCATACAGGGAATGGTCTGTAACAACACTGAAAATCTGCAAAAGGTTTCTGAGCTAGAAGTACAACCCAAAATGAGGTGTGTGGTGTTGTGTGTGTGTGCACACACACATGCGCAATAAAAAACTAAAAGCAAGTCGTTAGGTATAAGGCATGATTTTCTTAACCCTTAATGACCACGTCGCATTTTAAAGTTTTCAGTGTTGCTTAAATTAAGGTTCGCTAACACATATCATAGATTGTTTGATCTGCAAGTGAGACATTTTTGAGATATTTTTAGTTCTACCTGCGTGCCTTCTTTGTGCAGAAAAATGTCTCATCTTTGTGTATTTATTTATATACTGAGCACCCATATGTATTTGGAACTATTTAGGTGCAGAGAACACAGGCCCTGAGAGTCTCAGTTTCCGACAAGAGCAACCAGGTCAGTGACAGGGCAACAAACTTAAACCTGAATAACCTGATTGTCCTCTGGCCTGTGAGAAACAAAGGATCACCTTAAAATGTTCATTGCAGCTCTGTTTACAATAGCCATGAGATGGAAACAACCTAAGTGTCCATCATCGGATGAATGGATAAAGAAGATGTGGCACATATATACAATGGAATATTACTCAGCCATAAAAAGAAATGAAATTGAGTTATTTGTAGTGAGGTGGATGGACCTAGAGTCTGTCATACAGAGTGAAGTAAGTCACAAAGAGAAAGACAAATACCGTATGCTAACACATATATATGGAATTTAAGAAAAAAAAAATGTCGTGAAGAACCTAGGGGTAAGACAGGAATACAGACACAGACCTACTGAGAATGGACTTGAGGATATGGGGAGGGGGAAGGGTAAGCTGGGACGAAGTGAGAGAGTGGCATGGACATATATACACTACCAAACATAAAATAGATAGCTAGTGGGAAGCAGCCACATAGCACAGGGAGATCAGCTCGGTGCTTTGTGACCACCTAGAGGGGTGGGATAGGGAGAGTGGGAGGGAGGGAGATGCAAGAGGGAAGAGATATGGGAACATATGTATATGTATAACTGATTCACTTTGTTATAAAGCAGAAACTAACACACCATTGTAAAGTAATTATACTACAATAAAGATGTAAAAAAAAAAAAAGACTCTAATGCTCAGCTTGTTACCCTTACCTGCTGATCTGGTGTGTCCTCAGAGCTGGGTGTTTCCAGGGATGCCCTACAGTATTTTCACCACTCCCCTTGGAACACATACTCTCTATCCCCAGTGCAACCGGCAACAACATAGACTGTGGTGTGAATATGAAGACCAACCACCCAGTCGGGGTCTCCCTGAGAGAGGGCATCCCTTCTAGCTGTTGCATTTGGACTCCAGCAAACTCTGGCATTGGGTCCTGTCATTTACTGCCGCTCTGCACCATGTCACCCATTCCGCTGTCCTTGTCTTTTCCTCTCCACTTCCCTCTCCCAGCTTTTGTTCTCTCAGGCTCTTTGGAAAGCCACATTTATGTTCTTCACATATGGGAAGTATTTTTGGTCAAAACGAAAAACCCAAAATGTGTTCCTTAGCAAAATGATTTGCGAAACAAGGCTGGCTTCAACTTGAAAGAAAAGCTTTCAGTAGGCAACCAAACCAAACAAAAATCCCAGAAAACCACTCTGGCCACACTGTAACTCTTATTCATAAAAGCTAAATACACTTATACTTTACATGTGTGCATTAAATAAAGCCCCCCTTCCCAGTGCAAGAAGGTGAGTATTGGAGTCATTAAAATTTTTATTCTCCAGCTACACATGGTTAAAGAAATCCATATAGACATTTACATTTTCCTAAAACACTGGCTTTATAGTAGGAACCAGAATTATTTTCTTAGGGATTAACCATCTGGCCAGGTGGCACCAGAGAACACTGTGGAAACAATATTTGTAGAGTGCCTATTATCCACATAGCACTGTGCTTGGGCCTTTATAGAGTTTCTTCACTGAATCCTTATGACCAACATTAGCAGGTAGGTAGCAGGATTATACCATTGACAGAGGGGGGAGAGCGAGGCCTAGAGGTTGAGTATCTTGCCCAAGGTTTTTCAGCCCTTCTAACAGTGCTTCTCACTGTTAAGATGTCAGAGGATTTCTAGGGTTCCCATGTTCCTTGCCTCACCTGTGTGTGTTTTCCTTTCTCTATAAAGCAGTGGGAACCCAGGGTTGGCTTGGATAGGAGTTGCCTGAGAGAAGGACCAGCAGCCCCGCTGTTCACCCACGGTATGAGTACTCTAACTAAAGAGCAGGCTGTGGGGCTGGATTCCTCTGCAGCTGTTACAAGATGGTAACACCCAAAGCTTTCCACCCAGACAGATCTGGATTCGAATCCTATCTCTACTGCCACCTGAGGGATTCTGGGCAAGCTGTTTATGTTTCCTGAGTCTTAAGCTTTCTTAACTGGAACATGAAGTTAATGTTACTGTAAGTTATGCTATGGTAAGAGTTGCAGAGAACATACCGGAAGAACTTGGCGAAGAGTCGCTAATTATTCACTCTTCCACCTCTGTGTTCCTAGCCAGGCACAACTTCTGCATTCACTGCTGCTTTGCTTGAGTGGGCCCAGGCCTGAGCTGGTTTCTAAGTCAGAGCTGATCAGTATTAGCAGCCTAAGCCTGACTGTCTGACTGTGGTCCTGACATCTTGCCTTAGGTCCTGCTATACCTGACTTCTCCTCTGAGGTGCTGAGTCTGACTCCTCAATACTTCTCACCCATAGCTCAAGTTCTGGCTGGGGTCTAGGTGAATGAACTGGGTTTCTTCCTGCTGCCAGAGCCTGCTGGACTGGACAGCCACACCTACCTTCACACTCTAGCCCCTGCCCAAGGTCTCTATATCCTTTGGATACTGTATAATGTTATAGAGTTGGCCTTTGCAACTGGGTGTGGTCATCCTACTCAGAATTTTTATTGTTAGTGTTCTGAGCATCTCCTAGGTGCCAAGTCCTGCAAAAAGACAGGCATGATCCAGACAATTGAGCTAGGTGCATTACAGGTATTATTTCACTTAATCCTCATTATGATCTGGTAAAGTAGGTGCTATGAATATCCTCATTCAAAATCTGAAGTTTAGGAAGATTGAGGGCCTTTCTCCAAGTCACACATCAAGTCAGAGGTGGAGCGAGACCTAGAATCCCAAGCCAGGGCTCACAGCCATTACATCATAATGCTTTCCATCCAATCTGTTAACCTTCCACTGCTTCCTCCTTTTCTTGTTGTTGGATGTGCTCTATGGCAGCAGGTGCCTTCTTTTAATGTGGCACCTCTTACAGTGTATTGTGATCAATTTACTTGTCTCTGTTTCTCTTTAGATTGGGAGCTCCCTGAAGGCAGGGACCATGTTTTCTTTATCCCTGTACTCCAGTGCATAGCACAATACCTGGCACAGAATAAGTACTCCAAAAGAGGTTTGATGACTGAGCTGTAGTGGCTTTTTCTTCTCTACCTGCTGACTTATGTTGCTGAAGTTCTCTATTCAAATTCATCTGAATGATGACAGCTCTAGAATCAAAACTAGCAGTTACTCTTGGGTCCAAAATGGTATGTGTGTGTGTATGTACATGTGTGTATGTTTGTGTTTGTATGTGTGTGTTATGGTATCCACGAAGGTAACTGTAGTTGTGTTTTCAAATACTTGTCTATATCAATAGCTTTTAGCCACCATGTTTCTTTTCCATACACTTTTGTCTTTATGACAGATATTTTTAAAGAGTATAGTCCATTAAAAAACAGAATGCTGCCCAATTTGGGTTTTGTCTTATGTTTCCTTATGGTTAGATCGAGGCTATGCATTCCCAGCCAGGATGATGTTGTGTCCTTTCCAGGCTATCACATCTGGAGGCCCATGATGTCTGTTTACCCATCTGAAGTTAATTTTGATCACCCAATCAAGATGATGTCCTATTTCTTCCCTGTATGGTTAACATTCTTTTTCTTTTTGTAACTGATAAACAATCTGTGAGGAGACATTTTAAGACCATGCATATATCCTGTTACTCATCAAAATTTTCTCCTGGAGAACAGTATGGAGGTTCCTTAAAAAACTAAAAATAGAACTATCATATGGCCCAGCAATCCCATTACTGGGCATAAACCCCGAGAAAACCATAATTCAAAAAGTCATGTACCACAATGTTCACTGCAGCTCTATTTACAATAGCCAGGACATGGAAGCAACCTAAGTGTCCATCAACAGATGAATGGACAAAGAAGACGTGGCACATATATACAATCGAATAATACTCAGCCATAAAAAGAAACGAAATTGAGTTATTTGTAGTGAGGTGGATGGACCTAGAGTCTGTCATACAGAGTGAAGTAAGTCAGAAAGAGAAAAACAAATACCATATGTTAACACATACATATGGAATCTAAAAAAAAAAAAAAAAAAATGGTTCTGAAGAACCTAGGGGCAGGACAGGAATAAAGACGCAGATGTAGGGAATGGACTTGAGGACACGGGGAGGGGGAAGGGTAAGCTGGGACGAAGTGAGAGAGTGGCATGGACATATATACACTACCAAATGTAAAATAGATAGCTAGTGGGAAGCAACCACATGGCACAGGGAGATCAGCTCGGTGCTTTGTGACCACCTAGAGGGGTAGGATAGGGAGGGTGGGAGGGAGACACAAGAGGAGATATGGGGATATATGTATATGTATAGCAGATTCACTTTGTTATACAGCAGAAACTAACACACCATTGTACAGCAATTATACCCCAATAAAGATGTTAAAAAAGAAAAAAATTTCCTCCTGGATCCATTGATGATCCCTGCCTGCACCTATCTGAAAATGATGTTTGCAAGATGACTATTCTGCAGTTAAATGCAGTATCTGAGTCTAAACTGGATCCTACTCAGGAGAGAAAAATGCCATAAAAGACATTATTGAATTATTGACAAAACTGGAATATGAATAGATTAAATAAAAGTGCTATATAAATATTAAGTCTACTGAAATTTACTCTCAAGTGATTCATAAAAATTTGTGTGTATATATGTATTCATATGTATACAAATATACATATATACACACACACACATATAGAGAGAACATATAAATGAGAAAGCAGATGGGATAACTATTCAAAGGTAAAAGTTAGGTACATGGGTGTTCCCTGTATTATTCCTATTCTTGCAGTTTTTCTGTAAGTTTGAAATTATTTCCAAATAAAAAGTTAATAAGTTTTTAGCCACCTATAGAATAAACATTAGATGTCCTACCTGAAGTAAGTCTTTAGTGGCTGACATTGAATCAATTACCAAGGACAGTTTCTCCTGGATTGAATAATCCCCAAGTTCTAGTCCCATAGGAGATCCTATGACTCTTGGTGAAGTTTCTATCTCCATGATGGTGCCTGTGGAAACTACCAAGTAAATAAAGGTGGTATTGTGAAATGGAAGACTCTAGTTCTGGTTGCACACGTCTCAGTTTTCTTTATTAAAAAGAAAATACAGAAATTATGAAATGATACCTAAGGGTCTTAAATATAAGGTGAAATGACAGAGGCCCCTGATGCAATGACATGAAACCTGGCATCCGCCCGTGCAAGCTCAGTTCAGTCCCCTTTCATGATGGATGCATACTCCTTCTGGTGTTCAACCAGCTTTAGGAATACTTGATATTTCTTGTCATAATATCTGCAGGAGAAAAATAAATATGTTGGATGATCTCAAGCAAGACTGTTATGCTGCTTCCCCTGACATTTAGAAGAACAGAAATGTTATGTGTTACAGTTTTGCAGACACTTCCCATTTTTTGGATGCTGACAGCATCCTGAGCCACATGTTTCACACTCACTATCTTTAACCTCCATGGGTGAACCTACATCTCCATTTTAGAGGTAAAGGTTTTAGAGGTGAGATTTGCTCAAAGAGGCAAATCTAAACTTGTATTGCTAAAACTCGGCAGAGCTGGAATTCAAGCTCAGGGCTATCTGACTTCAAAGCCTCCACTATAACACAGTGGAAGTGCCAGGCTTGACACAGGGCCTTTCACATTCCCAGCTTCAATAAGTATTTCATATATGATTACCTGACCACCCCCCCACCAGTTTAGTGACTGGTTTAATGTCACAGCCTGACCAGGGACGAAACTGAACATTTTAATCACCCTTTGCACGTTCCACACTTTCATTTCTTTTGCAGACTCCTTTATCTGGGAGTAAAACCCCATGAGAACGTGACTCCTTTCCTGGAGCTGTGCCCTGCCTTCCGGGCATCCCACAGAGGACCCTTTTCTCCTGTACTATCCAGCTGAGTCTTCAGATAAGACCTGTTAGAACTGGTGTTGGCCGTGAGTTAGAAGGCAGAGCAGCTGAAGCTACCTTGGCATCACAATCTTGAAAAGAACAATAGTAGCTAAGACAAATTATACTTGCAGATGGCAGCTTGGCCCTTATTCCTCTTGGCTGGGAGGAGCTGACGTGAGGTAAGGGGTTGATGAACCCTGTCTAGCATGTCTTGGGAGGTTCTGGGGTGCTCTGAAAAGAAGTCCTCATGAAGGAGCATTGGTGCAAGCTTGGGAATTGGGGGAGAGAGAGTGTGGAGTAACCCTGAATGCACACAGGGACTTCTACCTGTAACATGCAGAGCTAAACAGATTAATAGGAACACCACTGCCCAGCATTTCTACCTTAAGAATTCTGGTAACTTAAGAGCCGTGATGGGGTCAAACACAGGGTTAAGAGGTGGACTCTGAGGCCTGGGTTTGAATCTCAGCTAGGCCCCATTACTAGCTGTGTGACCATGGATATTTTACTTAATCTCTTTGTTCCTAAATGTCCCTATTTGTAAATGGGAAAAATTACAAGACCTACCTCAATAGAGGTAATGTAAACTGTTATGTGAACTAAATGAGGTAGTATTTGAGAAGCACTTAGAACAGTGCCTGACTCATAGCAAGTGATATCAATGCTAGTTATGGTTACTACTTAAAAAATTAACATTCCAGTATTACCATCAATCTCACTATATGTAGATTATACTAAAACCCACTCTATGAGCCTCCAAATTTATTAATCATAGAATGATTTTGCGGACAGCAATTTTCTTCTTCAAATGCTACTCTCTGACAATCTAACGTCAAGCAATTTTTTCACTGTATGAGATGGATTTTCTGACTTTGGGAAACTTCTAGAAGGAAGCTTGGGTCAGTACTCTTTCTCATACACTTGAAGATTTCTAATTTTAATACTGACAGTTTTGCAGCAACTTTGTTCATTGGGCTTATTCTTTGTACAGTGGGAAAAGCATCGTCTTTCCAGGCAGAGAAGCCTAGGTGATTTGGGGCAACTTCTTTAAGTGGTCTGAGCCTCAGTTTCCCTGCTGTAAGAGGGATGATAACAGTACCTACGTCACAGAGTGACTGAATTTTAAACATGAATATGAAATATTATGCGGGCTGTCAAGTGCTTACACAATGTGAGTTAATGTTGTTCTTACATCCTTCTATTATCCTGAAATGTCAAAAGATGGAGAGACTATATTTTTCCCTTTTTATACATGGGAAGCTGAGGTCCAATGTGCTTCTTTCCCTGTGCTTTTTATTTTCCAATTTTTTAAATTGTGGTAAAATATACATAACATGAAATTTACCATTTTAGCCATTTTTAAGTGTACAGTTCAGTAACATTAAGTACATTCATATTATTGTGCAGCTGTCACCACCATCCACCCATAGAACTCTTTTCGTCTTGCAAAACTAAAATCCACCCATTAAATAATAACTCTCCATTCTCCCCTTCTCCCTAGTCCCTGGCAATCAACATTCTATTTTCTGTCTCCATGAATTTGATTATGCCAGGTACCTCATATAAGTGGAATCATATAATATTTGTCATTTTGTGACTGGCTCTTTTCACTAACATAATATCCTCAAGGTTCATCCGTGTTGCAGCATATTTCAGAATTCCCTTCCCTTTTAAGGTTGAATAATATTCTATTGTATGCATATACCACTTTTTCTTTATCCATTCATCTGTCAATGGACACTTGGGTTGCTTCCATGTTTTAGCTACTGTGAATAATGCTGCTATGAACGTGGGTGCATAAATATCTCTTTGAGACCATGATTTCAGTTCTTCTGGGCACATACTCAGAAGTGGAATTTCTGGGTTATATGGTAATTCTGTCTTACACTTTTGAGGTACCACCATATTATTTTCCACAGTGGCTGCACCATTTTACATCCCACCAACAGTGTGCAAGGGATCCAATTTTTCCACATCCTTGTCAACACTTGTTATTTTCTGGTTTTTTTGACAGTAGCCATACTAATGGGTATAAATTGGTATCACATTGTAGTCTTGATTTGTAATGCCCTAATGATTAGTGGTGTTGAGCATCTTTTCATGTGCTTATTGACCATATATCATTTTTGGAGAAATGTCTATTCAAGTCCTTTGCCCATTTTTGATTTAGGTCGTTGGCTTTTTGGTTATTGAGTTTTAGGAGTTCTCTGTATATGGGTATTAATCCTTTATCAGATATATGATATATAAATGTTTCCTTCCATTCTTAGGTCTGTGTGGCACAGACCTAAGTAAGTGTTCTATACAGACAAGAACGTGATTTGACTCAAGATGTTGAGCGTAGCTCAGAAGGAAACTGGCTCTTTCCACTTGCAAATCTTCAGGCCGCCTGCAGATGGTGCTAGAGCATCGTGTGCGCCTCTCTCACAGCGGCTGACAGCAAGCCGCCAAGGATTCTTTTCAAAAGAACACGTGGAATCTACTCAAAGAACTTAAAAACAGACTTCCCTCAAGAGTCTTCAGAGGGTCAGTGAAGAGATGGAGAAGAATAATCTGCTTCTAATTTCAACAAAAGAGGGATGCTGCTGCTAGCCCAGGGCTCCCACTGCCATGGGGAACTCAGTTCTCTCCATGTTCCTGCATTGAGCTCCCCCATGTAAGGGCCTGCTCCACTCACCCCGGTATTTAGAGAGGGGTTTATATTCAGAGGATTAACAGCCCAACTCCATTTGGAGACTTTCTTTAAGAAAATAAAAAGATACTGGATGGCTTTTTCCATGGACATTTCCACTCTGTTACATGTCAATTATGCTTTGGTGAGATAAGCACCTTTGCCTGTCCATTATATAAGGTAGAATTTGCTTTTACATCTTAACCTCAAATACTTTTCTAAAGTGATAAAAGCCACTTGTGCAATTGTTCCTTCATCTCTAAACTCACTACCAGTGACTCAATATATGTCATTTTCCTCTCTCAGCTGGATTGTTGAAAAACTTTTCATCTGGTCTCTTCTACCCTTAGGCCCTCTAACGCATCCTCTAAGAGGATTTTTCTAATATCTGCATCTGACCAGGTCCCACCACTGCTTAAAGTTCAGTATCTCCATTTCACCAGTAGGGTGAAGTCTGAGGTCCTTAGCACGGTCTCAAAACTCATTATGAGAGGACCCCCTCTGTTTCCCCCAACACCCAATTTCACTCCCTGCCATCTCCCATCTCATACTTTGCATTTCAGAATTATGAGTTGTTGATAGTTTCCTGAATACACGATGCTGTTGCCATCTTTATAACTTTGCCTGTGTTATTCCTCTACTGACAAAGTGCTTTTCAGTTTTGGCCTGACAACTTCTTTTAAGCATTTAAAGTCAGCTAGACTTAACGTCCTCTCAAAAGCTTTGCCTCACTCCTACAGGGTCAAATTCTTTTCTGTTTTGGGTTACTTTGTCACCTGGTAATGCTTCTATTATATAACATATCCCTTTGGCTTGAAATGATCTACTGCATAAATAAGATTGTCTTATTCCATTCTAAATCCTGCCTAGATGCCAAAGAGCATAATGCCTTGAAGACAGCAGGCACTCAATAAATTAGTGTTTGTGAATTGGGGTTAAAACATTAATCAAAGTTATGCTGACGTACTGTATAGTATAGGGAACTATACTCAATATTTTATAATAACCTATAAAGGAAGAGAATCTGAAGAAGAATACCTCTCCCTCTCTCTCTCCCTCTCTCTCTCTCTCTAATATATATATATAAAATCACTGTGCTGTATACCTGAAACTAACAGGATATTGTAAATTAACTATACTTCAATTTAAAATAAAAGTCATGTTGTAGCCCTCAAAGTCACATGATGCAAAGGGTGGAGGAACAGACAGATGCTACCATGTGGAAGACATAAGAGATCCCCATTTTAGAACAGAGGAGACCAGATTTACTGCTAATGTGACCTAGGGAAAAAACACATTGGTTTGAGAGCTCAAAAGTTTGGATTTGACCTCCAGGTCTGGCCCTACCTAGCTCCGTGATCTTGGGGAATTGAAAGTGACTTTACCTCTCTGAGACTTAGTTTTATCAACTATTAAATGAAAGGCCTGGCTTGCTGACCCCTGTGGTTAATTCCGGCTCTAACGTCGCATGTGTCTGTTGCCCTTGTTCCTCAGCACCGTGCACAGAAAACATATAACTTACCTTTTATCCTCACGTCTAGGAAACACAACTTTCCCAACTTTGCTCATTCTTGTCATCGCGTCCTGTCAAATGGAAAACAGAACACTCAGAACTAAGTTGGAAAGTTAACACCAATGCGAGGCTTGTCACAGGCAAGAACATTCTTTTTTTATTTTAGTAAATTTATTTATTTATTTTTGACTGCATTGGGTCTTCGTTGCTGAGCGTGGGCTTTCTCTAGTTGTGGCGAGCCGGGGGCTACTCTTCCTTGTGATGCGCGGGCTTCTCACTGCGGTGGCTTCCTTTTGTTGTGGAGCATGGGCTCTAGGTGCATGGACTTCACTAGTTGTGGCATGCCGACTCAGTAGTTGTGGTTCCCGGGCTCTAGAGCGCAGACTCAGTAGTTGTGGCACACGGGCTTAGTTGCTCTGCGGCATGTGGGATCTTCCCGGACTAGGGCTTGAACCCGTGTCCCCTATGTTGGCAGGTGGATTCTTAACCACTGAGCCACCAGGTAAGTCCCAGCAAGAACATTCTAATTAGAATTTACTTCCCTTAAGAGATTCAGTGAGTCCATTTTTTTTTTCAACTTACTTTCTCTGGTGATAAGATTAAAATCCAGTGAACATTAAAGACTACATCTATGACCACACAGCCTGGGCTTAATAAACTGTTGCTTATTGAGACCTCCAGGGCATAAACAACCTGGAAGGCAAAGCACTTTTATTATGGCTTGCAGGGTGTGGTGGGAAGGAATTATTTCCCCTTTGCATTACCTGGACACAAGGGCTTGAGAAGGCAACATAATCAGCCACTGAGCACGTTGTCTGCTTAACTCACAATAGCAGTAACTGAACAGAAGCCACTTTGCACCTGTACTTTAAGATAGAATATTTAAGACCTCTTCATTTCACTTTTAGTTCTTTTTCCAGTAGTCTCTTCAACTGTGCATATATAGATGTGAGACCTCTGGGCTGAGTGTAATGGACTTGACCTCAGGACTTTCTTGTCTTTACAATGCGGTTAGCGGGCAGTCAGCAAGTTGCAGTGTCTTGGTGGACACGGTCAGAGTGAACAGCAGCAAGATCAACCATAGACTGTGTTGGCTCCATTATATGAATGGAAAGGTCAAGTTTCCTTGGGCAGTCTCCCAATGCTATTAAATTTATGCAAAAGTTAGGGGGAATGGAGTAAACCCAAACTTTGGATTCCAAAGACTTACCTGGGGAGATTGCAAGCAACAGCATGACAAAGCTCCTCAGAATAGGTCCTGTCTTAGGAACAGCTACTGAACTCTTATTGTAAAGGATGTAGTCATTCTGAGGTCACATATGTACAACTTCTTACTCTCTCTATATATTAATTACTCAATATGTACAGACACTGTGCTAGGGATACAGATTTGCATAAGATACACTCTTTGCCCTGGAGAAACTCACACATGAGCAGAGGAGGAAAGAAATGTAAAAAGCTGACTACCACACAGTATGTGAAAGGCCCTGGGTACCTTCAAAACGTATCCAAGTGTTTCCTTGCCCATCCTTACCACCTTACTTATGATTTATTTATTTATACACACACACACACACACACACACATATATATTTAATTATATAATTATATAAATAATATATTTATTATTTATCACTAGTTCCTTTTTGACAATCCGTGTACTTATTGGTTTATGTGTTCCTTCTCTCCCTCTCCATTCCCTGTTCTAACCAGAATGTAAGCTACACAGTCTGGGAGCTTTGTCTGTTTGCTGCTTAATCTCTACCTAGAATATTCATAAAATGTATTGAGCCCCTTCTATGTGCCAAGCACAGCATCCAATATATATGGAATACAGAGATGAAGCATGAGTGGGTCCTTTCATCAAAGAGCTCACCGCAGAATGGAAAAGACATTTACTGTGATCAAAATAGAGTGTGACAAATACTATGTTAGAAGCAGATAAACTTCTTTTCAATAGTTCTTCAAGGATTAAGAAACTTAATACTTTTTCATCTGCTAATCGCTTACACATATTTCCAACCTGGCAAGGATGTCCTACCGACGCTTCCCCAAGGATGCCATGGACATTCTGAACTAGTTATCCGGTTTCCTAGCCCCCAGTGGATTTAAAAGTGCTGTTTGGGAGATCAGAGATGCTGAGAGTAGCAAGCACACTGACAGCAGAAAGAAACGGTAGCCTTATTAAGGAGGAGATTTGAAAAATTATGAAAAATTATTGAAAAGGGAATCAAGGTGAAAGGATAAGAACCAACGAAGGTCAGACTGGGGCCATTCTGCAAAACAGCAAAAACATCTTAGTGTGGTCACTGCCGTTCCACTTAACAAGAATATTTTAAGAGCTCTGCTCACCCCAACCTATGTCATAACATTTTCCTTCATAAATTAAGTTCTGATTCCCTTAAAGTAAGCCCCATGTCTTGCTGAGATGGTCTCAGCCATCCCCATCGCCAACTTTGCCACTGGTTCTCTTGTTTGGGGATTGCTTCTTCCTTCATAGCGGTACTCTGCTCTGCCTATTTTAGGGAGGACCCCGCCTCTTCCTGCCTCCTCTGAAGCTTGAAACTTCCCTAGGGCATACTCCTCGGGTTGTGCTTAGGCTTCAGACTGGAGCCGACATTCCAGGACTGGCTTCATGGGTGGGATCCAGGAAACTTGTATTAGAGAAGGAGCTCCATAAATGTCACTTTCCTTCCCACTGTAACAGATGTGTGGACACAGGGCAGAGAGCAGGGAATTCTTCTTCCCTTCATTCACGTTACCTTTGCTTATTTTTAAAATAAATTATTGAGAAATAACCGGGATAGAAATTTCAAAGGTTTAAAAAGAGGTTATTTTGTTTCTCAAAAAAGTACAGAGTTAAATGTTAAACTTAGCTCAGGTGTTGATGCCACAGAAGGTTTTTCCTGACTCATCCCCACTGCCTGCCTCCCACCTAGAATGAGTTACTTGCTCCCCCAGCAACTTGTGCTTCCATCTATCACAGCATTTATGATACGGCACCACAATTCTTTGTTAGCACATCAGCTGCCCCAACTAGACTCCTGCTTCTTAAGGCCCTAACTGTTATAATTGTTTCTACTGCT
The DNA here is from genome assembly GCF_964341445.2 of Mesoplodon mirus. Lineage (NCBI taxonomy): Eukaryota > Metazoa > Chordata > Mammalia > Artiodactyla > Ziphiidae > Mesoplodon > Mesoplodon mirus. Next base: position 54,074,130 of record NC_138978.1, on the reverse strand, counting down.
AAGCTCAGCATCTGGTGTATCATATGCGCTCAGCGAATTGTCTACGGGATAAATGAACTTAAGGACCGTACACGTGAAAGAATGCTAAAATGGAAGTTTTGTCTGAGATCTAAAGTTGACAGATATGAGATACCAAAGTGAGCTAGAAACAGACCACCCTGAAGAATTTGAAAAAAAGGGTAGTTGAGGACCCATAAATCAACTCAAACCTTTCATCCATGTGCAAGGTCAGGAAAAGATGGATTTTTTAGGAGACAGCTGTGTGTTGACTGAGCATCAGGCCTTCTAGGGGAGAGGTGAAAGTATGGCTTCACTGACGCCACAGGGATCTGGACGTGTATCCCTGAGGGTGTGAGACATGGTGGGTTGAGTGTGGCTCCTGTCTGGAGAAGAAGTGCTGGCTGGCAGCTTCAGTGTAGTAGTGAAGGAGTGTTGCCCTGGGATCAGCCAGCACTGCCAGAACGTGTCAGACTCCAAAAGGCATGACTGTTTCCCATGAACCTAAGGTGGCCACAGGTGAGAGGGCTTCTGGGGTTGCCTCAGATCCTGTCCAGTATGGCCACCTAATGAGGCAGAGGGAGCCTGCATAAAGAAGCTTGAGGCAAACTACTGGATTTTTTTTTAAATATAAATTTATTTATTTATTTTTGGCTGCACTGGGTCTTCGCTGCTGCTCGCGGGCTTTCTCTAGTTGCGGCGAGCGGGGGCCAATCTTTGTTGCGGTGCGCAGGCTTCTCATCGTGATGGCTTCTCTTGTTGCGGAGCACAGGCTCTAGGCACACGGGCTTCAGTAGTTGTGGCACGTGGGCTCAGTAGTTGTGGCTCGTGGGCTCTAGAGCGCAGGCTCAGTAGTTGTGGCACGCGGGCTTAGCTGCTCCACGGCAGGTGGGATCTTCCTGGACCAGGGCTCAAACCCGTGTCCTCTGCATTGGCAGGTGGATTCTTAACCACTGCGCCACCAAGGAAGTCCCCTACTGGATTTTTTAGGAATTAAAAGAGCAAGCAATCTACTAGAATAGAGAAGGACAAGGACAGGATACAGTGAGAGGTTTCCAGAAGTGGAAAGTCTCCAAAAAAAAATCTACAATGGAGCCTAGTTGTAAACACCTAATAAACTTAGCATGAAGTCCATTTATGACAATGCTGATCAAGATAAGAACTTTCCTACACCCCTGAGCTCTCTTCCCTTATACCTTCCAACCACCTTGGAAGAACAAGAAAAAAGCTAATATATACTGGAGAGAAAGTGAATGAGGAAAAAAGAAGAATCTGATCACAGCCAACTCCTCACATTTGCAAGTCCCAGCTGGAGGAGTGAGGAGTTGTCTTACTTTTGGATAAAAAATGAAGTGGTGGGGCTTCCCTGGCGGCGCAGTGATTGAGAGTCTGCCTGCCGATGCAGGGGACACAGGTTCGTGCCCCAGTCCGGGAAGATCCCACATGCCGCGGAGCGGCTGGGCCTGTGAGCCATGGCCTCTGGGCCTGCGCGTCCCGAGCCTGTGCTCCACAACGGGAGAAGCCACAACAGTGAGAGGCCCGCGTACCGCAAAAAAAAAAAAAAAAAGAAGTGGTGATTATTGTATATTCCTTGGTATTCTAATGTTTGAAGTTCGGTTATGTCTCATGACTTAAAGGGACTCTAAAACTTGTATTATCTAAGTGACTTTCTACTTATCTAAGAAAGTAATGGAACTAACAGAATTTTTAATCAGGGCAGAGAGAAACTAGCTCTACTGCACAGTGGGGGTAAAGGGACAGTGAGAGTAAAAAAATACAGTTGTTTTTCAATTCTATCTCAGAAACTGTGTTACACATCCATAATAAACAATGGAATAATATATATTAAAATATTAACAGGTTCAAGAGCATGGGTGATAGCCTTTTCTATTGTTAACTTGTTTTTTCTGTCTTCTAAACTTTATATAGTGGCATACAGGGATTTGATCATTTGAAGGAAAATAGAACTGTACTGCACTCTAAAAAAAAAGTTATGGGCTTCCCTGGTGGCGCAGTGGTTAAGAATCCGCCTGCCAATGCAAGGGACACGAGTTCAAGCCCTGGTCCTGGAAGATCCCACGTGCCACGGAGCAACTAAGCCCATGCGCCACAACTACTGAGCCTGTGCTCTAGAACCCACGAGCCACAACTACTGAAGCCCGCGCACCTAGAGCCCGTGCTCCGCAACAAGTGAAGCCACCACAATGAGAAGCCCGCGCACTGCAACAAAGAGCAGCCCCTGCTTGCCGCAACTAGAGAAAGCCCATGCATAGCAATGAAGCCCTGATGCAGCCCAAAATAAAATAAATAAATTTATATTAAAAAAATTATGCTTCTACAGGCAGTCAAAATGACTTGTGCTCACTCTCCTCTCTCCTGGGACACAGGGCTCACTAAGGGTATTTGACACAATATGGGGAATGCCCAGAGAATCAGTGCTGTCATCAGAAATAGCACTGCTGAGTTTTCCCATTTCTCCAAATAATTAACATAAAACTGAAACCTCATGAACCCACTGGCTGCAGTAAATCTGGAAATTACCATAGCACAACAATATGAATTTATTATGGAAATGCTGACATGTGCTAAATATAGTCACCCCCCACAATATATTTCTGTTCAAAGGGTTTATTTGAAGTTGGCCTCAAAATTCATACTTTTTGTCAGCAGGCAGGAGTCGGACAATCTGGATTTGTAGCACACTACCCTCTTTGGGAGTCTAGACAGCACAACGAAGACAGGGGCTTTTCTCTTTCCTTTTTGCCCACACAATGAAAGCTTTTAAAAACAAAATATTTGGTAAAATCGCCTTTTAATCACTTCTTTTCTTTCTCTCTATAAGGCCGAGCTATAAATAAACCATGAAAAGTTCACATTTGATTGTCACTTCTGAAAGCAAGTGTAAGAGTTTCTGTAGGAAAAAATAGGAGCCCTATACCAAGGCCATGAAAGGCTGCATTCATGGGGTTTGACCCTTTGCTGCTGTGTCAAGGCCGAGATACCAGTCCGCACACGCTGCTCACCACTTCCCTGGGAGCAGCACTGGCAGACACCAGGCCTGTGTGGGCACAGGGAACTCCCAGTTCTCACGTGTTAACGGCCTGGCTTGGGAGCCACCAAAGGGTTTTAGGCTACACTGGGTGAGGTACCCAGGGAAGTCAGGTTCAAGAAAGAAAGGAGCTCTTCACCCGTGGAGAAGATGGGGATTCCACGAGTGGCAGACACAGGAATGTTGCAATTTGGGGAGCAGGTGATCTGATACCTTCTCTCCCACCCAGTGGGAGGGGAACAATGGCCTTAAGACTTTGGGAGGGCTGGCAGGCAGTCTAGACCAAGGCACGAAAGGGCACTCACTGCAAGCTTGGCCATGTCCAGAGTCATGGAGTCTTCTACAGGGAAGAATAACCAGGACCTGGCCTGGTGGGACCTATACTGTGAACTCCCTGAAGGTAGGAACCATGTTACTGAGGGTCTCATGCCTAACACGGTCCTAGCACTTAACAGCTGCTTGGTTAATGTTTGCTGAGCTGCTGAATGGAAAGGGTGATGACTTTCACGACAGAGGCGATGGAAGATCATCTAACGGTGTTTCTAAAATGGCATACATGTGCTCCAAGGAGTGCTGGAGATGATCTGTTAAGATTCCAGAAGAAAATATTGGAAGTGCCATTTATATGACTTTTAGTCTAAAGAAATTAATTCAAGTTTAATATGCAGATTGTCACCAGATCCATCAGTTGGTCCACACATCAGACAGTCATGAGTGAGTAAGATGCGTGAGGTGTCCTAAGGGAAGGGTGAGAGCTCTACAACACCAGGGATGACAGCGTGCCACTCCATTCTATGTCCCCAGCTTCCAGGGCTTTGCTACATATCATCATTTACATGTTCCAGGTTGGTAGGTTTCTAGGTATTATCTAATTTTATTTAAATAAACCCTCACAAAATGGGCAAGCAGCTGAGAAAGATTCAACCAATGGATTAAAGGCAATGGTGATAATTCAGATTCAAGGAAACAAAAAAATGATGATACTTTTACTAACTTGGTGCTAGTTCTTCGTATTATAAGGTAAAAACAATGAAGATCTAGTCAGATAAGACGAGAATTGGGAAAAAAATCAAAATTATCAAGAATACTGTTTGTTGTCCATCATCAGATGAATGGATAAAGAAGATGTTTCATACACACACACACACACACACACACACACATAGACACACACACTGGAATATTACTCAGCCATAAAAAAAGAATGCAATTGTGCCATTTGCAGCAATGTAGATGGACCTAGAGAATATTATGCTTAGTGAAATAAGTCAGATAGAGAAAGACAAATACTCTATGATATCACTTATATGTGGAATCTAAAAAATAATACAAATGAATGTATATGAAAAACAGAGACAGACTCACAGATACAGAGAACAAACTAGTGAGTACAAGTGGGGAGAGGGAAGGGAGGATGGGCAAGATGGGGGTAGGCGATTAAGAGAAATAAACTACCATATATAAAATAGATAAGCAACAAGCATGTATTGTACAGCACAGGGAAGCACAGCTATTATCTTGTAATAACTTTTTTTTTTTTTTTTTTTTTTTTTGCAGTATGCGGGCCTCTCACTGTTGTGGCCTCTCCCGTTGCGGAGCACAGGCTCCGGATGCGCAGGCCCAGCGGCCATGGCTCACGGGCCCAGCCACTCCGCGGCATATGGGATCCTCCCAGACCGGGGCACGAACCCGTATCCCCTGCATCGGCAGGCGGACTCTCAACCACTGCGCCACCAGGGAGGCCCTGTAATAACTTTTAATGGAGTATAATCTGTAAAAATACTGAATCACTATGCTGTACACTTGAAACTAATATAATAAAGCAACTATATGTCAATTAAAAAGAAGAAAAATAAAGAATACTGTTTGAGATATAAATACAGAGACATATTCAAAATCGTTTAGAAATCATCAATAATCATTTAAAAAAATCATTAAAAACTCACCTGGCCATAAACAGTGTAACTTTAGATACTGCATAATGTTAGTATGATGACCTCACTATAAAATAACATTTTATTTCAGCTATATTTCAGCTGTTTTATAGCGTAAATAATCTACAAGCACAGTGGAATATGCATATGTTTTATCGTAAATAAGTTTGCATGTATTTAGCATGTAAGCTCAAAAATTTTTTAACTGATGGAGTACATGATCCAAAAAACAAGGCATCCATTGACCCAGCAACCAACTTCCATGGCCGTTGCTAGGTTACTGGTTTAGCCAACATTTTGCAGGTTCTTACTCTGTGCTGTGCACTGTATGAACTGCTTTATGTACATGACCCTTTAAATTCTCAAAACGACTTCATGACACAGATATCATCATCTATCCCCACTTCCTCAACCAAGAAGTGAACAGAGTATGAGGAATTTGCCCAAGGTCAGAAAGCGAATATGCAGTAAAGCCAGAATTCCGATTCCAGGCCTTTGCTTAACCCTACACTCAGACCCAACACTCCTGTCCTCTCTGCAATGCAAAAAGCCTGATGCTTGCGTTCCCCGGGCTTGTATTCAAATCACACTTCTGCTGCTTATTAGCTGTGCCATCTCCTTGGGTGAGAATGAGTGTGTGTGCGTGTGTGAGACACACCAATACAGTACACTGTACCTTTTTTCAGAGATGCTGACACATAGTTCTGAAATACATCAATATGCCTTCTTGAGGAGCTCTGACTCATTTTACTGGAACAACAAGTTCACATGTTAATGTGTGGGCTGAGGCACATGATCCCTCCGTAGAAAAACAAAGTATAGCAATGTGATTTTCCTCCAACAAGCATTAAGAAATGGCTAGTTGTTCTGCTATTTGTTTTGTTTTGTTCTGTTTTTCTTTTGACACAGTCATCGTTTGACCTGCACCTGGTATTCTGTGTAACCTCCATGATAAAAATGTCAATTGAGAAGCAGGAAGTGGTTAGAGAAAGGAAAGAGTGGGGTGGGTCTTCATCACTAATCATGACATGAAGACTCACACCTCATTTTTAATTTTAAATACATGGTATCAATCTATGTACCTACCTACGCATCCACATCCACACACATATATATATCTTATTTATTAGGGTGTTGATTACATGGGTGTACACATTTATCAGACTTCATCAAACTGTACACTTAAGATCTGTGAATTTCACTTTATGTACACTGTATCTCAATTTAAAAGAATGTAAAAGAAAAAACACTGTGTATGTTATAAGTATGTGTTGGTATATTTATATTTTATTTTCCATTATAGAATGCCTACAAAATGGAAATAAAAATTTTCAAACGACTATTTCTCCAGTATTCACTCTAAAATACACCTTGGATTAGTCTCTTGATCATAAAGGAGGGGTAGGGGCGTGGCGCTCTCCAATTTTGCAGGAAATGGAGATGCTAGTGGAAAGGTGTAAGGTTGTAGAGATAAATAGGCTTGGGATCATACCTGGGCTCTGCTACTTACCAGATGTGTGAACTAAGCTTCAGTGTTCCCATCTATAAAGTGGAAATAATAGTATCTACTCACAGCTTTGTTGAAAATTCAAGTATCCCAATCTCTGACCAACATCATAACTGGCACCCTAACAACAGTGAGGACCAGTCAGAGTGATTTTTCAGAAAGACACTCTGACGATCACGAACTGCCAGAGTTTGAAGTCAGGCTTTACCACTTGCTGCATTATCATGGACAAATGAGTTAACTTCTTTATGCCTGTTTCCTCACCTAAAAATGGGGATAAGAACAGTATGCCTCTAGTAGGACTGTTTTGAGGACCATGTGAGTTATTTCAGGCAAAGCACTTAGAATAGTGCAGCACTTAGTAAATGCTCCATAAACTTTACATATTTATTATACCATTAGCATGCAAGCTCCATGTGGCCAGGGGTTTTTATTTGATTCATTCATTGCACTAAGAACTGTGCCTGGCCAGAAAAGGTGATCTATAAGTATTTGTTGGATGGGACTTCTCTGGTGGCCCAGTGGTTAAGACTTTGCACTCCCGATGCAGGGAGCACAGGTTCGATCCCTGGTTGGGGAACTAAGATCCCACCTGCCACACGGCACAGCCAAACAAACAAAAAAAAATTGTTGCATGGATCATCGAATGAAGTAAATTAGATTTTGTTTCTCTGAACTATTTTTACTCACAATATTTCTGACACCAACTATGTGGGTTCCTCACACCAATCAATTCTCCAACTCTGCAGACACCAAGTGGTGTCCTACAATTCAGTTCAATTCTGACACTAACTACTTGGAGTTAGTGTCACTTGAGGTGAAGGGCTCAGTCCTACAAGACTGCCCCCACTTCAGATGCCACTTCCAAGTCACTGGGCCTCCTGTACTTCTGACTGACCAGCTATAAACTGGGGGTTCCCATGACCTTCCCTTCCACCTCAGGTTTGCTAGAATGGCTCACAGAACTCAGGAAAGTGGTTCACGTGCCATGCCCAGTTTATTATAAAGGATACAACTCTGGAACAGCCAAATGGAAGAGATGCATAGGGCAAGGTATAATGGAGGTGGGCGGAAGGTGGGCAGAGCTTCCATGCTTTCTGGGGCACACCACGTGAAGCTCTCCAAACCTTGTTGTTTAGGGGTTTTCATGGAGGTTTCATGTACATAGGTACAATTAAGTAAATCATTAGCCATTGGTGATTAGCTGAATCTCCAGCCCCCTCCCCTACTTGGAGGTCAGGAAGTGAGGCTCAAAGTTCCAACCCTCTGATCATGCCTTGGTCTTGCTGGTGACCAACCCCTGTGTTGATGGTTATCTAGGGGTCCCCAGTCATCTCATTAGTATACAAAAGACACTCTTCACTCCAGATTCCCAGGGGTTTAGAAGCTGTGTGCCAGGTCAAGGACAGAGGTCAAATATTTACTGTTTGTTATATCATAGCTCTCCTCACTCCTGAAAGCTGCCATGGATGCTTTCTGAAGGAACTTCAAATTTCGTGAGATGGCCTAGAACTGCAAGGTCGACCTTGGGTGGGTGTCTCCAACCTCACCTCAGGTCTGGCTCACTGTGCTGGCTGTGCTGCAGACGCAACGGCTATGCTGCTGTTGACTGAACGTGGCAAGTTTGCCCCTGCTGGGGGCCTTCCTGCCTCTTTCAGGAGTGCGCTTCTGGATCTTAGACTGCCTGGCTTTTTCATATGACTTAGGTCGTCTTCAAACATAATCTCAAAGAGACCGACTTGGGCCACTCTTGGCTGAAACAGTCTACTTCTCCTGAACACCCTCTACCACATGATCCTATTTTCTTGTCTTCATAACCCTTCACAGCACTTAGCATGGCCTGAAATTATAGTAATTTACCTGCATCCTTGGTTACTGTCTACTTCTTCCTTTGGCTCTTACCTCCACTCCTCCCTCATGAACCTAAGCTCTGTGAAATCAGGGTCCTTGGCTTTCTTATTCATTGATGTGTCCGTAGCTTTTAGCAGGACATTAGCTAAAGGTTAGTTGAAAGTGTACACTTATTAAATGTCTATTTTGGTGAGGCACTGTGTATCTATATCTTGCCTCATTTGATGCTAACAAACATTCTGTAACGAAGGTCTTATTATCTAAATTTATAATGAGGAAACAGAGGCTCAGAGAGGTTAAGTGACTTTCCTAAGCTAGTAAATGGCTTAGCTAGGATTTGAAACTTGCTTTAACTCATGAATAAGACCAGGCCTAATCCTTGAGGAGCTTACAGCCAATAGGCAGATCTTCAGCATCAGTTCATGACAATTTATCTTGCTCTGATGACTTTAGGGCCCTGTAAAACCCTGAAAGCTTGCTTTCTCCACCATCAAAGATAAATTCAATTATAGTCATGACATTGTGCTTACAAAGGCAGGAAGATGGATTCAGGGATGTATGGAAAGATTGTTCATATTAATTTTTGAAGCAAACAAAATTACTGCCAGCTGTATGACCTTGAGTAAGACCCTTCCCCTTCCTGGGACTCACTTTCCTTATCAGCAAAATAAAGGGGTTGGATTAGATTATTTCTGAAGTCTTTGCCAGCTCTGCAATCTGTTGGTTCCATGTACATGTCTTTTTTTGATTAACTCTCAGTTGACAAATGAACCAGTTACCCCTAATGGTACATTTTATTAGGGTTTTTTTTTTTTTGTTAAACTAGTTTCACTCTAAGAGGGAATATACCCACCATGTTTCTCCAGCAAGGTACAGCTTCATTTCAAGTCAGTCATGCAAGCATGGCAGAGGGGAGAGGTTCCACAATAGGTAAGGCTACCTACCACTGTGATATTTTGAAGTGTGGTCCTAATACATGGCCTGACTGCTAAGGGGTTGGGTCCTAAAATGAATAGTTGAACGACAATTCATCTTACTTACATGAGTTTGACTTGGCTCTTATGGGGTTTTCTCAAAGCCAAAATATCAAGCTTCTTACTAAAAGCATTAGATTACAGACTTCAAAACTGCAAGCTAGGGGCTTCCCTGGTGGCGCAGTGGTTGAGAGTCCGCCTGCCGATGCATGGGACACGGGTTCGTGCCCCGGTCGGGGAAGATCCCACGTGCCGCGGAGCGGCTGGGCCCGTGAGCCATGGCCGCTGAGCCTGCGTGTCCGGAGCCTGTGCTCCGCAACGGGAGAGGCCGCATCAGTGAGAGGCCCGCGTACCTCAAAAAAAAAAAAAAAAACCCTGCAAGCTATCACCCATCTAATAATCTGTTATTGACTGAAAAAGAAATGGTCCTACTAATATTTCTGGCTGAGAATATAAGGTAATGCAGTGAGCTATAAAAATAGTACTAATAACAATAACACAGCAACAATAATAATAATGGCAGCTAACAGTTATTGAGCACTTACTACGGCCCAGTATTGTACTGAACACTTTACCTAATTCATATCCCCGGTTGAAAGATGCGGAGACACACAGCTTTGGAATTCTATTCTTAGCCATTCACTGTGGGACAAAGGCTTTGGTGCTACAGAGACCATAATTCAAGTCCTAGCTCTGCCACTGAACACTCTTGAGTCTCAGTTTTACAAATGGGAATCTTAGCACCTATTTTATAGGTCTACTGTTATGGAATAAATGGTTGAAACTACAGTTGTCGTTACTACTACTACTACTATTTACCCATCAGCTGAAACAAGGCTTATTTTCCCAGTAACTTCAGTAACAGTAAGAGTTAACATGTATTACTTGGGTATATGTTTCAGGTTGGTGGGGAAGGTGGTGGGTGTCAATATTGTCATGCCTCCTTATTTTATCATTTCCAGATGATTACTCCTCCATCTGCAAGCACAAAAACTCACTCTGAAGTTTATGCCACCTAATGATAGAGATATCATCATACTCAGCTCCCCTGCATCTCAGTGCTGTCATCATCAGCCTCTTGCTGCTGTGAAATGAGGCTAAGGCTTAGATCTGAGTCTCCCTTTCCATCTGGAGGTTTGTCATCATCATGTAAGACTTCAGCATCTGTTTACAAGACCCATCCAATGCTTGAGTCTTATGTTTTCAAAGTGTTTCCAATATTCTAATTGCCACTTTCTGACTTCAGTTGCCATTAATCCAATTCTCTCGCTTGCCCCATCATTCCTATCAAATGTCCCCTCCACCTCATGGTTATTTCTAGAATCTCAATCCCTTCTTTTTCTTTCAATCCATATACCTCTTCTGACTCTGATTTCTTCCATATATAGGGGTGAGTCCCTCATCTATTACATCAAACACATCGATCAACAGGAATCACCACTAATTCTCTTTTAGTTGCCAAATTCAACTGGTGCCTCTAATCCACAAAATTCTTTAGCCAGGATATGCTTCATTTATGACTGCAGGGGAGAAACTTTGTTGAGGATGGAGTGGGCCAACAGGAGACTGCAACTCGAGAAAACACAACATCTTGAAAGCTCTCAGGGTCTGAACACCTTGGAAACTTACATTTCCTGCTTCAACGTTAATTTTGTATTGGGAAGATTCTTTGGCCAACAGATCAGGAACCATAATTGGCAGCAAAGAATAAAAATGTGATGGTATTAACATTTCCTTACGTTCCAAGTGTGATGGGTTTATTTTATTTTACTCTGATGCAAAACCAAAGATTCCACTACTGCACAGAGACCAATATATTACAGGGTAATGAAAATGTGGTGTGGGACATGCAGGACATAATGACTGAGCTTCAAGGGATGTTGGGTAGTCACTAATCAATTTCTCTTTGTTTAGGCTGATAAATAAACAAATTATCTAAGACACAGGGTATCTATCCATCTATCCTGCCCTCCATACTCCTTAAAGCTCCCTGTTTTGGATCTCCAACTCTCCTAGACTAGAGCCACATTAGAAGTAGGGCATGCACACACTGGTCTAGCCTTTGGGGCCAGCCTCAGACTTGTTTATGGTGCAGAAGAGCCTTTGGCTAAGCCAGAATGCATTTCGAACCAACATCAGGAGGAAAAAGGACAAGCAGAGAGGTTGAGTCTGAAACCAGGAGTTGGTGAGGCCAAAGATGGCACCAAAGCACCAAAAGCATGAGAAAGGCTGGCGGGAAACTGGGAAGGAAGGAGGGAGCAGAGGTCAGACAGAGTGAGGGGAAAGCATGGAAGGCAAGTCCAGGATAAATCATCGCAGTGTCCTTTTAAGTTGGTTTATAATCTTTTTTTGTGTTCCCAAAAAGCTCCCTGGTTTCCCTCTATCTTAGCACTTAGCACACAGTAGGATAAATGTCTGTTTACTTATATGCCACTTTCACTAGACGGTGAGAGCTCAGAGGATAGAGGTCATTAATTTTAATCAGTATTCCCAGCAATTGATACAATGTGACTTTTCAATAAATAGTGTTGAGAGAATGAAAGAACGAATGAGTAGATGGATCAATGAATTAATGAATGATTGAATGAATGAATGAATAAATCAGGGGTAGGATATCTGTATAAAGCAACTTTGGGATCTCCCTTAGTTGTACTTTTTAGTATTTCCTAACTGTCAGGTCAACCTGTTTTTTATTGTCAGATGTCACATGGTTAAGATCATGGGCTCTGGACTGCCTAGATCAGCACCTTGGCTCTTCTAACTGAATGGCTTAGGCAATTTAATAACTTCTTTATGCCTCAGTTTACTCATCTGTAAAATAGAAAAACAGAAATAATTACTCATAGAGTTAGAAAGCTAAAAGGCATGCAAACCATCTAATTTAGTGCCTGGCACAAGTAATAGCTTAAAAATTTGTTATTTTTATTTTTATAATTATTATACCCATCAGCACCCCAGGATTACACAGGATATTGTAATGTTTTCTCAAGTGCTGCTATTTAAAGACAGCACTTCCTAATCTTCTGCTACATGTAACATGCTGCCTGGGCAGGGGAGTGATAAGGAGCATGGAATGAAGGAACCATTCAACATTGGATGCCAGCTGATGCTTCTGGTTAATGGAGGGAAGGAAGATGAAAAATGAGCAGAACAGGGGCTGTAGGGAATAAAAGTTGTAGGAGCCTGTAGGTTTAGAAATGTGGAGTTTATTTCTGGGTTGGACTTCTAGGCCTTTTATATAAAACAAACAAAGAAAACAACACCTATGTCAGCTGTGTTTATGAAGATGAGCTTGCTCTGGCTTTCACAAGACATAGGGAATTCAGTCTGCTTCCCTCTGGTTACTAAGTTATTGACAAGGCACATGATGTACTGGAAAGAAAACTGATCTGGAAATCAGGAGGCTCTGGTCCTGTACAAATCTGAGTCTAGGCTCTGCAATTTTGAATGAGTTGCTTCCTTTCTCTAGATCCTAGTTTCCTCGTCTCCAAAATGGGAAGTTTGAATCAGATAATATTTTATTGTTCAACAACTAGTTATTGAGTACCTATTGTGTGCCACGTGTTGTGCTAGGCACTGTGGATACGTCAGTGAACCAGACAGCTCTGATCCTTGACCTTATGGAGTTTAGAGTCTATTAGAAAAACACAGGTGCTATAAGAGAGTGCCAGAGGGAGACAAAACTAGTCTGGGGGCTTAGGGAACTATCTGAAGGCTAAAGAGGAGTTGGACAGGTAAAGAAGGTGATGAAGAGGGTGCCAGGCTAAAGGAAATGCACATTTGAAGGCCCTAAGTCAAGATAATGTGGCACATTCAAAGGACAAAAAGAAGTCCAAGATGGCTGGAGTAGATAGAACAGAGGGAAAAAGTGATAACAGACAAAGCTACAAATGAAGGCAGGAATAGATTTTGGTTGGCATTTTAATATCACGTTAAGGGTTTCCAACATTATGCCAAAGTCAAGGGGAAACCATTGGAGAGTTTTAAGCCGAAGCCATCCTATTCCAAGTTTGTGAAAGATCACTTCGGCTGATGTGTAGAGAACGGGTTAGAGAGTGGTAAAGGTGGAGGCCATTCAAGAGGCCCTTGGAGCAGTCTGGGCGAGAGCTGATGGTGGCTTGGACTAGCATGGTGACTGTGGAATTAAAGCAAAGTGGAAGAATTCAAGAGACACGAGGTATAGTTTAGAAAGAGACCAGGAGAGACCAAAGTGGAGGGAAAAGAGAGGCTGGGTTCAGAATGTCCTTGAGGTTCTGGCAGGAGTGATTAAGTAGATGTGGTGCCCTTACCAATAGTGCCATGTCCTAAGCTAACGCCAGTTTTGCAGGCAAAGGTGGAGATGCTGAGTTCAGATTTGAACATGTTTAAATTGAGATGCCTGTAAGACTTTTAGGTGGAGATGTCATGTGAACAGCTGTAGAGCTGCTGCCATATAAATAGAAAATGAATCCTTAGAAGTGGATGAGATGGACAAAACCCGGTAGAAGACCAACAGAGAATGCTAGGTAGAGGAGAGAGGACAGCTGGCAAAGGAATGTGGAAAGCAGCATTCAGAGCAGCGGGAGGAAAATCAAGGAAGTATGTTGTCAGTGGAAAAGTGTTTCCAAATGAACTTATCTATGAAACAGAAACAGACTCACAGACGTAGAGAACAGTTGTGGTTGCCAAGGGGGAGGCGGGGTAGGGGAGGGATGGATTGAAAGTTTGCAAATGCAAACTATTATATAGAGAATGGATCAACACCAAAGTCCTACTGATCAGCACAGGGAACTATATTCAATATCCTGTAATAAACCATAATGGAAAAGAATATGAAAAAGAATGCATACATATGTATAACTGAATCACTTTGCTGTACACTAGAAATTAACACAACATTGTACACCAACTATACTTCAATAAAATAAATTTTTAAAAAAGTGTTTCAATGAAGGGACTGCTCCATATTGCAAAATGCTGCTAAGCGTAAAGCAGGGTAAGGCCTGGAAAGCCCTTTGTGTTGTGCAGTGGCCTAGGTTAGCATTAGTGACTTAGACTAGCATTATTTTAGTGGATTTGTAGAAGTGGAAGCTAGATCATCCTTGGCTAAGGAGGAGGGAGATGGTGCTAAGAAAATCATGACAGTGAGGCTGGCCACTTTTTAAAACATTTTTGCCTGTAAGAGGCAATAACTGGAGGGGTTGAGAGGTAGAAGAGGGGATTTTATTTTAAGATGAGAGTTTATGGTAGCACTGCCCAACAGAAATAATGTGAGTTACATAAGTAATTTTAAATTTCCTAGAGGCCATTTAAAAAAGTGAAAAGAAATTGGTGAATTTAATTTTAGTATTTCATTTAACCTATTCTATTATTAATAAGATAGTCTACATTCTTGTATTCATGCTAAATCTTTGAAATCTGGTGTGTCTTTTACACATTTCAATTTGGACCTGTCACATTTCAGGTGCTCAGTAACTATATCTGATGAGTGGCTACTGTATGGGACAGCACAAGTCTAGAGCAGGTTGAAATGCTGATGAGAGAAGGAGTCAGTATGGAAGGAGAGGCTAAATATGCAGGGAAAGGGATCGAATGGACTATCAGAGGCAGTGGGAGATGGAGGAGCCTCTGATAATAGGTTGGGCATCCATCTCTCCACTATAACAAATGTAAAGGAGAAAAAGGCAGCATCTGGGTGTAAGCAGTGGTGTGCTGATAAATGCTCAACAACTGGCTCTGTCAAAACAAAAAAGGCCCTGATTTGTAGTGTTTGCCAATTTCTGTGGTGTAAAGACTTCCACTATGGCTAATTTCAAGCTGCTAATGTGATGTCACTGAACGTGGAGCTGGGCAGAGATGCCCACAGTTGGCTCTTGGCAGCAAGTGTGAGCCAGCTCCAGCATTCCACTGGATATGAGAAATGTAGGTTTGATGGCAGATGTCCTTCTAATGCCTTTTATTTTCTTTTTGAGGTAGTTGGTGGTTGAGAATAAATGGGAGGTCATATGTCTGAATGTGAGAGGAAAGATGGGGCTGGGACTTGGGGAGGTTTGATAGGATTACTGCAGAAAATGAGAAATTAATCTGACATATTAGTCTAGTTCCTGTGAGAAAACAGATGGACACTCACACTGGGTAGCTGATGTACAGCTTAATAAAGGGTTTGTTGAAAAGAAGGTTTAGGAGAAGACTAGCAACAGTGGGGAACCATTACCGCCTCCTGGCCTGAAGAAGCAAGGGGAGGGAGTGATTCCTACCACCGGAGAGAAGATGGGAAGAGGGAGAGGACCACGTGCCAGAATTGCGGTCTGTGGTCTAGATACATGGTACATGGATCAGCTAAACTGTGGCAATTCAGCAAGGACGGAGCTGGGGAAACAAACAGCTTCATTATCCTCCAGGCTCCTTCTGGTGCCCAGTGGCCAAACCCACCTAGAACCTAGAGGGTGAGGGAGGCTAACTGGGGATCATTACTACATAATGTCAGAAGACTGCCTTATTGTTGTATAGTATTTCCTTATAGTGTTCGGGGGCCTTTAGGCATGCATAAGGTAGAAATCTGGATTGGGATTTGGTAAAAGAAGAAAATGGGAAAAAATGAAAAAATGGAATGGCTGTAAAGAGACTGGCCAGGTGGGAAGAGAGGAGTAAGAGGCAAGTAAAAACGTCTGACAACAGCCTTTGAAAGTACACATTAACTCTGTTTTAGAGACAAGGCGACTGGAATGAAAGCAGTTGTGTGGCTTGCCTAGGAAGCAAGGTTAGTTAGCGGAGGAGTTGGGAGATGGGCCTGCCTAGCTTGCAAGCAGCTTCTGCCTTGCCGGTACACCTGCAAGCTACGGAGAACTCTGACTGATCTGGGGAGAGGGGGTACGTTTTCATGTTCCTTTAAACTTTTCATTGAAACTGAAGCATTTTTGGAATTTTCCTATCCCGGATACATAAACTCATGCACACTGAAAAGCTAGGATGCCCTTTGGATTGTCATTACAGATGCTCATCTCCAATGTACAAGCTAAGAGGGGGGTGAGGAATGTGCAAGGGTGTCTTTTGTGAAAGAGAAGTGAAGTCAAGTTCTCAGGCATGCTCTCTTCCCCAGTCTGCATCTCCTCTGGTCTCCCCTCTAGGCAGTAGCTGACGAGGTCACTTTCTTCCTTACACCTAGTGGGATGGGCAGAAGGGGCGAGTGCACGCCATATGACTCCCCCTGTGTGTCTGGTACACAATTATAACCCGAGCATATCCCCGGGGGTGTGGCATGTGGCAAATGCTCAGTAATTACAGGGTAAATGGAGTCTTTTAAGGACCATATTTTCTGTGTTAAATATTACATGATCTGACAGCAGGACATAAGATTAGAAATCAGAGTTCTTTGATTGCAAAGCTGGGAACAGTACACATACAGCACTGGAAATAGCTAGGTTGGAATTCCTGTGATGTGACCTTGGAACCTAATCTCTCTTGGCCCATTTATGAAATCTCCTTTTTTTTTTTTTTTTTTTTGGTATGCGGTCGTCTCACTGTTGTGGCCTCTCCCGTTGCGGGGAGCACAGGCTCCGGACGCGCAGGCTCAGCAGCCATGGCTCATGGGCCCAGCCGCTCCACGGCATGTGGGATCTTCCCGGACCGGGGCATGAACCCATGTCCCCTGCATCGGTAGGTGGACTCTCAACCACTGCACCACCAGGGAAGCCCTGAAATCTCCTTCTTTATAAAGTTTGGCCAATACCTAAATGGGTAGCTGTAAAGATTAAATGAGACCAAGGGTGCAAAGCTCCAGACACGTGCAAGTACTCTGCAAAAGCCCATTCTTCCCACTTTCCTGTCCCTCTCTGGTCCTTCTACTTTATTTAACCCTATCTTTCATTTCCCTGAATTATCACTTTCTTCTGACACTGTATTCCATTGACAGAAGACACTGGTGGTTTTCCTACAACTTCCCAATCCTGATTACTCTAGTTTTGTGTTGTTTCGTTTTGGTTACTTTTGGGCCTTGGTTTGGGTCTTGGTGACCCCAGGTGACCATTCTGTGGAAACCACAGCATTTTGGATCATGGCTTTTTTTCCCGTCTTTGAATAAACACCGAAAGCTTTCTTTACCTTTTCTTCCAGCTCTCGTTTGCCATCTGGTGCCTGGTTTGGCTGCATCTGTGTTTGCTTAATGACTTGAGGCAAAGGCTGAGTTTACATATGGGAAGAAGGAGAGGGCTTTGCTTATTTCTTCCATATGTTCATTTATTCATATATTATGATTTTTTAAATCTCACCAGCACAGATCCCTTCAGACAATCCTTACCCTGTTCCTTGGAGACTTGCTTCTTTGTATGTCCAGCTGGGCGTTTCTGTGAGAACACGTTTGCAACGCCCGATACCTTTAGCATAGCTTCGCGTGGCTTTTAGATGGGTGCAAAATCAATGTTCTTGAAGGTTCTTCTTTTTGAATGGAGGAGGACTATTTGACTTGGGAGATTCTGTGGAAAGAGTCAGGAGACCTGGGGGCTAGGCACTGCTCTCCAATGGGGTGAATTCAAACAAGTTCTGTGACCATTCTGGCCCTCATTTTGCTCATCATGTAGCCAAAGGCTTGGGTTGGGTTTGCTTTGACACCTAAGAGCTGAGTCACAGCACCCAGTATTCCCACTCCTGTTTCTTCATCTTCCTCTGGTACTGGGTCTGTGGCTCTTACAGATGAGTACGTGAAGTCCTGATGTGTGCGTTTCCTCTTCTTAGCTCCCAGGCAGAGGTATGTATGGGGGGAAAATGCAACAAAGGCATCCCATCTTCTGCATAATGTATGAATGAAAGAGGGTGAATTCTATTTCTTGTTTTGTAAGAAGTCACCATGACTTCTTTTCCTGCAGTATACTTGGGACTCAGATTAGTGTGATGGAAAGGTCAGATCAGGGTTTGAAACCTGCCTCCTTTCTACCAACCTGTGGACCTGGGCAGGTTTCTTAATTTTCCTAAGTCTTATCTTCCTTCTCTGTGAAATGGGAATAATATGTCTGCCTCATAGGGATTGCGAGTAGATAAGTAATCATTAATTCCTAGCCTGGTGTTTTGCATAAAGCAAGTGTTCACAAATGTTGGTTACCTCTGCGCCCAGTGGATTCAGGGGTGAAATCCAGCTGCTGAATATGCCTCAGAGGAGGAAACTGACGATACTCAGAGAAGATCACAAGACCAGCTGGTGTCAAAGCCAGGACTAGAATTTGGGACTCCTGACTCCCGTGCTGCAGATCTTTCTTATGAGCTGAAGAGCTCTGGGTGGGGGAAAAATGGGAGGGCTGGTGAGTGGAAGAGAGTCCCAGCGGGGCCAGAAATGTCTATGGGGAGTGGAGGAGGGCGAGTGGAATACTTTTTGTGAATGTCCTCAAGTCACTCTGACGTTCTCTCCCTCCCCCGTTCCTCCCCCTCCCCGTTCCTGACTAGTCTCTGTGGTTGGGAGAGTGAAGCCCAAAAGGACAAAAAATTCTTGGAACGAATATTTTGGATGCAGCCAGATGGACAGGTGAGACTGTGTTTGATAGTTTGGGCAGAAAAGCTTTGCTAGTTTGTTTGCAGAAGTCAAATTAATCTCTGCCAGAAAATCAAGACGTGCTCTGTCAGGTTGCAGGCGAGTAGAGAAGAAGAAGTGGTCTTGTCCACAGCCTCCCTTCGGACGCCTTGCTCAGAAGCATGAGGGCGAGCAGCGTGGCAAGGGAAGCTACGGCTGCCTGGAACTGCAAAGCCTTCACCTCAGACAGCTGTCTCCTCAGATCCTCCCTCTCTCTGTCGGAGAGCTGGCCGAATCTAAGGGATGAGGGCTCCCTCCTCCCCCAGGGACTGGTCCACTGCCTCTTGCTATGTATGGCATGCAGGTATGAACGATATGGTATGTATGTGTGTATGTATCCTGTATGTTATGGCTTGGCTGACATTCAAAGATATGCTGGCTTTAGCTGGGTGAAGGATGGGGGAAACATGCATCCAGCAGAGGAGAGGACCACATGGACGAAGGAAAAATCACACATTTGAGGCACGAGAAGGCCAGCCTGTCTGGAGCAGACGGAGCGAAGGCAAGGGTGAACAAGACAGAGCTGAGAGGCAGGCAGTCCCCACACGGCCCTTGCTTGCAGTCTCCTTCCCTGGGCCGCAGGGAAGCCAGAAGTGTATTCAGCCTGGCAGGGGCCAGGTGCGTGGGTCCTGGGGGAAATTAGGGCTGTGCTGCTGGACAAGAGGGACGCACACAGATACAAGAGGTGCTCAGGAGGCTTCGCTGATGGGTCAGTGGGGGTGTCACGGAGCAAGAGTTGTCAGAAGTAACTCAAGAACTCTTCGACTTCTGGGCTTAGGCATCTGCCCATTTAGGTGGAGGCAGAGTGAGGACTGGGACTGAGGGCCGCCTGCTCACAGCCTGCTTCTTTAGATCTGAAAGGGCTCGCTCGAGGTCATGGGGTAACGGAGCCGCAGAGCCTCAGCCCCGCCTCCTGTTCAGAGGACAGCAGCCATGAGAAAAGAACATCAAGAGAACTCATGTTGCAAAGATTCCTCACAGACCTGGCCAAAGCTTCCATCAGCCAGTCATGAGGGTTTTAAGCTCCATTATTCAGTAAGAAATGGATTTGTCCTTGTAAGTGCTGCAAGATCTGGCACCTACTCCAGAGATGTGAAGGCCATTTTTGTTTTTTTTCAAAAGCAGCAGAAGCTCTAGACAACCTGGGAGTCTAAGTGCAACCTCTGGACATCCAACACAGTGCCTATGGCTGAGACCTTCCCAAAGAGGCATCTCTCGGTTTCCTTAGCGTGGTGAGGAGGAGATGGGAGGACAGGAAAATGCGTGTCAAGGTAGAAGACATGAGGCCATGGAAAATGCTAGTGCCCTTACGCACAGACATCTTGGAGCAAGAAAATATGGCCGCCTGGAACAGCAAAGCCTTTACGTGGGGGTGCACGGGGTGGGGGCCTCCACCCAGGAGTGAGTGTGAGCAGGATCTGCACAGGGCGCTCTGCAGCATTCCAAGGCTGGAATGGCTATGGGGAGGCCGGCTTTAACTCGGAAAACTGGAAGGAAATTTCCTCCACCCCCCACTCTCTCACACATCCCCACCAGATTCCTGCTTAGGGACCAGATCTTACTTCTGCTCTTGTGGAAGAGAAGGAAATAAGAATCATCACCACTCCTTAACCACTCCTTGGGAACGATGGCTAACATTTTTGGCGTCATATGCATTTGGCACCATGTTAAGAGTGTACATGCCTTATCTCATCAGTATTTGCAGCAACCCTGTAAGATCGGTGTTATCATTATTATCTCTATTTTACAGGGGAGAAAAGAGAGGTAAACAGAGGTTAAGTAACTTGCTCAAAATCGCCCAGCTAGTAAACGGTAGATCCAGAATTCAAGCCCCGGAGCTAGAATCCATGTGTTTAACTCAGTGGTATATCAAAGGGCAGGGTGGCGTGCGCCATTCACCTCGGGTGTGGACAATGTGGGTGGGAGGGTGCACTGTCTTTAGAGAACTAAAATATAATAAGACGACTGGTTAAAAGGTCCATCTGGTTTTACTATCACATGCACTGGCAATAGGTCTGTGGTCAAATCTCCCCTCCAGGGCAAACTTTGCCCCCCTTATAAGCTAATCGTCTTAGAAGGCAGGAATCACTAGTCACATTTATGGATCTCAAATCCCATTTAAACACTCCTATCACACCCTGTACCTCTCATTTAAGCGCTCATAACGAGTATATTGGTTATATGTGCAATTATTTCTTTATTCTCTGACTCTGTCATTGGACCAACAACTCCTGGAGGGTAGGGACTGTGTCTATAGGTCACGCTGAAGCACATGGCTTAGCTTGTTGGTGATGCTCACCCAATAAATATTTGCTGAATGAATGGATGGGTGAAGAAATGGCCAATCTAAAATGTCACCTCCTGCAGGAAGTTTTCCTGAAGGGAAGAAGGACCCAGCTCTTCAGAGAGGAAGGCAGTGTAAGTGATGCTGGTGGAAGCTGTGATGCTGGGCTGGGACCCTCTTGCCTCCATGGCAGTCCAGGAAATTCTCTGCCAGGTGTGATGAGTGTGGGTCTTAGTATAGCTTTGAGCTGCAAGGAACCCCAACATTCCTCCTTATGGAATCACCCTTCCCAGGAAGAGAAGACACCCCTTTTGAGACTGATATTTGAGAACTAATAGTTACTGGATCTTTCTAAGGCCAGAAACTATTTATACTGAGGCATAGATTTTGGATTATCTTTAGGACTTCACAATCCTTGATGAGGATCTAGATATTTTTAAAAATCCCAGTATGTTCCTTAGAGAAATTTGTTTTTGGCATGTTTCTCACTTGCTAGATAAATAACTCTGTAAACATCTCTATGACCTGGGATGTTGTTTTTACTTCAAAATGGAAGTATGTTGGTTTATAAGTTCATTAAAACTAAGACAGGGACTTCCCTGGTGGTCCAGTGGGTAAGACTCTGAGCTCCCAACATAGGGGGCCCAGGTTTGATTCCTGGTCAGGGAATTAGATCCTGCATGCATGCCACAACTAAGAGTTTGCATGCCAGAAGTAAGAAGTCTGCATGCTGCAACTGAAGATCTTGTGTGCCGCGAGTAAGACCCAGAGAGAGAGAGAGGGAGGGAGGGAAGGAGGGAGGAAGAGAAAGAGAGAGAGAGAGAGAAAGAGAGAGAGAGAGAGGGAGAAGGAAAGAAAAGAAAGGAAGGAAGGAAGGAAGGAAGAAAGAAAAAAAGAAGGACAGAAAGAAGGAAGAAAGAAAGAAAGAAAGACAGAAAGATCATGTAAAAAAAAATTAAGACATATTTTGCTAAAGCACTGTGGAGTCAGCATCCCCACAGCAGGTCACATCAAGCCCATTTCCTTTGTAAAACATCCTCGATATCATGCTTAATCATGTCCTCCTTTTTTATCTTTTAAAATATATTTTTGTATTTTTCCCCTAAGAATAAAATGATGTTCCAGGCAACCTTTCTGGGTGGTCTACCTGCGAGACAAGAGTTGCCAGGTCTCCTCTGACAGATGGGTCATGGAAAGGTCAGTCCCCATGTTGGACACCCAGGAGGGAGGCTGCATGAACTGCACCAGGAGGGGACACACCAGGGGCGTAGGTGCTCGAGTGTCACAGCTGGCTATGGGCAGGAACCAACGGAAGGGCTCAGAATCTAACATAGAGTCAGGCAAAGATGAGGTCAGATGAAAAGTCTCCTGACCCCCAAATTCTACCATGATAGCTTTGAAAATTTCTGTGATATTGGAGGAAGAGCCTTCAAAAGTAAGGTCCCCAGTGAACAGGTGACACCAAAAGCTTGATCATGTTTATGGCTCACTACCTGGAGTTTTCATCCTATAAGAATTTAATTAAGACAGTATCTCCAAAAGACAAATGTTTGCCCATTCATTGTGTTTAACAAGAAGGGATTAGTGGAATAGTCAATATACTGGAAGGTATCTTTTTTTTTTTTAATTTAATTTAATTTTGTGTGTGTGTGTGGTACACGGGCCTCTCACTGTTGTGGCCTCTCC
This sequence comes from Mesoplodon mirus, assembly GCF_964341445.2. Classification (NCBI taxonomy): domain Eukaryota; kingdom Metazoa; phylum Chordata; class Mammalia; order Artiodactyla; family Ziphiidae; genus Mesoplodon; species Mesoplodon mirus. The sequence continues at coordinate 54,051,313 of NC_138978.1, read as the reverse complement.
CGTTGCGGAGCACAGGCTCTGGATGCGCAGGCTCAGCGGCCATGGCTCACGGGCCCAGCCGCTCCGCGGCATGTGGGATCTTCCCAGACCGGGGCACGAACCCATGTCCCCTGCATCGGCAGGCGGACTCTCAACCACTGCGCCACCAGGGAAGCCCTGGAAGGTATCTTTGTCATATCGACATGATGGAGATGCCTAGAGCAGGTCCCAAAGGGGTGGGACACAGGAAAGAGAAGGGAGCATAGAGTGAGCTAGTGGCAAGAAGTATTCTGCAGCCCTGGATATCCTAAGGAGTGGGAGAGAACTAGATCCCAAGGAGAGTGAGCTTTGGAAGTACTTTTTCTTTTTTCCCAATAATCTTCCTTTTCTTTTCCCCTGTCCCCCTTCCTCCCTCACCTTCACATACATTTATTGAACACTTACTATCTGCCAATCACTGTTTTAGGCTTTCGCAGTCACTGGTGAACAAAATCAGCATAGTCCTCACCCTTAGAAAACTTAAGAGTCTTACAGGGGAGACAGACAGTAAATAACTATTCTCAAAAATATATACCAATGCATTACACTAAGTACTGTGGCATGGAAGCAGAAGGGGCTACAGGATGTTACGTGAGTAACACTGGCTTAGATTGGGGGGGTCGGGGAGTACTTCTCTCAGGAAGTGACATTTAAGCTTATGGCTGAAGGAACAGGAGAACCTGGGTCAAGAAAATGTTTGTGTGTTGGGGGAGGGGCAGAATTACAGCCACGGGAAGAGAAGAAATAATAACAATGATAGCAATGACAACCACAATAGATAAAGCAATACTGAGCAGTTACATGCCGGTCATTATTCTAAATATTTAATAACTATTTATTCATTTAACCCCTTACATCAACTTTCTGAGGCAATTACTGTTACTGTCCCCATTTTTCAGATATGGAAAATGAGGCACAAAGTAGTGAAGTAACTTGCCCAGCCAAGGTCATATAGCTAGAAGGTAGAGACACCTGGATAAAACTCAGATAATCTGTCTGCAGGAAAGGAAGACCTGGAGAAGGGAGATGAAGGAAAGGCAGGGGGCTGAGATGGAGCAGTGGCAGGGGTGGAGGGGGAGGGCATCCCAGGCACTCAGGGGCCACGTGATGGGTTCTGAAATTTTTCCTTAATTCCATAGTGGAAACCCATTGCAGAGTTTTAGGGGAAGAGATTTGCACTTTCCCACACCCTCTCTGGTTCCAGTGGGAGAGCAACCTGGAGCATGAGACCAGTTGGGAGAATCCAGTAGTAATCCAGGTGGGAGGGCAGCCCTTTGCATGAAATAACCAACTAAATAACTAGCCACCTAGCTGAACTTCTTAATGCCTTCCTTCCTTTCAGTTCTTTCTTCCCCTCTTTCGCTCTGTCTCTGCTGCTCTTTCTGAATCCCCCCCTCCCCGCTTCTTTGAGCAGAAGGTAGAGGACACAGTAATAAGACTCCCTCCTCCCTCCCCACACACACACCCTGCTGTTTGCCAAGCCACGGGCAGGCTTTGGCATTCCTCCATCTTCTCCAAGGCACCCTTCCTGCTTCCCGATCAGGAGCATCCTCTTCCGTGCCTGCATGCTGAGGGGGAGCAGCTGCCCTTATCTAGAACAACACCCAGCTGTTCTCCCAACTTTTCTCAAGTGTTTCTTGGTGTCAATGCCTCTAATTAGTTAAAATAGGAAGGGGGGGGTGGTAAACAGAGGAGCAAAAGAGAGGCCTAATTTTAGCTGTAGCCAAAAGAACTTCCCCCTAAATACACTGTGAGCTCAAAATATTTAGCTAAGCGCATACGGACCAGGCAGGGATAGGATTTAAAGAGCTACAGAAGGAACATTCAAAGGCCAAATGGGACAGCCCCCATCTTCCCTTACAACTGGAGGGAAGAGGAAGGGAATAAAAACAGACTGGGTCCTTACTCTGTGCCAGGCTCTGTGCTGGGTGGCGTGAGTGCATCAACTCAGCCTTTCATCTCCTCACAGCCAGATGATGATGCAGGGACTAGGTTTCCCTCATTTTACAGCTGAGGAAACTGAGACCTGGTAAATTTGAAGTTACTCTATCCAAGATGACAAAGCGAACCGGAGAGCCAGGATTTAAACCTGGGTCTCTCTGACTCCACCATGTCTAGCAAGAAGAAGATGGGGTCTCGAACCGAGGCCAAACAGTGCACTGGGTAGGCAGCTTAAGCATAGATTCAGGGCAGAGCCTCCGAGCAAGAATCCAGAGGATGCTGGCTCTCAGAATGGTAAGAGGCATCATTTGTAAGAACTGGCACAAATCACTCAGGGCCTCGACTTTTTCCAATCCTGAAATCCCTCCCTGCCCTCCCAAGATATGCCAGAGGAATGACCAGGCTGTCACTAACAATTTAAAGGTAGATAAATCATTTGGTGAATGCCCCCCACCCCTGATTCCAGCAAAAAAAAAAAAGACCCCTGCTGTCCACAATAAAAAAAGATGCACTGTTTGGCAAAGGCATCTGAGCTGGCTAATCCCCGCCCCCTGCCTTCTCAAGGTTATGGTGGAATCTGGGCGCCTTCAGAAAACGGGCCACCTGGTAGGACTCATCACGTCAACTTCCTTCATCTCAGTTCAAGCTTAAAAGGCCTCTTCACTGGGAAGCTCCCCAGTGAGGTTTTTCACGCACATCTGGAGACTTCCCACAATAGGCCTTTGAAGCGGCCTGAAGTATTCCAGGAAGTCCGCCTCACTGGGCTGAGGTTTAAAGAGCAGAAACCCACATTTATTTTTCTTTCCCGCCTTCTTTGACAAAACTCCCCCCAGTGGTTTGTGGGCATTTGCAAAGCAGCCCTGATTTGCAACTCACTACTTCTAGGGCTGCAGTCTTAAAGAAAAACAACAAGGAAGCAAATTCAAAGGGAGCACTGGTACCAGAAAGATCTGTTTATGTGTTTGGCTCCTCCATCAGGCTCTGAACTCATGCTTTAATCATCTTTGTAGCAGGAAGAAAGTGGACTCTGGACTCAAAGGGACTTGCTCCATTACTCAGGATTGGTGACATTCTGTCGAATCACTTAAACTCTCTGATCTGTGAAATGAGTTAATGGTGCCTGCCTTGTGTGGAGCACTAAACATTACATGAGGTGGGGGAGGAAATCACTTTGCATATTGTCCGACATGGACTTCATCGGATATGCTGTCCCTCTGCCAGAATTACCCTCCATCGTATGGGCTAGAAGCTATTCATTCTTTACAAGTCAACTCACGTGGCGGTTTCCTCCTCTGGCAATGTTTTACCTCCCTCTTGCTTAGGCTAGTTTAGGTAGGTGTCTTCTATGCTTCAGTACCTCCCTATCCTCTAATCCATAGTTTATTGTTATTTCCCTTTAAAGTGTATGCCCACCATACCCCCTACCGTCACTATAATAACGACTGTAGACACATGAGATCTTCCTTTTTCATTGTTGTTATTTCCATACCAAGCACAGTGCCTAGTATATTGATGTGCTCAGTGAATATCAACTGATTAATCAATGCATTTAACAAATATTTATTAACCACCAACTCTGAGTCAGGTACTATTTTAGCTACTGAAGATACACCAGTGAATAAAACAGACATAGCCCCTGCTTTCATAAGTTTACATCCTTGTAAGAGTATCAGGAAATACACTAAAGAAACATAGAGAGAGACTTCCAGTTACAGCTCAACTGTGTAAAGGAGTTAGAAGTCATTACCCCCATTCCTATAACAAGAAAAGAGCCAACAAACTGAAAATCACTGATCTGTCTTGGATTGTTTGGAGAACTGAGGTTACAGAGCAAACCACCACCCTGAGATCTGGAGAAACAGGATAATTCTAGAGAGTTGCAGTTGAGATCTTCTTACCTAGAGCAGAAGCCACTGGAGCCACAAACTGGTAGGGACATTTAAGTGATAATTTTGATGAAGTGCTGGGGGCTGAGCATGGACTAGCATGAGACTGAGAAACTTCTGGGGCTTCAGTCTTACTGGGAGGCCCACCCTTTCATGGGTTTTACCTCCAGGAACCCTACCAGATTCTCACTGTGAAGAGGCAAGAATGATCCCCTACTGGCTCCAGCAGGAGTGAAAAAGAGGAAACACTGTGAAAATATGCCAGAGAGTTCTTTATAACAATGGCCTACTTTTTTTTTTTACAACTTTATTGGAGTATAATTGCTTTATAATGCTGTGTTAGTTTCTGCTTTATTAACAAAGTGAATCAGTTATACATATACATATGTTCCCATATCTCTTCCCTCTTGCATCTCCCTCCCTCCCACCCTTCCTATCCCACACCTCTAGGTGGTCACAAAGCACCGAGCTGATCTCCCTGTGCTATGCGGCTGCTTCCCACTAGCCATCTATTTTACGTTTGGTAGCATATATATGTCCATGCCACTCTCTCGCTTTGTCACAGCTTACCCTTCCCCCTCCCCATATCCTCAAGTCCATTCTCTAGTAGGTCTGTGTCTTTATTCCTGTCTTACCCCTAGGTTCTTCATGACATTTTTTTTCTTAAATTCCATATATATGTGTTAACATATGGTATTTGTCTTCCTCTTTCTGACTTACTTCACTCTGTATGACAGACTCTAGGTCCATCCACCTCATTACAAATAGCTCAATTTCATTTCTTTTTATGGCTGAGTAATATTCCATTGTATGTATGTGTCACATCTTCTTTATCCATCCGATGATGGACACTTAGGTTGTTTCCATCTCCTGGCTATTGTAAATAGAGCTGCAATGAACATTTTGGTACATGACTCTTTTTGAATTATGGTTTTTTCAGGGTATATGCCCAGTAGTGGGATTACTGGGTCACAAAGGCCTACTTTTAAGGGAAAAAGGCTTAAGCAGAGCCTTACCCCAACCAGGGGAAGGACATCCCTCCAAATCTAGCTCCTTCCAGTCTCCCTTTCTCACCTACAAGGGAGGAAAAAAGGTAAGAAACATTTGTGAAGGTCACAACCCAGGACATAGGCCCAGGATTCAATCAAAAGATTCTAGGCTGCTTCCCTTCCCTACACCTTAAAATGATACAAACAGGCTCCGGTGTAGTAATAGTGGATGACAACTGAAAGAGCTACAAGATGCAGGCTCTATTTAAGGAGGAGTTCTTGTGGAAGTCCAAAGACAGGGGAGCAATTTAAGCCTAAATGAAGCAAAGAAAAAAAGAAGAAAAAGAAACAAGAAGAAAAAGCTAAATAATAAAAAGCAGAAATCAGTGAAATTGAACATAGGAAAACAATACAGAAAAAATCAATGAAACTGATTTCTCATTGAACAAATTGAACAATGTATAAAAAGAACTACACACCACAACCAAATAGAATTTATTCTCGGTATGCAAGGCTGATTCAACATTAAAAAAAAAATCAATCCGTGTAATTCACCACATCAACAGGTTAAAGAATAAAATTCATATAATCATATTAATAGATGCAGAAAAAGCATTTGATAAACTCCAACACCTACTCATGATTAAAAACTCTCAGCAAACTTGGAATATATGGGACCATCGTCAATTTGATAAAGAACATCTACAAAAAACTCTACAACCTCAATTTGATAAAGAACATTTACAAAAAACTCTACAGCTAATATCATACTTAATGAGAAAAAACTGAATGCTTTTCACCCAAAGACTGGGAACAAGCCAAGGATGTCCTTTCTTACCACTCTTATTCAAGACTGTATTGCTGTTAGCTGGTGCAATAAGACAAGAAAAAGAGATAAAAAAGCATACAGATTGAGAAGGAAGAAATAAAACTATCTTTATTCTTAGATGACATGACTATCTATGTAGGAAACCTCAAAGAATAAAAAAAATAAACAAAACACCTTTTTAAACTAGTAAGGGAACATAGTAAAGTCACAAGATACAAGGTTAATATATAAAGTCAATTACATCCCACAAATTACTAGCAATGAAAAATTGGAGTTTGAAGTTAAAATCATTTACAATAGCATACTGCAAAAAACCAAAGTCCTTGGGTATAAGTTTAACACAAAATGTATAGAATCTATACATGGAAAAGTACATAATTCTAATGAAAGAAAAAGAATATTTAAGTAAATGGAGAGATATTCTATATTCATGGATTGGAAGATTCAATATTGTTAAGATGACAAATTTCTCCAACCTGATCAATAGATTCAACACAGTCCCAACTGAACATTCAGCAAGCTATTTTTAAACAAAACAAAATGATTCTAAGACTTATATGGAAAGGCAAAATACTTATTAGTCACTATAATACTAAAGGAGAACAAAGTTAGAGGATGGACATAACCTGACTTCATGACTTACTATAAAGCTATAATAATCACAATAATGTGGTACTGGTGAAAGAACAGACAAATAGATCAACAGAACAGAAGAGTAAGCCCATAAGTAGACCCACACAAACACAATCAAACTGATCTTTGACAAAGGAGCAAAGTCAATTAACAGGATAAAGGGTAGTGTTTTCAACAAGTGGTGTTGAAAAAACTGGACACACACATGCAAAAAAATATATCTAGATACTGACATTACACCTTTCACAAAACTTAACTCAAGATGGATCATAAACCTAAATGTAAAACACAAAACTGTAAAAGTTCTAGAAGAGAAAATCAAGGTGACCTTAGGTTTAGTGATGAATTTTTAGATACAACATCAAAAGAACAATCCACGAAAGAAAAAAATGATAAGCTGGATCATTAAAATTTAAAAACTGCTCTGTGATAGACAATTTTAAGAGAATGGAGAGGCAAGCCACAGACTTGGAGAAAATATTTGTAAAACAAATATCTGAGAACTTGTATCCAAAATATACAAAGAATACTTAAAATTCAACAATAATAAAACAAGCAACCCAGTGAAAATATGAGCAAAAGATATGAACTTCACCAAAGAAGATAGACTGATGGCAAATAATCATATGAAAAGATACTCAACATCATTTGCCATCAGGGAATTACAAATTAAAAGAGTAATGAGGGCTTCCCTGGTGGCGCAGTGGTTGAGAGTCCGCATGCCGATGCAGGGGACACGGGTTTGTGCCCCGGTCTGGGAAGATCCCTCATGCCGCGGAGCGGCTGGGCCCGTGAGCCATGGCTGCTAAGCCTGCGCATCTGGAGCCTGTGCTCCGCAACGGGAGAGGCCACAACAGTGACAGGCTAGCGTACCGCAAAAACAAAACAAACAAACAAACAAAAACACAGTAATGATATACCACTACGTAACTATTAGAATAGACAAAATCTGCAAAACTGACAATGTCAACACTGATGTAGATGTGGAGTAACAGGAACTCTCATTCTTTGCTGGTGGAAATGCAAAATAATACAGCTACTTTGGAAGACAGTTTGGTAGTTCATAACACATCTAAACATGGTCTTAACATACAACCCAGCAATTGTGTTCCTAGGTATTTACCCAACTGATTTGAAAACTTAAGTCCACACAAAAACCTGTATGCAAATGTTTATTCATAGTCACCAAAAACCAGTGGCAACCAGATGTCCTTCAGTGGGTGAATGGATAAACAAACTGGTACATCTATACAATTGAATATTATTACACAATAAAAAGAAATGAACTACCAAGCCACAATAAGACGTGGATGAATCTTAAATGCATATTACTAAGTGAGAGAAACCAGTCTGAAAAGGTTACATATTCATGATCCCAATTACATGACATTCTGGAAAAGGCAAAACTACTAGGGTAATAAAAACATCAGTAGTTGCCAAGGGCTCAGGGAGAAGGGAGGGATGATTAAACAGGTGAAGCACAGGGGATTTTTTTGGTGGGTGCTGAAATTATTCTATATGATACTGTAATTGTGTATATACAACATTATGCATTTGTCAAAACCACTGAATGTTACAGCACAAAGACTGAACCTTAATATACGCAAATTCAAAAAAATAATTTCAGAGGCGAGGGGAATCCTGTGATGGAATGTAGTATGTGTCAAGCAATCTAACTGTATTACAAATGTATGAAACAATCTCACCGAAGGTCGTGAGAGATAAAGGTGCTGACCTAAGTAATTTTGGAAATGAGTAGAGTTTGTAAAACTAAAGGCAAAAGAAACTGTACATAAGCACTGTACTCTAGTTGATAAAGCTATATCACATAGGGGTGTGGGTTAACAATTCTGATATTTCTATGTAAGAATACTGGAACTGAACAATTAAAAAACTGATGGTGAATGATGGGAGCCAGGTTTCTCACTATTTGAGTGGGAGTTTACAGATAAGCAAAAAGGAAGGCTAGAACGATTCATGTAGTAACAGATTATAGTTGGAGACATCAGTATAAACTAATGTGTAGCTTAATGTAGACAGAGATGATTACATATAATAATATTTATAGAGAAGGGTATATACATAGATTCGTATACGCACATATATTTCCTTGCACTGTCAGCTGGCCTCCCTAGAAGCAACAACAGCTCAGTAGCGATGAGCACACTTTGTGCCCAAATCTTGGTTCCTACTACCATTCTCCAATAAAAAGAATCAGGGCTCCTTGGAGAAGTGGCTGATTCTAGGGCTGGGGCAAGAAATACAAAAGATGAGCCTGGAACATCCTATAGTGCCCAAATTTAAAGAAGTAATTAAAAAAATACATACAGAATTATGAGGTTATATCAGAGAGATAAAGAAGGCAATTGAGGAGCTTGCAATGGCCAAAACTGGAAGACTTAAGCAACAAAATAAGTAGTATTGGATTATAACCCAAAATATACCACAGATATCTATAAGCCCACGCTATCATAAAGAAATGGCTGAAAAGAAAGAGGAGATGAATGTCCCATGTAGAAGAATTTCAAGTCTATATAAATATTCCACCCTTAAGGAAGTAGAGCATAACGTCCACTCCGTAAATGTGGGCTCCACTTAGTGACTTCCATACTTAGAACAGTATGGAAAGTGGAAAAACAGAGTAATTTTACAGTGGAGGAACCTGGCAAACACTACCTCAGCCAGGTGATCAAGGTCAACATCAACACTGATAAATCATGTTGATAGTATGTACCCTTGAGGTGATGTGATGAGAATGGTACTTTATCTCTGTGGTCTTCCTCTCCCAAACTTACAACCACAGTCTAATCATAAGAAAAACACCAGACAAATGCCAGTTGAGGCACATTCTACAAAACATCTGACCAGTACTCCTCCAAACTGTCAAGGTCATCAAAAACCAGAGGAGCCTGAGGAAACATGGTGACTAAGTGTAATCTAATATCCTGGATGGGTTCCTGGAACAGATAAAGGCCAAAACAAAAAAAATTAAGGAAATCTGAATAAATTATGGACTTTAGCTAATAATAACATATCAATATTGGTATCATTAATTGCATATCATTAATTGCAACACATGTACCATACTAATGTAAGATGTTGATAATAAGGGAAACTGGGCATGGGGTTTATGAAAACTCTCTGTATATCTTCACAGAGATATAATTACATAATTTTATATAAATACAAAACTATTCTAAAAATATTTTATTAAAATCATATATGAACATGTACACATATACATATACACATATATTATGTCAGATGGCGATAAGTACTAAGGAAACAAAATCAAGTAGGATAAGGGATAAAGAATGACAGGAGTAGACAAGGCAGTTTGTATAGGGTGGCAGGAATGGCATCTCTCTGATAAAATGATACTTGAGCAGAGATCTGAAGGGGATGAGAGGATGAACCATGAAAATATCTAAGGAAGAGGATTCCATGGAGAGGGAACTGTACGTCTAAAAGCCCAGAGGTGGGAGTGTGATTAGTATGTGGACAGAGAGTGAAGGGGCCAGGGTAGATGGAGTGGCCTGGACAAGGGGTGAAGAGCTGGAGATGAAGTCAGAAAAGGAGTGGGTGCCAGGCTGGGTGTGCCTTCTAGGCAACCGTGAGGACCAAATAAATGAATCAATAAGTGAGATGCATGGAAACTGTTCATCTTGAAATTTATTTTAGGTACTCCAGCCTTTCAAAAATAATTTAAATGAAGAGTCGTCCTTTGCAATACACCTCCCTCCCCCAAGCATACACAAACATTTTATCACAACAATACCAAAATCTCTTAGCCTGCGATTGCTCCAACAAGACCCTCTAGCCCCGCCGAAGCAGTCTAAGGCATGTCATCTCCTTTCCAAAACAAAATTTCAGACTAGTTTCTAGAAAGGCAAAGTGAAATGAAGGCTTGAGGCCAACTTTTCACATAATTCGATTTAAAAAAAAAAAAAAACCTCACATATGCCTGAAATCTTTAGATAATGGAAAGAAAAGTGGATTTTCCTCTCTTCGTTATTAGAGCAATTGGCTCAAACTCTCATTTCATTTTGGACATATAGGCACAACCCAGAGTCTGTAATTAGTTTCAAACCACCAAAGTAGAAACAGAATAAAATTTCAACTAACTGAAGGACCTTTTTCCCTTGACATACTTGGCTTTCAATGGTTAGAGGAATAAGGCATGGATCCAAAAAGCAAGCTTATGACTGGGACTGATTTAAAAAAACAAAATAATTTGCAAAGTATGCCTTGGGTGAGTCCCATATAAGCTCCTTACCTGCTGCCTTCTCCCTCTCTAGTTCTAGTCCCATGTAAGGAGAGAAGCTATCCTGAAGGATGACGAAATCCCCAATCATTGGAGGGCAGTCCCCACCAGGCTCGTCACTGGAATGCTAAGATAGGCACAGAGCTCTCACCTCTTTCAGAGGTTTGTACCAATAAGGATGAAATAAAAAACACATTCCTTTTTTTTTTTTTTTTTTTTTTTTTTTGCAGTATGCGGGCCTCTCACTGTTGTGGCCTCTCCCGTTGTGGAGTACAGGCTCCGGACGCACAGGCTCAGCAGCCATGACTCACGGGCCCAGCCGCTCCGCGGCATGTGGGATCTTCCCGGACCGGTGCACGAACCCGCGTCCCCTGCCTCGGCAGGCGAACTCTCAACCACTGAGCCACCAGGGAAGCCCAAAAACACATTCCTTTGTACTTCCTTTTAACCAGAAAGGTGGGTGCCTAGATAAAGGCATTCGATTGCATGAGTATGAGAGTAAAATGTGGATCTCTCAATAGTGGGGAATTGATCTCAGAATATCTTGGTTGATTTAAGGCTACACTCAATCACTGGCCACGTCTTTGGGGGAGTTAACCTTTATGAACCTCAGTTTCTTCATCTGTAAAATGACAATTATGATGTCTGCCTGCAAAGCCCTTATCAAGATGAAATGTAAATAAGTTCATTTGTATCTTGTTTTTTCGGAACTTATTTACAAAACAGAAACAGATTCACAGACTTAGAGAATGAATTTATGGTTATGGGGGAGGGTAGCGGCAGTTAGATTGGGAATTTGGGATTGACATGTACACACTGCTATATTTAAAACAGATAACCAACAAGGACCTACTGTAAAAAAAAAAAAAAAAAAAAAAAAAAAATATATATATATATATATATATATATATATACTTTATAAGGTTAAAAAACTAAAATAGGGCTTCCCTGGTGGCGCAGTGGTTGAGAGTCCGCTTGCCGATGCAGGGGACACGGGTTCGTGCCCCGGTCTGGGAAGATCCCACATGCCGCGGAGCGGCTGGGCCTGTGAGCCATGGCCGCTGAGCCTGCACGTCCGGAGCCTGTGCTCCACAACGGGAGAGGACACAACAGTGAGAGGCCCGCGTACCGCAAAAAAAAAAAAAAAAAAAAAAAAACTAAACTAAAATAATGAATATGTACTTGAGAAAAAGAGATGAAATGAAATATGTCCCTAAAATGCCTAGAACAGTGTCTGGCCTATAATAAGTGATTAACATGCATTCCTTCCTTTCATAAACATACATCCTATATTTGTACCTGGCATAGATTTGGCAGACAGCAGCCTCCTGATAAATGTCCGTTGAGTAAATAACTGTCTGAATGAACTATCTCCAGGGAGTCTTGAATGATACTTTATATAATGATACTTAATATAATGCTGATAGTAACTACCGCTTACTGAGCACTTACTGCTGGTCAGGTGGTATGATACATGCTCACATACATCCTTTCACTGAATTCTTGTGACTACCCCATAAGATAGGCCTTCTTTTAGCTCCACTTTACAAATGAAGAACTAAGATGGAACAATTTTCCTAGGATGACAAAGCTAGCAAGTAGCAGAACTGGATTTTGAACCCGTATCCTTCTGATTTCAGGGGCCATGTCTTAACTGCTATAGCATCCTGGGCAGAATTTTGATGCACATTAAGAAAACAAACAACAACAAAAACAAACAAACAAACAAAAACAAAAGGCCTTTCGACTTCTTTTGTTAAGGAAGACTCAACTAGGGTGACTAAGTCTTCTTGCTGCTCCCAGAATAGCCCCATCTAGTTGGATTGGCAGCTACCGGGCCAGAAACAGGTGGGACCAGTAAAGCTGCCAGGGACCAGCCCTTGAGAAAGTGGCTGAACAAGTTGTCTGGTCCTGTTCCCAGAAGCTAGTACAAATCTGATGGGGACGCCACTTGTGTGAGCTGGCATGGGGTGGGGGAGGAGCCTGGGTGCTAGAGTCTTACCTTGAACAAAGAGGTAAAAGGGTCCAAAGGACAAAATCAAATTGTTCAGAGAAGGGGAGCTGGAGGTGTGGTACAGGGGCACAAGTCCTACAGGGGTGGGAAGCTAGAATCAAGGGCAATGGGCGTGGCCAGGAGCCAGGAGGTCAGTGTGTGAGGGTCTGGGTGGAGGATGGAGTGAAAGGTTCCGGACAGCTGTGAGAAGTACCAGGCTGTGGCAGGAAGCCTTCTCAGTGGGAGGTCCCTGACCCTGTGGTGCAGAGGCAGGACTGTCAGTGTGCAGGTTACAGGGTGGCATAGAATAACCTTACCCCCAGAACACTCCTCGAGGTAAAACGTGCCTTAGAGACAGTGTGAAAATGACTAAGAGCATGGACTCTGGGGGCCAAACTGCCTGGGTTCAAAGCTTAGTTTCTCTATTTACCAGCTGTGTGACCATAGCCATTTTACTTAACCTCTCTGTGCCGCAGTCACCTCATCTATCCAAAGGGAATAGCAATGCCCCTTATCTCATGGGGTTTCTATGAAGATTAAAAATATATAGAAATGGCTAGAAGAGAACACAGAAAGTGCTGGCACACAGAAGTATTTACATGCTACCTATTGCTCTTATTATTACCACCTCCCAGAGTTGATGGGAAGACACGAGATGCTGTCTAACTCAAACAGCATATAATTCTTCCCTTTTCCCTCTTTCTTCACACAGTGCAACTTAAGCAGTAGAGCCAAGATGTGGACCTAAATCTTCAGACTACAAGTCCTCTGTTCATCAAGCATGGCTGTCTAGTAGTAAGGTCTAAGCAGTGCTGGTCATGGCCCTCTGACTCCGTAAATCTGCCCTTCTCTTCTTGCCATGTCCTCTTCAGTCACCCCAAACCCTAGCTCTTGTGGCTCAATCCAAGGTGAACTAACAACTGCATATCACACTTGTGAGTTCATACTACCAACCCCCTTCCTGTCTTTCCCAGCTCTCATCCAGCCTGACTTTGTTGGCAGAGTAGTTCCTTTCATTATGGCATCTCCCACTCAAAAGCATTCCATGGGGCTTCCCTAGTGGCACAGTGGTTGAGGGGCTGCCTGCCAATGTAGGGGACGTGGGTTCGTGCCCCGGTCCGGGAGGATCCCACGTGCCGCGGAGTGGCTGGGCCCGTGAGCCATGGCCGCTGGGCCTGCGTGTCCGGAGCCTGTGCTCCGCAACGGGAGAGGCCACAACAGTGAGAGGCCTGCGTACCGCAAAAAAAAAAAAAAAAAAAAAAAGCATTCCATGGCTCCCTAGTGCCTGTGATGGGAGGTATCATAGTGGTCCAGGTGTAGAGCCTCTAATTCCTGGTGTTCTCCATCTGAGTCCACGAGCAACTGATAATAGATTATAGCATCAGAGAAAGCGAGAACAATTTAACCAGCAGAGCCTAAGATTACACTGTATGGGCATATCTAAAACCCCACCTGCAAGCACATGTATCCACAGAAGAAAAGTAACAACAAAAAGCCCTGTGCTCTTGAACTAGGCCTGTGGAATAGCTCTAATTTTCCCACTAACATTTGATTGCTACAATCTAAGCCTCAAATGTTCTCATCTGCGAAATAGGACAATACCTATATCACTGAAGGGTTGGTGGGGTTAAAGGAGAGTATGAATCTAGAGTGCCTGGGTCAGCAATCCTGCACCTAAGTGTTATCATAATTCACACTATTATTATTATTCTAAGGCCCTCTCTCTGGCCTTCAAAGTCAAATACAACCTGTTCCCTATTTACTCATTCTGATTTGCCAGAGTTCTCTGGGATTTGCTGGGCCTGTCCCTTTGAGACACTTCCATTTCTGTGTCTTCTCTCTGTGGCTCCTTTCCTCACTCCCATGATACTCAAATCTGAGATTCTGTTTTTAAAATCCTGCCCCGGGCTTCCCTGGTGGCGCAGTGGTTGAGAGTCCGCCTGCCAATGCAGGGGCACGGGCTTGTGCCCCGGTCCGGGAAGATCCCATATGCCGCCGAGCGGCTGGGCCCGTGAGCCATGGCCGCTGAGCCTGCGCATCCGGAGCCTGTGCTCCGCAACGGAAGAGGCCACAACAGTGAGAGGCCCACGTACCTCAAAAAATAAATAAATAAATAAATAAAAATAAAAATAAAATAAATAAAATCCTGCCCCACGTTCGAGGCCCAGCTCACATTGGACCGTCTCCTGGAAACCGCCCTTGCCTGCACCCCACACCCCCAGTCCATCCTCTTGTCCCAGCTCCCTGAATTCACACCCACTCACGATCTGTACTAAATAACTTAACTTTAAAAATGCCTGCTGTTGTTCCAATATTTTACACTATTTTCTCACCCCAATTAGATTGTAATCCTTTCTCGAGTAACTGCCGAGATTTTTTCTCTAATGTTAGTTTTCAGCATTAAATAAATGTTCCCAAAGCTCCTAACAACGTTTCCTCTGAGGGTTAACAAATGAAGTGTAAAAACTCCTGGGAGTTCAGAGGTCGGGAGTGGTTTCTACATCTTTTAAATGAAGATAATGATACCGACCTCACAGGGTTGTTTGATGCATTGAGATAATGGGTATAAAATTGCCCAGAAGTCTGTAGAATTGAAAGCATAATCTGGCAGAAGAGAAGGAAAAGGCAGTAGAAATTGATATGAACCTGCAAAAGGAGGCAGAAGGAAAAGGAGAACCGTGGGGGAATGCAAAAGATCGCTTAAGCAAACAGATGTGTCAGGCATCTCCTATGCATCAGGCACTGCACTGGGCAATTCATGTATATTATTATACATGTAGGATACTGGTGAAGATCACAAGTTCTGGAGTCAGGATACTGGGTTCTAATCCTAGTTCTATCTGTCACCAGCTGTACAACCTCAGTTAAGCTACTTAAAATGTCTATGGTTGGACTTCCCTGGTGGTCCAGTGGTTAAGACCCTGCACTTCCAATGCAGGGGGTGTGGGTTTGATTCCTGGTCGGGGAGCTAAGATTCCACATGGCGTGGGGCACAGCCCCCCAAAAATGTCTATGGTTTATTTTCTTCATCTTTCAATTGGGATGATTTAAAGCAGGGGTTGGCAAATTTGTTTCTGTACAAAGCCAGATAGTAAATATTTTAGATCTGGTTGGACATACAGTTTCTGTTTCGACTACTCAACCTTGGAGCTATAGCATGAAAGTAGCCACAGAGTAGACATGAACAGATGGGCATAACTGTGTTCCAGTAAAATATTATTTGCACAAATGGGCAGTGGGCAAAAATTGGCCCATGGGGAGCAGTTTGCCAACCTCTAATACAGACTTTACCTTATACGGTCTACAGAGGATGGAAGAGTTAATACAGTTCATGCTCTTAGAACAGTGCCTTACACACCATAACTGCTCAACAAATAAATGTTAGCTGTTGTTACGATAATGGACCCATGGAAGAGGTGTCAGTATGGCCTCTTATAGGGAAGAAAACTAAATCTCGGAAATAACTGGATAACTTCTTCAAAAACTGACACCATCTACTAGTGGCAGAGTAAGACTCAAAGCACAGGCTGGTTGGTCTTTAAAGTCTATAATTTTTCCACTCTAATTTTGTCAACTTCACAGATCTTCAGAACCAAGACCTTATTTCATAGATCCAAAGAGAACCTATAACTCTGATCCTTCATCTCCAAGTGTTTTGGGATTAGACTCAAACACTGGTGACACACAGAACAGTGAAATCAGGCCTGGGATCCAAATGAACATTTCAGGCAAGCCCTTGTCTTTATATCCCTTGAGTCCTGATCCAAGTCAGTGGGGAACAGGTGTGGAATCTACATTCGCCCCCCCTCTTGGGTACTCACACATTTTCAGCCTTCGCTGGCCTTGGCGTCGGTTTCCTATGACACCAATGGATCAGCTGCCTTTGGGGAGCCCTAATTAAGTGCACAAATAGGGCAGCCTTCCCAAATCTCACATTAGTTCTGCTTTGGAATGCCAGAATTTTCTACCATGGAAAAATGCTTCATGCCCTGACTCTTAACAAACCCGCAAGTTCAAATGCATTTTGGGGGGACAAGAATCCCAAGCTGTTATGTGAGAAGGCAAGCAAAGAAAGGGCTTTTCTTGAAAGGGGGAAACAAAGGGCATCCAGAAATGTCACAAAATGCCCTGCAAACGCTCCAGCTTGCCTCGAGCTGTTCTTTGTCTGAAGAACTTGAAAGTGATTTATGTCTCTTTTTC